>NC_091286.1:600793838-601393838 GCF_032444005.1 Ranitomeya imitator | reverse complement strand
ACTGCCTTGGCACATTAACCCCCGACACACTGCGATCAAACATGATCGCAGTGTTCCGGCGGTATAGTGAAGCATCGCGCAGCAAGGGGGCTCCCTGTGTGCTTCCCTGAGACCCTCGGAGCAACACTTACCTCCTCCCTGCAGGCCCAAATCCAAAATGGCCGCAGGGCTACATCTGGGTCCTGCAGGGAGGTGGCTTACCAGCGCCTGCTCAGATCAGGTGGCAGGAAGCCTCCCTGCTGTGCCTGTGTGATCGCTGATCTGACAGTGCATAGCAAAGTGTCGGATCAGCGATCTGTTATAAGATGATGCCATAACACCCAAAAGCAAAGTAAAAAAGTTAACAAAAAAAGTGTAAAAAAAAAATCCTAAATAAATAAAAAAATATTGTTCCAATAAATACATTCCTTTATCTAAATAAAAGAACAATAAAAGTACCCATATTTAGTATTGCCGCGTCCGTAACGACCCAACCTATGAAACAGTCGCACTAGTTAACCCCTTCAGTGAACACCGTAAAAAAAAAAAAAAAAAAACGAGGCCAAACAACAACCCTTTATTATCATACCGCCGAACAAAAAGTGGAATAGAACGCAATCAAAAAAACAGATATAAATAACCATGGTACCGCTGAAAACATCATCTTGTGCCGCAAAAAAAGAGCCACCATACATCGTCAGTGAAAAAATAAAAAAGTTATAGTCCTCAGAATAAAGCGATGCAAAAATAATTATTTTTTCTATAAAATAGTTTTTATCGTATAAAAGCGCCAAAACATTATAAAATAATCTAAATGAAGTATCGCTGTAATCGTACTGACCCGAAGAATAAAACTGCTTTATCCATTTTACCAAACGCGGAATGGTATAAACGCCCCCCCCCCCCCCCCAAAAGAAATTCATGAATAGCTGGTTTTTGGTCATACTGCCTCACAAAAATCGGAATAAAAAGCGATCAAAAATGTCACGTGCCTGAAAATGTTACCAATAAAAACGTCAACTCGTCCCGCAAAAAACAAGACCTCACATGACCCTGTGGACCAAAATATGGAAAAATTATAGCTCTCAAAATGTGGTAATGCAAAAAAATATTTTTTGCAATAAAAAGCGTCTTTTAGGCTACATTCACATTTGCGTCGTTGGGCGCAGCGTCGGTGATGCAACGCAACCAACAACGCAAATACACAACGCAGCGTTTTGCGACGCATGCGTTGTCATAGGATCGCACAGAGCAGGAATTTCGGCGCAGGGAAAACGCTACATGTAGCGTCCTCTGCACCCTATCTGCGTCAATATGACGCATGCGTCGTAAAACACAATACAACGCATACCAGCACATGTCCATGCACCCCCCATGTTAAAGATAGGGACGCATGCGTCGGTATGCGTTGACGACGCTGCGCCCAAAGACGCTAATGTGTGTGACAGCATAAAAATCTGCTAAAAAACTGGCTATAAAAGTAAATCAAACCCCCCTTCATCACCCCTTACTTAGGGAAAAAATAAAGGGTTAGGGTTTGGATTACATTTACGGTTGGGATTAGGGTTAAGGGTGTGTCACGGTTAGAGGTGTGGTTAGGGTTATGGTTGGGATTAGGGTTAGGGGTGTGTTGAAGTTAAGGGTGTGGTTAGGGTTAGGGGTGTGTTTAGGTTAGGATTTCAGTTAGAATTGGGGGTTTCCATTGTTTAGGCACATCAAGGGCTCTCCAAATGCGACATGGCATCCGATCTCAATTCCAGCCAATTCTGCGTTGAAAAAGTAAAACAGTGCTCCTTCCCTTCTGAGCTCTCTCGTGCGCCCAAACAGGGGTTTACCCCAACATATGGGGTATCAGCGTACTCAGGACAAATTGGACAACTTCTGGGGTCCAATTTCTCTTGTTACCCTTGGGAAAATAAAAATTGGGGGGGCTAAAAAAACATTTTTGTAGGAAAAAAATGATTGTTTATTTCCACGGCTCTGCGTCATAAACTGTAGTGAAATACTTGGGGTTCAAAGTTCTCACAATACATCTAGATAAGTTCCTTGGGGGGTCTAGTTTCCAATATGGTGTCACTTGTGGGGGATTTCTACTGTTTAGTTACATCAGGGACTCTGCAAATGCAACGTGACGCCTGCAGACCATTCCATCTAAGTCTGCATTCCAAATGACGCTCCTTCCCTTCCGAGCTCTGCCATGAACAGTGGTTCCCCCCACATATGGGGTATCCGCGTACTCAGGACAAATTGCACAACAGCTTTTAGGGTCCAATTTCTCCTGTTACCTTTGGGAAAATAGTAAACTGGGGGCTAAAAAATAATTTTTGTGGAAAAAAAACCCTTTTATTTTCACGGCTCTGCGTCATAAACTGTAGTGAAACACTTGGGGGTTCAAAGCTGTCACAACACATCTAGAGAAGATCCTTAGGGGGACTAGTTTCCAAAATGGTGTCACTTGTGGGGGGTTTCAATGTTTAGGCACATCAGGGGCTCCCGAACACAACATGGCGTCCCATCTCAATTCCAGCCAATTTTGCATTGAAAAGTCAAATGGCGCTCCTTCCCTTCCGAGCTCTGCCATGCGCCCAAACAGTGGTTTACCCCCACATATGGGGTATCGGGGTACTCAGGACAAATTGTACAACAACTTTTGGGGTTCCATTTTCTCTTGTTACCCTTTGTAAAAATAAAACAAATTGGGGCTGAAGTAAAAAATTTTTGTGAAAAAAAATTAAATGTTCATTTTTTTTAAACATTCCAATAATTCCTGTGAAGCACCAGAAGGGATAATAAACTTCCTGAATGTGGTTTTGAGCACGCTGAGGGGTGCAGTTTTTTGAATGGTGTCACACTTGGTTATTTTCTATCATATAGACCCCTCAAAATGACTTCAAATGTGATGTGGTCCCTAAAAGAAATGGTGGTGTAAAAATGAGAAATTGCTGGTCAAATTTTAACCCTTTTAACTCGCTTACAAAAAAAAATTTTGTTTCCAAAATCGTGCTGATGTAAAGTAGACATGTTGGAAATGTTACTTATTAAGTATTTTGTGTGACATATCTCTGTGATTTAAGGGCATAAAAATGCAAAGTTGGAAAATTGCGAAATTTTCAAAATTTTCGCCAAATTTCCATTTTTTCACAAATAAATGCAGGTCATATCAAAGAAATTTTACCACTATCATGAAGTACAATATGTCACGAGAAAACAATGTCAGAATCACTGGGATCCGTTGAAGCGTTCCAGAGTTATAACCTCATAAAGGGACAGTGGTCAGAATTGTAAATATTGGCCCGGTCATTAATGTGCAAACCACCCTCGGGGCTTAAGGGGTTAAAAAAAAGTTCAAATCACCCCCCCATTCATCCTATGCAAAATAAAACAATAAAAGAAATAAACATATTTGCCATCGCCGCATTCAGAATTGCCCGATTTATCAATATGTAAAAAGAATTAATCCAATCATTAACAAACGAGAACAAAAATCAATTATGTCTTTTTTAGTTGCCACAACATTGCATTAAAATGCAATAACGGGCAAAAAAAGATTTTATCTTCATCAAAATGGCATTAATAAAAATGTCAGCTTGGCGTGCAAAAAATAAGCCCTCATCCGGCCCCAGATCACAAAAAACTTTGGATTGTTTTTTCACCACTTAAGTAAAAAAGAATCTATACATGTTTGGTATCTACAAACTCGTAATGACCTGGAGAATCACACTGACAGGTCAGTATAAGCATTTAGTGAACATGGTAAAAAAAAAAAAACAATTGTTAATTGCACTTCTTTTTGCAGTTTCACAGCACTTTGAATTTGTTTCCCATTTTCCAATAGACTGTAAAGCAAAACCAATGATATCGTTCAAAAGTACAACTTGTCCTGCAAAAAACAAGCCCTCACATGGCCATATTGACGGAAAAATAAAGTTTTGGCTCTGGGAAAATGGAAAAGCCCAATCTATGCGCTAAGTACCTTCCTTTATACTGTAATATTTCATAGCAATATTGCAATTTCATTTTTCCAGTATTCCATATGTACATAATGTAGCATTTTCCTATTTTCTATGGCAATAATACAGTTCCAATATTGTAAAGTTATCATTATTAGCAATTCAGGGTGCAACTTTACCCTTTCCTGCAAGGTACGTCTCTGACATATGGGAAACATAATGTATGACGCTTTTTTTGGGCGCTACACATCATCGAAATGGAAAATACCACCCAGGGCAGTACACACTTTCTGACTTCCTCCATGCATTTTCCGTTTCCAGAGGCTCAGACTTGCACGTTGCTACCATTCTGTTATTTCCTTGTCTTGGATTTTCGTTAATTACGGCTCATTTGCTTCTGCTTTCACGAATTCCACCTTGGCAGAGGACTGTAAGGAGAGGTCAGCCTGCAGCTGGGAGGTGTCATCTGTAATTTAAAGTTTATATTAAATGGAAATGATGCTGCGGGTTAAGATTTCCCTCGGGACCCTACTTAATCGTGCAAATCAAACTGATATTTAATAGTCGCAAAGATCCATCTGTGTCTGTCCTTGTAATTGATAACTTCTCCCGGGTGCTTTCCTGATCATTTAACATGTAATGTGGCAATAAAGGGATCTTCTGTAAAGTGTAATGTTCCGTTAGATATAGAAATGTACATCGTATATACATCTTAGGCATAGATGAAGTTGGCTCCTGGAAGAAGCGATGTTTTATTGTAGAGCAATATCCTGAATGGATAACATATGTCTTTTTATTATTAGAAATTAGTAATATAACCATATTATTGACACCTAATATCTTCATATACACTTAAGGAGAAAATTGTGAAGAGCTGGAAGCTGTAAAGATAAAAAAGAGTCTGGACAGAAGTGGTCTTCATAGAAGAATTGTGTCTGTAAAGCCAAACCTAGGCATGGAAACAAGTGACCCAACTATGTACAAATACACAGGAAAAATAACGTTAGGTGCTCCGGACGGAAGAGTCAAAATATGAAGAATTTGGATGTAATAGAAGGCAGGTTGTTTGCCAACTGGTTAGAAAAACAATAATGAGTGCCTGTAGTGAAGCATGGTGGAGGATTCCTGCAAGTTAGGATCTGCATTTCAGCAAATGGAATTGGGGATTTCATCAAATATAGGCAGACACTTATACATCCTGAAATACCAACAGGGAGTTGCCTGGCTCCAAATACACTGCTCAAAAAATAAAGGGGACACTAAAATCCCACATCCTAGATAACACTGAATGAAATATTTGAGTTATAAATATTCATTACATAGTGGAATGTGTTGAGAATAATAAAACCTAAAAATGATCAACGTAAATCACAACTAATTTCCCACGGAGGTCTGGAGTTGGAATGATGCTCAAAATCAAAGTGAAAAATGAAGTTACAGGCTGATCCAACTTCAGTGGAAAAGCCTCAAGATAAGGAAATGATGCTCAGTATTGTGTGTGGCCTTCATGTGCCTGCATGACCTCCCTGCAACGCCTAGGCATGCTCCTGATGAGGCGGCGGATCGTCTCCTGAGAGATCTCCCAGACCAGGACTAAAGCATCCAGCAACTCCTGGACAGTCCGTTATGCAACGTGACATTGGTGGATGGTACGAGACATGATGTCCCAGATGTGTTCAATCGGATTCAGGTCTGGGGAATGGGTGGGCCAGTCCATAGCTTCAGTGCCTTCATCTTGCAGGAACTGCTGACACATGAGGTCTGGCATTGTCCTGAATTAGGAGGAAAACAGGGCCAACCGCTCCAGCATATGGTCTCACAAGGGGTCTGAGGATCTCATCTCGGTACATAATAGCAGTCAGGCTACCTCTGGCGAGCACATGGAGGGCTGTGCAGCCTTCCAAAGAAATGCCACCCCACACCATTACTGACCCATTGCCAAACCGGTCATGCTGAAGGATGTTGCAGGCAGCAGATCGCTCTCCATGGCGTCTCCAGACTCTGTCACGTCTGTCACATGTGCTCAGTGTGAACCTGCTTTCATCTGTGAAGAGCACAGGGCGCCAGTGGTGAATTTGCCAATCCTTGTGTTCTGTGGCAAATGCCAAGCGTCCTGCATGGTGTTGGGCTGTGAGCACAACGCCCATCTGTGGACGTTGGGCACTCAGACCATCCTCATGGAGTCCGTTTCTAACCGTTTGCAGACACATGCACATTTGTGGCCTGCTAGAGGTCATTTTGCAGGCCTCTGGCAGTGCTCCTCCTGTTCCTCCTTGCACAAAGGCTGAGGTAGCGGTCTGTTCCTGCTTGCACAAAGGCTGAGGTAGTGGTCCTGCTGCTGGGTTGCTTCCCTCCTACGGCCCCCTCCACGTCTTCTGGTGTACTGGCCTGTCTCCTGGTAGCACCTCTAGCCTCTGGGCACTGCGCTGACAGACACAGCAAACCTCCTTGCCACAGCTCGCATTGATGTGCCATCCTGGATGAGCTGCACTACCTGAGTCACTTGTGTGGGTTGTAGATTCCGTCTCATGCTACCACAAGTGTGAAAGCACAACCAACATTCAAAACTGACCAAAACATCAGTCAGAAAGCATTGGTATTGAGATGTGGTCTGTGGTCCCCACCTGCAGACCCACTCCTTTATTGAGTGTGTCTTGATAATTGCCAATAATTTTCATCTGTTGTCTATTCCATTTGCAGAACAGCATGTGAAATTGATTGTCAAACAGCGTTGCTTCCAAAGTGGACAGTTTGATTTCACAGAAGTTTGGTTTACTTGGAGTTATATTCTGTTGTTTAAGTGTTCCCTTTATTTTTTTGAGCAGTGTATATATCCGGTAGGGTCACTGCCAAACTCCCCCCAAAAAAAACAAAAAAGTAGCTGCCACCAGCAATCGTTTACATTGAACACCCATTACAGGTAGCGTATGGCTTCAGGGGTGCGTTACAAAATGACATATCAATACTGTAAATACAATTACATAAAATAAAAAGGATAAACAAAATAAAATTACACTAAACCTGGGTCCCAGAAATGGCTCGTAGTGGAAGGAAGCACTACTTTTTTAAAGAGGTGCACAGAACCAAAGAAACTGTCTACCAGGTCTGACAATATAAAAAACAAAAAATCTGCTTCTATTGGATAAAAACCACACCTACATACCTCTCTCCGATGCGATCATATGGGGTGCTAGTCATGGGATGTGGCTAGGGTCTCAAAAATTAAGAGAGCTCCAACTTTAATATCTTTGACCCTGGAGGCGCCAGGTAGGAGATATTAATATATTTCCGATTATGATTTTAGCCCGCAACAACCGAGGGTGGAATTGCAATCCACCCGCAGCTGTTAACTAGTTAAATGCCATTGGCAATCTCTGACAGCAAATTTAACTTGCGCTTACTGGAAGCACGTCACTAAACCCGCCAATCGGTGATTGGCATGACAACCAGAGGTCTCCAGCAGACCTCTATGGTTGCCATAGCCAGATTGCTATGAGCATGTCTGCTACATACAGGTGATCTGATGATCACCTGTATGTAACAGAGCCGATCAGGTTATGGAAGTTTCTAGTCTCCCATGGAGATTATTGAAGCATGCAAAAAGTAAAAAAAAATGCTTTTAAAAATATTTAAAAAAAATATATATATACAGTGCCTTGCGAAAGTATTCGGCTCCCTGGAACTTTTCAACCTTTTCCCACATATCATACTTCAAACATTAAAATACCAAATGTAAATTTTTTGTGAAGAATCAACAACAAGTTGAACGAAATTTATTGGTTATTTTAAATTTTTGTGGAAAATCAAAAACTGAAAAGTCCGGCGTGCAATATTATTCGGCCCCTTTAACTTAACACTTTGTTGCGCCACCTTTTGCTGCGATTACAGCTGCAAGTCGCTTGGCGTATGTCTCTATCAGTTTTGTACATCGAGAGACTGAAATTCTTGCCCATTCTTCCTTGGCAAACCGCTCGAGCTCAGTGAGGTTTGATGGAGATAGTTTGTGAACAGCAGTTTTCAACTCTTTCCACAAATTCTCGATTGGATTGAGGTCTGGACTTTGACTTAAAACAGTAATAAAATATATATACATATTTGGTATCGCCGAGTTCAGAATCGACCAATCTATCAATGTAAAAAAATAATTAATTTGATAATTAAATGGCGTAACGAGTAAAAAGTGAAAACGCCATAATTATGTTTTTCTGGTCTCCGCAACATTGCATTGAAATGCAATAGCGAACGATCAAAAGATCGTATCCACACCAAAATTGTATCATTAAAAATGTCATCTTAGCGCTCAAAAAATAAACAATCATCCAACCTGAAATCACGAAAAAAGGAGACATTACGGGTATCGGAAAATGGTGCATTTTTTTTTGTTTTTAATACATTTTGGAATTTTTTTTCACCACATAAATAAAAAAAGAACCTAGACATGTTTGGCGTCTCTGAACTCGTAATGACCCGGAGAATCATAATGGAGGTCATGTTTTGCATTTAATGAATATGGTTACAAAAAAAACAAAAACAACTCTGGGATTGCACATTTTTTTGCAATTTCACCTCACTTGGATTTTTTTTTTATGTTAAAACCAATGGTGTCGTTCAAAAGTACAACTCGTCCCACAAAAGCAAGCCCTCACGTGGCCATATTGATGGAAAAATAAAAAAGTTATGACTATGGGAAGAAGTGGATTAAAGAAACGAAAATGTCGTTAGGGGGTTAATCACCTGTCTACAACAGGGGGTTCCCACTGTTGAATAAGAGTCATTAGAGTGCTAGAAATTGTTTCATTTAATTCATGATGAAGCCATGCTTCAATGTTGCCTATGAGAACATTGAGATGGTTTTATAGATTTTACAATTACATCTACTGAATCGCAGGCTTACATTACATGCAGGAAAGAAGGCAGGTAAAAGACGCACATGCATTTTTAGTGCGTCCCCACTGTGGAAATGCATACAAAACACATGTATTCTGCACATTTCGCAATAGAGTTTTGTCAAAGCCAAATACCAGAAAGTATCAAGATCAAAGCAGCTTTATTTAAAACATGACACATCAACAATAGACAAAAACTGCAGTCACAAACACGATAAAAACACGTTACAAAAAAAACACTCAAAAACGCAATGACTAAATGCAAGTAGCATAGCGTGCTCTCGTGCAGCTGTAATACAAACAAGATAGGAGGTAAAATAACAACCATATTAGTTATCACTTAAAGAGAACGTGTAATGTAAAAAAGGCTACTGACCTGGAGATACGGGGTTAATTTGCAATTAATTCCAATTATTTAATACAGTTAACACCCAACGGCCCCCATACAAGATTATTGCGTTACTGCAGGCTGATGATGGATTTCCAATTTTCCATGACATTCCGGGCTCTGATCAGGTATTACAGTTTATAGTACAAATGATAGAAAGTTCAAGTGCCCTATGAAAAATAAAAAATACAGTTTAAAGTAAAAAAAAGTTTAAAAAACCGTAACAAAAAAAATAAAAAGCATAAAAATTCAAATTTTCCCCTTTTTCACATTTGAAAATAAAGAAATTGAAAAAAATGATAATTAGTACTGCAGCATTCGTAAGTCTGATCTGTCGAAATATAAAATTATATCATATAAAATTAAACGATCAAAAATTATTTAACCCATAAGATTAACACGGAAAAAAAATACACAATTACAGCTTTCTGGTCAGCGTACCTCGCTTGAAAACTGCAATAAAAAGCCATTAAACCATTGCATGTGCAAGGATGTTACAGGGACTGTCATAATCCTCTCCCTTTTAAAGCCGTATTTCTACAAAGTGTGTGATTTTATTGCATTTTTGTGATTGTTATGATATCTGAAACTGCATAGAATTTTAAAGGCACTAATGTACGCTGTTAATGTAATGAATTGTAAATAATATATAAGACAATTTATGGGGAAAAGTACAGGTTTAAGTTTAGAGCATCAGGTATAGTGTAGGGCTCATAGCTTAGATTAGGAATGGAAACGATTCGGTGGTGGGCATATTAGATATGGGTTTGCAGGTTAGCATAAAGTTAATATGGTTGGGACCAGCCCAGCAAGGGAGAAGGAGGTCAGATAAAAAGGGGAGAACTTCCTAGTTACAGAGAGTTGGAGATTAGAAATGAGAATGATAAAGTGTGAGCAGGAGATCAAGACCAGAAGGATGTACGAGAAGTACGAGCTGTTTGGCAGTATGAGAATGTCGGCAACTGTCTTAAGCAAATATTCCTGTAGTGTCTTGGGCCTACAGCCCGAACTACGCACTGAGAAGCATGCCTTATTCTCTTACTACAAGGGCAGATGCGTGAGGGAGACAGGATGGGTCTTATGGAACCAGCGAATGTAGTATCCCACGGACCATTAATCATAGGGATAGCTCAGGCAGAGTGAATAGGGAACATGGAAATATACTTTGCTGTAACATCAATTCAACTCAAGATGCTAAGTAATGTTGAACTGTTTGTAAGAAGCGAGTGTCCCCTGATTTGTGTGCAGATGATCTTGGATCTGGCAGCCTGGAAACAACACAGATCTGAGGCTGAAACATGGGTGTTCTGCGCCACACGCACAGCACATGGGAATCGGGACACTGTTTATTTGTAGGGTGCCAGGGTGTGGGAACACAGCAGCCCCTTGTCTATGACTACCGCCCCGTGCACCTTACATATGTATCCAAATTGGTATCAATCATAAAGTCAGCTCAGCGCGCAGGAAACAAGGCCTCACACAGCTCCCTCAATAGAGAAATAAAAAAGTTCTGGGTCACAGAACATGGTGACACAAACTAATTTTTTGGTTTACAAAGTTTAGAATTTTTCTTAACCACTTCAATAAAAAAAAAAAAATCTATACAAGTTCAGTAACACCATAGTCATATTGACCCTGGGGAGTCGGAGTTATATTTCCAGGTCATATTTTTTATGCATAATAAATGCCGTAAAAGAGAAACACAAAAAAATAGAAGTGGATTATCTCACTTTGAAATTTTTTGACTATTTTCTGTTAAATATGGGTTAAACTGAATGGGGCCTTGCAAAACTACAACTCATCATCTATGGGAGGAGGAAAAACTGAAAATGTAAAACAGAAAAATGTCCGTGTCTCCAAGTGGTCGATAAAGGTTTTAAGTTTAGTCTTACAGTTCCAGGAGGAAAAACAGAGGAATTCACAACACAAAACTGGAAGACAATAGATTAAATAGTTACCGTTTCATGAAGAATGCAAGTGTTTAATATAACAGACATGTCGAGTGTAGTGATAGGTCCAATCACCATGTGATCGGGAGTAGTGATAGCTCCAATCATCATGTGATCGGGAGTAGAGTTGAGCGACCTTGACCTTTTTAGAGTCGAGCCGGGTTTCGCGAAACCCGACTATCTCAAAAGTCGGGTCGAGTGAAATCGGCCGATTATGACGTAAAGTCGGGATCGACCGAAACACGAAACCCAATGCAATGGGGCAGCATAGTCGGCAGTGAGTGGGGGCCAGGAAAACACCTAGAGTGCCCATTTTAATGTCAAAACCATCCATTCTTCTTAATAAAGCTTGTCAAGCGTAATTTACCTTATAATAATTGGAAGGCATTTGAAATTGGGGGTCATTTGGCTAAAGTTGTGTGGGGTAGGGCTGGTTCAAGTAATTAGTGGGCCCAGGAAATCTGGACCACGTCACGGCAGTGGAGCAGGGAGAGGTAAGTATTTCAACTTTGCAAGTGCTGTGATCCTGAGCAAGCAGGGGGGGCCCACTTGTTGGCATTGGCACTGGCACAGGGCCCCTCAAAGTACAGCGGTGTGTTTGCACGGCGGGGGCGCCTCCCACCGGCAGCAACACTTTTGCGTACTATGAGAGGCCCTGTGCCAGTGACGTCGCCAACTAGTATTCCTCCCCCCACCTGATGAAGGAACCTGCACTTTCATCTGCACCTTCCTCTTTGTCCCCGTGTAAGGTGGTATGGTATGCGGGAAGAGCAACCTGACTTTCAGCAGGGTCACAATGTTGTTGTGTAGCATGCACGGGGAATGTTGCGTTATGGATCAATGTACCAGCAGACTCATCTATCACTGGCTGGGCAATGGGCACGATGAAGTGGAAACACAGATATAGGCCCAAAGAATAAAGTGGGCTAAATGCAGTTCAAAATTGGTAACAGGACTAATCAGGGGGCATTGCAGTGGAGGACAACTGGAATGAGAGGCTGACACAGAGAGTAGGGCCAAATCAGTAAGTAGTCGAAATGCAGTTCAAAATTGGCAACCGTAGTAAACAGGCGGCACAGCTTTGTTCAGTGGAGGAGAACAGCAAGGAGTGGCAGACACCGATAGTAGGCCCCAACCCAACTAGTAGGCCAAATGCAGTCTAACATTAACAACTACTTAATGAGAGCCTGAAAATGGAATTTCAGGACAGGAAACCAGGAGAACAGCAAGGAGTGGCAGACACCGACAGTAGGCCCCAAACCAACTAGTACGCCAAATGCAGTTGTTCCATTTAACCACAATTTAATGAGAGCCTGAAGATAGAAGCTCAGGAAAGGCAACCTGGGGAACACCTTGGAGTGTAACACACCATCTCTCTCCACCCCATACCCATTTTGTAGGCCTAATGCAGTGTACTTTTCTACAACTACTAAACGAGAGTCGGAAGACCGAAGCAATGGCAAGGAAACCTGGGGAACACCTTGGAGTGTAACACACCATCTCTCTCCACCCCATGCCCAATTTGTAGGCCTAATGCAGTGTAGTTTCCAACAACTACTAAACGAGAGCCGGAAGATCGAAGCTCAGGAAAGGCAACCTGGGGAACACCTTGGAGTGTAACACACCCTCTCTCTACACCCCATACCCAATTTGAAGGCCTAATGCAGTGTAGTTTCCAAGAACTACTAAACGAGAGCCGGAAGATCGAAGATCAGGAAAGGCAACCTGGGGAACACCTTGGAGTGGAACACACCATCTCTCTCCACCCCATACCCAATTTGTAGGCCTAATGCAGTGTAGTTTCCAAGAACTACTAAACGAGAGCCGGAAGATCGAAGCTCAGGAAAGGCAACCTGGGGAACACCTTGGAGTGGAACACACCATCTCTCTCCACCCCATACCCAATTTGTAGGCCTAATGCAGTGTAGTTTCCAAGAACTACTAAACGAGAGCCGGAAGATCGAAGCTCAGGAAAGGCAACCTGGGGAACACCTTGGAGTGTAACACACCCTCTCTCTACACCCCATACCCAATTTGAAGGCCTAATGCAGCGTAGTTTCCAACAACTACTAAACGAGAGCCGGAAGATCGAAGCTCAGGAAAGGCAACCTGGGGAACACCTTGGAGTGTAACACACCCTCTCTCTACACCCCATACCCAATTTGAAGGCCTAATGCAGCGTAGTTTCCAACAACTACTAAACGAGAGCCGGAAGATCGAAGCTCAGGAAAGGCAACCTGGGGAACACCTTGGAGTGGAACACACCATCTCTCTCCACCCCATACCCAATTTGTAGGCCTAATGCAGTGTAGTTTCCAAGAACTACTAAACGAGAGCCGGAAGATCGAAGCTCAGGAAAGGCAACCTGGGGAACACCTTGGAGTGTAACACACCCTCTCTCTACACCCCATACCCAATTTGAAGGCCTAATGCAGCGTAGTTTCCAACAACTACTAAACGAGAGCCGGAAGATCGAAGCTCAGGAAAGGCAACCTGGGGAACACCTTGGAGTGTAACACAACGTCTCTCTACACCACGGAAGGGCTGATTCTTAGGAAGGAAGGCTGTTGGAAATAAGCATTGCGCGTCCGAGGGTGATTATATTCTTATTAGGTATATACTCACCCTCGGACGCGCCCTGCTTTATTTGGAATGAATGTTTATTTGCAATGTGGTGTTGACTTTCTCTATTATTTTGGTAATTAATGATTTTATTATTTTCATTGTTTTGCATCTTCTCGGCAATAATATAAAGAAGACGCGACAGGACAACACTCGGTGGATGCCATATCTGTGTTTTCAATTTAAAAACCTTTCAGTTAACTACTTGCAGGAGAAAGTAATTGTAGCTGGTGGCCATTTTTAGTACTGTACCAGATTTTAGTTGTGTGTTTGTTTTTAATGTTAAAATGTCTGCATTTGATATCTCACCAGTATTTTCTTTTTTATAAGCAAAATACTTTTTTTTTTATTTTATGATGTTGGTTCAAGGGGTACACGGGCAGCAGTAGACAGGTCAGTGGAGGCCTAGTGGAAGGAGGGACCGCAGACAGGCTTCGAAGCCCTAACATAATAAATTGGGCTGCCTGTAGGCAATTTTAAATTGGTTCCAGGGGAACACGGGCAGCAGTAGACAGGTCAGTGGAGGCCTAGAGGAAGGAGGGACCGCAGATGCGCCAATGTTTCCCCCATACCAAATTTGTAGGCCTAATGCAGTGTAGTTTCCAACAACTACTAAACGAGAGCCGGAATATCAAAGCTCAGGAAAGGCAACCTGGGGAACACCTTGGAGTGTAACACACCCTCTCTCTACACCCCATACCCAATTTGAAGGCCTAATGCAGTGTAGTTTCCAAGAACTACTAAACGAGAGCCGGAAGATCGAAGCTCAGGAAAGGCAACCTGGGGAACACCTTGGAGTGTAACACACCCTCTCTCTACACCCCATACCCAATTTGAAGGCCTAATGCAGCGTAGTTTCCAACAACTACTAAACGAGAGCCGGAAGATCGAAGCTCAGGAAAGGCAACCTGGGGAACACCTTGGAGTGTAACACACCCTCTCTCTACACCCCATACCCAATTTGAAGGCCTAATGCAGCGTAGTTTCCAACAACTACTAAACGAGAGCCGGAAGATCGAAGCTCAGGAAAGGCAACCTGGGGAACACCTTGGAGTGTAACAAACCCTCTCTCTACACCCCATACCCAATTTGTAGGCCTAATGCAGCGTAGTTTCTGACAACTACTAAACGAGAGCATGAAGATCGAAGCTCAGGAAAGGCAACCTGGGGAACACCTTGGAGTGTAACACACCCTCTCTCTACACCCCATACCCAATTTGAAGGCCTAATGCAGTGTAGTTTCCAAGAACTACTAAACGAGAGCCGGAAGATCGAAGCTCAGGAAAGGCAACCTGGGGAACACCTTGGAGTGTAACACACCCTCTCTCTACACCCCATACCCAATTTGAAGGCCTAATGCAGCGTAGTTTCCAACAACTACTAAACGAGAGCCGGAAGATCGAAGCTCAGGAAAGGCAACCTGGGGAACACCTTGGAGTGTAACACACCCTCTCTCTACACCCCATACCCAATTTGAAGGCCTAATGCAGCGTAGTTTCCAACAACTACTAAACGAGAGCCGGAAGATCGAAGCTCAGGAAAGGCAACCTGGGGAACACCTTGGAGTGTAACAAACCCTCTCTCTACACCCCATACCCAATTTGTAGGCCTAATGCAGCGTAGTTTCCGACAACTACTAAACGAGAGCATGAAGATCGAAGCTCAGGAAAGGCAACCTGGGGAACACCTTGGAGTGTAACAAACCCTCTCTCTACACCCCATACCCAATTTGAAGGCCTAATGCAGTGTAGTTTCCAAGAACTACTAAACGAGAGCCGGAAGATCGAAGATCAGGAAAGGCAACCTGGGGAACACCTTGGAGTGTAACACACCCTCTCTCTACACCCCATACCCAATTTGAAGGCCTAATGCAGCGTAGTTTCCAACAACTACTAAACGAGAGCCGGAAGATCGAAGCTCAGGAAAGGCAACCTGGGGAACACCTTGGAGTGTAACACACCCTCTCTCTACACCCCATACCCAATTTGAAGGCCTAATGCAGTGTAGTTTCCAAGAACTACTAAACGAGAGCCGGAAGATCGAAGCTCAGGAAAGGCAACCTGGGGAACACCTTGGAGTGGAACACACCATCTCTCTACACCCCATACCCAATTTGAAGGCCTAATGCAGCGTAGTTTCCAACAACTACTAAACGAGAGCCGGAAGATCGAAGCTCAGGAAAGGCAACCTGGGGAACACCTTGGAGTGTAACACAACGTCTCTCTACACCACGGAAGGGCTGATTCTTAGGAAGGAAGGCTGTTGGAAATAAGCATTGCGCGTCCGAGGGTGATTATATTCTTATTAGGTATATACTCACCCTCGGACGCGCCCTGCTTCTTTATTTGGAATGAATGTTTATTTGCAATGTGGTGTTGACTTTCTCTATTATTTTGGTAATTAATGATTTTATTATTTTCATTGTTTTGCATCTTCTCGGCAATAATATAAAGAAGACGCGACAGGACAACACTCGGTGGATGCCATATCTGTGTTTTCAATTTAAAAAACCTTTCAGTTAACTACTTGCAGGAGAAAGTAATTGTAGCTGGTGGCCATTTTTAGTACTGTACCAGATTTTAGTTGTGTGTTTGTTTTTAATGTTAAAATGTCTGCATTTGATATCTCTCCAGTATTTTCTTTTTTATAAGCAAAATACTTATTTTTATATTTTCTGATGTTGGTTCCAGGGGTACACGGGCAGCAGTGGTGTGGTCAGTGGAGGCCTAGTGGAAGGAGTGACCACAGACAGGCATCGAAGGCCTAAACTAATAACACATGGCTGTAGGCAATTTTAAATTGGTTCCAGGGGTACACGGGCAGCAGTGCCCTGGTCAGTGTAGTAGTAGTTGAAAGAATGGACCGCAGACAGGCATCGAAGGCCTAAAATAAAAAAATTGGGCTGGCTGTAGGCAATTTTAAATTGGTTCCAGGGGTACACGGGCAGCAGTGGTGTGGTCAGTGGAGGCCTAGTGGAAGGAGTGACCGCAGACAGGCATCGAAGGCCTAAAATAATAACACATGGCTGTAGGCAATTTTAAATTGGTTCCAGGGGTACACGGGCAGCAGTGCCCTGGTCAGTGTAGTAGTAGTTGAAAGAATGGACCGCAGACAGGCATCGAAGGCCTAAAATAAAAAAATTGGGCTGGCTGTAGGCAATTTTAAATTGGTTCCAGGGGTACACGGGCAGCAGTGGTGTGGTCAGTGGAGGCCTAGTGGAAGGAGTGACCGCAGACAGGCATCGAAGGCCTAAAATAATAACACATGGCTGTAGGCAATTTTAAATTGGTTCCAGGGGTACACGGGCAGCAGTGCCCTGGTCAGTGTAGTAGTAGTTGAAAGAATGGACCGCAAACAGGCATCGAAGGCCTAAAATAAAAAAATTGGGCTGGCTGTAGGCAATTTTAAATTGGTTCCAGGGGTACACGGGCAGCAGTGGTGTTGTCAGTGGAGGCCTAGTGGAAGGAGTGACCACAGACAGGCATCGAAGGCCTAAAATAATAACACATGGCTGTAGGCAATTTTAAATTGGTTCCAGGGGTACACGGGCAGCAGTGCCCTGGTCAGTGTAGTAGTAGTTGAAAGAATGGACCGCAGACAGGCATCGAAGGCCTAAAATAAAAAAATTGGGCTGGCTGTAGGCAATTTTAAATTGGTTCCAGGGGTACACGGGCAGCAGTGGTGTGGTCAGTGGAGGCCTAGTGGAAGGAGTGACCGCAGACAGGCATCGAAGGCCTAAAATAATAACACATGGCTGTAGGCAATTTTAAATTGGTTCCAGGGGTACACGGGCAGCAGTGCCCTGGTCAGTGTAGTAGTAGTTGAAAGAATGGACCGCAGACAGGCATCGAAGGCCTAAAATAAAAAAATTGGGCTGGCTGTAGGCAATTTTAAATTGGTTCCAGGGGTACACGGGCAGCAGTGGTGTGGTCAGTGGAGGCCTAGTGGAAGGAGTGACCACAGACAGGCATCGAAGGCCTAAAATAATAACACATGGCTGTAGGCAATTTTAAATTGGTTCCAGGGGTACACGGGCAGCAGTGCCCTGGTCAGTGTAGTAGTAGTTGAAAGAATGGACCGCAGACAGGCATCGAAGGCCTAAAATAAAAAAATTGGGCTGGCTGTAGGCAATTTTAAATTGGTTCCAGGGGTACACGGGCAGCAGTGGTGTGGTCAGTGGAGGCCTAGTGGAAGGAGTGACCGCAGACAGGCATCGAAGGCCTAAAATAATAACACATGGCTGTAGGCAATTTTAAATTGGTTCCAGGGGTACACGGGCAGCAGTGCCCTGGTCAGTGTAGTAGTAGTTGAAAGAATGGACCGCAGACAGGCATCGAAGGCCTAAAATAAAAAAATTGGGCTGGCTGTAGGCAATTTTAAATTGGTTCCAGGGGTACACGGGCAGCAGTGGTGTGGTCAGTGGAGGCCTAGTGGAAGGAGTGACCACAGACAGGCATCGAAGGCCTAAAATAATAACACATGGCTGTAGGCAATTTTAAATTGGTTCCAGGGGTACACGGGCAGCAGTGGTGTGGTCAGTGGAGGCCTAGTGGAAGGAGTGACCACAGACAGGCATCGAAGGCCTAACATAACAAAAATGTCAATACAATGGTATTGTCAGTGGCAGGCATTGAAGGATGTCAGCGCATAGACTAAACATTGGTGGAGCTGTGAGATAATTTTGCAAGTGGTAGAGCACTGTTTGAGCTGGGGTGGGGGGAAACTGTCTTGTGGCCGGCGGTACAGGCCCAGGGCCCCTCATATTACAACGGTGTGTCTGACGTTGGGTGCGCACCACCACCGCCAGAGACACTTTATTGTACTAGGAGGGACCCAGTGGCAGTGCCGCCGACCAAAAGCGGGCTCACCCACCTCTTCAGACAAACTGCACTCTCACGGGTGCTGTCGCCAAGTGTCGATACCACGGCCCCGTGTGGGGAGTTTGGCCATTTAGTGAGGTGTAAACATGTCGTATGCTGGACAATCAGGTGCTGAAAATTACGAGATTGGAAAAGGCATTCAGAATAGTCCACAGGCAAGACCTTTTCATAGGAAAGCTAGGTGTCAGCCGGGCAAGGTGGGGCAAAAGATTTCGAAATCCAGTTGTGGTTCATTTTAATGAAGGTTAGATCATCTACATTTTGGGTAGCCAGACGAGTCCTTTTTTCTGTTAGTATTGAACCTGCAGCACTGAATACTCTTTCTGATAGGACACTAGCTGCCGGGCAAGCAAGCTCCTGCAATGCATATTCTGCCAATTCTGGCCAGGTGTCTAATTTTGATGCCCAGTAATCAAATGGGAATGACGGTTGAGGGAGAACATCGATAAGGGATGAAAAATAGTTTGTAACCATACTGGACAAATGTTGTCTCCTGTCACTTTGAATTGATGCTGCAGTACCTGTCCTGTCTGCGGTCATAGCAAAATCACTCCACAACCTGGTCAGAAAACCCCTCTGGCCAACGCCACTTCTGATTTCTGCCCCTCTAACTCCTCTGGTCTGCTGGCCCCTGCAGCTCGTGTGAGAACGATCACGGGCGCTGTGTGCAGGGAATGCCAGAAGCAAACGGTCAACAAGAGTTGATTGTTTGGTTGCTAATATTAGTTCCAAGTTCTCATGTGGCATTATATTTTGCAAATTGCCTTTATAGCGAGGATCAAGGAGGCAGGCCAACCAGTAATCGTCATCATTCATCATTTTAGTTATGCGTGTGTCCCTTTTGAGGATACGTAAGGCATAATCCGCCATGTGGGCCAAAGTTCCAGTTCTCAAATCTGCGGTTGTGCTTGGTTGAGGGACAGTTTCAGGCAAATCAACGTCACTTGTGTCCCTCAAAAAACCAGAACCCGGCCTTGCCGCGCCACCAATTTCCAGTGGCCCCGGAAAAGCTTCCTCATTAAAAATATAATCATCCCCATCATCCTCCTCGTCCTCCTCCTCCTCTTCGCCCGCTACCTCGTCCTGTACACTGCCCTGGCCAGACAATGGCTGACTGTCATCAAGGCTTTCCTCTTCCTCAGCTGCAGACGCCTGATCCTTTTTGTGCGTCAAACTTTGCATCAGCAGACGCATTAGGGGGATGCTCATGCTTATTATGGTGTTGTCTGCACTAACCAGCCGTGTGCATTCCTCAAAACACTGAAGGACTTGACACATGTCTTGAATCTTCGACCACTGCACACCTGACAACTCCATGTCTGCCATCCTACTGCCTGCCCGTGTATGTGTATCCTCCCACAAAAACATAACAGCCCGCCTCTGTTCACACAGTCTCTGAAGCATGTGCAGTGTTGAGTTCCACCTTGTTGCAACGTCTATGATTAGGCGATGCTGGGGAAGGTTCAAAGAACGCTGATAGGTCTGCATACGGCTGGAGTGTACGGGCGAACGGCGGATATGTGAGCAAAGTCCACGCACTTTGAGGAGCAGGTCGGATAACCCCGGATAACTTTTCAGGAAGCACTGCACCACCAGGTTTAAGGTGTGAGCCAGGCAAGGAATGTGTTTCAGTTGGGAAAGGGAGATGGCAGCCATGAAACTCCTTCCGTTATCACTCACTACCTTGCCTGCCTCAAGATCTACAGTGCCCAGCCACGACTGCGTTTCTTTCTGCAAGAACTCGGACAGAACTTCCGCGGTGTGTCTGTTGTCGCCCAAACACTTCATAGCCAATACAGCCTGCTGACGTTTGCCAGTAGCTGCCCCATAATGGGAGACCTGGTGTGCAACAGTGGCAGCTGCGGATGGAGTGGTTGTGCGACTGCGGTCTGTGGACGAGCTCTCGCTTCTGCAGGAGGACGAAGAGGAGGAGGAGGGGGTGCGAACGGCTACAGCCAATTGTTTCCTAGACCGTGGGCTAGGCAGAACTGTCCCAAACTTGCTGTCCCCTGTGGACCCTGCATCCACCACATTTACCCAGTGTGCCGTGATGGACACGTAACGTCCCTGGCCATGCCTACTGGTCCATGCATCTGTTGTCAGGTGCACCTTTGTGCTCACAGATTGCCTGAGTGCATGGACGATGCGCTCTTTAACATGCTGGTGGAGGGCTGGGATGGCTTTTCTGGAAAAAAAGTGTCGACTGGGTAGCTTGTAGCGTGGTACAGCATAGTCCATCAGGGCTTTGAAAGCTTCGCTTTCAACTAACCGGTAGGGCATCATCTCTAACGAGATTAGTCTAGCTATGTGTGCGTTCAAACCCTGTGTACGCGGATGCGAGGCTAAGTACTTCCTTTTTCTAACCATAGTCTCATGTAGGGTGAGCTGGACTGGAGAGCTGGAGATCGTGGAACTAGCGGGGGTGCCGGTGGACATGGCAGACTGAGAGACGGTGGGAGATGGTATTGTTGCCACCGGTGCCCTAGATGCAGTGTTTCCTACTACGAAACTGGTGATTCCCTGACCCTGACGGCTTTGGCCTGGCAAAGAAACCTGCACAGATACTGCAGGTGGTGCAGAAAATGGTGGCCCTACACTGCCGGAAGGGATGTTGCGTTGCTGACTAGCTTCATTGGCCGAGGGTGCTACAACCTTGAGGGACGTTTGGTAGTTAGTCCAGGCTTGCAAATGCATGGTGGTTAAATGTCTATGCATGCAACTTGTATTGAGACTTTTCAGATTCTGTCCTCTGCTTAAGGTAGTTGAACATTTTTGACAGATGACTTTGCGCTGATCAATTGGATGTTGTTTAAAAAAATGCCAGACTGCACTCTTTCTAGCATCGGATACCTTTTCAGGCATTGCAGACTGAGCTTTAACCGGATGGCCACGCTGTCCTCCAACAGGTTTTAGCTTTGCCACGCGTTTTGGGCAAGATACGGGCCCGGCAGATGGAACCTGTTGCGATGTTGATGCCTGCTGCGGCCCCTCCTCCTCCGCTTCAGAACTGCTGCCGCCTGCACCCTGTTCCCCCAATGGCTGCCAATCGGGGTCAAGAACTGGGTCATCTATTACCTCTTCTTGTAGCTCGTGTGCAACTTCGTCTGTGTCACCGTGTCGGTCGGTGGTATAGCGTTCGTGATGGGGCAACATAGTCTCATCAGGGTCTGATTCTTGATCAGCACCCTGCGAGGGCAATGTTGTGGTCTGAGTCAAAGGACCAGCATAGTAGTCTGGCTGTGGCTGTGCATCAGTGCACTCCATGTCAGATTCAACTTGTAATGGGCATGGACTGTTAACTGCTTCACTTTCTAAGCCAGGGACGGTATGTGTAAAGAGCTCCATGGAGTAACCCGTTGTGTCGCCTGCTGCATTCTTCTCTGTTGTTGTTTTTGCTGAAGAGGACAAGGAAGCGACTTGTCCCTGACCGTGAACATCCACTAACGACGCGCTGCTTTGACATTTACCAGTTTCACGAGAGGAGGCAAAAGAGCTAGAGGCTGAGTCAGCAAGATAAGCCAAAACTTGCTCTTGCTGCTCCGGCTTTAAAAGCGGTTTTCCTACTCCCAGAAAAGGGAGCGTTCGAGGCCTTGTGTAGCCAGACGACGAACCTGGCTCCACAGCTCCAGACTTAGGTGCAATATTTTTTTTCCCACAACCAGCTGATGCTCCACCACTACCACTACCCTCATTACCAGCTGACAATGAACGCCCCCGGCCACGACCTCTTCCACCAGACTTCCTCATTGTTTTAAAAACGTTACCAAACGAACGGTATTTGTTGCTGTCACACAACTTACACGGTGAGCTATAACTTCAGTATGATTTAGCTACCCCTTTACAGGTGGGTGAGACCACAACGAAAATCAGCCACAATGTTACACACTCTGTTGTTGTTGGCAACAAATGAGATGGCACACACGCAGGACTGTCACTGAAGCGCAAATGTAAATATTTATCTCCCACTGATTTGTGTTTGTTTTTTTTAAAAGGGAGACTTCAGAAGAAAAAAAAATTTAAAAAAAAATTATTTTTTACAGAAGAATTTATAAAACAAATAAAATGAAATGAAAAAAAAAAAAAAAAAAGGCTTTGTAGGGCCCACTGAGTGAGAGAGGACGCACACAGGAGTCAGGAGTGGCACACAAGCCCAGAGGCCAATATTAATCTCCCACCGATTGATTTAGTTATTTTTTTTGGTAGATTTTGGAACCCAAATCAAGCAAAAAAATTAATAGGCTTTCTATGGCCCACAATTGGGGAGAGAGAGATGGCACACCCAGGAGTCAAGACTGGCACACAAGCAGAAGGGGCAATATGAATCTCCCACAGATTTTTTTTTTTTTTTCAGGGAGACTTGAGAGAAAAAAAAATACAAAAAAAATGATTTTTTTCAGGAATAATTTAGAAACCAAAGAAAATAAAATGATTGTTTCAGGGAGAATTTAGAAAACAAATAAAACAAAAAATAGGCTTTCTAGGGCCCACTGAGTGACAGATGACGCACACAGGAGTCAGGAGTGGCACACAAGCCCAGAGGCCAATATTAATCTCCCACTGATTGATTTAGTGATTTTTTTTGGTAGATTTTGGAACCCAAATCAAGCAAAAAAATTAATAGGATTTCTATGGCCCACAATTGGGGAGAGAGAGAGAGATGGCACACCCAGGAGTCAAGACTGGCACACAAGCAGAAGGGGCAATATGAATCTCCCACAGATTTTTTTTTTCAGGGAGACTTGAGAGAAAAAAAAATACAAAAAAAATGATTTTTTTCAGGAATAATTTAGAAACCAAAGAAAATAAAATGATTGTTTCAGGGAGAATTTAGAAAACAAATAAAACAAAAAATAGGCTTTCTAGGGCCCACTGAGTGACAGATGACGCACACAGGAGTCAGGAGTGGCACACAAGCCCAGAGGCCAATATTAATCTCCCACTGATTGATTTAGTGATTTTTTTGGTAGATTTTGGAACCCAAATCAAGCAAAAAAATTAATAGGCTTTCTATGGCCCACAATTGGGGAGAGAGAGAGAGATGGCACACCCAGGAGTCAAGACTGGCACACAAGCAGAAGGGGCAATATGAATCTCCCACAGATTTTTTTTTTCAGGGAGACTTGAGAGAAAAAAAAATACAAAAAAAATGATTTTTTTCAGGAATAATTTAGAAACCAAAGAAAATAAAATGATTGTTTCAGGGAGAATTTAGAAAACAAATAAAACAAAAAATAGGCTTTCTAGGGCCCACTGAGTGACAGATGACGCACACAGGAGTCAGGAGTGGCACACAAGCCCAGAGGCCAATATTAATCTCCCACTGATTGATTTAGTGATTTTTTTTGGTAGATTTTGGAACCCAAATCAAGCAAAAAAATTAATAGGCTTTCTATGGCCCACTATTTGTGAGAGAGATGGCACGCTCAGGACTGGCACACAAGCCCAGAGGCCAATATTAATCTCCCATTTTTTTTTTTCCAGGGAAAATTTATAAACCCAATAAAAAAAATAATAATAAATAGGCTTTCTATGGCCCACTATCTGAGAGAGAGAGATGGCACGCTTAGGACTGGCACACAAGCCCAAAGCCCAATATTAATCTCCCACTGATTGATTGATTGATTTTTTCAGGTAGAATTATGAACCCAAATCAACCAAAAAAATAAATAGGCTTTCTATGGCCCACTATTTGTGAGAGAGATGGCACGCTCAGGACTGGCACACAAGCCCAGAGGCCAATATTAATCTCCCACTTTTTTTTTTTTCCAGGGAAAATTTATAAACCCAATAAAATAATAAAAAAATAGGCTTTCTATGGCCCACTATCTGAGAGAGAGAGAGATGGCACGCTTAGGACTGGCACACAAGCCCAAAGGCCAATATTAATCTCCCACTGATTGATTTAGTGATTTTTTTTGGTAGATTTTGGAACCCAAATCAAGCAAAAAAATTAATAGGCTTTCTATGGCCCACTGAGTGAGAGATGGCACACACAGGAGTAAGGAGTGGCACACAAGCCCTGAGGCCAATATTTTTCTCCCACTGATTGATGTTGTGATTTTTTCTGGTAGATTTTGGAACCCAAATCAAGCAAAAAAATAAATTGGCTTTCTATGGCCCACTAAGTGAGAGATGACACAGACAGGGATGGCACTCTAGCAGAAATGTCAATCTTAATCTCCCACAAAAAAAAAAAAAAAAAAGGAACTGTCCTTCAATTACTATCTCCCTGCAGTAATCTCAGCCAGGTATGGCAGGCAGCAATAAGGAGTGGACTGATGCACAAATTAAATAAAAAGTGTGGACAAACAAACAAGATAGCTGTGCAGAAAGGAAGGAACAAGAGGATTTGTGCTTTGAAAAAAGCAGTTGGTTTGCACAGCGGCGTACACACAGCAATGCAACTATCAGGGAGCCTTCTAGGGCAGCCCAGTGAGCTACAGCGCTGAGGGAAAAAAAAAAATGTAGCTTCCACTGTCCCTGCACACCGAAGGTGGTGTTGGGCAGTGGAAATCGCTACAGCACAAGCGGTTTTGTGGTTAATGGACCCTGCCTAACGCTATCCCTGCTTCTGACGAAGCGGCAGCAACCTCTCCCTAAGCTCAGATCAGCAGCAGTAACATGGCGGTCGGCGGGAACTCCCCTTTATAGCCCCTGTGACGCCGCAGACAGCAAGCCAATCACTGCAATGCCCTTCTCTAAGATGGTGGGGACCAGGACCTATGTCATCACGCTGCCCACACTCTGCGTTTACCTTCATTGGCTGAGAAATGGCGCTTTTCGCGTCATTGAAACGCGACTTTGGCGCGAAAGTCGCGTACCGCATGGCCGACCACGCACAGGGGTCGGATCGGGTTTCATGAAACTCGACTTCGCCAAAAGTCGGCGACTTTTGAAAATGTTCGACCCGTTTCGCTCAACCCTAATCGGGAGTAGTGATAGCTCCAATCATCATATGATCGGGAGTAGTGATAGCTCCAATTATCATGTGATCGGGAGTAGTGATAGCTCCAATTATCATGTGATCGGGAGTAGTGATAGCTCCAATCATCATGTGATCGGGAGTAGTGATAGCTCCAATCATCATATGATCGGGAGTAGTGATAGCTCCAATTATCATGTGATCGGGAGTAGTGATAGCTCCAATTATCATGTGATCGGGAGTAGTGATAGCTCCAATCATCATGTGATCGGGAGTAGTGATAGCTCCAATTATCATGTGATCGGGAGTAGTGATAGCTCCAATTATCATGTGATCGGGAGTAGTGATAGGCTCCAATCATCATGTGATCGGGAGAAGTGATAGCTCCAATCATCATGTGATCGGAAGTAGTGATAGCTCCAATCATCATGTGATCGGGAGTAGTGATAGCTCCAATCATCATGTGATCATGAGTGGTGATAGCTCTAATCATCATGTGATCGGGAGTAGTGATAACTCTAATCATCATGTGATCGTGAATAGTGATAGCTCCAATCATCATGTGATCGGGAGTAGTGATAGCTCCAATCATCATGTGATCGGGAGTAGTGATAGCTCTAATCATCATGTGATCGGGCGTAGTGATAGGTCTAATCATCATGTCATCGGGAGTAGTGATAGCGCCAATCATCATGTGATCAGGAGTAGTGATAGCTCTAATCATCATGTGATCGGGAGTAGTGATAGCTCTAATCATCATGTGATCGGGAGTGGTGATAGGTCTAATCATCATGTGATTAGTGCCACTTCTGTATATGTGGGTTTTTGCTGGTATGGCTGATAGTCCCTATTCATTTTGAAGGGGCCGAGCTTAAGATGTGCAGAGGTGCCAAGCACTACCATATCTAAGGTAGCACAGAATAGACAATTATTGCAAATTACAGGAATACTCTTAAAATTTGAACCTTTTTTTTTTAATCTTCTTTTGATATTTCTCCTTTAAGATTAAAACAAGGGCGAGATGATCACTGCCATCAATCTTTATTGTGGCACCATATTCTCAGCCTCTTTTTTCCTGCTCTGAAAGGCTTTCTGTATTAAATGAATGAAACGTACAACCATAATAACATTACATTGCATCCATTGTATTAAAATATTGCTTTTCCTTCTAATTAAAAAAGAAGAAGAAGAAAAAAGACCTCATTTATATTTGGCCTTAGATTGGCCTCGCTTCTTTCAGAAGTGCATTAAATGAAAATCTCATCAATACACAATATAATAATGTACATGGCGAATATTAATTCATTTCTGGGCAGATCTATCAGAAAATCAATGTGCCCATTTCCTGTAATGTCTTGTTCTATAGAGGCGGGTGCAGGACCATTTAGTTCCATTATTGTTCTGGGATAATTGTAACAAGATCCCGCGCCATATTCGTTGCTGTTTTAATGTAATTGCTGATGAGACACTTGGATAATGAAACGTGTGTCGAAGTCTTGTTACTTTTATATGGTATTTGACAGCTGACATAGAAGTTCAATGTTAAAGCCAATATTCAAATGGGACAAACAAGACTGATCGAAAAGTGTAACGGTATGTGCACACGTTGCAGATTTGCCTGTGGAATTTTCTGTGCAGATTCTTCCCTATCTTGCCAGAAAACGCAGGTGCGGATTTGATGCATTTTATCACGCGTTTTTTCATGCGGAATTGTGTATGCGTTTTTGAAAGCTAAATAAAGATCTATTATAGAACAAAAAAAAAGAATTGTGATGTCATTTCTTGTCAATCCTCTTCATTTAAATACTCCATTGGAGAATAAGGCTACTTTCACACTTGGGTTTTTCAGCTTCCGTCACAATCCGTAGATTTTTGAGAATGCAGGATCCAGCCAAAAAATGTGCAGGATCCTGCATTTTCCCATAGACTTGTATTAGCGACGGATTGTGACGGATGACCATCCATTTCGTCCGTCGTGCACTGGATCCGTTGGAAAATAGCGGTCCGTCGTGTGGAGAAAGCGTTCGCAGGAACGTTTTTTCAGCACGTCGGAAAATCGGTCAGCGACGCATCCTGCGCTGCCCGTCGTCGGCTATAATGGAAGCTGACTGTCACACACTGGAATCCAGCGACGAATACATTTTTCCCCTCTGAGCATGCCCGGAAGAATTTTCAAATCCGGAAAAATTCTCTCTCTCTCGTTTTCCCCTATTTTCATGACGTCCGTCGATATGTCATTTTGCTGCACCACGACGTACAGCACAAAACGCAAGTGTAAAAGTAGCCTAATGTTTACACACACAGACAGATAGATCTATAGATAGATAATACCAAGGCCGATGTTTAGTAATAAACATAGTAAAATGGTACGTAAAGAGTTAAAGACACACACACACACACACACACACACAGGCAAAATCTGCGTTGTCCGGGGTCACACTAGCAAGAAACTTGCACAAGTCTCGCACCTCAATACCCAGCACTGCCGCCGGCACTGGGACCGGAGCGTTCAGCTGCATAGAAATACATGCAGCCGCACACTCCGGTCCCAAGTGCCGGCGACAGTGCCGGGTATTGAGGTGCAAGACTTGTGCGAGTTTCTCGCAAGTGTGACTCCGGCCTTAAACGCAATATCTGTTTAATTTTAAAAAATGGAGAAAAAAAATTGCGTGGGCTCCCGCGCAATGTTCAAGTCCAGAGTGGGAAAGCCAGCGACTGGGGGACGATGTTTATAGCCTGGGAAGGGGTTATTACCCATGGAGCTTCTCAGTCTATGAATATCAGCCCGCAGCTGTATATTTAGCCTTTACTGGCTATTAAAATAGGGGGACCCCCCAAAAAATGACGTGGGGTTCCCCTATAATTTATAGCCAGAAAGGCTATGCAGACAACTGCAGGCTGATATTCGTTGCCTAGAGAGGGACCATGGATATTGACCCCCCTTGGCTACAAATCCCATTCTCCAGCCGCCCCAGAAATGGCGCATCTGTAGGATGCACCAATTTCGGCACTTGGCCTCTCTCTTCCCACTGCCCTGTAGTGGTGGCATATGGGTAATAAGGGTTTGGTTATAGGATGTTTCGCCCCCAGCAGTTCGCCCCCGCACATGTTTTCCCCAGCATTTGGCCCCCAGGATGATACTTACCTGTCACAGCTGCAGCTCCTTGGGTCACGGAGTGCAGTCTAGCAGTTCCCCATGACGTCAGATGGAAACCGTTGATTTAACATGTCACAAAAGTGCAGCACTCTGTACAGTACATTTGTGACATTTGGATTGATGACGGACTGGAATTCATGAACCACAAGGACAAACAAGGGGGCGAACTGCTGGGGGCGAAATGTACCCTGGGGCAAACTGCTGGGGGCAAACTGCTGGGGGTGAAACATCAGGGGCGAACTGCTGGGGGCAAAACATCCAAATCCCTAAGTGGTTAATGTCACCTTTGATTGTAAGGTGATATTAAGCCCGGTTAGTAATGGAGAGGCGTCAATAAGACACCTATCCATTACTAATCCTATAGTAGTGAAAGAGTTAAAAAAGACACAGCCAGAAAAAAGTATTTTAATATTCTTAATTTCACCATAATTCCAACCACCGTCGATCACCTGTAAAAAATAAAAAATAATAGACCAACCGTATACTCCCTGTCCGATGCAGTCCAATTAATAACGAGTGTCCCACGACGATCTCCCCTATAGGACAGTGACATCGGGTGATGTCACTGCTCTATAGGCCTCCAGTGACACACTGACAGGAGACAATGGCTCCTGCAGTGTTATCACTGAGGGTTCAATGAGTTCATTGCTCTCACTTTACGGCACTGCTGCGTGAGAATTTTCCCACGCATCTGTGCCGCAAGTGACAGTATGAACTTTACTGTACTCACAGCGGCGGAGGAATACAGTGCGGAAGGATACCTTGCATCATTTTATCACCGGAGCCCCTGGAGAGCGGTCGCATCTGCCAATGTGACAGCTCTCCACGTGAGATCATCGTGGGACACTCGTTATTACATGGATTACTGTGGATCAGGGAGTATATTGTTGGTTTATTATTTTTATATTTCGTACAGGTGATCGATGGCTTCAGGTATTAGCTGTGTGGTGAGTATATACTGTGTGTTGTATGCACTGTATGTCTATATGTGTGTATGTGTTTGTTGGTTTTTTTTGTTTGTTTTTTTAAACTTGAACACAGTAGCCGGATGATGGGACTATTCTGTCCCATCATCCGTCTAGCTGTCACTGTAGCAGGCATAGCCGGATGGGACTAGTAGTCCCATCGGACGATGCCTGCCTACACACACACATACAAGCACACACATCCCTGCAGACCCCTGCACACAGACCCCGCACAGCCCCCGCACAGCCCCCGCACAGCCCGGCACAGCCCTGCAGACCCCGCCACAGCACTGTAGACTGCCGCACAGCCCCGGAGACACACACAGATACACACAAACACCAGAACGAGACACGCACATGTCCGCACACACAGTCTCCACCCACACACTCTTCCCCCTCCTGATCTGCAGCGTTTCTTGCTGGCACATCCGCAGCAAATCTGCAGATTTTTTACATCCTCGGGCTAGCTGCAGATTGGCCTGACACAATGGAAGTCAATGGGTGCAGAAACACTGCAGATCTGCAAAAGAATTGACATGGTCCTTTTTTGAATCTGCTGTGCTTTCCGTGCGGATTTTTCCGCACCATTAGCTCAGCATTTTTTTTTCCCATTGATGTACATTGTACTGTAAGTCACTTGCGGATCTGCAGCGTTTCTGCGAGGAAAAAAACGCTGTGGATCTGCAGCAAATCTGCAATGTGTGCACATACCCTAATGCATTGTGCTTTAGGAACAGCTGGGGGGAATGTGTGTTCTTACATAGTACATAACATTGCATATACAATTAATGTCAATAAGGCATTCAGAGAGCAATTTACCCCCAAAAATGAATAAGATATCCTAGAAATAAAAATCCTCGAATTGCCTTTGTGTGTTAAAGGGTGTCTTTTAGCACAAAACATATGACAAACATGGCGAGCTGTGGCAATTTATTTTGCTCTAAGCTATTACCTTAACATAACCCAGTCCTTTCTATGTGCTGACACAAAAATATTGCTCTTAGTGAAGCCCATTAGTGTTTCCACAAGGTACTTGTCTCATGGCCCTTACAGTGTCTCTCCCCCATACATTATGATGCCTCCACAATACATTCCCCCACATAAGAACACCATCCACACAGTGAAACATGGTGGTGACAGCATCATGCTGCGGGGATGTTTTTCATGAGCAGGGACAGCGATAATGTTCGGAGTCTAGGGGAAGATAGACAGGGATATTCTTGAGCAAAACCTGTTTCAGTCTGTCAGTGATTTGACAGTGGGATGGAGGTTCACCTTCCAACAAGACAATGACGCAAAGCATACTGCTAAAGCAGCACTTAATTGGTTTAAGAGGCGACGTTTCAATGTTTTGGAATGGCCTAGCCAAAGCCTGGACCTTACTCCAATTGAGACCAGGTCAGACCTGAAGATTGCTGTTCACCAGAGGAAACCATCTAACTTGAAGCAGCTGGAGCAGTTTTGCCTTGGTGAATGGGCAAAAATCCCTGTGGTATGATGTGGAAATCTCATAGAGACTTATCTAAAGTGACTTGCAGCTGTAATTGCCACAAAAAGAAGGCTCTTCAAAGTGCTGACTTTAGGGGGTGAATAGTTATGCACACTGAAGTTTTCACTTATTTTGTTTCATTTGTTGTTTGTGTCACAATACAAAGAAAACTAAATGTTCACAGTTGTAGACATATTCTTTGCATGAACTGATGCAAACCCTAACACAAAAATAGTGAAACTCCAGATTATAAGGTAGCAAAACACAAAAAATGCCAAGGAGGTGAATAATTTTGCAAGCTACTGTATGTATAAAAATGGAAAACTTTACTTCCTTTATGTCCTAGGACATTATTTCCTATAAGGCCATGTTCACACGTTCCTGATTTCCCTGCTGTTTTTTCTGCACTAAAAACGCTTTTGGCAGAAAACGCAGGTGCGTTTTTTGGTGCTTTTTGGTGCATTTTTTGATGCGTTTTTTGATGTGGTTTTTAGGCTAGGGTCACATTGCGTTAGTGCAACCCGTTTAGCGCTAGCGCTAGCGGGTTGCGCTAACGCAATGTTTTTAATGGGGCCGCGTCCTGGGGTCGCGGTAACGTCCCCGCTCTCGCAGATCCCCGATCTGCGAGAGCGGGGAACGGACTGCGGGCGCGCCTCGGACACTGCGAGTAGCGTCCGCGGCGCGCCAGGAAACACCGGCGCGTCCCTAGCGCGTGCCGAACATGGCACGCGCTAGTGCTGCGCGTTCCCATTGCCGTGAATGGGCGCGCTAACAGACGCGTTGCACGGCGTTAATTTCACCGTGCAACGCTGTCCGTTAAGTGCGTTCCCATAACGCAATGGGAACCCAGCCTTAGTGCAGTTTTTTATGCAGTTTTCTCTGCAGAGTCTAGGAAGTTTTTTTAGGGTTAAAATGGCTGAAAATACCCTACCTAACCCTACCCCTAACCCTACCCCTAACCCTACCCCTACCCCTAACCCTACCCCTAACCCTAACCCTAACCCTAACCCTACCCCTAACCCTACCCCTAACCCTAACCCTACCCCTAACCCTACCCCTAGTTCTAACTGTAGTGGGGGAAAAAAAAAATTCTTTATTTTATTAGTGTTACTACCTATGGGGGTGATAAAGGGGGGGGGGGGGGCATTTACCTTTTTTTTTATTTTGATCACTGTGAGGTTATCACAGTGATCAAAATGTGCCTGGAACGAATCTGCCGGCCGGCAGATTCGGCGGGCGCACTGCGCATGCGCCCGCCATTTTGGAAGATGGCGGCACCCAGGGAGAAGACGGCCGGACGGACACCGGGAGGCCCGGTAAGTATAAGGGGGGGAGATTAGGGCACGGGGGGGGGGGGGGGGGCGTCGGAGCACGTGGGGGTGGCATCAGAGCACGAGGGATTGGGATTGGAGCTCGGGGGGCAGCCACACTGCAGCGGTTCTGCACCACAAACCGCAGAAAACCCGCAGATATTTTTTTCATCTGCGGGTTTTACTGCGGGTTTGACCTCACAATGGAGGTCAATGGGTGCAGAACCGCTGCAGTTCCGCAAAAAGAAGTGACATGGTACTTCTTTTTTACCGCAGCTATTCAGCGCGGCTTTTTTGGGGATTTTCCGCAATGTGGGCACAGTAGTTCCTGTTTTCCATAGGGTACATTGTAATGTACCCTGCATGGAAAACAGCTGCGGACCCGCAGCGGGAAAATCGCGGCGGTTCCGCATTAAAAAAAGGATGGTGTGAACATGGCCTTAAGCTGGCCTTGGATACAGCATATTATCTCAAGTCTAGATTGTTCCTAGTCAGCCATTGTGGTAAGGAGAATTTGGGGCATTTATCACTTTTTTCCACAGTATCATAAACCACATATACATCTTTTTTATTTTATAAAAGAAGGATAACATAATGTAACTCCCTATAACTTAGTATCACCATGTTTGTAACGACTTACACTTTATATATATACCGTACAATCAATTTAGGTCACTGTAATAAAAAATAATAACATGGAGGAATTTTGTGTCAACGCAAAAATGATTCTGGAATGCAACAAAAATGCAATCTGAGTAAAAATGGCATAATCTTTAAGATGTTAAAGGCATTTTCAAACTAAATAGCCCATTTAACCCTTATTTTGACCTCCAGTTGCAGACAGCTGTTTCAGGGTTCTTGACTCTCATCAGCGCAATGTGGGAGATTGGTTGGCTGGGAAGAGGCCTTCAATGGATAGCCAAAGGGATAAAGTTTCTCCTTAAAGGGAAGGTGCCGCAATTTTGTTTTTGTATTAAAAATAATTGTTTATATAAACAATTATTTTTAATACAAAATTATTTTTTTTAACTTTAATATATTTTTTATTATTAATTATTTTTGCAGCCACTGGGCGCCGCCATTTTGCTTTGCAGCAGTGTAAGAGTCCCAGCACGACACACACTCTGCAAATACGGCAGCCCTGGACATAGGAGGCTGCGGTCGGGAGCCGACCCCATAGCTATCATTATAAGCTGCTCTCTGCTCTGATGTGGCCACGCCCCCTGGGCTGTCTCCACATCACAGCAGAGGCAGGAGATCGGCGCCATCTTGCTTCAGCCTACAGTGGAGTGTACCTGTGAGCTCCACTGTGACTGAGAGCTGTGCTGTTGGAGGGGCAGCTACATCTGTCTCCCCTCACACTGTCTGCGGCCGTTCCCTGTCCTCTGCTGCCTGGTGTGTGGCTGTAATCCCTAGAGAGGGTGAAGGAGTGCTGCCGTCTGATGTCCTCTATCAGGAGCTGCAGAGAGGTAACAGAGTGGGATGTGGGAGGCTCTGTGCTGCTCCGACCTCACTGCAGCTCCTCACAGGACATCAGACCGTGCATCTATCACTATACTGTACTGAGCCATGTATCTAATCCTTTCCTGTGTAATACTGTCTGCTGGCCCCTGTATCTAATCCTCTGAGTTGAGATACTATGCTGAGCCGTGTATCTAATCCTCTCCTGTGTGATACTATGCTGAGCCATGCATCTAATCCTATACTGTGTGATATTATGCTGAGCCGTGTATCTAATCCTCTCCTGTGTGATACTGACTGCTGAGCCGTGTATCTAATCCTATACTGTGTGATATTATGCTGAGCCGTGTATCTAATCCTATCCTGTGTGATACTGTCTGCTGAGCCGTGTATCTAATCCTCTCCTGTGTGATACTGTCTGCTGAGCCGTGTATCTAATCCTCTCCTGTGTGATACTGTCTGCTGAGCCGTGTATCTAATCCTATCTTGTGTGATACTGTCTGCTGAGCCGTGTATCTAATCCTCTCTTGTGTGATACTGTCTGGTGAACTGTGTATCTAATCCACTCCTATGCACTCCTCTCCCCCTGCATATCTTTCCCTATTGCACACACAAATCAGTGTGTGCGATAACAGGAGATGCGGGCATCATGCTGTATTATGGCATTATGTGAGAGCTATATGACGGTATTATGTGATCTATATGGTGGTATTATGCTTGATCAGTATTGTGAGAATTATATGGTGGTATTGTGTGTGATCTATATGGCGGTATTATGTGAAAACACTGGCAGTATTATGTGTGATCTATATGGCGGTATGTGAGAACACTGGTGGTATTATGTGTGATCTATATGGCGGTATTATGTGAGAACACTGGCAGTATTATGTGTGATCTATATGGCGGTATGTGAAAACACTGGTGGTATTATGTGTGATCTATATGGCGGTATGTGAGAACACTGGCAGTATTATGTGTGATCTATATGGCGGTATGTGAGAACACTGGCAGTATTATGTGTGAGCTATATGGCGGTATGTGAGAACACTGGTGGTATTATGTGTGATCTATATGGTGGTATTATGTGAGAACACTGGCAGTATTATGTGTGATCTATATGGCGGTATGTGAGAACACTGGTGGTATTATATGTGATCTATATGGCGGTATGTGAGAACACTGGTGGTATTATGTGTGATCTATATGGCGGTATTATGTGAGAACACTATGGCAGTATTATCTTCAGAAAGCGGACCCATTCTATGGTGGTTCTAGCTGAGCACCTGCACGCGGGTCTGGGGTAATAGAGGGGGCAGCATGTCCTCCAGTTAGGTGTAGTCAGGGGAAGGCTGGTGAGGCAGCTGAAGAGAGGGGTCTCATTTTTATCGTTACTATATGGCTACATTTCCTTCCCAGCGTCATCCAAGACTGCGCCTGTCACCTCGCTTTCACACATTGCCAGGACAGGATGGGGAAGACAGGATCTGAGGAGGGGAATGGGGTCTGCATGCAAAGTCTGGATCAGAACAGGCCATCAATCCGCAGAAATGTTTCCTGGATTTCTGTGGAGCAGACAAGCAGATGGTCCATCCATGTGTATGAAAGACAGCGCCCTATGTACAATCCCTGGCTGCTCCACTCACCAAACAGGGGGCCCTATAGACCAGCACACTGCTCTCCTGAAATACTCTGTGCTGCTGTCACCCTGCTCCCTCCACCACATATCTCCCAGAATCCTTGCTGCCTGCCATCCTCGGTGACCGTCTACTTGTCAGTATAAGGCCGGCGTCACACTTGCGAGTTTTACGGACGTAAGAGCGCAGAAACTACGTCCGTAAAACTCGCAAAAAATACGGCACAATTATTCTCTATGCCCCTGCTCCTATCTGCCGTATTTTACTGATCAGTATTATACGGCTTTCTACGGCCGTACAAAATCGCAGCATGCTGCGTTTGTCACCGTACTGCGCAAGAAATACGCCAATGAAAGTCTATGGAAGCGTGAAAAATACGGATTTCACACGGACAAGCAGTGTGACTTGCGAGAAATACGCAGCGCTGTTAGAGAGAAAAGCCGGTAATTCAGTGCGGTGTACAGTAAAATCACACTGACAGCTTACAGTCCAATAGGTAGAATAAATGTGTACACATAGAATAGATATATATATATATATATATATATATATATATGTCAGTGAGACACATATATGTATATATATTAATATTTATTCCAGCGCTATACAGCTTGAAAGCCGGTAATTCAATTACCGGCTTTTTCTTTCTCCTTCCTAAACCCGACATGATATGAGACATGGTTTACATACAGTAAACCATGTCTTCTCTCCATTTTTTTTTGCAGTTTTGCAGATTCCACACTACTAATGTCAGTAGTGTGTTTCTGCAAAATTTGGCCGTTCTATCTACTAAATTAAAGGGTTAAATGGCGGAAAAAATTGGCGTGGGCTCCCGCACAATTTTCTCTGCCAGAGTAGTAAAGCCAGTGACTGAGGGCAGATATTAATAGCCTGGAGAGGGTCCATGGTTATTGCCCCCCCCCCCCTGGCTAAAAACACCTGCCCCCAGCCACCCCAGAAAAGGTGCATCTGGAAGATGCGCCTATTCTGGCACTTGGCCACTCTCTTCCCATTCCCGTGTAGCGGTGGGATATGGGGTAATGAAGGGTTAATGCCACCTTGCTATTGTAAGGTGACATTAAGCCTAATTAATAATGGAGAGGCGTCAATTATGACACCTATCCATTATTAATCCAATTGTATGAAAGGGTTAAAAAAAACACACACACATTATTAAAAATTATTTTAATGAAATAAAACCAAAGGTTGTTGTAATATTTTATTTAACGCTCAATCCAATCACTGAAGACCCTCGTTCTGTGAAAGAAAAAACATAATAAACCAACAATATACTTACCTTCCGCAGATCTGTAAAGTCCAACGATGTAAATCCTTCTGAAGGGGTTAAAACATTTTGCAGCAAGGAGTTCCGCTAATGCAGGCTACTCCTCGCTGCAAAACCCCAGGGAATGAAGGTAAAGTAGGTCAATGACCTATATTTACCTGCATTTGCGGTGAGGCGCCCTCTGCTGGCTGTTCATAGATCGTGGGAACTTTCCTAGAAAGCCTGGGAGCTTTCTAGGTAAGTTCCCACGATCTATGAACAGCCAGCAGAGGGCGCCTCACCGCAAATGAAGCTAAATATAGATCAGTGACCTATATTTAGCTTCATTCCCCGGGGTTTTGCAGCAAGGAGCAGCCTGCATTAGCGGAACTCCTTGCTGCAAAATGTTTTAACCCCTTCAGAAGGATTTACATCGTTGGACTTTACAGATCTGCGGAAGGTAAGTATATTGTTGGTTTATTATGTTTTTTCTTTCACAGAACGAGGGTCTTCAGTGATTGGATTGGGCGTTAAATAAAATATTACAACAACCTTTGTTTTTATTTCATTAAAATAATTTTTAATAATGTGTTTGTGTATTTTTTTTAACCCTTTACTAGTATTGGATTAATAATGGATAGGTGTCATAATTGACACCTCTCCATTATTAATTAGGCTTAATGTCACCTTACAATAGCAAGGTGGCATTAACCCTTCATTACCCCATATTCCACCGCTACACGGGAATGGGAAGAGAGTGGCCAAGTGCCAGAATAGGCGCATCTTCCAGATGTGCCTTTTCTGGGGTGGCTGGGGGCAGGTGTTTTTAGCCAGGGGGGGCCAATAACCGTGGACCCTCTCCAGGCTATTAATATCTGCCCTCAGTCACTGGCTTTACTACTCTGGCGGAGAAAATTGCGCGGGAGCCCACGCCAATTTTTTCCGCCATTTAACCCTTTATTTTAAGAGCTAGAATGGCCAAATTTTGCAGATACACACTACTAACATTAGTAGTGTGGATTATGCAAAAAAAATGGGGATATGAGATGGTTTACTGTATGTAAACCATGTCTCATATCATGTCGGGTTTTAGGAAGGAGAAAGCAAAAGCCGGTAATTGAATTACCGGCTTTTTGCTATATCGCGGCTGTATGAAGTAATAATATATATACATATATGTGTCTATATATAGACAGTATATATGTTTTTATTTTTTTTTAACACATGGATCCCTTGTATAGGCGTATGTCGGTTTGGCAAGCCTGCGATAAAAACACGCAGTACAGCTGCCATACGGATTACATACGGAGGATGCCATGCGCAAAAAACGGTGACACACCCTGCCTACGGAGGAGCTACGGACCACTATTTTCGGGACTTTTCAGCGTATTACCGCCGTAATATACGGACCGTATTTGCATACGCTGTGTGTGACGCCGGCCTAAGGCTGCTTTCACACTCGCGTCGATACGGGCCCGTCACAGTGCGTCGGGCCGACGTACTGACGCATGTTGTGAAAGAAATGTCCGACGTGGGCAGCGGAAGCAGTATTACGACGCTTCCGCTGCCCCATTGTAAGGTCTGGGGAGGATGGGGCGGAGTTTCTGCCGTGCATGCGCGGTCGAAGATGGTGGACTCGACGCACAAACAAACGTTACATGTAACTTTTTTTGTGGCGGCGGTCCACCAAAACATGACGCAACCATCGCACGACAGTTACGACGTGTGGCAATACGTCGCAATGCGTCGGTAATGTTAGGCTATGGGGAAAAAACGCATCTTGCAGACAACTTTGCAGGATGCGTTTTTTCTCCTGAATGACGCATTGCAACGTACAGCCAACAACGCTAGTGTGAAAGTAGCCTAAGGCTGCCGTCCATTATCAGTATTTGGTCAGTATTTTACCTCAGTATTTGTAGCTAAAACCAGGAGTGGGTGATAAATACAGAAGTGGTGCATATGTTTCTATTATACTTTTATTATACTTTTCCTCTAATTGTTCCACTCCTGGTTTTGGCTTACAAATTCTGAGGTAAAATAATGACCAAATACTGATAGTGTGATGGCAGCCATACTCTGCAGTCACCAACAAAATGGCTGCTCACTGGGTTCCTGAATATCATCCTCTCTAATATCTTAGCAAACACCCAGAAGGAGAGGAGAGGAGACATCACACACGTCAGCAGACTCCGCCCATAATTACTGCAGTGCAGTAATGTGAGCTAGTTGTACACTAGGTTTTTGTCAAATTTCAGTAGCTGCTCCCCCTAGTATTTAAAAGTGGAAATTCCAAAACTTTTCAAATTATTTTTCATATTTTACAAAATTATAAACAAATGATAATATTTTTTAAGAAAATTTAATCATTAATTCTTTACATTTTTACAATTTCTGCAAAAAATTTTTTTTTGATGGCACCTTCCCTTTAACCCCTTACCGGCATCGGACGTACTATACCGTCCGATGCCGGCTCCCCTGCTTTGATGCAGGGCTCCGCGGTGAGCCCGCACCAAAGCCGGGACATGTCAGCTGTTTTGAACAGCTGACATGTGTCCGTAATAGGCGCGGGCAGAATCGCGATCTGCCCGCACCTATTAACTAGTTAAATGCCGCTGTCAAACGCAGACAGCGGCATTTAACTACCGCTTCCGGCCGGGCGGCCGGAAATGACGTCATCGCCGACCCCCGTCACATGATCGGGGGTCGGCGATGCTTGTATATTGTAACCATAGAGGTCCTTGAGACCTCTATGGTTACTGATTGCCCGTCGCTGTGAGCGCCACCCTGTGGTCGGCGCTCACAGCACACGTGCAATTCTGCTACATAGCAGCGATCAGCAGATCGCTGCTATGTAGCAGAGCCAATCGGGTTGTGCCTGCTTCTAGCCTCTCATGGAGGCTATTGAAGCATGGCAAAAGTAAAAAAAAAAAAGTTTAAAAAAATGTGAAAAAAATAAAAAAAACATAAGTTTAAATCACCCCCCTTTCGCCCCAATCAAAATAAATCAATAAAAAAAATATCAAATCTACGCATATTTGGTATCACCGCGCTCAGAATCGCCCGATCTATCAAATAAAAAAAAGTATTAACCTGATCGCTAAACAGCGTAGCGGGAGAAAAACTCGAAACGCCAGAATTACGTTTTTTTGGTCGCCGCGACATTGCATTAAAATGCAATAACGGGCGATCAAAAGAACGTATCTGCACCGAAATGCTATCATTAAAAACGTCATCTCGGCACGCAAAAAATAAGCCCTCAACCGACCCCAGAGCACGAAAAATGGAGACGCTACGAGTATCGGAAAATGGCGCAATTTTTTTTTTTTTAGCAAAGTTTGGAATTTTTTTTCACCACTTAGATAAAAAATAACCTAGTCATGTTTGCTGTCTATGAACTCGTACTGACCTGGAGAATCATAATGGCAGGTCAGTTTTAGCATTTAGTGAACCTAGCAGAAAAGCCAAACAAAAAACCAATGTGGGATTGCACTTTTTTTGCAATTTCACCGCAGTTGGAATTTTTTTCCCGTTTTCTAGTACACGACATGCTAAAACCAATGATGTCGTTCAAAAGTACAACTCGTCCCGCAAAAAATAAGCCCTCACATGGACAAATTGACGGAAAAATAAAAAAGTTATGGCTCTGGGAAGGAGGGGAGTGAAAAACGAACACGGAAAAATGAAAAATCCTCCGGTCATGAAGGGGTTAAAGGAAATGTGCTGTGATTTTTGTTATTAATAATTATTGATTATATATATAATCATTAATTTTAAAGCAAAATAAAATGTTGCCTTTGTGGATTTTTTCAGCAACTCTTCAGGGCTGCTATTTTGACTTGCTGCTGTGTAGGCTTCAGAACAGGACACAGATCACAAATACTGCAACCCTAAGCCATAGAAGACTGCAGTCGGTGTCCGATAATATCTCCTGTACTGTGACGAACAAACAGAGGCATTGCACCGAAATGCATGTCATTCCTGCAGGAGAGGACTATTATTGGCATGGTATGAAGCGCATTACTTTATTATTGCAACTTTATTATTCTCTTCTCTCTTCACACAGGTATAGATTCCCTCTGCTTGCTGTCTCATCTGCTGCAATATATTCTAATGGTACAAATTCCCTCTGTTTGCTGTCTCATCTGCTGCAATATATTCTAATGGTACAAATTCCCTCTGCTTGCTATCTCATCTGCTGCAATATATTCTCATGGTACAAATTCCCTCTGCTTGCTGTCTCATCTGCTGCAATATATGCTAATGGTACAAATTCCCTCTGCTTGCTGTCTCATCTGCTGCAATATATTCTAATGGTACAAATTCCCTCTGCTTGCTGTCTCATCTGCTGCAATATATTCAAATGGTACAAATTCCCTCTGCTTGCTGTCTCATCTGCTGCAATATATTCTAAAGGTACAAATTCCATCTGCTTGCTGAATCATCTGCTGCAATATATTCTAATGGTACACATTTCCTCTGCTTGCTGTCTCATCTGCTGCAATATATTCTAATGGTACAAATTCCCTCTGCTTGCTGTCTCATCTGCTGCAATATATTCTAATGGTACAAATTCCCTCAGCTTGCTGTCTCATCTGCTGCAATATATTCTAATGGTACAAATTCCCTCTGCTTGCTGTATTATCTGCTGCAATGTATTCTAATGGTACAAATTCCCTCTGATTGCTGTCTCATCTGCTGCAATATATGCTAATGGTACAAATTCCCTCTACTTGCTGTCTCATCTGCTGCAATATATTCTAATGGTACAAATTCCCTCTGCTTGCTGTCTCATCTGCTGCAATATATTCTAATGGTACAAATTCCCTCTGCTTGCTGTCTCATCTGCTGCAATATATTCTAATGGTACAAATTCCCTCTGCTTGCTGTATTATCTGCTGCAATGTATTCTAATGGTACAAATTCCCTCTGATTGCTGTCTCATCTGCTGCAATATATGCTAATGGTACAAATTCCCTCTACTTGCTGTCTCATCTGCTGCAATATATTCTAATGGTACAAATTCCCTCTGCTTGCTGTCTCATCTGCTGCAATATATTCTAATGGTACAAATTCCCTCTGCTTGCTGTCTCATCTGCTGCAATATATTCTAATGGTACAAATTCCCTCTGCTTGCTGTATTATCTGCTGCAATGTATTCTAATGGTACAAATTCCCTCTGATTGCTGTCTGCTGTCTGTCATCTGTCTCTTTATCATCTAGAAACATATTTTAATGTGCCTGCTTAATCATTGGTATAATTATTATTATTATCTATTATTATTATTATTTATTTATATAGCACCATTAATTCCATGGTGCTGTACATGAGAAGGGGTTACATCAAAATACAAATATCACTTACAGTAAACAAAACTAACAATGACAGACAATGGTACAGAGGGAAAAGGACCCTGCCATTGCGGGCTTACATTATACAGGATTATGGGGAAGGAGACAGTAGGTCGAGGGTTGCAGTAGCTCCGATGGTGTTGAGGTGGCCGTGTGGTCATTACAGGCTGTAAGCTTCTTCGAAGAGGTGGGTTTTCAGGTTTCTTTTGAAGGATCCAAATGTGGTGGATAACCGAACGTGTTGGGGCACAGAATTCCAGAGGATGGGGATATTCGGGAGAAGTCTTGGAGGCGACTGGGTGAAGAGCGAATAAGCATGGAGGAAAGAAGGAGGTCTTGAGAGGACCGGAGATTACGTGAGGGAAGATATTGAGAGACTAGTTGAGATATTGAGAGACTAGTTCGGAAACATATGGAAGAGAAAGGTTATGGATGGCTTTGTAGGTCAGCACTAGTAGTTTAAACTGGATACACTGGAAAATTGGGAGCAAGTGAAGGGATTTGCAAAGAGAGGAAGCATGAGTATAGTGAGGAGAGAGATTAATTAGTCGGGCAGCAGAGTTAAGGATGGACTGGAGGGGTGCAAGAGTGTTAGAAGGTAGGCCACAGAGGAGGATGATGCAGTAGTCGAGGTGGGAGATGATTAGGGCATGCACAAGCATTTTGGTAGAGTGAGGGTTGAGGAAAGGATGGATTCTGGAAATATTTTTGAGCTGGAGGCGACAGGAGGTGGCGAGAGCTTGGATGTGTGGTTTGAAAGAAAGGGCAGAGTCAAGGGTTACTCTGAGGCAGCGGATTTTGGGGACAGGGGAAAGTGTGATTTCATTTATTTTGATAGATAGATCAGGTAGGGAAGATGTGCCAGATAGAGGAAAGATAATTAGTTCAGATTTGCCCACTTCGAGCTTGAGGAAGTGAGAGGAGAAGGATGATATGCCTGATAGACACTCTGGGATTCTGGACAGCAGAGAGGTGACATCTGGCCAGAGAGGTAGATCTGAGTGTCATCAACATATAGATGGTACTGGAAGCCATAGGACCTTATGAGTTGTCCCAGGTCAAGTGTATAGATTGAGAAGAGTAAGGGCCCAAGAACAGAGCCTTGAGGGACACCAACAAAGAAGGGGAGAGATGAAGAGGTAGTATGGGAGTAGGAAACGTTAAATGTGCGGTTGGTAAGGTATGAGGAGATCCAAGATAGGGCAAGGTCTTTGACACCAAAGGAAGAGTGGATTTGTAGTGGGAGGCAGAGGTCAACTGTGTCGAAGGCAGAGGGCAGGTCTAGAAGTAGGAGTATAGAGAATTGTCTGTTAACTTTGGCTGTAAGTCATTAGTAATTTTGGTCCGGGCAGTCTCAGTGGAATGGTGGTAATGGAAGCCAGATTGTAGGTTGTCGAAGAGAGAGTTAGATGCAAAGTGAGAGGAAAGTTCAGCATGGACGTGCTGCTCAAGGAGTTTGGAAGCAAAGGAGAGCAAAGATATGGGGTGATAGCTGGACATAGCGCTTGGGTCAAGGGATGGCTTTTTGAGGATAGGTGTGATTGTGGCATGTTTGAAAGCAGTGGGGAAGGTACCAAAAGTTAGTGATAGGTTGAAGAGATGGGTTAAGGATGGGATTTGTGTGGTGGTGAGGTTGGGGAGGAGGTGGGATGGGGTCAAGCACACAAGTGGTGAGGTGTGATTTGGAGAGAAGATGCGCAAGCTCCCCTTCAGTGATTTTGGAGAGGGAAGTTATGGGGTTTGGGCATTGGTCTGGCATACAAAGGGGTTGTGGTGGTTTGACAACAAAGACTTGCCTTGTTTGGTCTATCTTATTTTTGAAGTGCATGGCAAAGTCCTCGGGAATGATTAGGGAACTCGGAGGGGGCAGTGGTGGGCAGAGGAGGGAGTTAAAAGTGTTGAACAACTGTTTGGGGTTGTGCGATAAGGAAGATACGAGGGTTGTGAAGTAGGCCTGTTTAGCAGAGGTGAGAGCTGATTTGAATGAGTGTTGCTTGTATGAGTGCAGTGAAATCATCTTGCGAATGCGTTTTCTTCCAACGCTGTTCCGCAATTCTGGATACTTGCCGAAGCTTTTTAGTGGTGTTATTGTGCGAGGGTTGTTTATTGGTTTGTCGCACTCTGCTATGCATGACAGGGGCAACCGTGTCAATAGCTGATGCAAGAGTGGCATTGTAGAAAACAGTGGCAGTGTCTGTGTCGTGGAATGAGGATATGGATGCTTGTGGTAGGATAGAGTCAGAGAGTGTGTGGGTGTCTAGGTGTGTGAGTTTCCTGCGTGGGTTCGCATGTTGCTGGCCATGGATGACAGATGAGGAGGGCAGGGATGAGAAAATGAGTAGATGGTGGTCAGATAGAGGGAGAGGGAAGGTTGTGAAGTTAGATAGGGAGCAGAGACAAGTGAAGACCAGGTCTAATGTATGTCCATCTGTGTGGGTCGCTGAGGAGGACCACTGAGTAAGTCCAAAGGATGAAGCAAGGGACAGGAGTTTGGAGGCTGCTGACTGGTGGGTCTCAATGGGGATGTTGAAGTCCCCCATGATGATGGTGGGAATGTCAGCAGACAGAAAGTGAAGAAGCTAGGTGGAGAATTGGTCAATAAAGGCAGTGGATAGGTCTGGAGGCTGGTATATGACAGCCATTTGGAGGTTGTAGGTGGAGTAGATGCGGGCAGAGTGGACTTCAAAAGAGGGGAGGATAAGGGAGGGTAGAGGTGGGATTGGGTTAAAGGTACAGTTGGAAGAAAGGAGAAGGCCCACTCCTCCACCATGTTTGTTGCCAGGGCGAGGAGTGTGGGTGAAGTGGAGGCCACCGTAACATAGTGCAGCAGGGGAGGCTGTGTCAGAGGATGTCAGCCATGTTTTGGTGATGGCCAGAAAGAAAAGATTATGAGAGGTAAAGAGGTCATGAATCACGTTGAGTTTATTGCAGATGGAGCGGGCATTCCATAGTGATCCAGAGAGAGGGTGCAGGGGGGTGGGCGTCATGGGCACGGATTTGAGGTGGGCAAGATTTCGGGTGTTTATATTGGTTGGGAGCGATAGGAGGGGGTTATAATGGGAGGTATGAGCTGTGGGGGTCCAGGATTGGGAGATATGTCGCCAGCAGTGAGGGGTAGCTGAGAGAGAGAGAGCAGGTAGGAGAAGGAGAGTGGTCGGCTTGTTTTGTGTTTTATTAGGAGAGATCTGAAGTTGAGGAGCTGGTCAGCGGAAGAAGTCAGGTGGGGAGGCAGGAGGGAAGGAGAGATTATTACTTGGTTAGAGGGTGCTGGGGTTTGGGGATAGCGAAGGAGAGTGAGGAGTAATGGAGCCAAAACTGTTAGAGCGTATGTCAGCATGATGAGAGTAAGTGTGGTGGAAAGGGAAAGAAATTTAGTACATTTATTAACAGTGGTTAGTCTTACCTTCTGTTCACTTCTGGCTCATTTGCTGCATTGTACTTAATACTCACTGTTGCATATCCATGACTGGGATCAGTCTAGATGTTATCTGGTGGAAGATTCTATAGCAAATAGATGTAGCCAGGCCCAATGTCTTTGATCATCTAACCACCCCCTGGTGTGCTGGCCCCAGCTGCCAAATTATCCCAAACTAGCTTCCCACAATCCATCTCTCCTGAGCCTGTATTGTGGTCTATAAATTTAGAAACATCGTAAGGGGTGCACGCAGTGTGGGGTGCATGCAGGCATCCCCTCAGCAAAGCATCCCAGAAGATAAGCATCAAGATAAAGCAGTTATTCCATGGCAGTTAGTTAGGGCAGGAGTCAGATATCCCACACTTTGCTCTCCCTTCTATCCATGTGCTTTATTCCTATCCTCCTATGTTCCCTTGCCATCCACATTCATAGCCCCATCCCCCTTCATCACGACTCATATACATCAGCTCCTCTCTCCTTCCCTGTCCCATGTACAGCTCCCATGCACTTCTCACCTTTCTGAAAAACCTCAGCCCATCTTGCCCAAACACACTGCACAAAAAAACTTCGTACAATTCCAAAAACTACTTGCTCTTTATCTACTCCTACTGATTTCAGGGGACATCTCCCCCAACCTCAACCCCTACCCTACCTCACATTGAAACCTTGCTAACCTTATTAATATTAGTTGCATTCCTTCATCCTTCATTTCCTTCCTTTAATTGTGCTCTTTGGAATCCACGGTCTGTATGTAACAAGCTTCCTTTCCTACGCAATTGCTTTCCGAACAACTCTCTTAATCTGTTGGCCCTCACGGAAACCTGGATTCAGGATTCTGACACTGTTTCTCCTGCTGCCATTTCCCATGGTGACTTACAATTCTCACATTCCCTGAGACCCACAAACAGGCATAGTGGTGGAGTCGGCATACTCCTGTCCCCACAATGCACTTTCCAGGTCATCCCCCAGTTCCATCACTCTCATTCCCATCTTTTAAGGTCCACAACATCAGGCTCTTCTGTCCCCTCTCCCTCAGAGTAGCGGTTATATACCGTCCCCTCAGGCTCACCCACCCATTTCCTGGACCATTTCTCTGCCTGGCTGCCTCTGACCACAACATTCTCTCCTTCACACTCACAATTCCTCGCCTACCCCAGCACACTCCTACCTACCACACATTCAGAAATCTACATGCTATTAACCCTCATACACTTTCAGACTCCCTACACTCATCATTGTCCCCAATCTTCACTTTTTCCTGTCCTGGTCTGGTTGTACATCACTACAACGACACTCTTAGAAGCTCCCTTGACCAAGCAACTCCCCTCACCCTCAGAACCTCCAAACACAGAGTAAAACAGCCCTGGCTCATATCGCAAACCCGATTTCTCCAGCAATGCTCTAGCTGAATGCTAAGCTGAATGCTTATGGAGGAAAACTCGCACACCAGAAGACTGCATAAACTTCAAATTTATGTTAAGAACCTATAATTCTGCCTTTCACCTCGCCAAACAGACCTACTTCACCACCCTGATCTCCTCACTATCCAACAACCCCAATAAACCTTTTGACACATTTCACTCCCTCCTCAGGCCAAAAGCACAAGCCCCTATCACAGACATTTGTGCTGATGACCTGGCCACTCATTTTATAGAGAAAATAGATAATATCCATCAGGAAATCCGCTCCCAGCCCCAAAGTGCAGTGACACCCTGCATTTTCCCTTGCTCACTCTCCACATTCGATCCCATCACAGAAGGAGAAGTCTCCAAGCTCCTCTCTTCTTCTCATCTGACTACATGCACTACTGACCCCATTCCCTCTCACCTCCTCCAGTCTCTCTCTCCACTTGTCACAACTCACCTAACTACAATTTTGGCATATTTGGCATATTCCTCTCCTCCTTCAAACACTCTATCATTATTCCATTACTAAAGAAACCCGCCCTTGACCCATCCTGAATAGTCGACTACAGACTAGTCTCTAATCTCCACTTCATCTCTAAACTCTTGGAGCGCTTGATCTACTCCTGCCTTACCCGTTACCTCTCCACGCATTCCCTCCTAGACCCTTCACAGTCCGGTTTCAGCCCCCTGCATTCAACAGAAACTGCACTCAACAAGGTGACCAACGACCTTCTGACAGCAAAATGTAACGGTGACCACTCTCTGCTTGTTCTTCTCGACCTTTCTGCAGCTTTCAACACTGTTGACCATCCTCTCCTACTCTCTAGGCTCCAGTCACTTGGCATTATGGACACTGCTCTCTCCTGGTTCTCTTCCTATCTTTCTGACCGCTCCTTCTGTGTTCTGCTCTCTGGCTCCACTTCATTTCCTCTTCCTCTCATTGTTGGGGTATCTCAGGGCTCAATCCTTGGCCCCCTTCTCTTCTCCCTCTACACGTCCCCAATTGGACAGACCATCATCAGATTTGGCTTTCAGTACCATCTTTATGCTGATGACACAACTATACATGTCATCCCCTGACCTCACTCCCACAGTACTACAGAACACCAGTGACTGTCTGCCCGCAGTCTCCGACATCATGTCCGCTCTCTATCTGAAACTCAACCTCTCCAAAACTGAACTTCTTCTGCTCCTGCCATCTATTAACCTCCCTAAATCTGACATCTCCCTCTCTGTGGGTGGCACCATAATAATACCCCAGCAGCAGGCGCGCTGTCTGGGTGTTATGTTTGACTCCGATCTCTCCTTCACCTCCCATATACAATCTCTTGCCCACTCGTGCTGCTTACACCTAAAGAACATCTCTAGAATCCGCCCTTTTCTCACAATGGAAACAACAAAAACCCTCACTGTTGCTTTGATCCACTCCCGCCTGGGCAACTACAATGCACTATTAATTGGCCTCCACCATTACTTTCCCAGTCCGTCCTTAATGCAGCAGCCAGGGTTGTCCATCTAGCTAATCGGTATTCAGACGTGTCTGTCCTTCGCCAGTCGTTACACTGGTTGCCCATTCATTATAGAATCCAATTCAAAGTACTTGTTCTCACCCACAAAGCTCTCCACAGTGCGGCACCCCCTTACATCTCCTCCCTCATTTCTGTCTATCTGCTTAACCGACCACTGCGCTCTGCAAATGACTTTCGATTAACCTCTGCACTATTCTGTACCTCCCACTCCCGACTCCAAGACTTCTCCCGTGCTGCGCCAATACTCTAGAATGCTCTACCCCAAGATATTAGGACCATCCACAATTTGCATAGTTTTAGGCGCTCCCTCAAAACACATTTGTTCAGAGCGGCCTATCACGTTGACTATTCAAAGTCATTTTATGTTTGTGTGTGTGTGTAGCCCATTCTCTACTTCCATCTATCCCCCACACCCTGTAGATCGCTGGACCATCAAATACACACCTGTACTTTGTATTTCCCCCACCTCATTGTAGATTGTAAGCTCTCACGAGCAGGGTCGTCTTATTTTGCTTTAATTATTGTATTGTTAAAGTTGTTACTTATGACTGTTGTGTTTGAAACTGTTAATAATAATAATTTTTATTTATATAGCGCCAACATATTCCGCAGCGCTTTTCAATTATAGAGGGGATTTGTACAAACAATAGACATTACAGCATAACAGAAATCACAGTTCAAAATAGATACCAGGAGGAATGAGGGCCCTGCTCGCAAGCTTACAAACTATGAGGAAAAGGGGAGACACGAGAGGTGGATGGTAACAATTGCTTTAGTTATTCGGACCAGCCATAGTGTAAGGCTCAGGTGTTCATGTAAAGCTGCATGAACCAACTGTTCACCAAACTGTTAAACGCTGTAAAGCGCTGCGGAATATGTTGGCGCTATATAAATGAAGATTATTATTATTAATATTATTATTATCAGTAGCAAACTTCCAGACTTATTACAAATATGTATAAAACAATGTACTATATGCCTCAATATATCTCCTGTTGATTCTTATGCCTTTTTACTGTTCTATTCTTGCCTAGACCTTGTCTATTTTTATCTAATAAGATTATTTTTCTACTATCATCACAATTCTGGGCTTATTGCCATTGTTTTGTCTTTGTTTCCACTATGAATATGATGTGCCTCCATAGCTGTAAACATGGTTACCTAAGTTAGAAGCCCATTCAAATGTGTTTTGTTCTCCTTGGGCTGAACCTCTATGACTCGGCTATAATGTGCATAGAGTGGTGTCTAGTTTAGACAGTCTGGACTCCACACTGTTACATTATAATAAACAGAGAGGTATATGTAGCTGCCCTTGGTGTGATGATGATGCGGTTCTGTTAGCTCACATATTATTTCCTAGACCAGAGATCCACAACATTTTTGGTCCAAGGGCCACATTGCCATACTGAAACTAACCCACAAATTAAATTTTTTTAAAGGAATTGTTACATGAATATACCACCAGAACCATCATCAGTACATTAAAGAAGTTGTCCACTATTTTTTCATTGATGACCTATCCTTAGGATCATATGCGGAGCTGTTCTGTCTTCTGATAGTGGCCACTAAAGGGTGCTACATATCCTCCTATTCAAATCAAAAGGTGTCAAATGTGCAGTACCAAACTGCCGCCCTATCAGAAGATAAAGCAGCTTCCCAATTTAGTAACTCCAGCCGGCGGCTGCCACTGATATCTAGAGCAGCAGATCGGCGGGGGTGCCGGTGTCAAACCCTGACCGATAAGACATTGATGACCTAACTTAAGAAAAGGTCATCAATGAAAAAGTAGTGGACAACCTCTTTAATGCATCACAGGATCCACATTTTGAGTATTTGAGAAGGATTTGGAGAGATTCTGCTCAGTTTCTGCTATCCAAAAATCAGTGTGAACACACGCTAATTTAAAATGAGTTTTTTTGGAGCAGAAACTCGCCAAATCCTTCTCAATCTTAAATATCTAAGTTATGACACTTTTTCAGTTTTAAAATAACCATGAAACACATTATGGATTGCTACATGTGTACAAAATCAGAACCACTGTCAACACTTGAGTGCTACACCAGAACCACCATCATGACATGAATGCAGCCCTAGAACCACTATCAGTATGTAAATGTAGCACCAAAACTACCATCATTATATAAATACAGTGCCAGAACCACATTCAGTAAATGAATGCAGTGCCAGAACCAACGTGATTACATGAATATAACTCCAGAACCATCATCAGTACATGAAAGTAGCATTAGAACAACCAACATTACATGAATGCAGCACTAGAACCACCATCAGTACATGAATTCAGGCCAAAACCACAGTCATTACATGAATCCAGTGTCATAACCAGCGTCAATACATGAAAGCAGAACCAGAACCACGGTCAGCACATGAATGCAGTACCAGAACCACTGTCAGCACACAACATGAATACAGAGCTAAAACAACCATTCATACATAGCTACATAGTTACATAGTTATTAAGGTTGAAGGAAGACTTTAAGTCCATTTAGTTCAACCCATAGCCTAACCTAACATGCCCTAACATGTTGACCAGAGGAAGGCAAAAAAAAACCATGTGGCAATCAGACTAGTTCCCTGGATCAACGCCCTATCAAGGAATCTAGTATATATACCCTGTAACATTATACTTTTCCAGAAAGGTATCCAGTCCCCTCTTAAATTTAATTAACGAATCACTCATTACAACATCATACGGCAGAGAGTTCCATAGTCTCACTGCTCTTACAGTAAAGAATCCGCGTCTATTATTATGCTTAAACCTTCTTTCCTCCAGACGTAGAGGATGCCCCCTTGTCCCTGTCTCAGGTCTATGATTAAAAAGTTCATCAGAAAGGTCTTTGTACTGTCCCCTCATATATTTATACATTAAAATAAGATCACCCCTTAGTCTTCGTTTTTCCAAACTAAATAGCCCCAAGTGTAATAACCTATCTTGGTATTGCAGACCCCCCAGTCCTCTAATAACCTTGGCCACTCTTTGCACCCGCTCGAGTTCAGCTATGTCTTTCTTATACACCGGAGACCAGAACTGTGCACAGTATTCTAAGTGTGGTCGAACAAATGACTTGTATAGAGGTAAAATTATGTTCTCCTCATGAGCATCTATGCCTCTTTTATTGCATCCCATTATTTTATTTGCCTTAGTAGCAGCTGCCTGACACTGGCCACTGAATATGAGTTTGTCATCCACCCATACACCCAGGTTTTTTTCATTGACGGTTTTGCCCAGAGTTTTAGAATTAAGCACATAGTTATACATCTTATTACTTCTATCCAAGTGCATGACCTTACATTTATTCCCATTAAAGCTCATTTGCCATTTATCAGCCCAAGCTTCTAGTTTACATAAATCATCCTGTAATATAAACTTGTCCTCCCCTGTATTGATTACCCTGCAGAGTTTAGTGTCATCTGCAAATATTGAAATTCTACTCTGAATGCCCCCTACAAGGTCATTAATAAATATGTTAAAAAGAAGAGGGCCCAATACTGACCCCTTTGGTACCCCACTGCTAACCGCGACCCAGTCCGAGTGTGTTCCATTAATAACCACCCTTTGTTTCCTATCTCTGAGCCAGCTCTCAACCCACTTACACATATTGTCCCATATCCCCATTATTCTCATTTTATGTATCAACCTTTTGTGTGGCACCGTATCAAAAGCTTTTGAAAAGTCCATATACACTACATCCACTGGGTTCCCTTGGTCCAGTCCAGAACTTACCTCTTCATAGAAGCTGATCAAATTAGTCTGACATGAACGGTCTTTAGTAAACCCATGCTGATACTGGGTCATGAGGTTATTCCTCTTCAGATACTCCAGTATAGCATCCCTTAGAATGCCCTCCAGGATTTTACCCACAGTAGAGGTTAAGCTTACTGGCCTATAATTATCGAGTTCAGTTTTTGTCCCCTTTTTGAATATTGGCACCACATTTGCTATACGCCAGTCCTGTGGCACAGATCCTGTTATTATGGAGTCTTTAAAGATTAAAAATAATGGTCTATCAATGACTGTACTTAATTCCTGCAGTACTCGGGGGTGTATCCCATCCGGGCCCGGAGATTTGTCAATTTTAGTGATTTTTAGACGTTGCCGTACTTCCTGCTGGGTTAAGCAGGTGACACTTAATGTGGAATTTTTGTTATCACTGATCATATTGTCTGCCATGGGATTTTCTTTTGTAAATACTGATGAAAAAAAGTCATTTAGCATATTGGCTTTTTCCTCATCCTCATCCACTATTTCACCCAGACTATTTTTAAGGGGGCCAACACTATCATTTTTTAGTTTCTTACTAAAAATCCCTAGTTAGACCGCACATGGAGTACTGTGTCAAGTTTTGGGCACCGGTGCTCAGGAAGGATATAATGGAACTAGAGAGAGTACAAAGGAGGGCAACAAAATTAACAAAGAGGATGGGAGAACTACAATACCCAGATAGATTACCGAAATTAGGATTATTTAGTCTAGAAAAAAGACGACTGAGGGGAGATCTAATAACCATGTATAAGTATATAAGGGGACAATACAAATATCTCGCTGAGGATCTGTTTATACCAAGGAAGGTGATGGGCACAAGGGGGCATTCTTTGCGTCTGGAGGATAGAAGGTTTTTCCACCAACATAGAAGAGGATTCTTTACTGTTAGGGCGGTGAGAATCTGGAATTGCTTGCCTGAGGAGGTGGTGATGGTGAACTCAGTCAAGGGGTTCAAGAGAGGCCTGGATGTCTTCCTGGAGCAGAACAATATTGTATCATACAATTATTAGGTTCTGTAGAAGGACATAGATCTGGGGATTTATTATGATGGAATATAGGCTGAACTGGATGGACAAATGTCTTTTTTCCGCCTTACTAACTATGTTACTATGTTACTATGTTACTATTTACGTAGTTAAATAATATTTTGGGATTATTTTAACTCTCTCTGGCAATGAGTCTCTCTGTCTCAATCATTGCTGCCTTGATTTGCGTTTTACAAACTTTATTTAATTTTCTGTATTTATTTAATGCCTCATCACTGCCTACTTCCTTTAATTCTCTAAATGCTTTTTTTGTCACTTATTGCGCACCGTACAGATCTATTTAGCCATATTGGTTTCCTCCTATTTCTGGTATGTTTATTCCCATACAGTATATACTGTGCACAGGTCCTATCCAGGATGCTAATAAACGTCTCCCATTTTCTTTATGTATTTTTATGTCTCAGGATATCGTCCAAGTTAATTGCACCAAGATCATCTCTCATCCGTTGGAAATTTGCCCTCCTGAAGTTTAGTGTCCGTGTAACCCCTCTACTACACATCTTATTAAAGGATACATGAAAACTTATTATTTTGTGATCACTATTCCCCAAGTGACCCCCAACCCTTATATTTGATATGCGGTCTGGCCTGTTGGTTAATATTAGGTCTAGCAGTGCCTCCCTTCTTGTTGGGTCCTGAACCAGTTGTAAAAGGTAATTGTCTCTCATAGTTGTCAAAAACCGATTACCTTTGCTGGAACTGCAGGTTTCTGTTCCCCCATAGTAATGACTTCTCCTTGAGTCGCAGCTTCATCTATTTGCTTTACGAGGATATTCTCCATTGCTTCCATTATTTTTGGAGATTTATAACAAACCCCTATCAGTAATTTATTATTTTTTTCCCCTCCCCTTATCTCCACCCACAGGGACTCTACATTTTCATTAAATTCACCTATATTATCACGCCGGATGGGTTTTAAGGACGATTTTACATACAGACACACCCCTCCCCTTCGCTTATCCATTCGGTCATTTCTGAACAAACTATAACCCTGTAAGTTAACAGCCCAGTCATGGCTCTCATCCAGCCACGTTTCAAATATCCCCACCATGTCATAATTATGCTCCAACAACATTAATTCTAATTCTTCCATTTTGTTGGCGAGGCTTCTGGCTTCTGGCATTAGTATACATACATTTTATGTATCTCTCTGCACCTCTATTCTTTCTTAAATTATTAACTGTTCTAACCCCACCCCCCATGCCACCGCCACCCCCATCTTCCTTATTTGTGCCCAGTTCTCTATCTGCACTATCTTCCCCTCCTATGTACATGAGTGTAGCATCAGAACCACAGTCAGCACGATTGCAGTGCCAGAAATAGCATCCGTACATGAATGCAGCGCCAGAAACACTTTGAGCACATGAATACACTGAAAGAAACACCATCAGTGCAAGTATACCGCACCAAGCTCAGCACAACAATCAATTGTAATGTCAGGTCAGGCCCACATACATTTGTATTGCATTAACCTACAATTCCCAGTATGTCCTTAGAAATAGTAATGAGATGCTTGGAGTTGTTCTTGCCAGGCATCATCAGACTATACAAAAACCACAGCACTGACTATGTACAAGAACCACATACATTTGTTTTGCATTAACCTACAATTCCCAGTATGTCCTTAGAAATAGTAATGAGATGCTTGGAGTTGTTCTTGCAAGTCATCATCAGACTATACAAGAACCACAGCACTGATGAGACACAAGCAGGATCACAAGTAAACATTTGCATCCAGGTACCTTCTAAATTACATCTTTACTGATTAGAGTTGTTCTCATCTTTTATGTCTCAATGTAGCACAGACACCATGATGAGATTTCATGCCCAGAGCTAATTTCTCCAGATATCCCTATATTGCCCCATAAATAAAAATATCTCCTACGTTATGCCCATGAATAAAATGGCTGTCCAGCCCTGGGTCGGACTGGCCCACCGGAGAACCGGAGGTTTCTCCGGTGTGCTCAGGCACTGACACCTGCTGGGGCAGCTGCCTAGGGTCCCCGCTGCTCCAAGGGCCCCCAGCCAGTGGCGTTTCACTAATAACGGCACACCATGCAGCTGCAATGGGGCCCATGAGTCAGGGGGGCCGCCCAGTGCCAGCAGAAGAGCAGCAGAAGACAGAAGCCTATCCCCACTGCTAAAGAGAATGCAGCGGGGATAGGGGTGAATATTAATTTCACTATAATAGCTGGCAGTGTTAGCCGCAGGCTGCACCGGAGGTGGAGGGGCCCAGCAGGTGGTTAACACTGAAGGCAATCTGGCCTGTTTATCCAGCCCTGAGGCTCTGGGGCTCCTGGCTAGATTGCCCTCATTATTATTATTATTTATTTATTTATTTATATAACACCATTGAATCCATGGTGCTCTACATGAGAAGGGGTTATATACAAATTACAGATATCACTTACAGTAAACAAACTAACAATGACAGACTGATACAGAGGGGCGAGGACCCTGCCCTTGCTGGCTTACAAATTCTACAGGATTAAGGGGAAGGAGACAATAGGTTGAGGGTTGCAGGAGCTCCGGTGTTGGTGAGGCAGTATCTCCGGTATTGATGAGGAGGCAGCGGGGTCAGTGCAGTCTGTAGGCTTTCCTGAAGAGGGGAGTTTTCAGGTTCCGTCTGAAGGATCCGAATGTGGTTGATAGTCGGACGTGTTGGGGCAAAGAATTCTAGAGGATGGGGGATATTATGGAGAAGTCTTGGAGGCGGTTGGATGAGGAGCGAATAAGTGTGGAGGTTAGAAGGAGGTTTTGGGGGGACCAGAGATTACATGAGGGAAGATATCGGGAGATTAGTTCAGAGATATATGGAGGAGACAGGATATGGATGGCTTAAGGGTTATGGATCATGTGTGGTGGACAGGGATCGATGCCTGCAGCTCCGCTGCCTACATCAGAAAATGGCAGCGGAGCTGCAGGGATCCGTCCTGCGCTTCTCCGGTACAGCTGCCAGTGATGAAGATGCTGCTGAGGAATGGACAGAGAGATGAGTGGTGCTGTGTGTATGTCTGTGGGGGAACATGCAGAGAGGTTTGTGTCTGCATGTGTCTGCGTGGGAACGTGCAGAAAGGTGTGTGTAAGTGGTGGAGAGGGCAATGATGGGGGTGGTGGGGGAGGAGGCAATGATGGAGGTGGTGGAAAGGGCAATGATGGGGTAGTGGGGGAGAATGCAATGATGGAGGAGATGGAGAGGGCAATGATGGGAGTGGTGGGGGAGAAGGCAATGATGGAGGTGGTGGAATGGGGAATGATGTGGGTAGTAGGGGAGAAAACAATCATAGAGGTGGTGGAAAGGGCAATGATGGGGTGGTAGGGGAGAAGACAATGATGGAGGTGGTGAAAAAGGCAATGATGGGGTACTGGGAGAGAATGCAGTGATGGAGGAGATGGAGAGGGCAATGATGGGAGTGGTGGGGCAGAAAGCAACGATAGATGTGGTGGAAAGGGCAATGATGGGGATGTGGGGGAAAAGGCAATGATGGAGGTGGTGGAAAGGGCAATGATGGTGTAGTGGGGGAGAATGCAATGATGGAGGAGATGGAGAGGGCAATGATGGGAGTGGTGGGGGAGAAGGCAATGATGGAGGTGGTGGAATGGGGAATGATGTGGGTAGTGGGGGAGAAAACAATCATAGAGGTGGTGGAAAGGGCAATGATGGGGTGGTAGGGGAGAAGACAATGATGGAGGTGGTGAAAAGGGCAATGATGGGGTACTGGGAGAGAATGCAGTGATGGAGGAGATGGAGAGGGCAATGATGGGAGTGGTGGGGCAGAAAGCAATGATAGATGTGGTGGAAAGGGCAATGATGGGGATGTGGGGGAAAAGGCAATGATGGAGGTGGTGGAAAGGGCAATGATGGTGTAGTGGGGGAGAAGGCAATGATGGAGGTGGTAGAAATGGCAATGATGTGGGTGGTGGGGGAGAAGGCAATGATGGAGGTGGTGGAAATGGCAATGATGTGGGTGGTGGGGGAGAAAGCAATTATGGAGGTGGTGAAAAGGACAATGATGGGGTGGTGGGTGAGAAGGCAATGATGGAGGTGGTTGAATGGGCAACGATGTGGGTAGTGGAGGAGAAAACATTCATAGATGTGGTGGAAAGGGCCATGATGGGGTAGTGGGGGAGAAGGCAATGATGGAGGAGATGGAGAGGGCAATGATGGGAGTGGTGGGGTAGAAAGCAATGATAGATGTGGTGGAAAGGGCAATGATGGGTATGGTGGGGAAAAGGCAATGATGTAGGTGGTGGAAAGGGCAATCATAGGGGTAGTGGGGGAGAAGGCAATGATGGAGGTGATGGAAAGGGCAATGATGGGGTGGTGGATGAGAAGGCAATGATGGAGGTGGAGGAAAGGGCAATGATGGGATGGTGGGGGAGAAGGCAATGATGAAGGTGGTGGAAAGGACAATGATGGGGTGGTGGGTGAGAAGGCAATGATTGAGGTGGTGATGAGGACAATGATGGGGTGGAGGGGTGAACAATAATGGAGGTGGTGGAGAGGGTTGTGAGGGGGGCTATACTATATTCTATGAGGGGGCTGCATTATATTCTATGAGGGAGGTACTTTATATTCTATGAGGGGACTACCCCAACCCCTGCTACATGATTAAGACATGTACTACCTTATAATATACCCTGATATTAGCATGTTTTACTGCACAAATGGTGGTCTTGTATTTATTTCTATGTAGCTACATAGTGGGCCCCGAGAATGATTTTCTCTGGTGGGCCCAAGGTGTTCCACTCCGAGCTGGTCCAGCCTCTGTTTGAAGACTTCCATTGAAGGAGAACTAACCACTTCTCATGGTAAACTGTTACACTCATTAATCACCCTCACTGTCAAAAAGTTTTTTTCTAATATATAATCTGTACCTTCTCCCTTTCAGTTTCATTCCATTGTTTCTTGTGTTTCCATGTGCAAATGAGAATAAGGATGATCCCTCTACACTGTGACATCTCTTCAGATGTTTGTAGACAGCTATTAAGTCTCTTAGCCTTTTTTTGCAAGCTAAACATTCCCAGATCCTTTAATCGTTCCTCATAGATCATAGTTTGCTGTCCGCTCACTAACCTGGTGGCTCTTCTCTGCACTTACTCCAGTTTTTCAATGTCTTTTTTAAAATATGATGCTTAGAACTGGAGATAGTATTCCAGATGAGGCCTGACCAAGGAGGAGTAGAGGGGGATAATTACTTCACGAAATCTAGACTCTATGCTTCTCTTAATACATCCTAGAACATTGCCTTTTTTGCTGCTGCATCACACTGTTGACTGATGTGCAGTCTTTGACCTATTAGTATACCCAAGTCTTTTCCACACGTGCTGTTGCTTAGTTCTATTCCTCCCATTCTGTAAATGTAATTTTCTTTTTTCTTGCCCAGATGTAGAATCTTGCATTTCTCCATGCTAAACACCATTCTACCTGCCCATTGTTCAAGCTTATTTAGATCCTTCTGAATCCTTTGTCTTCTCTTGTGTTAAGGCCCCTTCACATTAAGCGACGCTGCAGCGATACCGACAACGATCCGGATCGCTGCAGCGTCGCTGTTTGGTCGCTGGAGAGCTGTCACACAGACCGCTCTCCAGCGACCAACGATGCCGGTAACCAGGGTAAACATCGGGTTACTAAGCGCAGGGCCGCGCTTAGTAACCCGATGTTTACCCTGGTTACCATCCTAAAAGTAAAAAAAACAAACAGTACATACTTACCTAACGCTGTCTGTCCTCCAGCACTGTGCTCTGCACTCCTCCTGTACTGGCTGTGAGCACAGCGGCCGGAAAGCAGAGCGGTGACGTCACCGCTCTGCTTTCCGGCTGACCGACGCTCACAGCCAGTGCAGGAGGAGTGCAGAGCTGAGCGCTGGAGGACAGACAGCGTTAGGTAAGTATGTACTGTTTGTTTTTTTTTACTTTTAGGATGGTAACCAGGGTAAACATTGGGTTACTAAGCGCGGCCCTGCGCTTAGTTACCCGATGTTTACCCTGGTTACCAGTGAAGACATCGCTGGATCGGTGTCACACACGCCGATCCAGCGGTGTCAGCAGGGAGTCCAGCGACGAAATAAAGTTCTGGACTTTCTTCAGCGACCAACGATCTCCCAGCAGGGGCCTGATCGTTGGTCGCTGTCACACATAACGATTTTATTAACGATATCGTTGCTACGTCACAAAAAGCAACGATATCGTTAACAATATCGTTATGTGTGAAGGTACCTTTAGCTACTCTCCTAGCTTTGCATCATCTGCAAATTTGATTAGTTTATCTTTAGTTCCCTCATCTAGATCATTTATAAAAATGCTGAACAACACTGGGGCCAGGACAGAGGCTTGTGGTACCCCACTTGAAACACTCTTCCAATTGGATGTGCAACCACTTATTACCACTCTTTGAGCATGATCACTGAGCCAGTTAATAATCCACCTAACCATAGCCTTGTTAATCACAATTTTTTCACAGTGTAGAGGGATCATCATTTCACATGGAAAGAGGAGAAGCTATAGAATGAAACTGAAAGGGAGAAGATATTATAAAAATTAGATTAGATATTAGAAAAAACTTTTTGACAGTGCAGGTGATCAATGAGTGGAGCAGGCTGCCATGACAGCTGGTAAGTTCTCCTTCAATGGAAGTCTTCAAACAAAGGCTGGACAGTCATCTGTCTGAGATGATTTAGTGAATCCTGTTTTCAGCAGGGAGTTGGACACAATGACCCTTGAGGTAATTTACAACTCTAACATTCTATCATTCTATGATTGTAATGCAAATTTGTTGGAAATCTTGTAAGGGTAATTTTTGTATATTAGCAACTCATGAAGGCAATTTTTACCAAACCTAAGTGTGAAGACACAACATTGTATCTTAATTAACCAGATGTCTATTTTTAGCAATTCAGAAAGAATAGGCTGTAATCTAAATGTTGACTTTTGAATTTAAGCATTTATTTCTGGCTGGTCAAGAAAACAGACTTTTGTTTGTGTAAGCCTGTAATATTGACTTGTAAGCTGATATTTCATATAACATTTTGTGCTCTTTTCCTTGATGACTAGTGACACTAATATGCTAATTATGCATTGTGTAGGCCAGGAAAAAACTATGCAAATGCTTTAAATAATCAAGTAATGCTACATGATCTCATCTCCATTCTTACTGAATAAAGAACACTTGTTAAGTAGAAAAATAGGTTACATGCCTATATATGGAGAGACAGAGAGAGAGAGAGAGAGACAGCCAGAGATTCTGCCAAGATATCCAAACATCCAGGGAACCCTGCAGGAATGCTGCCAATACATCATGACTCCATCACAAGGGACACAGATCAATCATTCTGCAGGAAATAACCTATGGAACCTTATCCCTGGTTGGAAGAATACAGATCTGCTTCATTGACCATTGCTGAACCATGGATATGTTTGGAGAAAGCCAGGATTGGGGCCCATCAGTCACCTGGCTCCATGTTTGGAGAAGCCAGGTTGTGACTCAGGGTTCAACTGGCCTTGTACCTGAATGGACTGTCATCTTCCTATGGTTGTCAGTACATGCTCTCTGTGTGCATGCCACAGGTGGGGTAGTCAACCCTGAGATCTCTGAACTAACAACTGCCATTATCCCGGTGAGTCAGCGGAAGGTAGAGACTCTGTAATGTGCACCATCTTGAGGTATTCTGCTGGTACTGTTCTTTGTGTTATCTGACGCTTTTGTGGTTCAATAAAGCATTGCAACACTGTTTTACCCTCACCCTGTGTTGTCTGAGTAGCATTATGCCCATGTTAAAGGGAGAGCGAGCATTTGGTAGGATGATCCCTGGTCCTTGTGGTTCTGGCTAGCGGACCTGGGTGCCCACCAACCCCCTGTGTCTCATTATGGTGGCAGCGGTGGAATACTACTCAGCCTGGCGGAACTGGGGAAGCTGCAACTGGTGTTCTCAGACACCGTCCAGGGCTCAACAACCAGGGAGGTGTACAGAAAGACCTAGCAGACCACTGATGAGGCATGCACAGTAGGTTTTGGACACTGCTATGTCCAACCCCACCAACTCGGCTTTGGGAAGAAGACCAAAGTGGATGTATAACCTCAACAAGAAACAGAAACTACAAGAGTTGTGCCATCTTCAATGGATTGAATTGGATTTAATTTAGGAACTACAGAATGCGGAGGAAGTCATGTGTGGACCCAATGGATACTAGTTGTTTCTCCTCAATTACGTGTGGAGTTTATTTTTGCAAGGTCACCTGGCCTTGTACCTGAATGGACTGTCATCTTTCTAAGCTTGTCTTTACCTCCTCTCTGTGTGTGTGCCACAGATGGGGTAGCCGGCCCTGGAAGCTCTGAAGTCACAGCTGCTCTTATCCTGGCTCCCGGCGAGTCAGTGGAAAGGTGAGACTCTGTAATTTTACACCATCTTAGGTATTGTGATGGGACTGTTCTATATGTTATTTGTGTGTTTTGGGGTTCAATTAAGTATTGCCACACTGTTTTACCCTCACCCTGTGTTGTCTGAGTAGCATTACACCCATGTTGAAAGGAGAGCGGGCGTTAGGTGAGATGATCCCTGGTCCATTTGGTTTCGGCTAGTGGAACAGGGCACCTGCTGACCCCCTTGTGTCTCCACAATCCACAATACATTTACTACACATATTAGTACCTATAAGATTCAATGGAGTTTCACGTTTTATATTACTCACACCATATAATACAATATAGTAAAACCATATTCTAACATGTCTTTAGGGGAGAGGCGTATGACAGCTTCTGTCACTCCCTTACACAGTTATACTTTCTCTGCAAGGAAACAAAAGTATTAGCTTCAAAATCTTGCCACTATAGGTTTTTGCAGATACAATATGAAAATGCAGTCTAATAATTAGCCAAAAAAACTGTAGATTACAACAGTGCAAAGAGGAAATATTACTGACTTGTTCAATTTCTGTTGTCACAATTGTGCTGTAAACAGACATACCGAAAAATTACCATTGACGATTTGCCCATCGTACACCATGGGAGAAAAATCCCAGTACACAGTGATGCTCCTGATTCCCCTATGTGTAGAGGCCAAATTCAGACAATCTCCCGCTCGATGTGCAATTAATGCTGTTGGATGCCAGATATGCAGCAAGTACATTACAGTTGGTGTTGCACAAAAGACACTATGAAGTGGGAAATGGCTGTGTAAGAGTTCTACAAGTGTTGTCATTTAAAGCATTTAACCCTTTAACTATCTCCAATACACATTAAAATGGAGGCCTTTAAGGGGCCTTACTCCCACATTGCCGTTTTTTAACGGCAATCAGGAATGAGGCTGTAGCGCCCCCAGAGTCGGGAAATATCATGTTAGAAGAGAGAGAAATTATTTTAACAGAGGGCACAATTTTGATCGATGTTATTCACTGAATAATGGTGATCATATGATCGGGGACCAGAAAATCCATCCCTGATCATGTTCTCCAGGGATTCAGCTACCAGTAGCTGAGTCTCTGGAGAACATGATCAGGGATGGATTTTCTGGTCCTCGATCAAGTGATCACCATTATTCAGTGAATAACATCGATCAAAATTGTGCCCTCTGCTAAAATAATTTCTCTCTCTTCTAACATGATATACATGTCAGAGGAGAAAGAAATGATGAGCCACGAGACCCCCTGATACCTCCGCCATCTCCGAGACCTCCTGATCCATCCCCCGGCCTGGCGTCATCTTCCTGGAGAAAAAAATGGCAGGCACATACGCAGTGCACCCACCGAGATCTGCCAGCAACAATAAAGAATTTTTCCTATTGGTTCCTTTTGATCACTGTGATAGACCCTATAACAATGATCAAAAGAAAAGAAAAAAGTAAATCAAATCCCCCTTTGTCACCCCCTTAGATAAAAATTATAAAATATATTGTTTAAATGTTTTCCATTCTTTGCAGTTGGGGTTAGGGCTGGGGTTAGGTGTTGGATTTAGGGTTGTATTAGGGTTGGGATTAGAGTTAGGGTTGTGTTAGGGTTGGGTTAGCATTGTGTTAGGGTTAAGGATGTGGTAGGGTTACAATTAGAATTGGTGCTTTTTTAAAAATAATAAAAATAACGATGACGATATGATGGCTAGTGTTGAGCGCAAGTGCATTGAGTGCTTGGGTATGCACAGAGTATCATGGATCCCCGCATTTTTTTTGGGTTTCTAACATCTCTAAAACATGCAGGGCGGGGACTTGAGCATGTCACTTGAGAACCCGCAATATTTGGTGCATATCAGAGCACCCAATGCAAACTAGAGTAGTGAGCACTTGCGCTCAACACTAATGATGACATTTCCAATATAGCAGCCTAACATGATCAAATTCTGTGTCACATCTGTTGGTTCAAAATCCTCACTATACTCCTGGATAAAATCTTTGAGGAGTGTGGTTTCCAAAATGGTGTCACTTGTGGGGGGTTTTCACTGTTTAGGCACATCAATGGATTTCCAAATGTGAAATGGCGTCTGAAATTATTTCAGCAAATTTTACATTCAAAAAGTCAAATGATGCTCCCTCCCTTCCGAGCCCTGCCATGCACCTAAACAGTAGATTTCCCCCACAAATGGGGTATCGGCGTACTCAGGTGAAATTGAACAACACATTTTGAGGTCCATTTTCTCCTGTTACTCTTGTGAAAACAAAAAAGTAAAGTTTTTGTGAAGAAAATAAAATTTTCATTTTTTCCTTTCACATTGTTTCAGTTCCTGCGAAGCAGCAGAAGAGTTAATAAACATCTTCAATGTGGTTTTGAGCACCTTGAGGGGTGCAGTTTTTAGAATGTGTCCCTTTTGGGTACGTTCTGTCATATAGACCCCTCAAAGTCAATTCAAATGTGTTGTGCTTCCTAAAAAAAAATTGGTTTTGGAAATTTTATTGGAAAAATTAGAAATCACTGGTCAACTTTTAACCCTTCTAAGTTCCTATAAAAAAAAATATGTTTCCAAAATTGTGCTGATGTAAAGTAGACATGTGGGAAATGCTATTTATTAACTATTTTGTGTGACATAACTCTCTGATTTAATGGCATAAAAAATAAAAATTGCAACATTTTCAAAATTATTGCCAATTTTTTTTTCCACAATTCAATGCAAGTCATATCGAAGACATTTTACCACTATCATGAAGTACAATATTTAGCTAAAAATAATCCCAGAATCAGTGTTCCAGACTTGTTTCCTTACAGTCAGAATTGTAAAATTTGTCTTGGTCTTTAAGGTCAAAGTTGACTCGGTAACTAAGGAGACCGGGGTACCCAGCACCGGACCAATGGGGTCTGTCTCTTGAGGGAGATGTCACGGGTGGCTTGACCCGGTGCTGTGGCCTCAGGCAATGCACAGTGTAAGGGGTATCATGAGGGAACAGGCACTTACTTGATCAGCAGCAGGTTCTCTCAGCGGTGATGATCCTGATCCTGGATAGATAGCTATTGTCCAAATGAAAGTCTGAGGCACTGAAACGTTTAACCAGTTTACTTCAACATAAAGGGATTTACAACCAGCCCTGTCACTGGAGTCTGTATGGGAACTCTGAGTTACTTTGACCCTGCCGGGGTCTTCGCCTCTTATTGTACGCAGTTTCTGTGTGGCCCTGCTGCTGTATGTGAACTGGCTGCCGGCCCAATCTGTCCCCTCCGGGTCCTGGTTCGACGGGCAACCCGAGTCCTTTTATCGGCTTACCCCCTCCAGGAGTACCGCTGAACTCTGTGTCTGTTGCTGCGTCTGGCCCTAGTGAAGCTGATATCACCTCACGTTTTTCCGGTTGCTGTATTATATATAATGAATACAGCCACGGATCCGGTATCCGTCTTTGCGCCTGTTCTGGGTAGTGATTAATGCTACCCGGTTCTCACAATGTCCTTTTTCTCTGTCCCTCTTCTCCTCAGGCCGGTGATTTGGGCCTGGAAACTGTCATAGGGCTGTTAGAGATTCAATTGTATGACCTCTCACTTTCAGCTCCTTAGCCCAACTGCCATTTCTTCTCTCAGACCAGAATGGATCAAGGGGAGTCTCTGGAGCTCCCCCTTCTGGCCGGAGGTGGTAGTGCAGTCTTGCTATTTTACTATTTGTATTTATTGTCAGTAACTATTTTTGTGGCAAATACCCCTAGGGGTGCCACACTTGTCTTGAGATGAACATGTATTTCTGTGCATTTCAAGGAGTGATAAAAATTGTTTTAATGGTTATGCCTCTATAAAAAATAAAGTTAACATGAATAGTGTGGTTTGAAACCCTCACAGTACCTGCAGGCCAGCCCCCTGCCACACCCCCTCATTTTCAGGGGGGCTGGCTGATATTAGAAGCTGGGAGCAGGCCATGCCCCCACCGCATCCAGTCATTATCAGGGGGTGGCTGCTATTAGTAGTCATGAGCAGGACATATCCCCTCATTATCAGGGGCCGGCTGATACTACAAGTCGTGAGCAGGCCATGCCCCTGCCATGCTCCCTTATTATCAGGGGGCTGGCTGATATTAGAAGCCAGGAGCAGGTCATGCCCCAACCACGTCCCGTCATTATCAGGGGGTGGCTGCTATTAGTAGTCATGAGCAGGACATATCCCCTCATTATCAGGGGCTGACTGATACTAGAAGTCGTGAGCAGGCCATGCCTCTGCCATGCTCCCTTATTATCAGGGGGCTGGCTGATATTAGAAGCCGGGAGCAGGCCATGCCCCCACCACATCCCATCATTATCAGGGGGTGGCTGCTATTAGTAGTCATGAGCAGGACATATCCCCTCATTATCAGGGGCCGACTGATACTAGAAGTCGTGAGCAGGTCATGCCTCTGCCACGCTCCCTCATTATCAGGGGGGCTGGCTGATATTAGAAGCCGGGAACAGGCCATGCCCCCACCACATCCTGTCATTATCAGGGGGTGGCTGCTATTAGTAGTCATGAGCAGGACATATCCCCTCATTATCAGGGGCCGACTGATACTAGAAGTCGTGAGCAGGCCATGCCCCTGCCATGCTCCCTTATTATCAGGGGGCTGGCTGATATTAGTAGTCATGAGCAGGACATATCCCCTCATTATCAGGGGCTGACTGATACTAGAAGTCGTGAGCAGGCCATGCCCCTGCCATGCTCCCTTATTATCAGGGGGCTGGCTGATATTAGAAGCCGGGAGCAGGACATATCCCCTCATTATCAGGGGCCGGCTGATACTAGAAGTCGTGAGCAGGCCATGCCCCTGCCATGCTCCCTCATTATCAGGGGGCTGGCTGATATTAGAAGCCGGGAGCAGGCCATGCCCCCACCACATCCCGTCATTATCAGGGGGTGGCTGCTATTAGTAGTCATGAGCAGGACATATCCCCTCATTATCAGGGGCCGACTGATACTAGAAGTCGTGAGCAGGCCATGCCCCTGCCATGCTCCCTCATTATCAGAGGGCTAGCCACTACTAAACGCCAGGAACAGTCCACGCCCCTGTCCCGCCCCCTCTTAATCAGAGGGCTGGCTACTACTAGAAGCCTGGAGCCGTCCATGCACCCTGATATGTGATGTAAAGTCCCAGAAGGGAAGGAAAGCAGTGAGGAGCAGGTATCTCGAAGATGACAATTACAAACAGCACGATTCATGTTAACTTTATTGTTTAAGAAAGCATGGCCATTAGAATAATTTTTTTTATCTCCCCAGTATATCCCTTTAAATGCTTCCTTATTCCGTTCGCTGTCTCTGATCAGGGATAGAAAACGGACTATGAGGCGTGTGCACATTGTTAATGTATTGTAGTTACGTTTACATTTTCAGTGTGATGGAGGTGAAAGACTCATGTGGTTGTTTAGTATTAGGAATACGAAAAACCTCCTTCTCGTGTTGCTTTATGGAATAAGTTAGAAACCACAACATTTAGGAAGTTGCCAATAATGAACCTACACGTCATTCTTTGCTACGAAAATGCTTTTTAAACATGGGTTGCATTTGCACTTTTGTCCACCTGGTGACAGTAGAACTACATTAGTATCAATAGAGGCTGCTGGTATCTTGTATCATTAGGCGGTTTCACAATAATTGGTAATAGTCCGCTGCTGCAATATTTCTACATTTGGCTATGCACTGTAGTGAAATACACGGAGGTAGTGGTCTCACAGCTACGATCCTAATACGGTTGTTCTGCTACCTATACGTGTCTTAATATATTAGGTAGCATTTCAACGTAATGATTGTCACAGTTTTGATCCTTTATAGATGAAGATGTTGTAGCCTTTCAAGTTAAGGTGATATTCTGATGGTCATCGGACATCTTATAGGGCCTTGCTGCATGACCTAGGATAAGAAGCCAAACAAGATGAGAAGGCCTTTTAACGGGTTGATATTTAATTTGAGGATTGCAAATCCCAATAAGTGGCGCTAGAGTTCCTGTCCTCTCAAAAGGCTATTTGCTATTTAAATTACTATAAGAACATTGCATGACATATACAGTAAAAGGGCTAAAGATAAAGATTACATATTTCCTTTGTAATTTAGGGAAAAAAAGGTGAAATGTTCCCCGTGCCATTGGCTGCAACACACCCTCAAAGCATGATTGATCCACCCCCATGCTTAATGGTTGGCGAGACGTTCTTTTCCTGAAATTCTGTGACATTATTTCTCTACACACACCCTGGATCATTATGGCCAAAGAGTTCTATTTTATCCTCATCGGTCCACAGGACTTGTTTCCAAAATGCATCAGGCTTGTTTAGATGTTCTTTTGCTTTCTCCTGACCCTGAATTTTATGGTGAGGATGCAGCGGAGGTTTTCTTCTGATGAATCTTCTAAGAAGGCCATATTTGTACAGGTGTCTCTAAACAGTAGAACAATGTTTCACAACTCCAGAGTCTACAAAATCTTTCTGAAGGTCTTTTGCAGACAAGCGGAGTGTTAGGGCTAGCGGAACGCACCAAATAATAAGACTGATAGTGTACGGTGCGTTCGTAGCCCGGGGTCCACCGTGCAGAGATGGAACCTGCTGCTGAGTAATGACGGACTATATGGCGGTACTCATAAGTATACTCGCGTGGGTTAAACTTCACCCAACGTGAAGGAAGCGATCCTGTTGCGTCACAGGATCGCGGTACCGCACATAGAAGGCGAGCAAGCAGTCAGCGAACTTAACCCCAACTAGGATTGAAGTCCGATTAGACCACTTGCTGACACAACACCGCAACAGGGTGTGTTAGGCAACTCTTATAATTAGAGCACCGAAGTGCGAACTGTGCCGTGCTGGCAGGCACCACTAAGCACCCAGACGTGGGTCAGGAAGCGCACTACTGGCGCGTGGCGCCGCACTGGCGGTCACAGCAATGGACGCTGATACGTGTGTGACACGTTGAGTGATTTGTCGGGCGCTAGATAGCAGCCATACTCCATACGCGAACAGTCATACAATAGGGTAGGGGTATTTAATGAACGACTTGCACTCACAACAAACACACGTATTCAATTGTACACTAGCGCATGGCCGTGCGGTCATGCGCAGTTTATATAATTGCAGGACAGGAAGTGGCCACAGAAACTTTGCCCTTCCAGGGCCTGCCAAGAGGACCAATGGAATTCACTGCAGAGCCAGAGCACATGACCCTCGATCTCCAACGGGAGATCTTGCTCTGGGCATGCTCAGTGTGCGCAAACAAGGACTTAGTCCCAGGGAAGTCCGCTCGCCGCTGACCAGCACTGACTTTAATGGCAGGAGCTGAAGAAGCAGCAGTAATTCAATGTACAGAGTGAGAGCGAGCAAGACACTGGGAGCGACGTCCCCGCTGAGCAGACTCCACTGCGGCTGGAGGAGAATGGAAGACCGCAGCGGAGACGGATCGAGATTCCCCCTGTGCAGCAGAGGAAACTCGACTCCTAACACGGTGGTTCTGATTTGCCTTTAAAGCAATCCTACGAGCAGGTGTCACTGAAAGTTTGCTTGGTCTTCCAGACCTTATCTTGACCTCCACTGCATTTTCTTAATTACTTTTCGAACTGAGGAATGGGCAACTTGAAAACACTTTGCTATTTTCTAACAGCCTTCACCTGCTTTGTGGGCCTCCACCATTTTCATTTTTGGGGTGCTAGGCAGCTGCTTAAAAGAACCCATGGCTGCTGTTTTTTGGCACAAGGTTAGAGGATGCTGGGTTTTTCTAAAGCTGGGAAATTTGCGTCACTTGGCCTTTCCTAACAATGATTGTGAACAAGCCACCACCCTATCAGGCTAATTAAGGTCTAAAACCTTGGTCAATGTTATCTGAACACCAAGGGTGCCCAAACTTTTGCATTGACCCATTTTCCTTTTTGCAATAATAAAAAAAAGGAAATGTGTCATCTTCAACTTTAGCCCGTTTAGAGATAATTTCATCTTCAACCTGCTTAACTGATCACAAAAAGTCATTTTGACCAGGGGTGCCCAAACTTTTACACGCTTCAGTAAATTGGATGAGACTTGCCCAATAAAGTCTATGGGTGGGTAAAAAAAATTCAGTAGGTAACTGTGAGGGTATGTGCACACATCTGGATTTTTAGCATTTTTTTTGCGGAATTTCGCCGTAAAAATGCTATAAATCCGCTAAAAAAATGCTAACATTATGCATCCTATCATTTAGATTGCATTCCGCATTTTTTGTGCAGATGTTAGCGTTTTTTTCCGCAAAAAAAACCCGCATACCGCAAAAAATCCGGACATGATCTATCTTTTTGCGGATTTTTTGCGGATTTCCTATCAAAAAGGACATTCCGGAAAATTAAAAAAAAAAAACGCAAAAAATTCGCAAAAAATCAGCGCAAAAAACGCGCAAATTCTGCGAGAAATCCGCGCGAAAAAAGCACGCGGATTTCTGGCAGAATTCTCAGGATTATGTCAGGAAAAAATCCTGACGTGTGCACATAGCCTAAATGCTCTTGTAAAGGACTGCATATGAACGACAAGTGAGAAAAAAAAATCGTCCCACTTTTCTGGATGAAACTTTGACTGATTTTTTTATAAGCTTGCGTGAATCTATCCTTAGAGGAACAAACTGTAATAGTGAAGTAACCGAGGGCAAGGTCGCCCATGTATATCCATGATCTGGCCCAGCAAAACTTCCACACTCAGATTCTATTTTAACAACCGTATCTTTACTGTTATACATTTTCCTTAACACGGCGGAACACAATAATAGACAGTACAAAATATGCCTATTCACGGAAATAACGTGTAATAACAAACTGTCCCTCACTTTCCCTATCCACACGTAACCAGTTCCTTTGCTCCAGGAGGTTATCTTCCCACGTCGCAGGCCTGTCTGTCACTGCAGGGGGACGCTCCAGCCGAGGAGAAAACAGGGATCAAACAAAACTCCGTCTCTCAGGTCCAGACTGTAGTCCTTGGGATTCAACAGGTAAGGGTGGAATGTTCGGCCTCTCAACAGAGGACCCGCTTACAGTTCATGGGCTCCAGGGTCTGTAAAGATGTCACCGTTGGGTACTCCGCAGTGTGGGAGCTGGGAACAATCTGGATGTCCGCTTCCAAGAGATAGCGGTCATCCAGGCAATCTTCTATATCGCCTCTACAGGAGGACGCCAGCACACACCGACCTCTCTCTGCACACACCAGTTTCCCGGGCTTTCTCTTTCCCTCCCCTTCCTGTTCACATGACATCACAGGGGGAAGTTCTGCCAATACAGTTTGTTTCTCCATAATCACATTCGGCATAGGTATAACTTCTGGCCACACGGGGGCAGTGTCTGTCACAGATTCTATGTCAATGATAATATAACAGTCACAGCTGGCCAGCTCACTACACTAGCAAGAAAGAAGACACTGAAGAAAGTGACAGAACTGGTTGAGAAAAGATTTAGGGAAGTTAAAGACAAAGAGAGAGACCACTGGTATTCCCCAAGGAAAGAGACACAGAGTAGGGGACGGTTCTGATGAGAGAAGTGAAGTCCAGAAGCCACTGTAGCTTGGAAAGAGGCCCGGTATGCTAGTGTACAATTGTAAGTTGTGACAATGGGGAATTTTTTCCATTCATTGGATCCACATTTCACTCGAATGCCCCTACATGCGCCTTCCCAGTTGGCAGCATATTATGGTATTGCACACTAATGACACCACGGTCACAGCAATTTTTAGAAATAATAATAATAATAATTTGTATTTATATAGCGCCAACAAATTCCGCAGCACTTTACAATTAAGCGGGGTCATGTACAAACAATAAATTCGGTACGAGTTAAGACAATTTAAACAGTGACATTAGGGGTGAGGGTCCCTGCAGGTAAGCTTACAAACTACAAGGAAATGGGGGGACACAATAGGTGAAAAGTGCTTGTTATTTCAGGTCTGGCAATTATAATAAATAGGGATTTTCATATAAAGCTGCATGATCCGGTCATCAGCCTGTGTGTTTAAGTGCAATAGTCAAGTATCAAGTACAGTTATCGTGTGCATGGAGGGTGTGGAGACAGATGAATAGTAGGGTGCAGATTCACATGCAGATAATATTTGGAAGGAGGGAACAGGACAAAGAAAGCAAACTAGTAACAGAACATTTTGTGCAATAATCTATGACTTTTTGTACATACAGTAAAGGTGTTGTTCACTACTCAAGCAGCCCTTTCTCAATTCCTGTTTCCCCCCAGTATAACAGTAGCACTTATACTCACCCCCGGTGTCAGAGCCATGCCAGTAACGTCAGCACTGGCTCAACCAGGGCTGCGGCCAATCAGTGCTGGTTTCCCTCTCCGCTCCTATGGACGAATCACATAAATCTGGAGGAACTGAGATCAGCAGCAGTTCTCCATTCCTCCGGATTCATGTGATTTGTCTGAAGACGGGAAAGGGGGAAACCAGCACTGACCAGCAGAAGGGATTGGGTAACATGACAATCTCACATGATCCCTGGGAGAAGTGTCGGCCCTGGAGGTGAGACTAGGTGTTATTATTTGAATTATAAAACTAGTATAACTTTGCGCTATGGTATCAATTCTATGTATCAAAATTACAAAACTGACCTAGAGATATGTGGCAAAAACGATCTTGCTCCACTCTGAAGATGAGATGTATTTCTAGGCAGTAAAGTCCTTGAATTCAATAGTGGTAGGTGATGATCACTAGAGATGTCCAGGAGCGCATGTTCAGCTCACCTTTCTGCATATAATGCCCCCAGCAAGGGAGGTTTAATGAGTTGCTCTAGTTCTTATCCCACTAAGTCAGAGATGCAAATTCATAAAATTCTGCTTCAGTCTATACAAGGAGCAATCCCATTTGAGAAAGCGTGTTGAAAATGAAAAATTAGAATCATAGTCGTAGTTTACACCACCAAATATCTGCAGAAGGAGGAGAATGTCCTTTGAATCATATACGATTGCAGACAAGTAGGGTTTTATTTTATTATTTTTGAAAAGCACACAGCTGGTAACGTCACTACAGCATAGGGCAGTGGATAGCCTGGATCAGTCAGACCGGCCGCCACGGTGTATTGGCACCACGATCTCGGAGCCTTTAAGCACGCTCTCTATCTCATCTTCAAACTGGAGCAGGATCGTTTTTGCCACATGTCTCCAGGTCAGTTTTGTAATTTTGACACCTAGATTCATATCAGTACCATAGCCCAAGGCTTTACAAGTTTTTGCATTCTTATAGTTTCTCAAGCAAAAGGGACAGATTGTGCCTTTAGCCGCAGCAGCATTGTTTTACCAATTAGATCCTTTTTTTGTAGGGGATGCACTGGGGTTTTTATTTTATTTATCAGATGTTAATATTTTACAGTCTGGAAACACAGGGATTGAGAAGAGGCTGTCTGATCAGTTAACAACCCCTTTTAAGACAAGACTTGACATGGCATATATTTTTAAAAACATCGACATGTACTGTAAATTGATGTGGAGCTACTATGAAATTTTCTAATCCAACAAATCTATAGAGTTCCATAGTTTCATCAATCATTGCCTATAGCAATAAGTCATACTGTTTTGCTCTGGCAAAAATTAAGAGACCTCTGCACAGTTTTATAAAAATCAGCTTCTCTACATGTCTCACAGCCATTCCTTTCCAGTAGGGTTGAGCGAAACGGGTCGAACATTTTCAAAAGTCGCCGACTTTTGGCTAAGTCGGGGTTTCATGAAACCCGATCCGACCCCTGTGCGGGGTCGGCCATGCGGTACGCGACTTTCGCGCCAAAGTCGCGTTTCAATGACGCGAAAAGCGCCATTTCTCAGCCAATGAAGGTAAACGCAGAGTGTGGGCAGCGTGATGACATAGGTCCTGGTCCCCACCATCTTAGAGAAGGGCATTGCAGTGATTGGCTTGCTGTCTGCGACGTCACAGGGGCTATAAAGAGGCGTTCCCGCTGACCGCCATCTTACTGCTGCTGATCTGAGCTTAGGGAGAGGTTGCTGCCGCTTTGTCAGAAGCAGGGATAGCGTTAGGCAGGGTCCATTAACCACAAAACCGCTTGTGCTGCAGCGATTTGCACTGTCCAACACCACCCTCGGTGTGCAGGGACAGTGGAAGTTTTTTTTTTTTTTTTTTTCCCCTCAGCGCTGTAGCTCATTGGGCTGCCCTAGAAGGCTCCCTGATAGCTGCATTGCTGTGTGTACGCCGCTGTGCAAACCAACTGCTTTTTTCAAAGCACAAATCCTCTTGTTCCTTCCTTTCTGCACAGCTATCTTTTTTGTTTGTCCACACTTTTTATTTCATTTGTGCATCAGTCCACTCCTTATTGCTGCCTGCCATACCTGGCTGAGATTACTGCAGGCAGGGAGATAGTAGCTGCCTGCCATACCTGGCTGAGATTACTGCAGGCAGGGAGATAGTAATTGTAGGACATTCCCTGTTTTTTTTTTTTGTTTTTTTTTTGGTGGGAGATTAAGATTGGCAATTTGGCATTTCTGCTAGAGTGCCATCCCTGTGTGTGCCATCTCTCTCACATAGTGGGCCATAGAAAGCCTTTTCATTTTTCTGTATTTTTTTTTGTGGGGTGTATAAATTCTCCCTGATAAAAATACAGTGGGAGATTAATATTGGCCTTTGGGCTTGTGTGCCAGTCCTGAGTGTGCCATCTCTCTCACAAATAGTGGGCCATAGAAAGCCTATTTTATTTTTTTTGGGGTTTTATAAATTCTCCCTGAAAAAAAGGGAGATTAATATTGGCCTCTGGGCTTGTGTGCCAGTCCTGAGCGTGCCATCTGTGCCAGCCCTGAGCGTGCCATCTCTCTCACAAATAGTGGGCCATAGAAAGCCTATTTATTTTTTTTTTTGGTTTTATAAATTCTCCCTGAAAAAAAGGGAGATTAATATTGGCCTCTGGGCTTGTGTGCCAGTCCTGAGCGTGCCATCTGTGCCAGCCCTGAGCGTGCCATCTCTCTCACAAATAGTGGGCCATAGAAAGCCTATTTAATTTTTTTTTTTGTTTTATAAATTTTCCCTGAAAAAAGGGAGATTAATATTGGCCTCTGGGCTTGTGTGCCAGTTGTGAGCGTGCCATCTGTGCCAGTCCTGAGCGTGCCATCTCTCTCACAAATAGTGGGCCATAGAAAGCCTATTTAATTTTTTTTTTGGTTTTATAAATTTTCCCTGAAAAAAAGGAGATTAATATTGGCCTCTGGGCTTGTGTGCCAGTTGTGAGCGTGCCATCTGTGCCAGTCCTGAGCGTGCCATCTCTCTCACAAATAGTGGGCCATAGAAAGCCTATTTAAATATTTTTTTGGTTTTATAAATTCTCCCAGAAAAAAAGGGAGATTAATATTGGCCTCTGGGCTTCTGTGCCAGTCCTGAGCGTGCCATCTGTGCCAGTCCTGAGCGTCCCATCTCTCTCACAAATAGTGGGCCATAGAAAGCCTATTTTTTTTTTTTTTTGGGTTTTAGAAATTCTCCCTGGAAAAAAAAAGGGAGATTAATATTGCCCTTTGGGCTTGTGTGCCAGTACTAAGCGTTCCATCTCTCTCTCTCTCTCAGTCAGTGGGCCATAGAACGCCTATTTTTGGTTTTATTTGTTTTCTAAATTCTCCCTGAAAAAATCATTTTATTTTATTTGGTTTCTAAATTCTTCCTGATAAAATCATATTTTTTTTATTATTTTTTTTTCTAAAGTCTCCCTGAAAAAAAAAAAAAAAAAACAGTGGGAGATTAATATTGGCCTTTCTGCTTGTGTGCCAGTCTTGACTCCTGGGTGCGTCATCTCTCAGTCAGTGGGCCATAGAACGCCTATTTTTGGTTTTATTTGTTTTCTAAATTCTCCCTGAAAAAATCATTTTATTTTATTTGGTTTCTAAATTCTTCCTGATAAAATCATATTTTTTTTATTATTTTTTTTTCTAAAGTCTCCCTGAAAAAAAAAAAAAAAAAACAACCAAAAAAAACAGTGGGAGATTAATATTGGCCTTTCTGCTTGTGTGCCAGTCTTGACTCCTGGGTGTGCCATCTCTCTCTCTCTCTCTCTCTCTCTCTCTCTCTCTCTCTCTCTCTCTCTCCAATTGTGGTCCATAGAAAGCCTATATTTTTTTTCCTTGATTTGGGTTCTAAAATCTACCAGAGAAAATAACTACATCAATCATTGGTAGAAAAATATTGGCCTCTGGGTTTGTGTGCCACTCCTGACTCCTGTGTGCGTCATCTCTCAGTCAGTGGGCCATAGAACGCCTATTTTTGTTTTTATTTGTTTTATAAATTCTCCCTGAAAAAATCATTTTATTTTATTTGGTTTCTAAATTCTTCCTGATAAAATCATATTTTTTTTATTATTTTTTTTTCTAAAGTCTCCCTGAAAAAAAAAAAAAAAAAACAAACAAAAAAAACAGTGGGAGATTAATATTGGCCTTTCTGCTTGTGTGCCAGTCTTGACTCCTGGGTGTGCCATCTCTCTCTCTCTCTCTCTCTCTCTCCAATTGTGGTCCATAGAAAGCCTATATTTTTTTTCCTTGATTTGGGTTCCAAAATCTACCAGAGAAAATAACTACATCAATCATTGGTAGAAAAATATTGGCCTCTGGGCTTGTGTGCCACTCCTGACTCCTGTGTGCGTCATCTCTCAGTCAGTGGGCCATAGAACGCCTATTTTTGTTTTTATTTGTTTTATAAATTCTCCCTGAAAAAATCATTTTATTTTATTTGGTTTCTAAATTCTTCCTGATAAAATCATATTTTTTTTATTATTTTTTTTTCTAAAGTCTCCCTGAAAAAAAAAAAAAACAAAAAAAAAAAACAAAACCCCCCAAAAAATGGGAGATTAATATTGGCCTTTCTGCTTGTGTGCCAGTCTTGACTCCTGGGTGTGCCATCTCTCTCTCTCTCTCTCTCTCTCTCCAATTGTGGTCCATAGAAAGCCTACATTTTTTTTCCTTGATTTGGGTTCCAAAATCTACCAGAGAAAATAACTCCATCAATCATTGGTAGAAAAATATTGGCCTCTGGGCTTGTGTGCCACTCCTGATTCCTGTGTGCGTCATCTCTCACTCAGTGGCCCATAGAAAGCATATAGTTTGTTACATTTGTTTTCTAAATTCTCCCTGCAAAAATCTATTTTTTTTTTTTGGGGGGGTTTCTAAAGTGTTCCTGAAAAAAAAAAAAAAAAAAAAAAAAATAATAGTGTGACATTAATATTAACATTTGTGCTTCAGTGACAGTCCTGCGTGTGGGGCATCTCTCTAATTTGCAGCCACCAAAAAAAGAGTGTGTAACATTGGGCCTGATTTTCGCTGTGGTCTCACCAACCTGTAAAGGGGTAGCTAAATCATACTGAAGTTATAGCTCACCGTGTAAGTTGTGTGACTGCAACAAATAACGTTAGTTTGGTTACGTTTTTAAAACAATGAGGAAGTCTAGTGGAAGAGGTCGTGGCCGGGGGCGTTCATTGTCAGCTGGTAATGAGGGTAGTGTTAGTGGTGGAGCATCAGGTGGTCGTGGGGAAAAAAATATTGCACCTAAGTCTGGAGCTGTGGAGCCAGGTTCGTCGTCCGGCTACACAAGGCCTCGAACGCTCCCTTTTCTGGGATTAGGAAAACCGCTTTTAAAGCCGGAGCAGCAAGAGCAAGTTTTGGCTTATCTTGCTGACTCAGCCTCTAGCTCTTTTGCCTCATCTCGTGAAACTGGTAAAAGTAAAAGCAGCGCGTCGTTAGTGGATGTTCACGGTCAGGGACAAGTCACTTCCTTGTCCTCTTCAGCAAAAACAACAACAGAGAAGAATGCAGCAGGCGACACAACGGGTTACTCCATGGAGCTCTTTACACATACCGTCCCTGGCTTAGAAAGTGAAGCAGTTAACAGTCCATGCCCATTACAAATTGAATCTGACATGGAGTGCACTGACGCACAGCCACAGCCAGACTACTATGCTGGTCCTTTGACTCAGACCACAACATTGCCCTCGCAGGGTGCTGATCAAGAATCAGACCCTGATGAGACTATGTTGCCCCATCACGAACGCTATACCACCGAACGACACGGTGACACAGACGAAGTTGCGCAGGAGGTACAAGAAGAGTTATTAGATGACCCAGTTCTTGACCCCGATTGGCAGCCATTGGGGGAACAGGGTGCAGGCGGCAGCAGTTCTGAAGCAGAGGAGGAGGAGGGGCCGCAGCAGGCATCAACATCGCCACAGGTTCCATCTGCCGGGCCCGTATCTTGCCCAAAACGCGTGGCAAAGCCAAAACCTGGTGGAGGACAGCGTGGCCATCCGGTTAAAGCTCAGTCTGCAATGCCTGAAAAGGTATCCGATGCTAGAAAGAGTGCAGTCTGGCATTTTTTTAAACAACATCCAATTGATCAGCGCAAAGTCATCTGTCAAAAATGTTCTACTTCCTTAAGCAGAGGTCAGAATCTGAAAAGTCTCAATACTAGTTGCATGCATAGACATTTAACCACCATGCATTTGAAAGCTTGGACTAACTACCAAACGTCCCTTAAGGTTGTTGCACCCTCGGCCAATGAAGCTAGTCATCAACGCAACATCCCTTCCGGCAGTGTAGGACCACCATTTAGCGCACCACCTGCTGTATCTGTGCAGGTATCTTTGCCAGGCCAAAGCAGTCAGGGTCAGGGAATCACCAGTTTCGTAGTAGGAAACACTGCATCTAGGGCACCGGCGGCAACAATACCATCTCCCACCGTCTCTCAGTCTGCCATGTCCACCGGCACCCCCGCTAGTTCCACGATCTCCAGCTCTCCAGTCCAGCTCACCCTACATGAGACTATGGTTAGAAAAAGGAAATACTTAGCCTCGCATCCGCGTACACAGGGTTTGAACGCCCACATAGCTAGACTAATCTCGTTAGAGATGATGCCCTACCGGTTAGTTGAAAGCGAAGCTTTCAAAGACCTGATGGACTACGCTGTACCACGCTACGAGCTACCCAGTCGACACTTTTTTTCCAGAAAAGCCATCCCAGCCCTCCACCAGCATGTTAAAGAGCGCATCGTCCATGCACTCAGGCAATCTGTGAGCACAAAGGTGCACCTGACAACAGATGCATGGACCAGTAGGCATGGCCAGGGACGTTACGTGTCCATCACGGCACACTGGGTAAATGTGGTGGATTCAGGGTCCACAGGGGACAGCAAGTTTGGGACAGTTCTGCCTAGCCCACGGTCTAGTAAACAGTTGTCTGTAGCCGTTCGCACCCCCTCCTCCTCCTCCTCCTCCTCCTCGTCCTCCTGCAGAAGCAAGAGCTCGTCCACAGACCGCAGTCGCACAAACACTCCATCCGCACCTGCCACTGTTGCACACCAGGTCTCCCATTATGGGGCAGCTACTGGCATACGTCAGCAGGCTGTATTGGCTATGAAGTGTTTGGGCGACAATAGACACACCGCGGAAGTTCTGTCCGAGTTCTTGCAGCAAGAAACGCAGTCGTGGCTGGGCACTGTAGATCTTGAGGCAGGCAAGGAAGTGAGTGATAACGGAAGGAATTTCATGGCTGCCATCTCCCTTTCCCAACTGAAACACATTCCTTGCCTGGCTCACACCTTAAACCTGGTGGTGCAGTGCTTCCTGAAAAGTTATCCGGGGTTATCCGACCTGCTCCTCAAAGTGCGTGGACTTTGCGCACATATCCGCCGTTCGCCTGTACACTCCAGCCGTATGCAGACCTATCAGCGTTCTTTGAACCTTCCCCAGCATCGCCTAATCATAGACGTTGCAACAAGGTGGAACTCAACACTGCACATGCTTCAGAGACTGTGCGAACAGAGGCGGGCTGTTATGTTTTTGTGGGAGGATACACATACACGGGCAGGCAGTAGGATGGCAGACATGGAGTTGTCAGGTGTGCAGTGGTCGAAGATTCAAGACATGTGTCAAGTCCTTCAGTGTTTTGAGGAATGCACACGGCTGGTTAGTGCAGACAACGCCATAATAAGCATGAGCATCCCCCTAATGCGTCTGCTGATGCAAAGTTTGACGCACATAAAGGATCAGGCGTCTGCACCAGAGGAAGAGGAAAGCCTTGATGACAGTCAGCGATTGTCTGGTCAGGGCAGTGTACATGACGAGGTACCGGGCGAAGAGGAGGTGGAGGATGAGGAGGATGATGGGGATGAGTATATTTTTAATGAGGAAGCTTTCCCGGGGGCACGGGAAATTGGTGGCGTGGCAAGGCCGGGTTCTGGTTTTTTGAGGGACACAAGTGACGTAGATTTGCCTGCAACTGCCCCTCAACCAAGCACAACCGCAGATTTGACAACGGGAACTTTGGCCCACATGGCGGATTATGCCTTGCGTATCCTCAAAAGGGACACACGCATTACAAAAATGATGAACGATGACGATTACTGGTTGGCCTGCCTCCTTGATCCTCGCTATAAAGGCAAATTGCAAAATATTATGCCACATGAGAACTTGGAACTAATATTAGCAACAAAACAATCAACTCTTGTTGACCGTTTGCTTCTGGCATTCCCTGCACACAGCGCCCGTGATCGTTCTCACACGAGCTCCAGGGGCCAGCAGACCAGAGGTGTTAGAGGGGCAGAAATCAGAAGTGGCGTTGGCCAGAGGGGTTTTCTGACCAGGTTGTGGAGTGATTTTTCTATGACCGCAGACAGGACAGGTACTGCAGCATCAATTCAAAGTGACAGGAGACAACATTTGTCCAGTATGGTTACAAACTATTTTTCATCCCTTATCGACGTTCTCCCTCAACCGTCATTCCCATTTGATTACTGGGCATCCAAATTAGACACCTGGCCAGAATTGGCAGAATATGCATTGCAGGAGCTTGCTTGCCCGGCAGCTAGTGTCCTATCAGAAAGAGTATTCAGTGCTGCAGGTTCAATACTAACAGAAAAAAGGACTCGTCTGGCTACCCAAAATGTAGATGATCTAACCTTCATTAAAATGAACCACAACTGGATTTCAAAATCTTTTGCCCCACCCTGCCCGGCTGACACCTAGCTTTCCTATGAAAAGGTCTTGCCTGTGGACTATTCTGAATGACTTTTCCAATCTCGTAATTTTCTTCACCTGATTGTCCAGCATACGACATGTTTCCACCTCACGAAATGGCCAAACTCCCCACACGGGGCCGTGCTATCGCCACTTTGCGCTTGGACCCTTGAGAGTGCTGTTTGTCTGAAGAGGTGGGTGTGGCTGCTTTTGGTCGACGGCACTGCCACTGGGTCCCTCATAGTACAATAAAGTGTCTCTGGCGGTGGTGGTGCGCACCCAACGTCAGACACACCGTTGTAATATGAGGGGCCCTGTGCCTGTACCGCCGGCCACAAGACAGTTCCCCCCCCCAGCTCAAACAGTGCTCTACCACTAGCAAAATTATCTCTCACAGCTTCACCAATGTGTAGTCTAGGCGCTGACATCCTTCAATGCCTGGCACTGACAATACCATTGTTTTGACATTTTTGTTATGTTAGGCCTTCGAAGCCTGTCTGCGGTCCCTTCTTTCTACAACTACTACACTGACCAGGCCACTGCTGGCCGTGTTACCCTGGAACCAATTTAAAAGTGCCTACAGTCAGCCCAATTTTGTTATGTTAGGCCTTCGAAGCCTGTCTGCGGTCACTCCTTCCACTAGACTTCCACTGACCAGACCACTGCTGCCCGTGTACCCCTGCAACCAATTTAAAAGTGCCTACAGCCAGCCCAAGTTTGTTATGTTAGGCCTTGGAAGCCTGTCTGCGGTCAGTCCTTCCACTAGACTTCCACTGACCAGACCACTGCTGCCCGTGTACCCCTGGAACCAATTTAAAAGTGCCTACAGCCAGCCCAAGTTTGTTATGTTAGGCCTTGGAAGCCTGTCTGCGGTCACTCCTTCCACTAGACTTCCACTGACCAGACCACTGCTGCCCGTGTACCCCTGGAACCAATTTAAAAGTGCCTACAGCCAGCCCAAGTTTGTTATGTTAGGCCTTGGAAGCCTGTCTGCGGTCACTCCTTCCACTAGACTTCCACTGACCAGACCACTGCTGCCCGTGTACCCCTGGAACCAATTTAAAAGTGCCTACAGCCAGCCCAAGTTTGTTATGTTAGGCCTTGGAAGCCTGTCTGCGGTCACTCCTTCCACTAGACTTCCACTGACCATACACTGCTGCCCATGTACCCCTGGAACAAATTTAAAAGTGCCTACAGCCAGCCCAAGTTTGTTATGTTAGGCCTTCGAAGCCTGTCTGCGTCCCGTTCTTTCAACTACAACTACACTGACCAGGCCACTGATGGCCGTGTTCCCCTGGAACCAATTTTAACTTGCCTACAGCCAGCCCAATGTTAGGCCTTTGATGCCTGTCTGCCGTCACTCCTTCCACTAGGCCTCCACTGACCTGTCTATTGCTGCCCGTGTACCCCTTGAACCAACATCATTAAATATAAAAAAAATTAATTTGATTATAAAAAATAAGATCGTGTTGAGATCTCAAATGCAGACATTTTAACAATCAAAACAAACACACAACAAATATCTGGAACTGTACTACAAAGGTCCAACAGCTACAATTTCTTTCTCCTGCAAGAAGTTAACTGAAAGTTTTTTGGAGTTGTTAACACAGATATGGCATCCACCGAGTGTTGTCCTGTCGCGTCTCCTTTAAATTATTTCCAATAAGATGTTAAACTATTAATTTAATAAAATCAATAATTAAAAAAATAATTGAGTAAGTCAAAAGCACATTGCAAATAAACATTAATTACAAATCAAGAAGCATGGCGCGTCCGAGGGTGAGTAGATACCGAATAAGAATATAATCACCCTCGGACGCGCAATGCTTATTTACAACAGCCTTCCTTCCTAAGAATCAGCCCTTCCGTGGTGTAGAGAGAGGTTGTGTTACACTCCAAGGTGTTCCCCAGGTTGCCTTTCCTGAGCTTCGATCTTCCGGCTCTCGTTTAGTAGCTGTTGGAAACTACGCTGCATTAGGCCTACTAATTGTGTATGGGTGAAACAGTGGCGCATCTGCGGTCCCTCCTTCCACTAGGCCTCCACTGACCTGTCTACTGCGGCCCGTGTACCCCTTGAACCAACATCATTAAATATAAAAAAAATTAATTTGATTATAAAAAATAAGATCGTGTTGAGATCTCAAATGCAGACATTTTAACAATCAAAACAAACACACAACAAATATCTGGAACTGTACTACAAAGGTCCAACAGCTACAATTTCTTTCTCCTGCAAGAAGTTAACTGAAAGTTTTTTGGAGTTGTTAACACAGATATGGCATCCACCGAGTGTTGTCCTGTCGCGTCTCCTTTAAATTATTTCCAATAAGATGTTAAACTATTAATTTAATAAAATCAATAATTAAAAAAATAATTGAGTAAGTCAAAAGCACATTGCAAATAAACATTAATTACAAATCAAGAAGCATGGCGCGTCCGAGGGTGAGTAGATACCGAATAAGAATATAATCACCCTCGGACGCGCAATGCTTATTTACAACAGCCTTCCTTCCTAAGAATCAGCCCTTTCGTGGTGTAGAGAGAGGTTGTGTTACACTCCAAGGTGTTCCCCGGGTTGCCTTTCATGAGCTTCGATTTCCCGGCTCTCGTTTAGTAGTTGGTGGAAAAGTACACAGCATTAGGCCTACAAAATGGGTATGGGGTGGAGAGAGATGGTGTGTTACACTCCAAGGTGTTCCCCAGGTTGCCTTTCCTGAGCTTCGATCTTCATGCTCTCGTTTAGTAGGTGTCGGAAAGTAGGCTGCATTAGGCCTACAAATTGGGTATGGGGTGGAGAGAGATGGTGTGTTACACTCCAAGGTGTTCCCCAGGTTTCCTTGCCATTGCTTCGGTCTTCCGACTCTCGTTTAGTAGTTGTAGAAAAGTACACAGCATTAGGCCTACAAAATGGGTATGGGGTGGAGAGAGATGGTGTGTTACACTCCAAGGTGTTCCCCAGGTTGCCTTTCCTGAGCTTCGATCTTCATGCTCTCGTTTAGTAGGTGTCGGAAAGTAGGCTGCATTAGGCCTAAAAAATGGGGAATGGGGTGGAGAGAGATGGTGTGTTACACTCCAAGGTGTTCCCCAGGTTTCCTTGCCATTGCTTCGGTCTTCCGACTCTCGTTTAGTAGTTGTAGAAAAGTACACTGCATTAGGCCTAAAAAATGGGTATGGGGTGGAGAGAGATGGTGTGTTACACTCCAAGGTGTTCCCCAGGTTGCCTTTCCTGAGCTTCGATCTTCATGCTCTCGTTTAGTAGGTGTCGGAAAGTAGGCTGCATTAGGCCTACAAATTGGGTATGGGGTGGAGAGAGATGGTGTGTTACACTCCAAGGTGTTCCCCAGGTTTCCTTGCCATTGCTTCGGTCTTCCGACTCTCGTTTAGTAGTTGTAGAAAAGTACACAGCATTAGGCCTACAAAATGGGTATGGGGTGGAGAGAGATGGTGTGTTACACTCCAAGGTGTTCCCCAGGTTGCCTTTCCTGAGCTTCTATCTTCAGGCTCTCATTAAATTGTGGTTAAATGGAACAACTGCATTTGGCGTACTAGTTGGTTTGGGGCCTACTATCGGTGTCTGCCACTCCTTGCTGTTCTCCTGGTTTCCTGTCCTGAAATACCATTTTCAGCCTCTCGTTAAGTAGTTGTTAATGTTAGACTGCATTTGGCCTACTAGTTGGGTTGGGGCCTACTATCGGTGTCTGCCACTCCTTGCTGTTCTCCTCCACTGAACAAAGCTGTGCCGCCTGTTTACTACGGTTGCCAATTTTGAACTGCATTTCGACTACTTACTGATTTGGCCCTACTCTCTGTGTCAGCCTCTCATTCCAGTTGTCCTCCACTGCAATGCCCCCTGGTTATTCCTGTGTTACCAATTTTGAACTGCATTTAGCCCACTTTCTTCTTTGGGCCTATATCTGTGTTTCCACTTCATCGTGCCCATTGCCCAGCCAGTGATAGATGAGTCTGCTGGTACATTGACCCATAACGCAACATTCCCCGTGCACGCTACACAACAACATTGTGACCCTGCTGAAAGTCAGGTTGCTCTTCCCGCATACCATACCACCTTACACGGGGACAAAGAGGAAGGTGCAGATGAAAGTGCAGGTTCCTTCATCAGGTGGGGGGAGGAATACTAGTTGGCGACGTCACTGGCACAGGGCCTCTCATAGTACGCAAAAGTGTTGCTGCCGGTGGGAGGCGCCCCCGCCGTGCAAACACACCGCTGTACTTTGAGGGGCCCTGTGCCAGTGCCAATGCCAACGAGTGGGCCCCCCCTGCTTGCTCAGGTTCACAGCACTTGCAAAGTTGAAATACTTACCTCTCCCTGCTCCACTGCCGTGACGTGGTCCAGATTTCCTGGGCCCACTAATTACTTGAACCAGCCCTACCCCCCACAACTTTAGCCAAATGACCCCCAATTTCAAATGCCTTCCAATTATTATAAGGTAAATTACGCTTGACAAGCTTCATTAAGAAGAATGGATGGTTTTGACATTAAAATGGGCACTCTAGGTGTTTTCCTGGCCCCCACTCACTGCCGACTATGCTGCCCCATTGACTTGCATTGGGTTTCGTGTTTCGGTCGATCCCGACTTTACGTCATAATCGGCCGATTTCACTCGACCCGACTTTGGACATAGTCGGGTTTCGCAAAACCCGGCTCGACTCTAAAAAGGTCAAGGTCGCTCAACTCTACTTTCCAGTGTCAGTTGAATTCCAACCAGAGTACACCTCATTCTACTTAATGTGCTTCTGAACCAAATCTTATTTAATGAAGGAAAGTATAAAAAAACTCTGCTGTGGTGTTCGCATCCCTCTTGCAATAGGACAAGCTGGATGGCAAAACAAATGCTAGTAATATCCCAAAAGTAATAGGAGTGAAAAAATAACTTTTAACCATGCCAAAGGAGTTGAAAAGAAAAGTCTTGAGTGAGGAAAAGAAGGGCTCAATTCTGGCTTTACTAGCAGAGGGACACAGTGACCGTCATGTTGCCTCCATCCTTAAAATTTCTAATACGGCAGTCCATTACAACACGGTCAAGCATCAGACATTGGGGACAACAAAGCTACAGACCGGCAGAGGGCGACAACGACTCTCCACTCACCAGGATGACCATCACCTTATTCAACTATCACTCAGCAACCGCAGGATGATATAAGGGACCTACAAAAGGAATGGCAAATGGCAGCTGGGGTGAAATGCACGGCAAGAACAGTTCGCAACAGGCTCCTAGAGGCAGGGCTCAAGTAATGTAAAGCTAGAAAAAAGTCTCTCATCAATGAGAAGCAAAGGAGAGCCAGGATGAAGTTTGCCAAAGACCATAAGGATTGGACCATAGAGGACTGGAGTAAGGTGATCTTCTCTGATGAGTCTAATTTTCAGCTTTGCCCAACACCTGGTCGTCTAATGGTTAGACGGAGACCTGGAGAGGCGTACAAGCCACAATGTTATGCACTCACTGTGAAATTTGGTGGCAGATCAGTGATGATCTGGGGATGCTTCATCAAGGCTGGAATTGGGCAGGTTAATCTTTGCGAAGGACAATCAAGCCGCATACAAGGTTATCCTGGAAAAAGAGTTGATTTCTTCTGCTCAGGCAATTTTCCCCAACTCTGAGGACTGTTTTTTCCAGCAGAACAATGCACCATGCCACTCAGCTAGGTCAATCAATGTGTGGATGAATGACCAACACATCAAATCCCTGTCATTGGCAGCCCAATCTCCAGACCTGAACCCCATTGAAAACTTTTGGAATGTAGTCAAGAGGAAGATGCATAGTCACAAGCCATCAAACAAAGAAGAGCTGCTTAAAGTTTTGTACCAGGAGTGACATTAGGTCACCCAAAAGCAGTGTGAAAGACTGGTGGAAAGCATGCCAAGACGCATTAAAACTGTGATTAAAAATCATGGTTATTTCACAAAATATTGATTTCTGAGCTCTTCCTGAGTTAAAACATTAGTATTGTTGTTTCTAAAAGATTATGAACTTGTTTTCTTAGCATTATTTGAGGTCTGCAAGAACTGCTTTTTTGTTATTTTGACCATTTCTCATTTTTTGAAAATAAATACAAAATGTATTGCTTGGAAAATCGAAGACATGTTGTCAGTAGTTTATAGAATAAAAGAACAATTTACATTTTACTCAATATATACCTATAAAGAGAAAACTCAGACAAACTGAACATTTAGCAGTGGTCTCTTAATTTTTTGCCAGAGCTGTATAGTAAGGGACACACTCTGCAATAACCATCCCTCTCTGACCTTGGTGAAAACCAGAGATAATTCATAACACAGTGTCGTGGAAACCCCTTTTTCCTTGAAGAGATAATTTGGAGTGATCTCCAGTTCTGCCATTGTTGATGTAATTAAAAACTATGCATCCGAGGCAACAACACACATAGCCAGTGTCTGACAGTGTACAATTCTTGTCTGCCCTAAGATCCCAACAACAAGTATTTTATTATACCCACAGAAGAAAGTGGAATGGGTAAGCACACTACCTAATGAAAAAGATATGTAAGTTGGGAAAAACAAAGTTGTAAATGATGGATTCTGCTGAATTCCTTTAAAATGGTTTTATTCAGTTTCTTATGTCTTCTGTAACAAAGATAACACAAAGACACCTCAATATCAAAGACAATGTCCTGTGTTTTTATGAATAACACTAAAAAAGCTAATGCAAACACACAAGAATGTCAAAGATGTATAGATATAGATATACAAATTGCCTAAATGATAATTAAAGCAAAATATAAAATATTCACCATAATGCCAGCAACTTGAATTATTTGCAATTCATATGCAGGCAATAGGATGTCAAAGTTTGCATTTATCAAAAGGAACCCTGCCTTACATGCTTTATATAGAGGTGGAGATGCAGCAATAAAATAGTTAAACAGAAGGCTATCAGTTGCAGGCGCTCATCTGAGGAGCAGCGCTGGGTATAAGGAGACATACAGAAATCTATATTTCATTTCAGATTAAAGTAGAATAGTGTGACCGTTGTTCTGTGTCTTATCATTACGTGTTGTTTTTTTTCATCTGCTCTAAGGTAATCACACTTTTTTTCTCATGCTGAAATAAAAAATAACATTGGCGAGGTGTCAGGGGAGTGATATATTTTCGCTTGCGTTCAAAGCTTGTTTAAGCTCTGTCTCATTAGCCGATATTGACAGAGGACCTGATATATTTCTTATTTCTTTACAAACTTTATAAAACTCTCTAATCCGAAGATGGCAGGAAATCACCTCAAGGTCAACAATGAGATTTCAAGGTTGTTACTTCTTGTGATTTGCCTCAAGCCTTATTGTCATTTCTCTCTGCTGTGCTATGGATTTGTCCATCTGATGTTCTCTTAAGTACACACTCCTTGCTATTTACCATCCATCTTTTCCTCCATTCTGTGGGTTTACTGGGTAAACAATAGATAATGTTGCCCGCTTTTTTTCAGTAAATATAGTTAAGCTGCTTGGGGGCATTGTAGAAAAAAAATACTAAGGTTACAATGATATCCTAATCATTTTATTAGATTAGATAGCAACTTATGCTCAGAGGGTGAAAATTAATCAAGATCCAGCCTCTTGGGGAAAAAACAAGTAGAGACCCAATACAAGAGCAAATATTAGGCTACGTTCACATTAGCATTGCGCGCCGGTGCGTTGGCGACGCAACGGCGACGCAACACGCGACGCACCAAAAACGCGCGCAAAAACGCTGCGTTTTGCGACGCGTGCGTCGTTTTTTGATGAAAATCGGACGCACGAAAAATGCAACTTGTTGCATTTTCGTGCGTCCGACGCTAGCGTCGAAAACGACGCACATGTCGAAAAACGCTAACAAAAAACGCACGCGTCCCCTATGTTAAACATAGGGGCGCGTCGCCGCTGTGTCGCCGCTGCGTCGCCGACGCAACAGCGACGCACATTAGCGTAACGCTAATGTGAACGTAGCCTACAGAGATATCTGAGAAATTTGTGGAAAAATTGTAATTTTTATATTTTATAGGTGATTTTCTTATGAGAACACGATAAATACATTGAACACTAGATGGACAATGTGGAATTTTGTACTATCAATCTTCTGTTTCTGTAAATTTTAAAAAACCTACTACTGGTTGTGTACATGACTGAAAAAATTAGACAAGTGCAATCTGTCGTTTTGACGGATAGCACTTCTCCTCATGTTATTCTATCGGGCTGTGTATGTGTCTGATTTTTTTCCTTGGACTGAGTTGTTCCGAGGAAAAAATTGCTGTATTCACGAGTTGCTGCCGATAATCAGATGGCACTCGCCCATTATAGAATCATAGAATCAAAGAATGTTAAGAGTTGGAAAAGACCCCCAGGGTCATCATGTCCAACACATTGCTCAGTGCAGGATTCACTAAACCACCTAAGACAGATGTCTGTCTAGCCTATGTTTGAAGACTTCTGTTGAAAAAGAACTCACCACCTCTTCGTGGCAGCCTGTTCCACTCTTTGATTACCCTCACAGTGTTTCCATGTGCAAATGAGAATAAAGATGATCCCTTCAGATATTTGTAGACAGCTATTAAGTCTCCTGTTAGCTTTCTTTTTTGCAAGCTAAATATTCCCAGATTTCTTAACCGTTCCTTGTAGGACATACTTTGCAGTCCGCTCACCATCCTGGTAGCTTTTCTATGAAATTGCTCCAGTCTTTCAATCTCTTTTTTAAAATGTGGTGCACAGAACTGGACACAGTATTCCAGATGAGATCTGACCAAGGAGGAGTAGAGGGGGATAATTACTTTGTGATATCTAGACTCAATGCTTATCTTAATACATCCTAGAACTGTGTTTGCCTTTTTTGCTGCTGCATCACACTGTTGACTCATGTGCAGCCTATCTTCTATTAGTACATCCAAGTGTTTTTCACATGTGCTGTTGCTTAGTTCTATTCCTCACTTTATATAGACTTAATTTTCTTTTTTTCTTGCCCAGATGTAGAATCTTGCATTTCTCCTTGTTAAATACCATTCTGTTAGTCGCTGCCCATTGTTGAAGATTATCTTGATGCAATATTCTGCAATATTGCTATAGGAAAATTTTCAGTAAAAAGAAAGTGTATATGAGCCCAACTGCAGCGTCAATGTGCACCTTATAGTTAGGTCCCTGTCTTAGTAACATAGTAACATAGTTAGTAAGGCCGAAAAAAGACATTTGTCCATCCAGTTCAGCCTATATTCCATCATAATAAATCCCCAGATCTACGTCCTTCTACAGAACCTAATTGTATGATACAATATTGTTCTGCTCCAGGAAGACATCCAGGCCTCTCTTGATAGTAACATAGTTAGTAAGGCCGAAAAAAGATATCTTCCCTCTTCCCTCTCCTAGTGTATCCTCACCCACCCCCTGCAGACTGTGAGCCCTCGCGGGCAGGGTCCTCCCTCCTTATGTACTCGTGTGCCTTGTTATCTGCTCATGTTTAATGTATTTGTCTATATTTGCCCCGTATTCACATGTAAAGCGCCATGGAATAAATGGCGCTATAAAAATGTAAAATAATAATATCTCTCTTGGACTAAAAAGCCCACAATTTATGGGGCAGGAAGGAACCAGTTAGTGCACTCTGGATTGTTTGGAATGGTAAATATAGAAAATTGTGACTGCCTTATTGCCATAGAAAATAGGTAAGTGCAATATTATGTACATTCCTATGAAATATATATATGAAGTTCAAACTGAAGAGGAAGAAGGAGCACCTACCCAAATAGTCCACCGTAGCATGTTGCATCCTTGCCTGTCACGGGATCCCGAAGAAGAGGAGAGCCAGATGCCACCGAAACACTCACTCCCATGGCACCTGAGTGTGATGAGGAAGAACCACTTGCCCCACTGTCAGACTTGGACAGTTCACCGCCCTCCAGTCAAAGGGAAGTGCGTAGGCCTGAAACTCCAGATATGGTTGATTCAGTAGACCCGGAACGTGCCCCAGTCTTCTACCCCTCAACCTAACTCTACCACTCAACCTGAACCACGCTGTACTGAGCGGACGACAGCTGCAAAATCTCCCACTCGTTATGAACAAGATCAGTTTATTTGGCAGGGAATTGTTCGAGAAATGGAAGAGTGTGTGTGATGAAGGAACTCTCGCCCGTGGAATGGCAAGTTAAAGGAGAGGGTGAATGTATGGATAAAGACCGGGTTGTGGGTACCTGCATTGATCATTGGTCCGGAACTGTGAAGGCTGCATCCCATGTTGCCTGGGGGAAGGAATAGGGGACTGGACAGGTCCCATGACCCGGGAAGAGGGGGTGTGTTTAAGCAGCAGGAAGGGGAGCTGAAAGCGTGCAAAGTGGCAGAGAGTTTCCCATCATCAGGGAGAGTGCAGCAGGGTGAGCGGCACACTCCGCATCAAGCGCAGTGGAACCGAGACGTGCCGCGACCAGGCTTACCCGCACGTTCCAGGGGGATTGTCACTGAGGAGAGCACCGTGTCCCAGATAAACATTGGGCAGCGCGCATCAGCGCGCATCAGCCCACGCTTGTTACAGAGATTCCTGTAGCTTCCCTCACTTTGTTTGCTCAGTCTTATGGACTAGCGGCTCAGCAGGAAAAACCGAGACCACTCATTGCTGCCAGAAGTTGGACCGTTGACAGAGGACCCTGTCTGAGGACACTACGCTGGCCGTTGCTGGTACTACAACCCTTATTGGACTATATATCAGAGAGGACCAGCGGGAGTCACAATAAGTGTTGTTTAAGTCTCAGACTGTCGCATCAATTCTTACTATTCCTTTAATTCTTGTTAACTGTTTATTAACTCCCTGCGAAGAGATTACTTTCATCTTTACTGTTAAATTAAATAATATTGTTACATGGCATTGCTCTGCAATCCCTGCGTACTGCATTTCAGCACCTACATCTTCTTTTTATTTATTCTGTGCCTGATGAAGAGACCTGCATAATCTCAAAAGGTTGCAATTCGTTACCGTCTTTTCAGTTAGCCCTTAAAAGGTATCAACCACAGGGGATCTACTATATAATTGTCTAAGGGTCACTTCTGTCTGTCTGTCTTTCTGTCTGTCTGTCTGTCACGGATATTCATTGGTCGCGGCCTCTGTCTGTCATGGAAATCCAAGTCGCTGATTGGTCACGGCTAAACAGCCACGACCAATCAGCGACGGGCACAGTCCAGAAGAAAATGGCCGCTCCTTACTCCCCGCAGTCAGTGCCCAGTGCCCGCATACTCCTCTCCGGTCCCCGCTCACACAGGGTTAATGCCGGCAGTAACGGACCGCGTTATGCCATGGGTAACGTACTCCGTAGCCGCTGCTATTAACACTGTGTGTCCCCAACTTTTTACTATTGATGCTGCCTATGCGGCATCAATAGTAAAAAAATGTAATGTTAAAAATAATTAAAAAAAAAAATAACCTGCTATTATTACTCTCCGTTGTCCGACGATCCACTCGCGCTGGCCGCCATCTTCCGTTCCCAGCGATGCATTGCGAAATTACCCAGAACACTTAGCGGTCTCGTGAGACTGCTAAGTCATCTGGGTAATTTCGCAATGCATCCTGGGAACGGAAGATGGCAGCAGCCGCGTGCATATCACCGGAGCTTCGGTGGATCCCAGGGGGTGAGTATATAATTATTTTTTATTTTAATTATTTTTTAAACAGGGATATGCTGCCCACACTGCTGTATACTACGTGGGCTGTGTTACATACAGCGTGGCTGCTATATACTACATAGGCAGTGTTATATACTATGTGGGCTGTGTGATACACTCCATGGGCTGTGCTATATATTACGGGGCCAGTGTTATATACTGCGTGGGCAGTGTTATATACTACGTGACTGGGCAATAAGCTACGAGACTGGCAATATACTACGTGGCTGGGCAATATTCTACGTGGCTCTGTGCTGTATACTACGTGGCTCTGTGCTGTATACTACATGACTGGGCAATATACTACGTGACTGGGCAATATACTACGTGACTGGGCAATATACTAAACGGCTGGGCAATATACTACATAGCTGGGCAATATACTACGTGACTGGGCAATATACTACGTGGACATGCATATTCTAGAATACCCGATGCGTTAGAATCGGGCCACCATCTAGTTTTTAATATTTTTCTATCTACTGTCTAACACGGTACAAAGACATATATTTTTCCCATATGACATGATGGATAGTTATCTTTGGAGTCCCCTGTATGTTGTCCACATGAAGGGTATAAGGGATAAGGGTGTCTTAAAAGAACTGTAAATGCAGAAAGAGTAAGAAAAATATAAAAATATCCTAGCAATTCCTCCCCTAGTCTCCTGCTTTCTTTTTATCCTATTTTGTCTCATATTACAATTAAAAGTGAGAAACATATAAATAAATCTATGTGTCTCTGGAGCTCAGTCATGTTGCTGTATGAGAACTGGCTGCAGCAGAAACTTCTCCCTTTTATGTTGACTGTAGAAGATCACTATGCTCCACTTTTATAGCAGAGGTCCTGCTCTGAATCCAAAGATTAACCCCTGTGGTGTCTTGAATTTCTACACGACTGATGGTTTAAGAACTTATGCTGCTAACAGAAAGTGAGAACAATTATATTTCATTTTTTTCAATATTTATTTTTAGATTCAGTGCTCCTTTAAGGAAAAAAACCCTTCTAATGTTGGATTGCTGTACACTTAACAGTTGCTCCTTAGTAGTCACATTCTCCTTCAGTGTCGCATCTTGCAGAAAACCTGAGGTTTCCCTGAACATCGAAAGATGCTGAGAAGTTGATTGGGAGCTGAGGTTTTACAGGAAGCAAGGACCGGGCAGACAGAGAGCGGTCTGTGGTTTCTCGTTGCTGTCACGTTCTGTGTTTTATTGCTTCTGTAGAAATATTTGGTTGTGACATTGATTTTACAGATTGGCCGAGAAGGGCAGGCCTGAAGGGTGAATAGCCAGGGAAATGACACTACAACTGGAAGCTCACAGGGAACTTGTGTTGAGGGTGAGGCACGTGACATTCATAGTGTTCTTGCTTAAAATCCATTAATTCTAGTGCTCAACCAAGTCATGAATGTTGGGTCATGTCAGGCAGCAGAAAGAAAGGTTGGATGGAAGATGGCAGCTTGGAAACTGACAGACAAATACAGAAGGGGTGAATGTGCAAGAACAATATATAGGCCCTTTGCAATCTATTAGCTCCTCATAATACGTAATTTCCCCTGCTTTAAAGGTGGTAGTGGTCGTCTTATCTCTTGCACCCCTGTGCGTCTGCACATATTACACCAATGATATGTACACCCCTGAACCTAGACAACATTCTTTTCCAAGATGCATCGTAAACTTTTATGAAATTACTATTTTCAGTTCAATTTCACATGTTTGATACAAGGTCACAGTGAGTAATGAGCAACTTTGACAACGTTTCGATTGCCAAAAGTAAATACTACTGTAGCTTTTCTCCCTATACACAGGCATGTTGGGCTTAACTCCTTTGTGAACAAGTAATTTTGACTTTAATGACCAAGCCAAATTTTTCAATTCTGACCAGTGTCACTTTATGTGGTAATAACTTTGGAACACTTCTGATCCCACTGATCCCACTGATCACTGATCCCACTGATTTTGAGATTGTTTTTTTTTCATGAGATATTGTACTTTATGATAGTGGTAACATTTCTTTGATGTGACCTGTGTTTATTTACTAAATAAATGGCAATTTGGTAAAAATTTTGAAAATTGTGCAATTTTCAATCTTTTAATTTTTCTGCCCTTAAATCAGAGAGTTATGGCACACAAAATAGTTCATACATAACATTTCCAACATGTCTAATTTACATCAGCACAATTTTGGATACATCATTTTTTTTGTTAGGAAGTTAGAAGGGTTAAAAGTTGACCAGTGATTTTTTGCTTTTTTTCCAACCATTTCCAAAATCATCTTTTTAGGGACCAAATCACATTTGAAGTAACTGTGGGGTACCTATATGACAGCAAATACCCAAAAGTGACACTATTCGCCTCGCCTGAGGAAAAACGCTGCTTACATTTTCCTACAGCTTCTACCTATAGAAAAAACTCAGTGGGCATGTTGGCTTCTATAAAGTGCTATGTGCACGTAACCGTATGGAATGACAGAATCTGTGTTACTCTTCTCCACTTTTGGCTGGGATATACAGGATAAATGAGAGATATAGAACCAATCGTCTCCTGTTTGGTGTCCAACCCATCAGACATTTATGACACATATTGTATTGATATTCCAGTAATGTCACTAATTTTCCAATTGATTCAAAATGACATTAATCAATTTTAAATTTGTATTTATTTATATTTTTAATTAAGGATTGAAGGAAAGGATGTAGAAATGTTCTTGAAGAGGCCTTCAGCTGTTGGAGATGCTACTTTCCAGTCAGAAGGCCACAGGTACAGTGCAGACCAAAAGTTTGGACACACCTTCTCATTTAAAGATTTTTCTGTATTTTCATGACTATGAAAATTGTACATTCACACTGGCATCAAAACTATGAATTAACACATGTGGAATTATATACTTAACAAAAAAGTATAAAACAACTGAAATTATGTCTTATATTCTAGGTACTTCAAAGTAGCCACCTTTTGCTTTGATGGCTGCTTTGCATACTCTCGGCATTCTCTTGATCAGCTTCAAGAGGTAGTCACCGGGTATGGTTTTCACTTCACAGGTGTGCCCTGTCAGGTTTAATAAGTGGGACCTTTTGCCTTATAAATGGGGTTGGGACCATCAGTTGTGTTGTGCAGAAGTTTGGTGGATACACAGCTGAATAGACTGTTAGAAAAACAAGTGGCCATCTTACTTTAAGAAATGAAGGTCAGTCAGCCCAAAAAATTGGGAAAACTTTGAAAGTGTCCCCAAGTGCAGTGGCAAAAACCATCAAGCGCTACAAAGAAACTGGCTCACATGAGGACCACCCCAGGAAAGGAAGACCAAGAGTCACTTCTGCTTCTGAGGATAAGTTTATCCGAGTCACCAGCCTCAGAAATCACAGGTTAACAGCAGCTCAGATTAGAGACCAGGTCAATGCCACACAGAGTTCTAGCAGCAGACACATCTCTACAGCAACTGTTAAGAGGAGACTTTGTGCAGCAGGCCTTCATGGTAAAATAGCTGCTAGGAAACCACTGCTAAGGACAGGCAACAAGCAGAAGAGACTTGTTTGGGCTAAAGAACACAAGGAATGGACATTAGACCAGTGGAAATCTGTGCTTTGGTCTGATAAGTCCAAATTTGAGATTTTTGGTTCCAACCACGGTGTCTTTGTGCCGTACTAGTACTGTACATGTCCGGCGCTGAGCCCACATCAAAGCTGCGACATGTCAGCTGTTTTGTACAGCTGACATGTACGTGCAATAGCAGCAAGTGGAATCGTGATCCACCTGCTGCTATTAACTAGTTAAATGCCATTGTCAAACGCTGACAGCGGCATTTAACTAGCGGTTCTGGCCATCGGGCCGGAAATGCGCTCATCGCTGACCCCGTCACATGATCGGGGGTCAGCAATGTGTCGGCATAACAACCAGAGGTCTCCTTGAGACCTCTATGGTTGTTGATGCCAGATTGCTATGAGCGCCACCCTGTGGTCGGCGCTCATAGCAATGCAGAAACAGCTACATAGGAGCGATCTGAGCATCGCTTCTATGTAGCTGAGCCGATCGAGTTGTGCCAGCAAAAAATATAAAAGTTTAAATCACCCCCCTTTCTCCCCATTCAAAATCAAACAATAAAAAAAACTAAGGCCGGTTTCACATTTGCGTTGTGTCCGCAGCGTTTCTTCTGCAATTTTCCGCATGCGTTGTGTATTCCTATATTTAACATTAGAGACGCATGTGTCTGCGATTGGTTGCATTTTGCTGGGTTTGACGACGCATGCGTCGTTTCGTCATCTGCAGTTTGGCGCGCTAAACGCTACATCTAGTAATTTTAGAGGTGTCAATTGCCGCCTAGAAACGTATGCGGTTGTTAACGGATGGAATGTGGCAAAAAAACGCATTGCTGTCTATGTGAACGCATTCGGCCGCAAGCACATGCATTTGCTTATGTTTGTGAACGCATGCGTTGCACCACAGGAAAACATGTCTAGACACTGATTAGCCACCCCCCACATACAAAGTAATAAAGGGAGGGAGTGGACATTTGCAGGTCACTACTCAGCAAACAGAGAAGCTTTCCAGACGCAGAAGAGCAGACACAGGAAGGAATCTACACTCGAAACAACGTGAGTATATCCTAGCCAATGTCTTTATTTTCTATTTTCTGTCTCTTTATGTCCTAATTTCTGCCATTTCTTTCTTTCTGCATGCATCAGAATGTAATCTTCTTCTGATGAGGAGCAACGTCCTGGGCCTGTACAAGCCGAACATGTCAGTGAAGTGAGTACTCACCTCCTCAGATTGGTAAGTATTCACTGTCACATCTACACATATGACAATTTTTTTTCCCTTTTTTTAGAGCACTTCTTCCACTGCTGCAGAGGGTGAGCAGGAGCAGCGGGGTCACGGTCGGGTGGCTAGGCGGCAGCGTGTACATATACGTGGCTTAGTGTTTATTGTATCCTCACTTTACTATTCTTGAATCTTCATTTATTTACTTTCCTTTTTCTTTACAGTTTTCTTCTGGACTCCTTTTTTTTCTTGACTTTCAATATTCATGCCATTTCTCTGCCTCAGTTTTCTTTCTTTTCCTTATGTTAGTGTCTCCAACATTAATGTCGTTATTTATTTTTTAGGTTCCAGAATGGGATGAAGACCTCATTGAAAATTACCTCCTTATCTCCCTGGTCCATGAGCGAGTCCCGTTGTGGGACACCCGGGTTCCGCAGCACTCGGACAACGTGACGATCCGGCGGCTATGGAGTGAGGTGGCCAAAGCGATGTGGGATGGCTGGGACAACGCCCCGACTCGGGTCCGAAATGCATTTTGTAAGTATTGCAATGCGGTGTGCTGCAGCAGTGACCTTGGCCGGGATCACACAACTGTGTGTGATGAGAGAAACTCTCAGGAGTTTCTCTCATCATACACAGTTGTGTGATCACGGTCAAAAATGCATTGTCTAACCATTATTTTTTGTTTTTTTAAGAGTGCTCAAAGTCAAAACACGTTGGCGTTCGATGAAGGACCGCTTCAACAAGGACCTTTATCAAGAGAGCCGTGTTCCTAGTGGTTCTGGAGCAAGGATCTGAAAATATAAATACTACATCATTCTGGCATTTTTGAGACCGGTCCTTGCCCAGAGAACGTAAGTATTTTTTTGGTGTATTAGGTTGTGTTGTATTGCCATAATCTGCATGTTTCTATTCCACAGGAGTTGGCGTTTTGTAAATGTTTTGTATTAATTTTTTTTCTTTTTTCACAGCACATGGAGCAGCACTCTTTACCCTGGTTCTGGAACGGTCCTTCATTAGACAGCCACGGATCTGTCCCAGCCATCCAGCAGCGCTGCAGCAAGTGGGCCTGCCACACTAACTGGAGACCAGGAAGCTGGTCCATCAGGTGTTCCCCTTTCCCAGTCCTCTGCCTCTGTCCCTTTTTTGGGGGGCTCTTCCCGGCAGTGGCAGAGGGCCTCGGACTGGTCACTCATGTCCGAGTTTTTGCACTTGAGCTCGGTTTTTCACAATGGACTCAAGGCGATGGGTGACTGCCTGGATACTGCCATTAGCCATATGAATACACGTATCCAGGAGGTCACCAAAAGCCTTGGCCAAGTTAAAGCCGACCTCCAGAGGCCAGCACATCATTTTTTAAATCAAATTGAACAGGGCATGTCGGAACACCTTACTCCTGATCTCCAGCTTAATGTCATGCAGGCCTGCAATGCTGCTTACGTGCAGGCTATGCAGCAGAGTCGGTATTTTCAGCAGACAGTGACGGCATATCCACCTGTGCCTACACTGTCACGCTTGACCTCAATGCCGAGCTCTGCTGCATACCACTGCATGGCCACCTCCATTCCAACCACTGCCGGACACCACTACAGCACCACCACCATGCCGAGTGCTGTTGGACAGCCCACCGCCACCACCATGACAACTGCTGCTCCTGCTTGGACCTCCACTGACACCACCATGCAGCAGCAGGACCCTGGCATGGCCATCCGCTCCACCACCACAATGCAGCAGGACCCAGGCATGGCCTTCCGCTCCACCATGCAGCAGCAGCAGCAGGACCCTGGCGTGGCCTTCCATCCTCCAACCGCAACCATGCAGCAGCGGCACAAAGACCCTGACAGTTCGGCCACTATGACCAAGCCGCAAGAAATGAGCCTGCCGGATGGCTCCTTGGACATGACCAAGCAAATCCCGAAAAGAGTCTTGCGACATCCTGGTATATTCCGAGAATTTGTCCGGGTTTGCATTAAGCTCACCATATATCCACGGCTCTCATGGAGTTCGATAATGGGGTGTCGCCAAAAACGCCTACGCCGTGTCCTTCTCCGTCTTTCGTGATTTCTGTGTTGCTCCCAAGCAAACGCACAGGCAAGAAACAGCTTGATGCATAAATCCAGGTTGAAATAAAAGCTATCCATGCGAACATCCATCATGACCCAGAATACAGTAGCACACTGTTAAGATTTCAGCAGTCCTAGAGTCTATATATAGAGATCCCATAATACACGCCCTCTGTAGTCCCATTGGCGGTGTCTGGTTATCTAGATTTTTCTCCTGTAAAATTTTCCACCATGCACACAAAAAACGCAAACGCCTGAAAAAACGCATGGAAAAGCGTGAAAACGCGGCATATTATAAACCGCATGCATTCCCGCATGCGTCTAAAAAATGCTGCATTTGTATGTGTTTCTATGCTTTTTTTCCGGTTGCGGATTAAACGCTGCGGATTCTAATGCAAATGTGAAACTAGCCTAATATACACATATTTGGTATCGCCGCGTTCAGAATCGCCCGATCTATCAATAAAAAAGGATTAACCTGATTGCTAAACGGCATAGCGAGAAAAAAATTCAAAACACCAGAATTATGTTTTTTGATCGCTGCCACATTGTATTAAGTTGCAATAACGGGCGATCAAAAGAATGAATCTGCACCACAATGGTATCATTAAAAATGTCAGCTCAGCGCGCAAAAAATAAGCCCTCACTCTACCCTATATCACAAAAAATGGAGACGCTACGGGTATCGGAAAAGTGCGCAATTTTTTTAAAAACATTTTTTAGTAAAGTTTGGAATTTTTTTTTCACCACTTAGATAAAAAAGAACCTAGACATGTTTGGTGTCTATGAACTCATAATGACCTGGATAATCACAATGGCAGGTCAGTTTTAGCATTTACTGATCCTAGAAAAAAGGCTAAACAAAAAAAAAACAGTGTGGGATTGCACTTTTTTTGCAATTTCACCACACTTGGAATTTTTCTCCCATTTTCTAGTACAAGACATGGTAAAACCAATGGTGTTGTTCAAAAGTACAATTTATCCTGCAAAAAACAAGCCATCACATGGCCATATTGATGGAAAAATAAAGCTATGGCTCTGGGAAGGAGGGGAGCGAAAAGCGAAAACGCAAAAACAAAAAAGGGCTGTGGCTTGGAGAGGTTAACATGACATTACTTGCAGCAATCCACAGTGATATTATATACTGTATATACTCGAGTATAAGCCGACCCGAGTATAAGCCGAGGCACCTAATTTTGCCACGGAAAACTGAGTAAGCTTATTGACTCGAGTATAAGCCGGGTATGCATTGTCCCCTCATCCTTGTCCTGCTCTGTGTGGCTCCCCCGGTCCCCTTATTGTATGCGTGGCTCCCCCATCCTCCCCCATCATATGCGTGGCTCCCCCATCATATGTGTGGCTCCCCCTTCCTCCCCATCAAATGCTTGGTTCCCCCTTCCTCCCCGTCATATGATTGGCTACCCCTTCCCCGTCATATGCGCGGCTCCCCCGTCTTCCCCCGTCATATATGTGGCTCCCCCTTCCTCCCGTCATATGCGTGGCTCCCCTGTCCTCCCCCATAATATGCGTGGCTCCCCCGTCATATGCGTGGCTCTCTCGGTCCCCTCGTTGTATGCGTGACTCCCCTGTCCACCCCCGTCGTATGCGTGGCTCTCACATCCTCCCCCATCATACTCACCCTCCTCGGTCTGTTGCTGCACGCCCCTGCATCTCCGTTGTCCTGGTGTGGCACTGGCAGCTCTCCTGTGCTGAGCGGTCACGTGGTACTGTTCATTAAGACAATGAATATGTGCTCCACGCCTGTGGGAGTGGAGACGGGTACATATTCATTACCTTAATGAGGGGCTATACGCAAGTATATACGGTAATCAGTTAGATATAATGTCAGTGTAACTTTAAAGAGGACTCATCACCAGGTCAAAAGTGTCCTGGATTCACTCTTACTTTATTCCCACTGATATCCTGAGAATTAAGCTTTTTGTTTTGCTAAAATCTCCCATAGGGCTCTAGAGATATGGGCCTTTTTATTTAGTGATGAGTTTTATGGTCTTTACCATGGGTGCGTAGCTCACAGGTAATTATTGCAGAACAGCCTGAAAATGCCCCCCAGAGAATCCTGTTAGCCACGCCCCCTTGGTAAAGACCATAAAAGTTATTATTAAATAAAAAGTCCCCCATCTCTGGAACCGTATGGGGGATTTTAACAATACAAAAAACGGAATACTGAGAGGGACAGTGGGAGTAAAGAAAGTAATTTTCTGGGCCTTCATGTCCTGATTAATATTTCACTTTTGTTTTATAGGGTATAGTAGGATGGCCTATAAATCTGTACATACCTGACAATGAGGACGAGGATGACTCGCTGTTTTTTGTAGTAAAATACTGACTGTTCTCATCAGTTTTGGACGAAGAAGATTCTTTCTGCCTGTTTGGTAGAAAAAAAGACAAGTAAACTACAAGTAAAAAACATAGAAAAATGGAAGAACACCTGTCTGTAAGCCCAATTACGACACCATGAAGGGGATTTCCTGCTGAAGACCCCATTATACCAACAAGAATGGAGTCTAGTAATACTGGCCTGTAATGAACTGGGAATGAATAGATGGTGACATTGATTAGATGTTACTGCACTGTTATCACAAGCCAGACTCAGAAATCAGTTATCATGGGGAAGTGGATGCTGGACTTATATTTATTTTACGCTTGTCTTGTATTTGGATCTGGACATATATCAGAACTGAATCTCATAATAATGATAATAATAATCTACTCACATGTCTGAGCTTTTTTCCTTTTTCTCTGGGACACAGCCTGGAGGTGATATATATAGCTAAAACAAACAAAAAAACATAAAATAGAAATATTTTTAAACTTTTTTTTAATTATAGGGTTTATGCATGTTATTGGCCACAGTTCATACAGGTGCCATTACTACAGGTAATGAGTGGAGGAAAGAGGAGTTTCTTAAAGAAGAAGTTACAGGTCTGTGAGAGCCAGAAATCTTGCATGTTTTCAGGTGACCAAATACTTATTTTCCACCATAATTTGCAAAATAAATCTTGCAAAATCAGACAGGGTGATTTTCTGGATTTGTTTTCTCATTTTGACTCTCACAGTTGTGGTCTACCTATGATGTCAATTACAGGCCTCTCTCATCTTTTTAAGAGGGAGAACTTGCACAATTGGTGGCTGACTAAATACTTTTTTCCCGACTGTATAAGGCAGAAAGGAGTAATACTGGATTTGCATGATAATTTCAGCATAGGACGGACTATACACGGTCGCTCCCTTCTGTAAATCCACATTAATATATAAGGGACTTGTATATACATGTGCACTTGCGCTAATTGAGATAGTCGGGTTATTAACCATATAAGACAATATAATGACAGGATTGCATGTACAGTGGCTTAAAAAGTTTGAGCAATCCTGCACAAAATTACTGTTATTGTGAACGGTTAAGCGTGTTGAAGATGAAATGATCTCTAAAAGGCCTATAGTTGAAGATGACACATATATTTTGTATTTTAGGCACAAAATATATTTTATATTTTCATATTTTACATTTTTCATTACCATCGTTAGGAAAGGCCAGGTGAAGGAAATTTCCCAGCTTTATAAAAACCCGACTTCTTTTAACCTTGTGCCAAAAAACAGCAGCTATTGGTTCTTCTAAGCAGCTGCCTACCACTCTGAAAATGAAAGTAGTGGAAGCCTACAAAGCAGAAGAAGGCTATAAGAAGAGAGCAAAGCATTTTAAAGCTGTCATTTCCTCAGTTCGAAATGTAATTAAGAAATGGTAGTTAACAGGAATAGTGGAGGTCAAGATAAGGTCTGGAAAACCAAGTAAAATTTCAGCGAGAGCTGCTAGTAGGATTTCTAGAGAGGCAAATCAGATCCCCTGCTTGACTGCAAAAGACTTTCAGAAAGATTTAGCAGACTCTGGAGTTATGGTATATTGTTCTACTGCTCATATACAACTGCCCAAATAAGGCCTTCATGGAAGAGTCATAAGAAGAAAACCTCTCTAGCGTCCTCACCATACAATTCAGCATTGGAAGTATGCAAAAGAATATCTGAACCAGCTTGATGCATTTTGGAAACAAGTCCTGTAGACCGATTAGATTAAAATTGAACTCTTTGGCCATAATGATCAAAGGTATGTGAAAAAAATGCACAAAATTTCAGCAAAAGAACAACTCGCCAACCACGAAGCATGGGGTGGATCAATCATGCTTTGTGGTTGTGTTGCAGCCAATGGCACGGGGAACATTTCACGGTAGACAGAAGAGTGGATTCAATAAAATTTCAACAAATTCTTGATGGAAACATAACACCATCTGTAAAAAAGCTAAAGCTGAAAAGAGGATGGCTTCTACAAATGGATAAGAATCCTAAACTCACGCCAAAATCCACAATAGACTACCTCAAAAGTCGCATGCTGAAGGTTTTACAATAGCTCTCACAGTCCCCTGATCTGAACATCATTGAAAATCTGTGGCTAGACCTCAAAATAGTAGTGTCTGCAAGACGACCCAGGAATCTCACAGAAGCTCACTGAACTGGAAAAATTTTGCAAGGAAGAATGGATGAAAATCCCTCAAACACAAATTGAAAGACTCTTGGTTGGCTACAAAAGACTTTACAAGCTGTGATACTATCAAAAAGGGATGTTACTAAGTACTGACATAGCAGGGTACCCAAAATTTTATATTGGAAAATTTTCCTTTTTGTAATTATTAAAATGTAAAAGATGAAATTTTATATAAATATATATATAAATATCTATATATATAATTGCCTAAGGGTTTTTCCGTCTGTCTGTCTGTCTGTCTGTCCTGGAAATCCCGGCTCTCTGATTGGTCGAGGCCGCCAGGCCTCGACCAATCAGCAACGGGCACAGCGACGATGATGTCATAAAGGACGTAGACATCCCGCGTCTGATTGGTCGAGGCCGCCAGGCCTCGACCAATCAGCAACGGGCACAGTATCGATGTAGATGTCATAATGGTTGCCATGGCGACGATGATGTCATAAAGGTTGCCTCGACCAATCAGCGATGGGCACAGTCTGCCGCGAGTTCTGGAATCATCATTGTCCATATACTACGGGGACATGCATATTCTAGAATACCCGATGCGTTGCTATTTGTTGCTATTTTTTCTGTCCAGCTTGTCTATTTGTTTTGCTGGAAGCTCTGGGACGCAAAGGGTGTACCTCCGTGCCGTTAGTTCGGTACGGAGGGTCTTTTTGCCCCTTAGCGTGGTTTTCTTTAGGGTTTTGTGTAGACCGCAAAGTTATCTTTCCTATCCTCATTCTGTCTAGAATATCGGGCCTCACTTTGCTGAATCTATTTCATCCCTACGTTTGTCTTTTCATCTTACTCACAGTCATTATATGTGGGGGGCTGCCTTTTCCTTTGGGGTATTTCTCTGAGGCAAGGTAGGCTTATTTTTCTATCTTCAGGCTAGTTAGTTTCTCAGGCTGTGCCGAGTTGCATAGGGAGCGTTAGGCGCAATCCACGGCTGCCTCTAGTTGTGTTTGGAGAGGATCAGGGATTGCGGTCTGCAGAGTTCCCACGTCTCAGAGCTCGTTCTGTTATTTTGGGTTATTGTCAGATCACTGTGTGTGCTCTGACCTCCATGTCCATTGTTATACTGAATTGCCTTTCATAACAGTACAGGAAGCCAAAAGTACTAATGATTCTCAATAGAGGGAAAAAAGAAGTTCTGAGACCATTTTTTCTTCTTGGCATTGTGTTTTGTCTTTTTTTTCCCCTAGACATTTGGGTGGTTCAGTACACAGGTGTAGCGATGGACATTAGAAGTCTGTCTTCATTTGTGGATCAGCTCTCGGCAAGAGTACAAAAGATTCAAGACACTATTGATCAGAAATCTATGTTAGAACCAAGAATTCCTATTCCTGATTTGTTTTTTGGAGATAGAACTAAGTTTCTGAGTTTCAAAAATAACTGTAAGTTATTTCTGGCCTTGAAACCTCGTTCCTCTGGTGATCCAGTTCAACAGGTTTTGATTATTATTTCTTTTTTGCGCGGCGACCCTCAGGACTGGGCATTTTCTCTTGCGCCAGGAGATCCTGCATTAAGTAATATCAATGCGTTTTTCCTGGCGCTCGGATTGCTGTACGATGAGCCTAATTCAGTGGATCAGGCAGAAAAGAATTTGCTGGCTCTTTGTCAGGGTCAGGATGAGATAGAGGTATATTGCCAGAAATTTAGAAAATGGTCAGTGCTCACTCAATGGAATGAATATGCGCTGGCAGCTATGTTCAGAAAGGGTCTCTCTGAAGCCCTTAAGGATGTCATGGTGGGATTTCCTATGCCTGCTGGTTTGAATGAGTCTATGTCTTTGGCTATTCAGATCGGTCAACGCTTGCGTGAGCGTAAATCTGTGCACCATTTGGCGGTATTACCTGAGCTTAAACCTGAGCCTATGCAGTGCGATAGGACTTTGACCAGAGTTGAACGGCAAGAACACAGACGTCTGAATGGGCTGTGTTTCTACTGTGGTGATTCCACTCATGCTATCTCTGATTGTCCTAAGTGCACTAAGCGGTTCGCTAGGTCTGCCACCATTGGTACGGTACAGTCAAAATTTCTTCTGTCCGTTACCTTGATCTGCTCTTTGTCATCATATTCTGTCATGGCGTTTGTGGATTCAGGCGCTGCTCTGAATTTGATGGACTTGGAATATGCTAAGCGTTGTGGGTTTTTCTTGGAGCCCTTGCAGTGTCCTATTCCATTGAGAGGAATTGATGCTACGCCTTTGGCCAAGAATAAGCCTCAATACTGGACCCAGCTGACCATGTGCATGGCTCCTGCACATCAGGAGGTTATTCGCTTTCTGGTGTTGCATAATCTGCATGATGTGGTCGTGTTGGGGTTGCCATGGCTACAAGCCCATAATCCAGTATTGGATTGGAAATCCATGTCGGTGTCCAGCTGGGGTTGTCAGGGGGTACATGGTGATGTTCCATTTTTGTCAATTTCGTCATCCACCCCTTCTGAGGTTCCAGAGTTCTTGTCTGATTACCGGGATGTATTTGATGAGCCCAAGTCCGATGCCCTACCTCCGCATAGGGATTGTGATTGTGCTATCAATTTGATTCCTGGTGGTAAATTCCCAAAAGGTCGACTGTTTAATTTATCCGTGCCTGAGCACACCGCTATGCGCAGTTATGTGAAGGAATCCCTGGAGAAGGGGCATATTCGCCCGTCATCGTCGCCATTAAGAGCAGGGTTCTTTTTTGTAGCCAAAAAGGATGGTTCGCTGAAACCTTGTATAGATTATCGCCTTCTTAATAAGATCACTGTTAAATTTCAGTATCCCTTGCCTTTGTTGTCTGATTTGTTTGCTCGGATTAAGGGGGCTAGTTGGTTCACCAAGATTGATCTTCGTGGTGCGTATAATCTGGTGCGAATCAGGCGAGGCGATGAATGGAAAACTGCATTTAATGCGCCCGAGGGTCATTTTGAGTATCTAGTGATGCCATTCGGACTTGCCAATGCTCCATCAGTGTTTCAGTCCTTTATGCATGACATCTTCCGAGAGTACCTGGATAAATTCCTGATTGTGTACTTGGATGACATTTTGATCTTCTCGGATGATTGGGAGTCTCATGTGAAACAGGTCAGAACGGTTTTACAGGTCCTGTGTGCTAATTCTTTGTTTGTGAAGGGATCAAAGTGTCTCTTTGGTGTGCAGAAGGTTTCATTTTTGGGGTTCATCTTTTCCCCTTCTACTATCGAGATGGATCCTGTTAAGGTCCACGCCATCCATGATTGGACTCAGCCGACATCTCTGAAAAGTCTGCAAAAGTTCCTGGGCTTTGCTAATTTTTATCGTCGCTTCATCTGCAATTTTTCTAGTATTGCCAAACCATTGACCGATTTTACCAAGAAGGGTGCTGATTTGGTCAATTGGTCTTCTGCTGCTGTGGAAGCTTTTCAAGAGTTGAAGCGTCGTTTTTCTTCTGCCCCTGTGTTGTGTCAACCAGATGTTTCTCTTCCGTTCCAGGTCGAGGTTGATGCTTCTGAGATTGGAGCAGGGGCTGTTTTGTCGCAGAGAGGTTCTGATTGTTCAGTGATGAAACCATGCGCTTTTTTTTCCAGGAAGTTTTCGCCTGCTGAGCGGAATTATGATGTGGGCAACCGAGAGTTGCTGGCCATGAAGTGGGCATTCGAGGAGTGGCGTCATTGGCTTGAAGGAGCTAAGCATCGCGTGGTGGTATTGACTGATCATAAGAACCTGACTTATCTCGAGTCTGCTAAGCGTTTGAATCCTAGACAGGCTCGTTGGTCGCTGTTTTTCGCCCGTTTTGACTTTGTGATTTCGTACCTTCCGGGCTCTAAAAATGTGAAGGCGGATGCTCTGTCTAGGAGTTTTGTGCCCGACTCTCCGGGTTTATCTGAGCCGGCGGGTATCCTCAAGGAAGGAGTAATTGTGTCTGCCATCTCCCCTGATTTGCGGCGGGTGCTGCAAAAATTTCAGGCTAATAAACCTGATCGTTGTCCAGCGGAGAAACTGTTTGTCCCGGATAGGTGGACAAATAAAGTGATCTCTGAGGTTCATTGTTCGGTGTTGGCTGGTCATCCTGGAATCTTTGGTACCAGAGAGTTAGTGGCTAGATCCTTTTGGTGGCCATCTCTGTCGCGGGATGTGCGTTCTTTTGTGCAGTCCTGTGGGATTTGTGCTCGGGCTAAGCCCTGCTGTTCTCGTGCCAGTGGGTTGCTTTTGCCCTTGCCGGTCCCGAAGAGACCTTGGACACATATCTCTATGGATTTTATTTCAGATCTTCCCGTCTCTCAAAGGATGTCAGTCATTTGGGTGGTCTGTGATTGCTTTTCTAAGATGGTCCATCTGGTACCCTTGTCCAAGTTGCCTTCCTCCTCTGATTTGGTGCCATTGTTCTTCCAGCATGTGGTTCGTTTGCATGGCATTCCAGAGAATATCGTTTCTGACAGAGGTTCCCAGTTTGTTTCGAGGTTTTGGCGAGCCTTTTGTGGTAGGATGGGCATTGACTTGTCTTTTTCCTCGGCTTTTCATCCTCAGACTAATAGCCAGACCGAACGAACCAATCAGACCTTGGAAACCTATCTGAGATGCTTTGTTTCTGCCGATCAGGATGACTGGGTGTCATTTTTGCCTTTGGCTGAGTTCGCCCTTAATAATCGGGCCAACTCGGCTACCTTGGTTTCGCCATTTTTCTGCAATTCTGGGCTCCATCCTCGTTTCTCTTCAGGACAGGTTGAGTCTTCGGACTGTCCTGGTGTGGATACTGTGGTGGACAGGTTGCAGCAGATTTGGACTCATGTAGTGGACAATTTGACCTTGTCCCAGGAGAAGGCTCAACGTTTCGCTAATCGCAGACGCCGTGTGGGTCCCCGACTTCGTGTTGGGGATCTGGTTTGGTTATCTTCTCGTCATATTCCTATGAAGGTTTCCTCTCCGAAGTTTAAACCTCGTTTCATTGGTCCTTATAGGATTTCTGAGGTTATTAATCCTGTGTCTTTTCGTCTGACCCTCCCAGATTCTTTTTTCATACATAACGTCTTCCATAGGTCATTGTTGCGGAGATACGTGGCACCTATGGTTCCATCTGTTGACCCTCCTGCCCCGGTTTTGGTGGAGGGGGAATTGGAGTATATTGTGGAGAAGATTTTGGATTCTCGTGTTTCAAGACGGAAACTCCAGTATCTGGTTAAATGGAAGGGTTATGCTCAGGAGGATAATTCCTGGGTTTTTGCCTCTGATGTCCATGCTCCCGATCTTGTTCGTGCCTTTCATGTGGCTCATCCTGGTCGGCCTGGGGGCTCTGGTGAGGGTTCGGTGACCCCTCCTCAAGGGGGGGGTACTGTTGTGAATTCTGTGGCAGAGCTCCCTCCTGTGGTCACAAGTGGTACTTCGGCTGATTCTCTCTGGGAGCTTCCGTTTGTGGAGGAAACTGGTACTGCTGCTTCTGAGTTTCCTCCCTCAGGTGATCTGGTGAGGTCGTTAGGTGCTTCTCTACTTAACCCCACCTAATGCTTTGATTCTTGCTTCCTGTCAATGTTCCAGTGTTGGACTTGTGTTTCTCTGGATCATTCCTGTGGCCTGCTGCTCTGCATAGCTAAGTGCTTCTTTGCTATTTGTTGCTATTTTTTCTGTCCAGCTTGTCTATTTGTTTTGCTGGAAGCTCTGGGACGCAAAGGGTGTACCTCCGTGCCGTTAGTTCGGTACGGAGGGTCTTTTTGCCCCTTTGCGTGGTTTTCTTTAGGGTTTTGTGTAGACCGCAAAGTTATCTTTCCAATCCTCGTTCTGTCTAGAATATCGGGCCTCACTTTGCTGAATCTATTTCATCCCTACGTTTGTCTTTTCATCTTACTCACAGTCATTATATGTGGGGGGCTGCCTTTTCCTTTGGGGTATTTCTCTGAGGCAAGGTAGGCTTATTTTTCTATCTTCAGGCTAGTTAGTTTCTCAGGCTGTGCCGAGTTGCATAGGGAGCGTTAGGCGCAATCCACGGCTGCCTCTAGTTGTGTTTGGAGAGGATCAGGGATTGCGGTCTGCAGAGTTCCCACGTCTCAGAGCTCGTTCTGTTATTTTGGGTTATTGTCAGATCACTGTGTGTGCTCTGACCTCCATGTCCATTGTTATACTGAATTGCCTTTCATAACACTCGACCAATCAGCAACGGGCACAGCGACGATGATGTCATAATGGTTGCCATGGCGACGATGATGTCATAAAGGTTGCCTCGACCAATCAGCAACGGGCACAGTCTGCCGCGAATTCTGGAATCATCATTGTCCATATATTACAGGGACATGCATATTCTAGAATACCCGATGCGTTAGAATCGGGCCATAATCTAGTATATATATATATATATATATATATATATATATATAAACAAAAAGAGGACAGCACCAGAAAAAATACCTTAACCCCTTTCTGACCTCGTATGGGATAGTACGTCCGAGGTCAGAAGCCCCGCTTTGATGCAGGGCTCCGTGGTGAGCCCACACCAAAGCCAGGACATGGCAGCTGTTTTGAACAGCTGACATGTGCCCGTAATAGGCGCGGGCAGAATCGCGATCTGCCCGCACCTATTAACTAGTTAAATGCCGCTGTCAAACGCAGACAGCGGCATTTAATTACCGCATCCGGCCGGGCGGCCGGAAATGACGTCATCGCCGACCCCCGTCATATGATCGGGGGTCGGCGATGCGTCTCCATTGTAACCATAGAGGTCCTTGAGACCTCTATGGTTACTGATCGCCGGTGGCTGTGAGCGCCACCCCGTGGTCGGCGCTCACAGCACACCTGCATTTCTGCTACATAGCAGCGATCAGCAGATCGCTGCTATGTAGCAGAGGCGATCGAGTTGTGCCTGCTTCTAGCTTCCCATGGAGGCTATTGAAGCATGGCAAAAGTGAAAAAAAAAAGTTGAAAAAAATGTTAAAAAAATAAAAAAAATATAAAAGTTTAAATCACCCCCCTTTCACCCCAATTAAAATAAATCCATAAAAAAATATCAAATCTACACATACAGTGGGGCAAAAAAGTATTTAGTCAGTCAGCAATAATGCAAGTTCCACCACTTAAAAAGATGAGAGGCGTCTGTAATTTACATCATAGGTAGACCTCAACTATGGGAGACAAACTGAGAAAAAAATATCCAGAAAATCACATTGTCTGTTTTTTTAACATTTTATTTGCATATTATGGTGGAAAATAAGTATTTGGTCAGAAACAAAATTTCATCTCAATACTTTGTAATATATCCTTTGTTGGCAATGACAGAGGTCAAACGTTTTCTGTAAGTCTTCACAAGGTTGCCACACACTGTTGTTGGTATGTTGGCCAATTCCTCCATGCAGATCTCCTCTAGAGCAGTGATGTTTTTGGCTTTTCGCTTGGCAACACGGACTTTCCACTCCCTCCAAAGGTTTTCTATAGGGTTGAGATCTGGAGACTGGCTAGGCCACTCCAGGACCTTGAAATGCTTCTTACGAAGCCACTCCTTCGTTGCCCTGGTGGTGTGCTTTGGATCATTGTCATGTTGAAAGACCCAGCCACGTTTCATCTTCAATGCCCTTGCTGATGGAAGGAGGTTTGCACTCAAAATCTCACGATACATGGCCCCATTCATTCTTTCATGTACCCGGATCAGTCGTCCTGGCCCCTTTGCAGAGAAACAGCCCCAAAGCATGATGTTTCCACCACCATGCTTTACAGTAGGTATGGTGTTTGATGGATGCAACTCAGTATTCTTTTTCCTCCAAACACGACAAGTTGTGTTTCTACCAAACAGTTCCAGTTTGGTTTCATCAGACCATAGGACATTCTCCCAAAACTCCTCTGGATCATCCAAATGCTCTCTAGCAAACTTCAGACGGGCCTGGACATGTACTGACTTAAGCAGTGGGACACGTCTGGCACTGCAGGATCTGAGTCCATGGTGGCGTAGTGTGTTACTTATGGTAGGCCTTGTTACATTGGTCCCAGCTCTCTGCAGTTCATTCACTAGGTCCCCCCGCGTGGTTCTGGGATTTTTGCTCACCGTTCTTGTGATCATTCTGACCCCACGGGGTGGGATTTTGCGTGGAGCCCCAGATCGAGGGAGATTATCAGTGGTCTTGTATGTCTTCCATTTTCTAATTATTGCTCCCACTGTTGATTTCTTCACTCCAAGCTGGTTGGCTATTGCAGATTCAGTCTTCCCAGCCTGGTACAGGGCTACAATTTTGTTTCTGGTGTCCTTTGACAGCTCTTTGGTCTTCACCATAGTGGAGTTTGGAGTCAGACTGTTTGAGGGTGTGCACAGGTGTCTTTTTATACTGATAACAAGTTTAAACAGGTGCCATTACTACAGGTAATGAGTGGAGGAAAGAGGAGACTCTTAAAGAAGAAGTTACAGGTCTGTGAGAGCCAGAAATCTTGATTGTTTGTTTCTGACCAAATACTTATTTTCCACCATAATATGCAAATAAAATGTTAAAAAAACAGACAATGTGATTTTCTGGATTTTTTTTTCTCAGTTTGTCTCCCATAGTTGAGGTCTACCTATGATGTAAATTACAGACGCCTCTCATCTTTTTAAGTGGTGGAACTTGCACTATTGCTGACTGACTAAATACTTTTTTGCCCCACTGTATTTGGTATCGCCGCGCTCAGAATCGCCCGATCTATCAATTAAAAAAAAGCATTAACCTGATCGCTAAACAGCGTAGCGGGAAAAAAATTCGAAATGTCAGAATTACGTTTTTTTGGTCACCGCGACATTGCTTTAAAATGCAATAACAGGCGATCAAAAGAACGTATCTGCACCTAAATGCTATCATTAAAAACTTCATCTCGGCACGCAAAAAATAAGCCCTCAACTGACCCCAGATCACGAAAAATGGAGACGCTACGAGTATCAGAAAATGGCGCAATTTTTTTATTTATTTTTTTTTTTTTAGCAAAGTTTGGAACTTTTTTTCACCACTTAGATAAAAAATAACCTAGTGATGTTAGGTGTCTATGAACTCGAAATGACCTGGAGAATCATAATGGCAGGTCAGTTTTAGCATTTAGTGAACCTAGCAAAAAAGCCAAACAAAAAACAAGTGTGGGACTGCACTTTTTTTGCAATTTCACCGCACTTGGAATTTTTTTCCCGTTTTCTAGTACACGACATGCTAAAACCTATGATGTCGTTCAAAAGTACAACTTGTCCCGCAAAAAATAAGCCCTCACATGGCCAAATGGCTCTGGGAAGGAGGGGAGCGAAAAACAAAAAATCCCAAGGTCATGAAGGGGTTAAAGTGTGAACGCTTCCCTGACCAGCATTCCAATTGCCTTGCAGACAGTAAACAAAAAGGGAAACAGCACAAAAAGATATAAAAAAAGGACTTTAATGCCCTGTGGTGTGGCAACGTTTTGGATAAAACAAATCCTTCCTCAAGGATTGTTGCCTAAAATGCAAAGGAAATATATCATCTTTAACTTTAGGCCTTTTGAAGATCATTTAATCTTCAACTTGCTTAACTGTTCACAATAACAGTAATTTTAACCAGGGGTGCCAAACTTTTACATGACGCTGTGTATTTGAAATTGCATAACACTGAAACCATGGGTATAGGGAGAGACCATAGACTCTCAATAACTATGGAATTCCTGACTAAATAGATCTTACATCCTATATGACAGTTCTCGTTTTCTCTTTCTGTTCGTGTAATTGCAGTAATTTTCTGGGAGATATACTTGCATTGTCACTTTCTGTGACAATTTCAAGAGTGCTAAGACCATAACTGTAGGTGGCAACTGTTCGAATCAGCCGCATCTGAATATTATTTGTATAAATAATTGTTTGCATCATATACGTGTAGTTTATCTACAATACACCTGGAATTCTGTCATTATACTGTATTATATGGCTAATGCTAATAAACCCATCTATCTCAATTAGCACAAGTGCTCATATTTAGCTTCATTCTGATTTATAACCATCGACCGTTGGATTTGTCGCATTATTTGCTGCTTGTGCAGTCGGCAGTTTTTGCCGCCATTGTGGACATGTATAATAATCTGAAGAAGATCAGACAATGACATGAGATATAGAAGATGATGGCTCCTTACTAGTGGTGATCGAGTGTACTCGTTGCTCGAGTTTTCCCGAGCACGCTTGGGTGACCTCCGAGTATTTGTTAGTGTTTGGAGATTTGGTTTTCGTTGCCTCAGCAGAATGATTTACGGCTACTTCCCAGCCTGAGTACATGTGGGGGCTGCCTGGTTGCTAGGGAATCCCCACATGTGTTCAAGCTGTCTAGTAGCCACAAATCATGCTGCTGAGGCAATGAAAACTTAATCTCCGAGCAGTTACAAATACTCGGAGACCACCCGAGCATGCTTGGGAAAACCCGAGCAACTAGGGTTGAGCGACTTTTCCTTTTTTGAGGTCGAGTCGGGTTTCGCGAAACCCGACTTTCTCTAGAGTCGAGTTGAGTGAAATCGGCCGATTATCTTGAAAAGTTGGGGTCGGGGGATCGGCCGAAACACGAAACCCAATGCAGGTCAATGGGAAATCTCTATATATTTATATTTACTTCAGCGCGATATAGCAGAAAAGCCGGTAATTCAATTGCCATCTTTTCATTTCTCCTTCCTAAACCCGACATGATATGAGACATGGTTTACATACAGTAAACCATGTCATATTCCCATTTTTTTGCATATTCCACACTACTAATGTTAGTAGTATGTATGTGCAAAATTTGGGCGCTGTAGATATTAAATTTAAGGGTTAAATCACGGAAAAAATTGGCGTGGGCTCCCGGCAATTTTCTCCGCCGGAGTGGTAAAGCCAGTGACTGAGGGCAGATATTAATAGCCTGGAGAGGGTCCACGGTTATTGCCCCCCCTGGCTAAAAACATCTGCCCCCAGCCACCGCATAAAAGGCACATCGGGAAGATGCGCCTATTCTGGCCAATTTTTTCCACAATTTAACCCTTAAATTTAATAGCTACAGCGCCCAAATTTTGCACATACACACTACTAACATTAAATGGGGATATGACATGGTTTACTGTATGTAAACCATGTCTCATATCATGTCGGGTTAAGGAAGGAAAAATGAAAAGCCGGCAATTGAATTACCAGCTTTTCTGCTATATCGCGCTGAAGTAAATATAAATATATATATATATATATATGTGTCTCAATGACATATATATATATATAAAAACGAAACCCGACTTTGGAGCGAAGATCGCTGACCTCCGACCCGATCCCACAGTGGGATCGGGTCGGGTTTCACGAAACTGGCCGGTCCGTTTCGATCAACCCTATGAGCAACGAGTATAATCGCTCATCACTAATCCTTACCAGACGCTCCGGTGAGTGGGTCGGATACTCCAGTACGAGCAGAACATTTTGGCCAGGTGTTTAATAAAGGCCAATTCTCCACTGCGGGATTTTTTTTCAGCCTATAGAGATGAGAATAAACAAGAAAGGAAAATCATGAGAGAAAATGCAGAATGGAGGAGGCCATTTTTGTCACCATGTTACTCCTGCTATCAGCACTACAAGTACTACATGACCGCTGACGAGGGAATCGGTCGCCTGTAAACCTTTAAGGGTATACGCCCACAATCAGGAATTGTTGCAGTTTTGATGCTGTGTATTTATGCAGCAGCAAAATCGCAGAGGCCAGATGTTACAGCATAGTAGATGGGATTTCTAGAAATTGCATGTCCACTTTGCATGCAGTCGCCAGGGGATCATCCGCAGACACTGATATGTGGCGCGTCTTTCAGGATTGCAGAATGTCAATATCTCAATTTCCACAACAGAAATTTTATACAATAGAATGCTGCGTTTTGGACGCAGAGAAAATACGCTGCATCCAAAGCGATGATAGTTTTGGGATTATGGGAACGTAGCCTATATCTCCACGTCCTCCCTCTGTACCCAGTGTGTGGAAATAACACACATGGCTGACTAGGATGTGTGTAAAATGGCCGCAGCAGCCCCCCAACTCAAAACATGAGGTGACTTCAACAATGGCGACCGATCCCGCAATCATATATACTGTATATATATATATATATATATATATATATATATATACAGTGGGGCAAAAAAGTATTTAGTCAGTCAGCAATAGTGCAAGTTCCACCACTTAAAAAGATGAGAGGCGTCTGTAATTTACATCATAGGTAGACCTCAACTATGGGAGACAAACTGAGAAAATAAAATCCAGAAAATCACATTGTCTGTTTTTTTAACATTTTATTTGCATATTATGGTGGAAAATAAGTATTTGGTCAGAAACAAAATTTCATCTCAATACTTTGTAATATATCCTTTATTGGCAATGACAGAGGTCAAACGTTTTCTGTAAGTCTTGACAAGGTTGCCACACACTGTTGTTGGTATGTTGGCCCATTCCTCCATGCAGATCTCCTCTAGAGCAGTGATGTTTTTGGCTTTTCGCTTGGCAACACGGACTTTCAACTCCCTCCAAAGGTTTTCTATAGGGTAGAGATCTGGAGACTGGCTAGGCCACTCCAGGACCTTGAAATGCTTCTTACGAAGCCACTCCTTCGTTGCCCTGACGGTGTGCTTTGGATCATTGTCATGTTGAAAGACCCAGCCACGTTTCATCTTCAATGCCCTTGCTGATGGAAGGAGGTTTGCACTCAAAATCTCACGATACATGGCCCCATTCATTCTTTCATGTACCTGGATCAGTCGTCCTGGCCCCTTTGCAGAGAAACAGCCCCAAAGCATGATGTTTCCACCACTATGCTTTACAGTAGGTATGGTGTTTGATGGATGCAACTCAGTATTCTTTTTCCTCCAAACACGACAAGTTGTGTTTCTACCAAACAGTTCCAGTTTGGTTTAATCAGACCATTGGACATTCTCCCAAAACTCCTCTGGATCATCCAAATGCTCTCTAGCAAACTTCAGACGGGCCCGGACATGTACTGGCTTAAGCAGTGGGACACGTCTGGCACTGCAGGATCTGAGTCCATGGTGGCGTAGTGTGTTACTTATGGTAGGCCTTGTTACATTGGTCCCAGCTCTCTGCAGTTCATTCACTAGGTCCCCCCGCGTGGTTCTGGGATTTTTGCTCACCGTTCTTGTGATCATTCTGACCCCACGGGGTGGGATTTTGCGTGGAGCCCCAGATCGAGGGAGATTATCAGTGGTCTTGTATGTCTTCCATTTTCTAATTATTGCTCCCACTGTTGATTTCTTCACTCCAAGCTGGTTGGCTATTGCAGATTCAGTCTTCCCAGCCTGGTGCAGGGCTACAATTTTGTTTCTGGTGTCCTTTGACAGCTCTTTGGTCTTCACCATAGTGGAGTTTGGAGTCAGACTGTTTGAGGGTGTGCACAGGTGTCTTTTTATACTGATAACAAGTTTAAACAGGTGCCATTACTACAGGTAATGAGTGGAGGAAAGAGGAGACTCTTAAAGAAGAAGTTACAGGTCCGTGAGAGCCAGAAATCTTGATTGTTTGTTTCTGACCAAATACTTATTTTCCACCATAATATGCAAAAAAAATGATAAAAAAACAGACAATGTGATTTTCTGGAATTTTTTTTCTCAGTTTGTCTCCCATTGTTGAGGTCTACCTATGATATAAATTACAGACGCCTCTCATCTTTTTAAGTGGTGGAACTTGCACTATTGCTGACTGACTAAATACTTTTTTGCCCCACTGTATACATATACATATATATACTAGATGGTGGCCTGATTCTAATGCATTGGGTATTCTAGAATATGTATGTATGTACGTCGCGCTTAGCACAGCCACGTAGTATATAGCACAGCCACGTAGTATATAACACAGCCATGTAGTATATAACACAGCCACATGGTATATAACACAGACAGCCACATAGTATATAGCACAGCCACATAGTATATAACACATCCACATAGTATATAGCACAGCCATGTAGTATATAGCAGCCACATAGTATATAGCAGCCACATAGTATATAGCACAGCCCATGAAACACAAACAGCCACGTAGTATATAGTACAGCCACGTAGTATATAGCAGCCACGTAGTGTATAACACAGCCCACGTAATATATAGCACAGCCCACGTAATATATAGCACACCCCATGCAGTATATACCACAGGCCATGGAGCATATAACAAAGGCCGCGCAGTATAGAACACTGCCCACGTAGTATAGAGCAGCCAGGCAGTATATAACACAGCCCACGTAATATGTAGCACAGCCCACGTAGTATATAGCACAGCCCACGTAGTATATAACACAAGCCACACAGTATATAACACAGCCCATGCAGTATGTAACAGCCCACACAGTATATAACACAGCCCACGTAGTATATAGCAATGTGGGCACCTTATCCCTGTTAAAAAAACAACAACAAAAATTAAAATAAAACATAGTTATATACTCACCCTCCGGCGTCCACTGAAGCTGCCCCGATGCGTGCGATGCTACCGCCAGCTTCCATTCCCAGTGATGCATTGCGAAATTACCCAGATGACTTAGTGGTTAGGTTAGGGCTAGGGTTAGGGCTAGTGCTAGGGAAAGGGTTAGCGTTAGGACAAGGGTTGGGCTAGGGTTAGGGTTAGGGTTGGGGCTAGGGTTAGGGTTGGGGCTAGGGTTAGGGTTTCAGTTAGAATTGGGGGTTTCCACTGTTTAGGCACATCAGGGGCTTTCCAAACGCGACATGGTGTCCGATCTCACTTCCAGCCAATTCTGCGTTGAAAAAGTAAAACGGTGCTCCTTCCCTTCCGAGCTTTCCCGTGCGCCCAAACAGGGGTTTACAACAACATATGGGGTATCAACGAACTCAGGGAAAATTGGACAACAACTTTTGGGGTCCAATTTCTCTTGTTACCCTTGGGAAAATAAACATTTTGTGGGCTAAAAAAAATGTGGGAAAAAAAAAGCATTTTTTATTTTCACGGCTCTGCGTTATAAACTGTAGTGAAAAACTTGGGGGTTCAAAGTTCTCACAACACATCTAGATTAGTTCCTTGGCGGGTCTAGTTTCCAATATGGGGTCACTTGTGGGGGGTTTCTACTGTTTAGTTACATCAGTGGCTCTGCAAATGCAACGTGACGCCTGCAGACCAATCCATCTAAGTCTGCATTCCAAATGGTGCTCCTTCCCTTCCGAGCTCTGCCATGCCCCCAAACGGTGGTTGCCCCGCACATATTGGTTATCAGCGTACTCAGGACAAATTGGATAACAACTTTTGCATCCAATTTCTCCTGTTACCCTTGGGAAAATACAAAACTGGGGGCTAAAAAATAATTTTTGTGGAGAAAAAATGATTTTTTATTTTCACGGCTCAGAGTTATAAACTGTAGTGAAACACTTGGGGGTTCAAAGTTCTCACAATATATCTAGATAAGTTCCTTGGGGGGTTTGGTTCTAATATGGGGTCACTTGTGGGGGTTTTCTACTGTTTAGGTACATTAGGAGCTCTGCAAACGCAATGTGAAATGTGCAGACCAATCCATCTAAGTCTGCATTCCAAATGGCGCTCCTTCCCTTCCGAGCTCTGCCATGCGCCCAAACGATGGTCCCCCACATATGGGGTATCAGCGTACTCAGGATAAATTGGACAACAATTTTTGGAGTCCAATTTCTCCTATTACTCTTGGGAAAATACAAAACTGGGGGCTAAAAAATAATTTTTGTGGGAAAAAAATAATTTTTATTTTCACGGCTCTGTGTTATAAACTGTAGTGAAACACTTGGGGGTTTAAAGCTCTCACAACACATCTAGATAAGTTCCTTAGGGGGTCTTCTTTCCAAAATGGTGTCCCTTTTGAAGGGTTTCAATGTTTAGGCACATCAGTGACTCTCCAAACGCAACATGGCGTCCAATCTCAATTCCAGTCAATTTTGCATTGAAAAGTCAAACGGCGCTCCTTCCCTTCCGAGTTTTGCCATGCACCCAAACAGTGGTTTACCCCCACATATGGGGTATCAGCATTCTCAGGACAAATTGCACAACAACTTTTGGGGTCCAATTTCTTCTCTTACCCTTGGGAAAATAAAAAATTGGGGGCGAAAAATCATTTTTGTGAAAAGATATGATTTTTTATTTTAGCGGCTCTGCATTATAAACTTCTGTGAAGCACTTGGTAGGTCAAAGTGCTCAACACACATCTAGATAAGTTCCTTAGGGGTCTACTTTCCAAAATGGTGTCACTTGTGGGGGGTTTCAATGTTTAGGTACATCAGTGGCTCTCCAAACGCAACATGGCTTCCCATCTCAATTCCTGTCAATTTTGCTTTGAAAAGTCAAACGGCGCTCCTTCACTTCCGAGCTCTGCCATGCGCCCAAACAGTGGTTTACCCCCACATATGGGGTATCAGCATACTCAGGACAAATTGCACAACAACTTTTCGGGTCCAATTTCTTCTCTTACCCTTGAGAAAATAAAAATTTTGGGGCGAAAAATCATTTTTGTGAAAAAATATGATTTTTTTATTTTTACGGCTCTGCATTATAATCTTCTGTGAAGCACTTGGTGGGTCAAAGTGCTCACCACACATCTAGATAAGTTCCTTAGGGGGTCTACTTTCCAAAATGGTGTCACTTGTGGGGGGTTTCAATGTTTAGGCACATCAGTGGCTCTTCAAACGTGACATGGTGTCCCATCTCAATTCCAGTCAATTTTGCATTGAAAAGTCAAACGGCGCTCCTTGCCTTCCGAGCTCTGTGATGCACCCAAGCAGTGGTTTACCTTCACATATGGGGTATCACCGTACTCAGGACAAATTGCACAACAAATTTTGGGGTCCAATTTCTTCTGTTACCCTTGGGAAAATAAGAAATTGGGAGCGAAAAGAGTGGTTTACCCCCACATATGGGATATCAGCATACGCAGAACAAATTGTACAACTTTTGGGGTCCAATTTCTCCTGTTACCCTTGGTAAAATAAAACAAATTGGAGCTGAATTAAATTTTTTGTGAAAAAAAAGTTAAATGTTAGTTTTTTTTTTAAACATTCCAAAACTTCCTGTGAAATACCTGAAGGGTTAATAAACTTCTTGAATGTGGTTTTGAGCACTCTGAGGGGTGCAGTTTTTAGAATAGTGTCACATTTGGGTATTTTCTATCATATAGACCCTTCAATGTGACTTCAAATGTGATGTAGTCCCTAAATAAAAATGGTGTTGTAGAAATGAGAAATTGCTGGTCAACTTTTAACCCTTATAACTCCCTAACAAAAAAAAATTTTCGTTCCAAAATTGTGCTGATGTAAAGTAGACATGTGGGAAATGTTACTAATTAAGTATTTTGTGTGACATATCTCTGTGATTTAATCCCTTCACCCTGAAGCCTGTTTTCAACTTCCTGACCAGGCCATTTTTTTCAATTCTGACAACCGTCACTTTATGAGGTCATAACTCTGAAACGCTTCAACGGATCCTAGTGATTCTGAGAACGTTTTCTCGTGACATATTGCAATTTATGATAGTGGTAAAATTTCTTCGATTTAGCTTGCATTTATTTGTGAAAGAAATGGAAATTTGGCAAAAATTTAGAAATTTTAGCAATTTTTGAACTTTGAATTTTTATGCCCTTAAAATCAGAGAGATATGTCACAAAAATTAGTTCATAAGTAACATTTCCCACATGTGTACTATACATCAGCACAATTTTGGAACCAAAATATTTTTTGGTCAGGAAGTTATAAGGGTTAAAAAATGACCTGCGATTTTTCATTTTTTCAATAATATTTGGGAAACCATTTTTTTTAGGGACCACCTCACACTTGAAGTTACTTTGAGGGGTCTATATAACAGAAAATACCCAAAAGTGACACCATTCCAAAAACTGCACCCCTCAAGGTACTCAAAACCACATTCAAGAAGTTTGTTAACTCTTTGGGTGCTTCACAAGAGCTGAAGCAATGTGGAAGAAAAAAATGAACATTTAACTTTTTAGTCACAAAAATGATCATTCGGCAACAATTTGTTTATTTTCACAAGGGTAAAAGGAGAAAATGATCCACTAAAGTGGGTGAGCAATTTTTTCTGAATACGCCGATACCCTATATGTGGGGTAAAACCACTGTTTTGGTGCACAGCAGGGCTCAGAAGGGAAGGAGCGCCTTTTGACTTTTTAAGTGCAAAATTGGCTGGAATTGAGAGTGGGCGCCATGTTGCGTTTGAAGAGCCCCTAATGTGCCTAAACATTGGAAAACCCCCACAAGTGACCCCATTTTGGAAACTAGACCCTTTAACAAACTTATGTAACTGTGTGGTAAGCACTTTGAACCCCCGGTGCTTCACATAAGTTTATAATGTAGAGCTATGAAAAAAAAATCACATTTTTTCCACAAAAATGATCTTTTGGCAATGATTTTTTTATTTTCACAAGTGTAAAAGGAGAAAATGGTCCACTGAAATTGTTGTGCAATTTCTCCTGAATATGCCGATACCCCATATGTGGGGGAAAACCACTGTTTGGGCGCACAGCAGGGCTCAGAAGGGAAGGAGTACCTTTTGACTTTTTGAGCGCAAAATTGGCTGGAATTGAGAGTGGACGCTATGTTGCATTTGTAGAGCCCCTGATGTGCCTAAACATTGGAAAACCCCCACAAGTGATCCCATTTTGGAAACTAGACCCTTTAATGAACTTATGTAGCTATGTGGTGAGCACTTTGAACCCCAAGTGCTTCACAGAAGTTTATAAAGTAGAGCCGTGAAATAAAAATCAAATTTTTTCCTCAAAAATGATCTTTTAGCCCCAATTTTTTTGTTTTCACAAAGGCAACAGGTAAAAATAAACCACTAAAGTTGTTGCACATTTTCTCCTGAATACGCCGATACCCCAAATGTGGGGGAAAACCACTGTTTGTGTGCACGGCAAGGCTCAGAATGGAAGGAGTGCCGTTTTGGATTGCAGACTTTGATGGAATCGTCTTGTAATCCAAGATACAATCTGGCTTTCGGACTTGTGCTGTGGTCCCACGAACAGTGACAAGGGTGCTGTTGTCACGGTGTATGGTGGTCAGGATAAGGACAGTCCTTTTGTTCTTATACTTGACCACTAGTATGTTGTCGCTGCACTGGGCTCTGCTTTCCACTTTTCTCAGCATTTGCCCAATTAGCGGCTTAGGGAGGCCTCGCTGATTTTTTCGCACGGTGCCACATGCAGCTGTACCTCTGGCAGAGAGGGCCTTGAAGAGTGGGATGCTGGTTTAAAAGTTATCAATGTAGAGGTGATAACCCTTATCCAGCAGTGGGTGCAGCAATTCCCACACAATTTACTCACTCACCCCCAGGGCTTGGGGGGGGGGGCATTCAGTGGGTTTAATTTGGTGGGGCATTCAGGGGGGTTAATTTGGGTGTCCTTCCTCTCGTAGACCCTAAATCTGTGGGTGTACCCTGAGGTACTCTTGCACAGTTTGTACAGCTTTATTCCATACCTGGACCTCTTACTGGGCAGGTATTGTCGGAATTTTAGCATCCCTTTGAAATGAACGAGAGATTCCTCAATAGCGATGTCCCTCTGGGGTATGTACGCTTCAGCATATTTTCTGCTGAAGTGTTCAACCACTGGCCAAATTTTATATAGACGATGAAAGTTAGGATTGTCTCGGGGAGGACACTGCACATTATCACTATAATGCAAAAATCTTTGGATCCCTTCAAATCGTGTCCTTTTCATGGCCATATGGAATACTGGTGTACTGTCGAGAATATCAGTACTCCAGTACTATCCAATCTCTGTTTTTTTGTATTATGCCCATATGCAGCACAATTCCCGAAAATTTCATCATCTCTGCTGCATTTACGGGGGTCCATCTGGCGTATGATGACGTGGGATTTTGGGTAAAAAATTGCTGAGCATACAGGTTTGTCTGGGCCACCATAAGATATATTATTTCCTCACTGAAAAAGAATTTGAAGAAGTCAATTTCAGTGAGGCCAGTGGCGTCAAACTGGATTCCTGAACTGTTGCTGAAATCCCGAATGACAGGCTGAAAATTTTCAGGGTGTGCAATCCATACGGGATCGATTGCTGCAGGAGTTGCTTGGGTCCTAGGGCGCCTTGTTGGGGGTCCTTCCTCACTAGATGAGGAGGATGAGGAGGTTGAGATGGAGGAATAGAGGAATGTGGGATCTTCCTCACTGGCTGAATCCGTGTTGGACGCAAGGATGGCGTAAGCCTCCTCTGGTGAATAGCGCCTTGTTGATGAATGGGCCATTTTTATTTTTTCCCAAACCCTGGGGATGTGTGTGTAAGTGGTGCTTTTACACATGTAATGTGTGGGGCTTGTGTAGAGGGTACTCTTTATTATAAAAAAACAGAAACAAAAGAAGTAGAGAGGTAAAATGTAGAAGAAAAATGTAAAGAAAAATCAGATTTTAAATAAAAGTTTGTATAAAAAACAGACGTTCACTACACTAATGCCCTCCCTATAAATTTATCCGACGCAAATTCTTTTTTACAAATGAAAAACGGACGTCACCAACAATGTGATGTACGCTCCCCATATGCACTTTTTATGCAAGAAAAAAAAAAGCTACGTCCCTACCTATAAAACTACTCTGTACTTTTTTTTCTAAAACAAGATCGGTCGTCACTAACGGTGTGACGCCTGCTCTACTAACACGCTACCACTGAAACTACGCTGTATAATTTTTTTTCTCTAAAAGAAGATCGGTCGTCACTAACGATGTGACACCGGCTACGCTACCTTGCTATGTCTAAAACTATGCTGTACTAACTACTATTATTTTTTTCTAAAAAAAACATGGACGTCGCTTAGACTGCGAAGTCAGCTACATTAACTATCTAAAAATAATAATTCCCGTGGCGCAGTCTCTGATCAGCAGCGATACTGATGAAAGCGCTGCAGACACAGGAAGAGCACGAATGCTCTGCGCGGGACGATGCACACAGGAAAAAATGCGCAAAAAAAGTGTGCTAAAAATTCAATTGGACGGGGGGACGTCACCAAACACTGACGCCGGCTACGCTACTGTGCTACGTCTAAAACTACACTATAGTAACTACGATTATTTTTTTCTAAAACACTTGGACGTCGCTTAGACTGCGAAGTACGCTACACTGACTAGCTAAAAAAGAAAAATTCCTGTGGCGCAGTCTCTGATCAGCAGCGATACTGATGAAAGCGCTGCGGACACAGGAAGAGCACGAATGCTCTGCGCGGGACGATGTGCACAGGAAAAAAAGCGCAAAAAGAAGTGCGCTAAAAATTCAATTGGACAGGGGGACGTCACCAAACACTGACTCCGGCTACGCTACTGTGCTACGTCTAAAACTACACTATACTGACTAGGATTATTTTTTTTCTAAAAAACTTGGACGTCGCTTAGACTGCGAAGTCCGCTACACTATCTAGCTAAAAAAGAAAAATTCCTGTGGTGCAGTCTCTGATCAGCAGTGATACTGATGAAAGCGCTGCGGACACAGTAAGAGCCCGAATGCTCTGCGCGGGACGCCGCGCACAGGAAGAAAAGCACAAAAAAGTGTGCAAAAAATTCAATTGGAGGGAGGAGGGGAGGAGGAGGAGGGTACTGGAACAGGGATGGGGGGATGGGAAAAGGGTGGGGAAGTGCTGCTACTGCTGCTGTGATCACAGGCCTCAGACAGCAGGCAGATGGCAGCAGAGAGCAGGCAGATCACAGGAGACTTCAGTGAAGAAGCAGCACTTGGAGGCAGGGGATCGCCGGGTTGATCACACTGGCCAACAATGGATTCTCTATCTCAGGTAACACAGAGGGGCTTAGACCACCGCTCTGCACACCAAATCTGAGGTAAAGATGGCGTGCAGGGTGGTGATCGCTATTTTAAATTAGCCCCTTTAGCCAATCAGTGCCATAGGGGTTAATCAGGTGAGGTGACGTGGCGATCACCCCACCTACTGTGACGGCTGTGATTGGTGCTACGTCACAGGGCACCAATCACAGCCTGTCACATGCTTTTTTTTTCCGAACTTTATTGTCAACTTTGCTGTGATTGGCTGGTGATAGGTGAAGGGCATAAAAATTAAAAGTTGGAAAATTGCAAAATTTTCTAAATTTTTGCCAAATTTCCATTTTTTCACAAATAAACGCAGGGAATATCAAATACATTTTACCACTATCATGAAGTACAATATGTCACGAGAAAACAGTGTCAGAATCATCAGTTTCTATTGAAGCGTTCCAGAGTTATAACCTCATAAAGGGACAGTGGTCAGAATTGTGAAAATTGGCCCGGTCATTAACGTGCAAACCACCCTCGGGGCTTAATTTGCATAAAAAAGGAGACAAAAAAAAAGCACTGCAAGAACCCAATACGTGAACATAGCCTTACAATTCCATGACTTTTCCTTACACAGACTGAACAGCTGCAAGGAAAGCTGTGTGATTTTGCAGTGACGGGCATTAATTGTTAATAAATTAGTGGACCAAGATATCTCAGAAGCATTTAGATAAAAGACGTCACAAAAAAGGTCAGATTTTTTATTCTATTTTAGAGAAATGTCCTTGAATGTTTCCTGCCATCTGTGGATTGTTTTAAATCACATTCCAGAACCTCCAAGTACAAATTACAAGAAACGACATCTGCAAGTCGTAAAGTGATATAAGCCACAGTAGGAAAGCAAATGCTTAGTGCTCCCAGCCTGCGCAGGTATAATACCCTGTCCATGGTCCTGAAAGGAGACGCTGGAAATACACACAGAATCAGGAGATTTTATGGGATTTTTTATGCTCATGCTATTTTTGTCTAAAGAAAAATATTTTTTTTATTATATCTTTTGGACTATTTAGTTGAAAATCATCTCCATATCCTTGAAGATCATAACAGAATGCAGATCTTTTTGTCTGAGAAAAAAATGAAAATTATGTGAACCTTGAGCATAGATCTCATGGATGGCAACTGCATGAATATTGGGGTATCTAAACACACACATTCATAAAGAACAGTTTGTGGCCCTGCTCTATATGTTTCCAGAAGTCTTGTTACCAGGAGAACAGTAGCTAGTTTTTGCTCTTATTTTATTGCCACTGCTCCCCTTAGTGTTCTGGATTTTGTAAAATCCTTCATACGGTTCCAGAGATCTGGTCTTTTTATTTAGTGCTACTTTTTATTCTCTTCACCAGGGAGGTAGTGCTCATAGGATAATAATGCAGAGCAGCTTTAAAAAACATGCCCCCAAAGAGCCCAGTGAGCCATGCCCCCTTGTAAAAACCACAAAGATTAGCAAATCTTATAAAAGAAAACCCATATCTTTGGAACTGTAAGGTGGATTTACAAAAAAAACAAAAAAAAAATGAGTTCTCAGTTCAACAGCGGGAATAAAATAAGAGCAAAAACATTTGACCTTTCAACGGGTCCTCGTTAAGCCCAAATCAAAAAGCTAACTAATTTATAGAGCTTTGGTTCCTCAGCTCCGAGGCCGATTAGCAATATAAAGTGTGTTATAATGTGCTTTTAATGTTAGTTATTAGTGAACTGATCAGAACTATTGATTAATACTGATTTCATTTCGGAATCTTGAGGTGCCACGTGCCTCAATTATATTAATTTTCCACACTAAGTTATTATGTAACTTGTCTCAGTTGTTCAATGTCTCAGTTAAAATCTAACAAAACTCAGGAATGTTTTTAAATAATTTTGATTATGTGGGTCTGGGTTATTTGACCCTTCAACAATCGCTCAAACCACACAACAGAAGAGCTAATCTGATTTGTGAGCATGCGTACGCAAGACCAATAAATCGGGCCCAATTCATTAATTTTCTCACCAGTCTTGATGAAGATATTGGAGTTAGATGCTGTTGATTCAATAAGGGGAAATGCATCTTAATGAATCAGGAGCAACTGAAAAGTGGCGGGTCCCTCCATATCAGAAATCTTACTCCATTTTCCTGATTAGGGAATGTCACAGCTCATAATAAGTGGCAGCATACCTTGCTGCACCCATGTCTTGCCCCAGATCCACCCATTTTGGTGGCAAAACATCAAAAACTTCAAAAACCATAACATTTCTACGCAACTTGAATTTCCAATCTTTCAAAGCAATTCTGATTTATGATGAATTGGGGCCATAGACTTTCTCTACACTGCTTTTGCACTTGATCATTCATAAGCTACATGCTTCTACTTTTGGTCTGAGCAATGGATAGGTGATCTGATTCTGTATCCCTGGGCATCAACAGTGATTTACAAGGGTACAATATACCATATTTTTCGGCTATATGATGCATTTTTTCCCAAAAATTTGAGAGGAATATTGGGGGTGGTTCTTATAGTCCGAATGTAGCTTATCAGTAAACAGGCAGCCGTGCAACAAGATCACAGGAGACAGGGTCGCCGCTGCAGTAAGCCAGCGGCAGCATGAGTTGAGCAATCCTGTAAGCTCTGTGCTGAGAGGAAGTGGTGTTCTGGCTGTGCGAGGCAAGAACTATTGATATCCTTACGGACAGCTTCAGTAAAATGGCCGCCGGTGTCCTTGCATGGGCAGTTTTAGATCCCGGCTCAAGGAGGTGCAGAGATCTCAATCTGTAAGTGCATCCCTTCAGCAGCCATTTTACTGAAGCCCACCGTTGGGAGATCAATGTGCAGAGAAGAGACTCCGTTCCTGTCTCGAACCACCATCATTTTTGCAGTCCAGCACCAGGAAATCAATGGCTTCTGCCTTGCACAGCAGGGACACCCTCTCCTCCAAGCTCAGGACCCACAGCTTCGCCCTACTGCTGCTGTCACTGGCTTCCTGCAGTCACCAGCTCTCTGCAGTGGCAACCCTGCCTCCTGTGACTCCGCTCAACCGCCGCCCCTCCGGTAACCTAAACTCAGACTATAAGATAGACCCCCATTTTGACATAACCATTTTTTTCCCATTTTCCTTGTCTAAATTTGGGGTGCATCTTATGCTCCGGTGTATCTTATAGTTCTAAAATACGATTCCAAAATATTTTTAAAGTTTTTTTTACACTTCAGGTCCTCAAACTGTTTTTTTAAAACCTGAAGATTACAGGTGCCCAATAGTGAGGAAGAATGAGGGGTGTTTCCAGCAATTCCATTCAGTTTAAGTAAAATTAATTTTTTTAGAACATTTTAAAAACCAAGAGTAAGATTGAGAGAGAGACTCTCAGCCATAGGTGCCCTTTAATATATCTCAATTTTATTAACTTAATGTCAGTGAAACATAACTTCATTACTGCCATATGATGATTTTAACTACATCATATTTTGCAGACAACACATTTAGAGGGAACATGCCACTATTTTTTGTATTAAAACCAGATAGCAAAACAAGTTTTTTTTATAATTGGATTTTGTTTCAAAATTGTAGAATTTTTTATTAGATTTTTAATACAAAATTTGATGGTGGACATTTAGCCTGGACTTATTTTGAGAAAGATGCCTTATGGCAGCCACAAGAAACCAGAACTGAAGATGCTCAGTGACTTCTACGGAAGAGTTTTTTAGGCAAGCTCTGTGATTGGTGCAGAGATCATTATGCATGGGAGGGGGAGGAGATGACCTATACCCATCACCTATTGTGATTTGTAGAGCCTGTGTTCTCTAAATATAAGTGATACCTTTCATTGTAATCCTATCTGTGCTGATAATGAACAGTGATTTCTATAGAACAGGAAGTGTCAGTATTTTTTTGTAAATATAAATGACAAAAAATGCCACAAAACATACAATACTACACCGGTATAGTTGACCCTTGCTACATCTGTAGGTGAGTACCGGGATTGACAACTGTTTAGGTCAGAGCTGGGAAATGTGCGGCCCACGATACACACCCAGCCCTCTGGCTGCTCCAGTCCAGCCCATGACATTGAGGGACTGAAAACAGTGGCCCACCGGCTGCACCACATCCTTGCCATCCGTCTGTCCAATACTACCTGCTTTCACCGCTATGCACATCCTCTGGATGCAGACAGTGGTGAATACATTCATGGTGGAAGGGGCCGCTGCATATGGTATTGCCTATATGTATATAGGAAGCTATGTGGGGCTGACACTGTATATAAGGGACTATGTGGGGGTTCTTACTGTATATAGGAAGCTATGTGGGGGCTCATGCTGTGTATAAGGGGCTATATGGGGGTTTCTGCAGTAATTAGGAGGCTATGTAGGGGCTTACACTGTATATAGGAGGCTGTGTGGGTACGAACACTGAATATAGGAGGCTTTGTGGGGGCTCATACTTTGTATAGGAGGCTAGGTGGGGACTTCCACTGAATATAGGGGTCTGAATGGTTGCTTATGCTATATATTTGAGTCTATTTAGGGCTGATACTCTATATAGGAGTCTATGTGGGGGATCATCCTGTATATAGAGTGTTATGTGGGGTCTTACACTGTATATAGGTTGCTATATTGGGACTCATACAGTATATAGTGCTATGTTGGGGCTCATGCTGTATATTGGAGGCTATGTGCGGGCTCACACTGTATATAGGGGCTTTGCGGGGACTAATACTGTATAAAAGGGGCTATATGAGGGCTCATGCTGTATTTAGGAGGCTATGTGGGGGCTCACACTATGTAGGAGGCTACATGGGGACTCACACAGTATATAAAAGGCTATGTGAGGTCTCATACTGTGTATAGGAGGCTAGGTGGGGACTCCTACTGAATAAACAGTAGTGCTAAAATGTTTACATACCCTGGCAGAATTTTTCCTTTCTTGGCCTTTTTTTTCAGAGATTATGAATGATAACACCAAAACTTTTTCTTCACTCATGGTTAGTGGTTGGGTGAAGCCATTTATTGTCAAACTACTGTGTTTTCTCTTTTTAAATCATAGTGACAACCCAAAACATCCAAATGACCGTGATCAAAAGTTTACGTACCCTGGTGATTTTGTCCTGAAGTGCACAAAAGTTGACACAAATGGGTTTGAATGGCTACTAAATGTGACATCCTCACCTGTGACCTGTTTGCTTGTAATCAGTGTGTGTGCATAAAAGCTGAGTGAGTTTCTCGGGTCCAGACAGACTCTTGCATCTTTCATCCAGCCACTGATGTTTCTGGATTCTGAGTCATGGGGAAAGCAAAAGAATTGTCAACAGATCTACCTGAAAAGGTAGTTGAACTGTATAAAACAGGAAAGGGATACAAAAAGATATAAAAGGAATTGATAATGCCGGTCAGCAGCATTCAAACAGTGATTAACAAATGGAAAATCAGGGGCTCTGTAAAAATGGCGTACCGAACCAATAAACTGTTGCGGAGTTTATTGGTTCGGTACTCCTCAACAGTCAGAGTCTCTCATGTGGCTCCTCCGGAAAAGTATTTGCCCACCCCTGGCTTAGGTGAATGTCTATGAATGTATTTCTAGTGAGTGCACATATTTCTGTAATTTTAGGAAATATTAAATTATCACTTCATATCATTACATAGGAGCAGCTATAAACATATCTGGTTAAAAATATCAGGTAACTGTAATTTCCGATAAAACATTTATAGCTTTAACTGTCAGTAAAGAACATTTTAGTCATGGGAATACAGAAAACTCCAAACTTGTATATTCTGCTATTTATCATTGGCAAAATAGCTTAATAGATAAACTTCTGCAGATTTTACGGTCACAGGAATGAAACCTATTTATAAAAGAAGTGGAAATTGCCATTATGGACAGAGCAGATCAGGAGGGAGAACTTCAACAGCAATTATTGGAATGAAAAGTATATAGATTAAGAGCCACGGATACAACTAATGAGTATTAAAGGAAATCACAAAACATATTAGACTTCTATTAATGAATTCCTGAAACAATGTTTATTTAGTAATGTACATAGCCCCTAATGCAAAAACCCAGGAGATGCCGCTAGCAGAGTACTGCCTGAGTTAACTCTTTCAACATTGTACAATTTATAACACTGTATTTTATTCTCTAAAAATCGAGACAAAAAAATCTTGAAATAATCATATGATCACTGGAAGGAAAAAAAATATCACATTAAAATCCATATAAGACAGACAAAAATAAAAGAATGGAATGGAACATCCCCTTAAGAAAGAGTGAACATTCTTCATTGAAAAACCCTCCCCTTTCATTCCCAAATCACAAAAAAGCCTAAGCTATATAAGTCACATATATATAGTATATCAATTAACTATAGAATTAACACTAATGACAGGCGAAATGAATAACACCGATTATCACCTGCCATGGGGTGGAATATATTAAGCGACAAGAAAACAGTCAGTTCCAATAGTCAATGCGTTGGAAGCAGAAGAAAATAGGCTAAGGAAATGATCTATGGAACTTTGACGAGAGTCAAATTTTGGTGTTTAGGCAACAAGATCAGATCATTTCCAAAATGGCAGGTCTTGTAGGGTTTTCTTGGTATATAGTAGTTAGTACCTACCAAGAGTTGGCCAAGAAAGGACAACTTGTAAACCAGTGACATAGTTATGAGCAGGGCCGCCATCAGGGCATGACAGCCATCACTACAGTATGGGGCCCGGTGGTCAGAGGCAAAAGGGGGGGCCCGAACACGCTGGCAGGTCAATCCGCTCGGGCTCGGGCCCCCTCCTCTTTGTTTCTGTTCATCGGGCCCCTGGGCATTTTAATCTGTGTTCTGCTTCTGCCGAACGCCCGATGCATAACAACACTGTGGCATTTAAAGATACACCTACAGTGTTGTTTAATGCATCGGGCGGACGAAAATGGGTGCTGTACCTTTAAGTTGAGACCGGCGGTGCATCATGGTCCTGAAGTCACGCTGCTCTGCTCGCATTTCCTCATTCATTCTGAGCACTGAGCAGAGCAGCGTGCGGTGTGCCAGATGTCGTCGGATAAAGTAGGAGGAGGAGGGGGAGGCAGCGGGCTGTCAGGCAGGCAGAGTGCACTGCGGCCAGTCTCTCTGAGTCTCATGAGCAGATGAGGCTTCAGGTGGCTGCGCCTGGCAGTGGGTGGCTGATGAGGGAAGGCGAGTGGGGGCTGCATCCTACAGGGTTCAGTGGGAGAATAGTGGGGAGTGGGACTGTCAGCCCCCACTAGCCTCCCCCCTGGGCCCTGCATCCCCCACTAGCCTCCCCCCTGGGCCCTGCATCCCCCACTAGCCTCCCCCCTGGGCCCTGCAGCCCCCAGTCCCCACCAGTCTCCCCTCAGGGCCCTGCAGCCCCCACTAGCCTCCCCCCTGGGCCCTGCAGCCCCCAGTCCCCACCAGTCTCCTCTCAGGGCCCTGCAGCCCCCACTAGCCTCCCCCCTGGGTCCAGCAGCCCCCAGTCCCCACCAGTCTCCCCTCAGGGCCCTGCAGCCCCCACTAACCTCCCCCTGGGCCCTGCAGCCCCCAGTCCCCACCAGTCTCCCCTCAGGGCCCTGCAGCCCCCACTAGCCTCCCCCCTGGGCCCTGCAGCCCCCAGTCCCCACCAGTCTCCCCTCAGGGCCCTGCAGCCCCCACTAGCCTCCCCCTGGGCCCTGCAGCCCCCAGTCCCCACCAGTCTCCCCTCAGGGCCCTGCAGCCCCCACTAGCCTCCCCCCTGGACCATGCAACCTCCAGTCCCCACCAGCCTCCCCTCTGGGCCCTGCAGCCCCCACTAGCCTCCCCCTGGACCATGCAACCTCCAGTCCCCACTAGCCTCCCCTCTGGGCCCTGCAGCCCCCACTAGCCTCCCCCCTGGGCCCAGCAGCCCCCAGTCCCCACCAGTCTCCCCTCAGGGCCCTGCAGCCCCCACTAGCCTCCCCCTGGGCCCTGCAGCCCCCAGTCCCCACCAGTCTCCCCTCAGGGCCCTGCAGCCCCCACTAGCCTCCCCCTGGGCCCTGCAGCCCCCAGTCCCCACCAGTCTCCTCTCAGGGCCCTGCAGCCCCCATTAGCCTCCCCCCTGGGCCCTGCAGCCCCCAGTCCCCACCAGTCTCCTCTCAGGGCCCTGCAGCCCCCACTAGCCTCCCCCCTGGGCCCTGCAGCCCCCAGTCCCCACCAGTCTCCCCTCAGGGCCCTGCAGCCCCCACTAGCCTCCCCCCTGGACCATGCAACCTCCAGTCCCCACCAGCCTCCCCTCTGGGCCCTGCAGCCCCCAGTCCCCACCAGTCTCCCCTCAGGGCCCTGCAGCCCCCACTAGCCTCCCCCCTGGGCCCTGCAGCCCCCACTAGCCGCTGCCTCCCCCTGGACCATGCAACCTCCAGTCCCCACCAGCCTCCCCTCTGGGCCCTGCAGCCCCCAGTCCCACTAGCCTCCCCCTGGACCATGCAGCCCCCTGCCCCCACCAGTCTCCCCTCGGGGTCCTGCAGCCCCCACTAGCCTCCCCACTGGGCCCTGCAGCCCCCACTAGCCGCTGCCTCCCCCTGGACCATGCAACCTCTAGTCCCCACCAGCCTCCCCTCTGGGCCCTGCAGCCCCCAGTCCCACTAGCCTCCCCCTGGACCATGCAGCCCTCTGCCCCCACCAGTCTCCCCTCGGGGTTCTGCAGCCCCCACTAGCCTCCCCACTGGGCCCTGCAGCCCCCACTAGCCACTGCCTCCCCCTGGACCCTGCAGCCCCCACTAGCCACTGCCTCCCCCTGGACCCTGCAGCCCGCCAGTTCCCACTAGCCTCCCCCTGGACCATGCAGTCCCACAGTCCCCACTATCCTCCCCCTTTGCCCTGCAGCCCTCTAGCCTTCCCTGGGCCCTGTTGGATGTGGCAGCCAGTCATGGACTGGAGCCACATCCAACAGGGGCCAGGGCGAGGCTAGTGGAAACTGGGGGCCACGTCCAACAGAGTGAGGGGAGGCTAGTAGGGTAAGGGTGCTAAGGGGAGTGTGCATCCAGCAGGTGGAGATTGCTAGGGGGAGTCTGCGTCCTGCAGGGGGAATCTGTTGCGGGGAGTCTGCGTCCCATTGGTGGAGGCTGCTAGGGTGAATCTGCATTCCGCAGGAGGAATCTGCTGTGGGGAGGCTGTGGAGATGGCGAGGACAGCCAGGGCTAGTCGACGATGCATTTCAAGAGGGTGCCAACCTCTGCGAACAGGTAGCAAACAAGAATAGTTGACAATTGTAAAGAGTTGTGGAATTAATGGTGCTATAAAAGTAAGTAAAATAAATAATAATAATTTTATTTATATAGCACCAACGTATTCCGCAGCGCTTTACAAATTATAGAGGGGACTTGTACAGACAATAGACATAATACAGTTCAAAACAGATACCAGGAGGAATGAGGGCCCTGCTGCTCGCAAGCTTACAAACTATGAGGAAAAGGGGAGACACGAGAGGTGGATGGTAACAATTGCTATAGTTATTCGGACCGGCCATAGTGTAAGGATCGGGTGTTCATGTAAAGCTGCATGAACCAGTTATCAGCCTAAATATGTAGCAGTACAGACACAGAGGGCTATTAACTGCATAAAGTGTATGAGAACATGATGCGAGGAACCTGATTATGGTTTGTTTTTTGAATGGGCCACACAGGGATAGTTGGGTTAATGCGTTGAGGCGGTAGGCCAGTCTGAACAAATGTGTTTTTTAGGGCACGCTTAAAACTGTGGGGATTGGGGATTAATCGTATTAACCTGGGTAGTAAATAAATGGGGTGATCTCCCCTTTACTGTTGACTACTTTTTATTTTTTATACGATCACTTTGAGTTAAGTTTTGAGGTGTATTTATGTTCTACGCTTTATAGATTTTTAATAAATACCAATAAAGATATTTTTTAGTTTTGCATAATAAGTGATTATATATGCAATAATATACACTGTTTCCATTTATTTGGTGGGCAGGCTGAGGCGGCAGCGGTGAGCAGGCTGAGGCGACCATTAGATTCTTCTTGACTGGGTGGTGCGCGCTGTGGCAACATCGGCTGTGTGAGTAAATAACAAGTCCATGTATTCGTTTGTCCACCATTTCAGTATGTGATTGTATGATACAATCATTCCTTTCCCCTCCCACTCCCCAACAGCAATGTATATTTGTTACTGGATGATCCTGACCTGCTGCAAAACCTAATGACCAATTACAATATCAGGCAGCAGCTCAGGATCATCCAGTAACTTATAACTTTTGGTTGGGAAGTGGGGTGGAGAATAATTCATGCAAGTGAGTATATATGATTGGGAAGCATCTTTATTATTATGGCAGCGTAATGTTCGAAAGGGGAAAATCGGTCTGCGCTCACACAGCAGTGCATGGATCGGGCGCCGATGTCCTGACCAGCATCCTCATACATGCTGTGAGGCTGCTGAGCTCAGGTCAGGAGACCCGCGGCCTGTCCCAAGTGCAGACCGATATTCACCAACGGTTCCACTAGTCAGATTCCTCTAGTTAGATCAAGAGTCTACCTTGTCGTGGTCGTGGCGGCTTAAAAACATCTTTTGGTCAAAACAAAAGCTGATGGCTATGTATATGATATGGTGTTAATGTGTGATTGGTGAGGACGTGGTGCAGAAGTGGAGTTTTCCCAAGAGTGGGCGGAGGGACTGTGGAAGGTTCGATGGGTGGAGGTGGAACTAGGGGTGGAGCCTGGGCGGAGTTTGAGGGGGGGCCCCGAAATTTTGACAGTATGGGGCCCTGAAATCCCTAGTGGCAGCCCTGGTTATGAGCAGCAAAGGTTCATTGATGAGTTAGAGGACCAAAACTATCGCAGAAATAGCCTACAATGGGCATCAGTGCTGAAACATAAAGCAAAGGAGGAAGAAAGCCAGGTTTGATTAATTTTGTTTTCTTTTATATAATATGGACAGCTGAGTGCATATACATTACTTACCTGGGGAGGAGATGGCACCACCAGGATGCACGAAGAGAAGAAGGCAAGCTAGCGGAGGCAGTGGAATGCTCTTGGTAATATTTTGCAGGGAAACTTTGAGTCCTGGCATTCGTGTGGATGTTATTTTGATGCCTCCTAGTTATATAGAACAATATTGATGAACTACATGAACCTACTTGTTCTGATACACTGAGACAAAGTGATCTCATTTTTTTTAAATATAAATTCTCGGTCTCAGAAAAAGAGAATTCATCTCTGGGCTCATGTCAGACAGCTGAGTTACTTGATATATTGTGTAAAAACAAAAGAGAGTGTCAGACTGCACAAGTCTACCAACTAAACGACTCTAATACCAATTAGACACACAATACAGAGGGTTTGTCAATTACTGACCCCTATGCCCATCCGGAGATATGTAACGAGTCCCATGCACCGGACACATATAACCTATACTGATTCATGCTCAAAGGAACTCCACATAAAAAGTTAATTAGTAAATTTTATTGAAAAAACAACATAAAAAAATACCATAGATAGTATGAATAGTGAGGTACTAATACAAACACTAGACACCACAGACCAAAAGGCAGTTGTAGAAAAATTTAAATCACCTAACTTTTTATGTGGAGTTCCTTTATGCAACTAAACGACTCTGCCTGATATCAAACAAAAACCTTCTAAAAATACTAAAATAACAAAGTACACCCCAATCTTCTCCATGTGGTAGCTGAAGAAAAGAGTTTCAACTTCTGTCAATGTACATTACACAAGCACTCTTCCCATCAAAGTTTTTATCCTCTTAATATATTGCAGTTATATTATATAGCACTGTGTACTTACAATTTCTCATTTTGCCTTTCTACCCAGTTAAGTCTTCTCTGTTTTTCCTCTGCTCGCTGTAAAAACAGGAAGTCTGATTTCCCTGCATGGGTCATGCCCCTCTTCAACTCCTAATCCAGCTGTTCCACCCCAATCCCCCCCACCCCCTCTGCCAGGGACTTTTGCAGTGATGACTCATACAGGGAAAATTGACCTCATGTTTCTACATAGAGCTTAACCAGGATTCAGGTAGTCAGTGTTTAATCATGTTATGCCACAGGCCTAATGGAAAAGAGAATTAACTGGGTAGAAAGGCAAAATGAGCAATTGTAAGTGCACAGTGCTATATAATATGATGATAGCAATATATTAAGAAGATAAAAACTGTGATGAGAGTTCTTCTTTAACCCCTTCCCGACCCATGACGCCACGTAGGCGTCATGAAAGTCGGTGCCATTCCGACCCATGACGCCTATGTGGCGTCATGGAAAGATCGCGTCCCTGCAGGCCGGGTGAAAGGGTTAACTCCAATTTCACCCGATCTGCAGGGACAGGGGGAGTGGTAGTTTAGCCCAGGGGGGGTGGCTTCACCCCCTCGTGGCTACGATCGCTCTGATTGGCTGTTGAAAGTGAAACTGCCAATCAGAGCGATTTGTAATATTTCACCTATTATAACGGGTGAAATATTACAATCCAGCCATGGCCGATGCTGAAATATCATCGGCCATGGCTGGAAATACTAATGTGCCCCCACCCCACCGATCGCCCCCCCAGCCCCCCGATCTGGCCGGTACACTGCTCCGGCTCCCCTCCGTCCAGTGCTCCGCTCCCCCCCGTGCTCTTGTCCGCTCCCCCCGTGCTCCAATCACCCCCCCGTGCTCCGATCACCCCCCCTGCACTCCGATCCACCCCCCCGGTGCTCCGTTCCAGCCCCCCCGTGCTCCGTTCCAGCCCCCCGTGCTCCGTTCCACGCCCCCCGTGCTCCGTTCCACGCCTCCCGTGCTCCGATTCCCCCCCCGGTGCTCCGATCCCCCCCCCGTGGTCCCCCCCACCCCATCATACTTACCGATCCAGCCGGGGTCCCGTCCGTCTTCTCCCTGGGCGCCGCCATCTTCCAAAATGGCGGGCGCATGCGCAGTGCGCCCGCCGAATCTGCCGGCCGGCAGATTCGTTCCAAAGTGCATTTTGATCACTGAGATAGATTATATCTCAGTGATCAAAATAAAAAAAATAATAAATGACCCCCCCCCTTTGTCACCCCCATAGGTAGGGACAATAAAAAAATAAAGAAATTTTTTTTTTTCCACTAATGTTAGAATAGGGTTAGGGTTAGGGGTAGGGTTAGGGTTAGGGGTAGGGTTAGGGCTAGGGTTAGGTTTAGGGCTAGGGGTAGGGTTAGGGGTAGGGTTAGGGTTAGGGGTAGGGGTAGGGGTAGGGTTAGGGCTAGGGCTAGGGTTAGGGTTTCGGTATGTGCACACGTATTCTGTTCCTCTGCGGATTTTTCCGCTGCGGATTTGATAAATCCGCAGTGCTAAACCGCTGCGGATTTATGGCGGATTTACCGCGTTTTTTTCTGCGCATTTCACTGCGGTTTTACAACTGCGATTTTCTATTGGAGCAGTTGTAAAACCGCTGCGGAATCCGCACAAAGAAGTGACATGCTGCGGAATGTAAACCGCTGCGTTTCCGTGCAGTTTTTCCGCAGCATGTGTACAGCGATTTTTGTTTCCCATAGGTCTACATTGAACTGTAAACTCATGGGAAACTGCTGCGGATCTGCAGCGTTTTCCGCAGTGTGCACATACCTTTAGAATTAGGCTATGTGCACACGGTGCGGATTTGGCTGCGGATTGGCCGCTGCGGATTCGCAGCAGTATTCCATCAGGTTTACAGTACCATGTAAACATGTGAAAAACCAAATCCGCTGTGCCCATGGTGCGGAAAATACCGCGCGGAAACGCTGCGTTGTATTTTCCGCAGCATGTCAATTCTTTGTGCGGATTCCGCAACGTTTTACACCTGTTCCTCAATAGGAATCCGCAGGTGAAATCCGCACAAAAAACACTGGAAATCCGCGGAAAATCCGCAGGTAAAACGCAGTGCCTTTTACCCATGGATTTTTCAAAAATGGTGCGGAAATATCTCACACGAATCCGCAACGTGGGCACATAGCCTTAGGGTTAGGGTTGGAATTAGGGTTGTGGTTAGGGGTGTGTTGTGGTTAGGGTTAGGGGTGTGTTGGGGTTAGGGTTGTGGTTAGGGGTGTGTTGCGGTTAGGGTTGTGATTAGGGTTATGGCTACAGTTGGGATTAGAGTTAGGGGTGTGTTGGGGTTAGTGTTGGAGGTAGAATTGAGGGGTTACCACTGTTTAGGCACATCAGGGGTCTCCAAACGCAACATGGCGCCACCATTGATTCCAGCCAATCTCGTATTCAAAAAGTCAAATGGTGCTCCCTCACTTCCGAGCCCTGACGTGTGCCCAAACAGTGGTTTACCCCCACATATGGGGTACCAGCATACTCAGGACAAACTGCGCAACAATTACTGGGGTCCAATTTCTCCTGTTACCCTTGTGAATCTAAAAAAATGCTTGCTAAAACATAATTTTTGAGGAAAGAAAAATGATTTTTTATTTTCACGGCTCTGCGTTGTAAATGTCTGTGAAGCACTTGGGGGTTCAAAGTGCTCACCACATATCTAGATAAGTTCCTTGGGGGGTCTAGTTTCTAAAATGGGGTCACTTGTGGGGGTTTCTACTGTTCAGGCACACCAGGGGCTCTGCAAACGCAACGTGACACCCGCAGACCATTCCATCAAAGTCTGCATTTCAAAAGTCACTACTTCCCTTCTGAGCCCCGACGTGTGCCCAAACAGTAGTTTACCCCCACATATGGGGTATCACCGTACTCAGGAGAAACTGGACAACAAATATTGGGGTCAAATTTCTCCTGTTACCCTTGGGAAAATAAAAAATTCTGGGCTAAATAATTATTTTTGAGGAAAGAAAACGTATTTATTATTTTCACGGCTCTGCATTATAAACTTCTATGAAGCGCTTGGGGGTTCAAAGTGCTCACCACACATCTAGATAAGTTCCTTTCGGGGTCTAGTTTCCAAAATGGGGTCACTTGTGGGGGGTTTCTACTGTTAAGCCACATCAGGGGCTCTGCAATCGCAACGTGACGCCCACAGAGCATTCCATCAAAGTCTGCATTTCAAAACGTCACTACTTCACTTCCGAGCCTCGGCATGTGCCCAAACAGTGGTTTACCCCCACATATGGGGTATCAGCGTACTCAGGAGAAACTGGACAACAACTTTTGGGGTCAAATTTCTCCTGTTACCCTTGGGAAAATAAAAAATTGCAGGCTAAAATATCATTTTTGAGAAAATAATTTTTTATTTTTATTTTCATGGCTCTGCGTTATAAACTTCTGTGAAGCACTTGGGGGTTCAAAGTCCTCACCACACATCTAGATTAGTTCCTTTGGGGGTCTAGTTTCCAAAATGGTGTCATTTCTGGGGGATCTCCAATGTTTAAGCACACAGGGGCTCTCCAAACGTGACATGGTGTCCGCTAATGATTGGAGCTAATTTTCCATTTAAAAAGCCAAATGGCGTGCCATCCCTTCCGAGCCCTGCCATGCGCCCAAACAGTGGTTTACCCCCACATATGGGGTATCAGCGTACTCAGGACAAACTGGACAACAATATTTGGGGTCCAATTTCTCCCATTATCCTTGGCAAAATAGGAAATTCCAGGCTAAAAAATCATTTTTGAGGAAAGAAAAATTATTTTTTATTTTCATGGCTCTGCGTTATAAACTTCTGTGAAGCACCTGGGGGTTTAAAGTGCTCAATATGCATCTAGATAAGTTCCTTGGGGGGGTCTAGTTTCCAAAATGGGGTCACTTGTGGGGGAGCTCCAATGTTTAGGCACACAGGGGCTCTCCAAACGCGACATGGTGTCCGCTAACAATTGGAGCTAATTTTCCATTCAAAAAGTCAAATGGCGCGCCTTCCCTTCCGAGCCCTGCCGTGTGCCCAAACAGTGGTTTACCCCCACATATGAGGTATCGGCGTACTCGGGAGAAATTGCCCAACAAATTTTATGATCCATTTTATCCTACTGCCCATTTGAAAATGAAAAAATTGAGGCGAAAAGAATTTTTTTGTGAAAAAAAAGTACTTTTTCTTTTTTACAGATCAATTTGTGAAGCACCTGAGGGTTTAAAGTGCTCACTAGGCATCTAAATAAGTTCCTTGGGGGGTCTAGTTTCCAAAATGGGGTCACTTGTGGGGGAGCGCCAATGTTTAGGCACACAGGAGCTATCCAAACGCGACATGGTGTCCGCTAACGATGGAAATAATTTTTCATTCAAAAAGTCAAATGGCGCTCCTTCCCTTCCGAGCCTTACCATGTGCCCAAACAGTGGTTTACCCCCACATGTGAGGTATTGGTGTACTCAGGAGAAATTGCCCAACACATTTTATGATCCATTTTATCCTGTTGCCCATGTGAAAATGAAAAAATTGAGGCTAAAAGAATTTTTTTGTGAAAAAAAAGTACTTTTTCATTTTTACGGATCAATTTGTGAAGCACCTGGGGGTTCAAAGTGCTCACTATGCATCTAGATAAGTTCCTTGGGGCGTCTAGTTTCCAAAATGGGGTCACTTGTGGGGGAGCTCCAATTTTTAGGCACACGGGGGCTCTCCAAACGTGACATGGTGTCCGCTAAAGAGTGGAGCCAATTTTTGATTCAAAAAGTCAAATGGCGCTCCTTCCCTTCCAAGCCCTGCCGTGCGCCCAAACAGTGGTTTACCCCCACATATGAGGTATCAGCGTACTCAGGACAAATTGGACAACAACTTTCGTGGTTCAGTTTCTCCTTTTACCATTGGGAAAATAAAAAAATTGTTGCTAAAAGATATTTTTTGTGACTAAAAAGTTAAATGTTCATTTTTTCCTTCCATGTTGCTTCTGCTGCTGTGAAGCACCTGAAGGGTTAATAAACTTCTTGAATGTGGTTTTGAGTACCTTGAGGGGTGCAGTTTTTAGAATGGTGTCACTTTTGGGTATTTTCAGCCATATAGACCCCTCAAACTGACTTCAAATGTGAGGTGGTCCCTAAAAAAAATGGTTTTGTAAATTTCGTTGTAAAAATGACAAATCGCTGGTCAAATTTTAACCCTTATAACTTCCTAACAAAAAAAAATTTTGTTTCCAAAATTGTGCTCATGTAAAGTAAACATGTGGGAAATGTTATTTAGTAACTATTTTGTGTCACATATCTCTCTGGTTTAACAGAATAAAAATTCAAAATGTGAAAATTGCGAAATTTTCAAAATTTTCGCCAAATTTCCGTTTTTATCACAAATAAACGCAGAATTTATTGACCTAAATTTACCACTAACATGAAGCCCAATATGTCATGAAAAAACAGTCTCAGAACCGCTAGGATCCGTTGAAGCGTTCCTGAGTTATTACCTCATAAAGGGACACTGGTCAGAATTGCAAAAAACGGCAAGGTCTTTAAGGTCAAAATAGGCTGGGTCATGAAGGGGTTAAACAAAAGCTAACATGTATTTTTGAAAAATGGGACCATGGAGGTGCTAAGATGACAAAATCTCACTTTGGGAACCCTGCTGCTCCTCTATACTCCTGCTGGGGTCCCTGACAATTTACTGGTTTAGTTTTCAGATAGAGGCTTCTTCAATTGAATACTGCAGTCAGTCAAAAGCCTTTGGTTGGTTTCAGTGGCCATATTCCATAGGAGCCAGAAGAAAAGAGACTGCTTCATACTTTTCACACAGAGGCCTCTGATTGACTGCAGTGGTCACAACTTACACTTTGCCAGAAGAAACAGCGATACACAGATGTGTTGGGGTTGCGATATGTGAATGTTTTTAATTGCAGAACAGTCACGGCCCCATTATTTCAGTATTTCAGTAGTCAACAACTCCTTTTCTCTGGAGATGAAAAGCTGTGTAACAATTAATTTCTCCAGTGGTGGCGCTGTAGAAAAATTGAGGACTTGTGGCTGTTTGATTCCTTCACAGATAACAGCTGATCACCGAGAGGTCCCTGCAGTAGGACACACTATCATCAGCTTATTATCAAGGGATAAGCATATTTTCCAATGCAGATAAAGTCTTTAATTTATTTTTTTATTTCATGATGTAAATATGTTAATTACTATCATAAACCAAAATCTCTTCAAGCCGAGCTGAAACTTCTACAGTGTCCAAGCTGCCTTAATATGCAGCATATACCTCCAAATTATCTGCTCTAATTTTTCTTGCGAAAGGTTGTTATATACCAAATATTGATCAAACTTATAAAATTGCAAGGACGCTAGATGGAAATGATTTATTAGTTACGGAAAATAGAAGGAAATTAGACGGGATAATAAAATGAGATTTATTACTCCTTTTTTGTCATCAGTTTTATAGGTCATGAGAGAAGGATTTGGGTAACATTAGGATTCCTTTAAAGTAATCTATATTTAAAACATGTGTCATTGATGATTAATACAAAAGGTGAGAATGAGACATTCATCAAAACCATCCCTTATAGTGAGAAATTCTCTTCAGCTCTGTAAGAAAAGAAAATATTGTATAGAAATAATGGAAATATTCTCCTATAAGTGCACCATGTGCCGGCAGATAAGACAATGAAACCGCAAAAGCAATTCCTTGCAGCGGTCCAAAAGAGAAAACTTGTCGGAATTAGATCTTAAAGAGAACCTGTCACCTGAATTTGGCGGGACAGGTTTGCGGTCATATGGGCGGGGTTTTCAAGTGTTTGATTCACCCTTTCCTTACCCGCTGGCTGCATGCTGGCCGCAATATTGGGTTGAAGTTCATGCTGTGTCCTCTGAAGTACACACCTGCGCAAGGCAATTTTAGGGGAATCGGGGAATCCCTGGAAGGAATAAGTGAAGACACAGGGAAAGTAAAGGATGTGAACGCCGTACTCTGTGTTGATGCTGTAACTGATGTGGACGTGCTGCAATTGAAACCAAGTAAAGTTCTTCATTTACAGTTTGGATTGGACTCTGTCTCTTTGTGCTCCACAACACCAGCAGCTGAACTTCAGCAGCCCCGATGGCACCCTGATGGTGCAAAGGGTGCAGCAGAAGGTATGCAAAGAAAGGGACATTGTTTACATGTGACGGGAGACCAGGACACATGTGAACTCAGCCATGACTATGGCCCTGGCTCTGCCTCTCACACTTGTTTACTCATCATTTGAAGTTTTCTTCTAGTGATATTTCAGTGTACAGAGGCTGGACTTTGGGTAGGGTCTTCTCCTCCTGCTCTGACCCCTCCAGCTGCCTCTGGTGGTTCAATGGCAGGTCACTGTATGAAATTTTATGCTGCTGCCATCATTGGCGTGAGTGGTGCATGCGCAGTTTGACTTCATGGCTATTCTTCTAGTCTTCAATAAAATGGTGCCTGTGCTGCGCATGTGCAGATTGAGATTTTGTCTCAATGACGACCCGAGAGCTCAATCTGGGCATGCGCTTCCACTGTCACCATGTTACTGAAGACTCCCATGAAGTCAATCTGCGCATGCGCCTGCACCTGCACATTTTACTGAAACCCACTGTAACATCAATCTGCGCGAGCACCGCCCGCTGTTTCAATGGTACCAGCACCAACTTTAAAAGAAGAGTAATATACAGCCACCAGAGCCTGGTGGAGGGGCCGGGACAAGAGCCGAAGACTCTGTTCACAGTGTCACCTCTATGCCCGAGTGCTTATTACACCCAGACTTTAAAAGTTGATTAAATAACAACCAGGATACGGATTTCTTGAATGTGTATAACAGCGCCATTATGGCTCTGCCTTTACTTTAACATGCATAATCGTGAAGACAAATTCTCTTTAGTCTCGCTGATGCTATCTCTCTCCTACCACCTGTTGTGAATTCTGTGGCAGAGCTCCCTCCTGTGGTCACAAGTGGTACTTCGGCTGATTCTCTCTGTGAGCTTCCGTTGGTGGAGGAGAGTGGTACTGCGGCTTCTGAGTTTCCTTCCTCAGGTGATGTGGTGAAGTCGTTAGGTGCTGCTCTATTTAACTCCACCTAGTTCTTTGATCCTGGCCTCCAGTCAATGTTCTAGTATTGGACCTGTTTCCTCCTGGATCGTTCCTGTGGCCTGCTGCTCTGCATAGCTAAGTTCCGCTTTGCTATTTTGTTTTGCTGTTTTTTCTGTCCAGCTTGTCTATTTGTTTTTTCTTGCTTGCTGGAAGCTCTGGGACGCAGAGGGTGTACCTCTGTGCAGTTAGTTCGGTACGGAGGGTCTTTTTGCCCCCTTTGCGTGGTTTTTGTAGGGTTTTGTGTTGACCGCAAAGTTACCTTTCCTATCCTCGCTCTGTTCAGAAAGTCGGGCCTCACTTTGCTAAATCTATTTCATCTCTACGTTTGTCTTTTCATCTCTACTCACAGTCAATATATGTGGGGGCTGCCTTTTCCTTTGGGGTATTTCTCTGAGGCAAGGTAGGCTTATTTTCTATCTTCAGGCTAGCTAGTTTCTCAGGCTGTGCCGAGTTGCATAGGGAGCGTTAGGCGCAATCCACGGCTGCCTCTAGTGTGGTTGGAGAGGATTAGGGATTGCGGTCAGCAGAGTTTCAACGTCTCAGAGCTCGTTCTATGTTTTTGGGTTATTGTCAGGTCACTGTATGTGCTCTGACCTCTATGTCCATTGTGGTACTGAATTACCTTATCATAACAACCACCCATACATGTGCACATTCGATTCAGCAGAGCGTGCATGTGTTCTATCTAGGTAGAAGGGAGTAAGGTATCTGGAAGTGAGTGGCTTCTTTCTCTCAACAGAAGTATTGGGTTATTGAAATTCAATATGCTCAACCTTTATTTCTTCCCAGGATCTGATGTCAGGTACAGTTAGGGGACCCATTACCTTTTAGATGGTTAGCTAACACTGGTAAAACGGATTGGTTAAACCATCATTGATCTAATGTGTATGGCCAACTTTAGCCCCAGTTAATGATATGTTCCCCTTGTAATATCCATGTTAGTAGGCTGTACTGAAAATAACTCACAGTTAATGAAAGGGGACCCAAAGTGAACTCCATCCATTAGCCAGAGATCCCATTAAAAGCTGGTAAATACTGGGCCTTTTGCCTAATTACCCAATCTGGAAAGTCAGGCAGCTTGTTAAATGCCCATAAGATGCATGTAAAGAAAATGTGATCGGGACCACAGGCAATATTGGGTCATTGTCATGTAGACATTTTTATACTGATATGTATAAATTTGAAAATTAGCATGTACTAAATTTTGTTAGTTCATTTAGGAGCAAAGTGTTTTCTAAGGAGACCTGATCGACTCTTGGTCTAACCTCTACAATGTTATTACTCTATGGGTGCTTTTTCTATCTCACTAGCATCTACAAAACTGTGACAGACGCACTAGCCAGTGCAGTGTATAGCGTGTAAGTTCAGGATATAGGATCTATATGAATCATGACTAGTGTTGAGCGATACCGTCCGATACTTGAAAGTATCGGTATCGGATAGTATCGGCCGATACCCGAAAAATATCGGATATCGCCGATACCGATATCCGATACCAATACAAGTCAATGGGACATCAAGTATCGGAAGGTATTCTCATGGTTCCCAGGGTCTGAAGGAGAGGAAACTCTCCTTCAGGCCCTGGGATCCATAGAAATGTGTAAAATAAAGAATTAAAATAAAAAATATTGATATGCTCACCTCTCCGGCGGCCCCTGGACATCACGCTGCTAACCGGGAGGCTTCTTTGTTTAAAATGCGCGCCTTTAGGACCTGCGAATGACGTCCCGGCTTCTGATTGGTCGCGTGCCGCCCATGTGACTGGCACGCGACCAATCAGAAGCCGCAACGTCATTCGCAGGTCCTCAATTCCTAGAATTAGGAGTTTTTGTGAATGAGAATGACGTCACGGCTTCTGATTGGTCGCGTGCCGGTCACATGGGCGGCACGCGACCAATCAGAAGCCGGGACGTCATTCGCAGGTCCTAAAGGCGCGCATTTTAAACAAAGAAGCCTCCCGGTTAGCAGCGTGATGTCCAGGGGCCGCCGGAGAGGTGAGCATATCAATATTTTTTATTTTAATTCTTTATTTTACACATTTCTATTGATCCGATACCGATACCCGATATCACAAAAATATCGGATCTCGGTATCGGAATTCCGATACCGCAAGTATCGGCCGATACCCGATACTTGCGATATCGGAATGCTCAACACTAATCATGTCTGTACTAGTATAGAAATAATTTAGAGTACAGGTATCCGCTACCTATCCCTATGTATAAAGCTCATTACTGCTGAGTCTTATGCTTTATTCTGCAAATAAAAGGCTCTTTAATGAGATGGTTATTGCCTCTTTCACATCTCGACTATATGTGTTTCTCCAGGATGTATTGATCTGACTTTTCTGGATCAAAGACAATTGTGAGGGATCAAAACATCAAAGTGTTTATCAGAATACGACTAAGAGGGGGAATATCAAACCATGATGCATTCACTTCAATTACAAAGGAAAATATGTGCATTTTTTCTCCCCCTGAATCGCTCCTTTGTTTATACCTTGCTCCTCTATAATCTTTAGTATTACAAATTACCGGTAATTTATTTTTATTTCTTTTGAAAGGGGACAATAGCCACTTGATGGTTGGACACAGTGGTATATACAACAAGAGAAAACCTGTGTAATTCTTGTTTCCAGATTTCAAAGCACAGTGTTGTGGTGCACGGGCCTTACATGCAATTTACCTGTCTTATTTCCCATAACCATAATCAATAGTTCTCAGATTCTTTTTCCAGCATGCAGTATAAAATCCTGAAAGCTTTCTTATAAGCAAAGAAATATAGAAACAAGGTTTAAAGACATAGTATTCCACAAGATGACAATAATAATTGTTTCCAGTATTATCATTAAAAAAAAGAAAAATTTAAAGCGCACCTGTCCTTTCATCTAAAACCATTGATGAAATTGCTACCATCATCCTCTACTACAAGTTTAAACGATTTTCAGTGCAGATGCCAGTCTAATATGTCCATGAACTTTCATCATTTTTGGCTGCTGTTTTGGCAGTTGGCATTTTGTCATTGCTCTCACCCTAGAGGTACAGTAGCATGAGCCTACAACCCACAAAAGTTGCTCAGGTAGTGCAGCTCATCCAGGATGGCACATCAATGCCAGCTGTGGCAAGAAGGGTAGCTGTGCCTGTCAGTACAGTGTCTAGAGCATAGTGCAGATACGAGGAGACAGGCCAGTACACCAGGAGATGTGGAAGGGGCCATAGGAGGGCAACAACCCAGCAGCAGAACCGCTACCTTTTCCTTTGTGCAAGGATGAACAGGAGGAACACATGATAGATAGACATGTTAATGATATGCAAATGAATAAAATATGAAAACAACATTTTCAAAACATGTATATTTATTCAGTATGAAGTATGAGTGCCACATGCAGAAATCCCCACATTTACACTCCTTGGTTGCTATTAGAGAGGTTATTAAAAGGGTTGCTTGGTCCAAATTGACACTGTGTGATGGCAGGCTTATGAAACCACGCAGTGCACGCACTGTGCACTGCGGGTATTCACCAGTTTCTGAGCCAGAGGTACTGCAGACACTCATGGTTGTCTGAGGAATGTTCTGCTGCGCTGAATACACTTGGGCAAATCATCAAGATCCATTGCTGGCAGGTCATTTGCAATTACTGACCAATGAAGTCAGAGATCTGATCGATGGGAGACAAGTCTGGAGACGTTGTGGCCACGGAGGCACATTTGTGCCATGCAGGATGCTCACAGTAGCACGAGCAACAGGCAGAAGGCGTCTTGTTGAAAAACAGCTATGTTCAGTGGTCCCATTAGGAATGAATGGAGTGGCAGTGCACCCGATCGATCAATGCAAAATTTGCATCCAGCTCTTCAGAGACAAAGTTCTTGGGAGCGGTGAGGGCCCAGAGGTCAGACACTCAGAGATCGGGAAGTTGTCTCCTATCCTGTGGGAAATAACTTCTAAACATGAGAATACCTTTTTAAGGAGAAGGCATGTGTTTAGTTTTCATACTATGATTAAGAACTACTTTAATGGCTAAAAACTAGTACGCAGAAATGTGGTTTCCATCATAATGACACTTTAATAATTTTTTATTAAATGTGGGAAAAACTATCTGGGACATATTGATAAATGAGCACCGTCGATGTTGCCCATGTACCAAAGTGGTCAATTCACTAGAAGTAGCAGCTGATGATATAATCTTTTTCTACCCATGATCACTTGTGCTCTATGTACTAGAACATGTGCTTGACACCAATTTTAAAACTTGGTTTTTTTTGTTTTAGAAACAGCACCACAACCTGTGCACAGGTTGTGGGTGGCATTGCAACTCCATGAAGTTAAAAGAGCTGAATTGCAACGTCGCTTTGTAGCAGTCAGCAGTGTTTTGAAGATAATTGATGATGTCTTCTAATAACCATGAGAATTTATAGAGAATGTAGAGATAAATGTGATAGTGTGTATACATCCCCGATGTCGCTAATTACCAGCATGTTGCTATATAGCAGAGATCATGTATTAGTCCTCACCAGTACACATATGGCTGTCAGTGTGTGACTGGGACACAACACCCCCAAGCTGTTGTATTCACCTTTTTTTCCCTTTTATCAATGTACCCAATATGTCATCACAACTGACAAAGCTTCATTGCTCCCAATAAACCCTTCACAGTTTTGTAATCCTCGCCCATTTATCCTCTAAATCCATAGAGATCTTTCCCAGGATTCTTCAAAGAAAATGAAGGATTAGAGGTCTCTCTGGGCTCTGATGAGACTGATCAGGCTTTCAGCTCTTCTGCCACTCATCCTTGAGCCCATTCTAGCGTGGATTAGAATCATACAACACAATGGTAGGCAATTTCATCAGGTAGTCAGGTGTTGTACATAGTGGAGAAGGGAGTCGATGTTAACTCTTCATAGATATGATACCTTTGTCTCACCTGCATGTCTGATGTTTTTCGGACAGCATTAACCTCTTAGGCTAAGCTTACACAATCATATTTTAAGTCTGATTGCTGTCAGTGGAAAAACTAATATCATACGGGCAGCACTTAGACATGCATCTATATGTGAAAAAAAATCACAGAAGGCTCTATACTCTTCCATGTCATATGAGACTTGCCCATTTAAGTCTATGGTTATGCCCCCAAAAATCATATCCCATTACAGATCATCCCTACAGCATCTGCTTTTTTCAGATATAGTGCCACTATTAACCTAGGAAACTGTAATTGATCATGTACATTTTAAACTGTTGATGTACAATAAAGCATGTCACAAGGAAGTAAAAAAAAATAATACACACATGGCACACGGATTGCACATGAATGACAAAATGGATGAAAATCAACAACCAAAGGGACCTCAATTCCTGCGCCACCTATTTGATGTAACAATCCTATAGTCAGTATCATTAGTGGCGTATCTAGGGGGTGCAAGGTGGACGATGGTCTAAGGTATCTCTGAGGTGGCTGCATTTTCTCCTCAGCGTGGGATTCTGGCATTCTCTGAGCCACCTGTCAAACTAGGCAAGGGGAAATGTGTGAAGAGACAGTATAGGGAGAGGATGAAGAAATGTGTGATGAGACAGTATGGCGATAGGGTGGAGAAATGCAGGAGGAGACAGTATGGATATGGTTAGGGGAATGTGTGAAGAAACAGTAGGTAGAGAAATGTGTGAGGGGTCTGGTGCCCACTGAGTTTTGACATAACAAAAAGAGACAAAAACACAATAAAACGTGATAAAAATGCATTTATAAAATGCACTGGAAGACAATGAAAAAAAAGCAAGTAAATTAACTTCGCTAGTAGGTGCATAAATGATGCAGAAAATCCACAACATCAAATACTCGACAAAAGCTCGCCTTGGGTATGTAGCCTAACGTTTTTTGTTTTTATTGTGCCTCACGCAGTAGTTTTAAGAGCCATCCACTACCTTGATATCATATTTTCCATCTGTAGGTTTCCCCCTTATAAAATAATAACATTTATACTCACCTTTGGTGGCAAAATCTAAAATCTGTGGGTTGACCTGAAGAGGACGCTGTCCACAGGAGATACCCTTACAATCTGACAGATTCAGTGTTACTGCAGGGAAGTGTGGGCAAAGATTGTTGATTATAGATGTGTCGTGCAGATAAACTACTCAAAAAGACTGAGTGCTGTCATAAATTCTAAGGGTACTTCATTATGCAAATTGCCACTCAGAGAACAAGAGGACTTGATCTCTAGTGCCACCTATCGGAAGTAGCTATCTTGCCATTTTTTTTTATTTAATAAAATCTTTATTATCATACATTGTCAAAAGGGTAACAGCGTACTGAGCCGCAGCCCAGTACACACATAATTCTGCATCATTCGTACATAGATTAATGCAATTTGTCATATGTAGGTGAGGGACACCTCCAACATTACTGATAGAACGACACTTCCAGAGATATTCAATAGTCAAGGTATTTTTTAAATAGTCTAAAGTTTATTTATTATAGCAATACGTAAAAAGTTGGATAAAAAAAACAAGCATAAAGGTATGGCTGTAAGCAGCCCAGAGATATACTGATTCTGATGAGTATAACACTAGTAGTTCAGAAGACATAGTAAAACAGCAATTTTTATTTTACAATTTCATGATTTTGTTATTTAATAAAGTGCAAGTAGTGCTAAAAATAAAACATTTTGCTGCCACGGGTGTGTCAGTCATCATGGATCCAGCTGTAGAAGGTCTTTGCGTTTAGCTCAAGCACCTTCTTGATTTTTGCATCTCTGTTATGGAGCGATATCCATCTCCCTCTAGGACCCAATGGTTACCTCCACCTTCTGCTGCTAATCACACACCTGTGTTGAAGGTTTAAATACATTCAGTTGTGGCAGTATGGTGTGGGTGTTAACTCACACTTGCCTTAGTCTTGTTGGAAGCTCTTGCAGTCGGTAAGTGTCTTCCTGAGGACCCTTGGAGGATTGCTGGTGTGATATCTCAGTTGTCTTCTCTTCAGTTTTAGTGGAGACTGACTAGTGCACACCGTATCCCCTCCCTTTGTAGGGCCTATCGCTAAAGTCAGGCAGGGATTAGGTTCCTGCTCGGCGATAGGTGCATAACCTATATAGGAATGTTTAGGGTAGACAGGTTGAATTTAGATCTGCCTAGGGATCTCCACTCCCCTCTTTCCTAGTGTTTGGGCTCCCCCTTCCCTCTTTCTGTAGTTGTGCACTTACTTATACTTCACTCAGCATGACACTTGATGTACTCTGATATAGGTTCTATTGCTCAAATAGCAAAAAATAATAAGTTTGTGCTATATATAAAGGTAAATACCATATGCGGCATATGGACAGGAATTAATATTGGCAATATCGGGCATAGGTAGGATAGTGGAGGGAGGAAACACAAGATGTTCAGTTGTTGACAGATTCACTTTTAGATAGAGGGATAATATAATGTTAGAGACATCGGAAAGATAATTACTGGTATTTTTAATAACGCAGGCGTGATGTCAGGAGACCATGTGTATAATTGGGTGTCATCAGCATATACATGATACTGAAAACCAAATCTATTGATTGTTTTTTCAATAGGGACAGTGTACAATGAGGAAAGGAGGGGGCCTTGGACGGAACTTTGAGGATCCCTGACAGTAAAGGGAACATGAGAAGAAGAGGAGACAGCAAAAGATACAGTGAAGGAGCGGTCTTGGAGGTAGGAGGAGAATCAGGAGAGAACAGTGCCCTTGAGGCTGATAGTGAACATAGTGAGGAGGAGCTGATGATCCACAGTGTCAAATGCTGCAGAGAGATCCAGGAGAATCAGAAGGGAGTAGTGACCATTAGAGTTAGCTGTTAGTAATTCATTAGAGACTCTAATGAGGGCAGTTTCAGTAGAGTGTAAAGAGAGGAAACCAGATTGTTAAAGGGAACCTGTAACCCCCAAAATCGATGGTGAGGTAAGCTCACCGTCATCAGGGGCTTATCTACAGCATTCTGTAATGCTGTAGATAAGCCGCTGATGTTACCTGAAAGAGGAGAAAAAAAGGTTAGATTATGCTCACCTAGGGGCGGTCCCGCTGCGGTCTGGTCAAATGGGTGTCTCAGGTCCGCTCCGGCGCCTCCCATCTTCATTCCATGACGTCCTCTTCTGGTCTTCACGCTGCTGCTCCGCTGCAGGCGTACTTTGTCTGACCTGTTGAGGGCAGAGCAAAGTACTGCAGTGCGCAGGCTCCGGAAAGGTCAGAGAGGCCCGGCCTCTCAGGACTGCAGAAAGTGTCCTGCCTGGGAAATTATATATGCAAATTGCCTCTTCAGAGAGGAAGAGGACTTCAACTGTTCAACAAATTAGTTTGAAGGTGTGCATATTTATGCAACCATATTATTTTAATTCTTTAGTTTTGTTTTTTTTTCACCTGAAAATATTTCAGTTTCTATTTTGTGAATTGTACACATTATTGGTGACAATAAAGCTGGAAAAACTTCTGAAATTATTATTCTTGGTATGATTATTTTACATGACAATATACCTGCATTTTAACAGAGACTTTTTATATCCACTGTCATAGCAGCTTGCACATTTGCTTCATTCTTCTTTTTTTAGATAGAGATGTTCTCCATATTTGAGAACTCCTTCCATCAGTCTAAAGCCAGGTTCAGATGACCATACTTGAAATCGAGCCAGTCTCAAGCATAAATTGTGGACGTGTCTGGCTCCGTGCGCAGCACCATGTGGTCAACTGCATTGAGGTTGGTTACAGGAGTTGCCTTTACAATGCCTGCATTATTCTAGTCTGTAAAATAAACCAAAGTACTGCATGCGAAAAAATTGGCCTGCATGGAAAATCGCCCATGCACTGGCACATGGGCTATAATGGGTCTATGTGCTCTTGGTGTGCAGTCTGTGGCACAAACTGACAGCACACTGAGCCAATTATATGTTTGTTTGAACTTCCGTTTTGGTTGTTTTTAATTAGAGATGGATCCTATTTCAGGTAACCTTGATTACAACTGAGTGACGCACCCTAATAGTGGAGGAGAACCTCAGCAGATGACCTCGATGTTGCTGAAAATAATCTCTACACGAAGACCAACATGGATATTACCGCCATATGGTCAGAGGTAGATACCAGTCCTACAGAACATAAGTGATCACTTCACAGTTACAGATGTCTTACCGCTTCTTTCTGATGGAATCTTTAATTTTTCATGTCTTTTCCATCTGGCGCAGACTAATATGACAACTTCTTCCATCTACGACTCAGCTGAAGAGAATTCAACAAAGACACAATTCACTTCTCATATTCCAGCCCCCATCACCATCTATTCCCAACCTGCACAAACTCCTCATCCTGCTGATACCCCAATACTGAGCCGCTGCTGCCGTATGTGTCCCTATTACTGCACCTGATACCCCAATACTGAGCCGCTGCTGCCGTATGTGTCCCTATTACTGCACCTGATACCCCAATACTGAGCCGCTGCTGCCGTATGTTACCCTATTACTGCCCCTGATACCTCAATACTGAGCCGCTGCTGCCGTATGTGTCCCTATTACTGCACCTGATACCCCAATACTGAGCCGCTGCGGCCGTATGTGTCCCTATTATTGCCCCTGATTCCCCAATACTGAGACGCTGCTGCCGTATGTGTCCCTATTACTGCACCTGATACCCCAATACTGAGCCGCTGCGGCCGTATGTGTCCCTATTACTGCCCCTGATACCCCAATACTAAGCCGCTGCTGCCTTATGTGTCCCTATTACTGCACCTGATACCCCAATACTGAGCCGCTGCTGCCGTATGTGTCCCTATTACTGCCCCTGATACCCCAATACTAAGCCGCTGCTGCCTTATGTGTCCCTATTACTGCACCTGATGCCCCAATACTGAGCCGCTACTGCCTTATGTGTCCCTATTACTGCACCTGATACCCCAATACTGAGCCGCTGCGGCCGTATGTGTCCCTATTACTGCCCCTGATACCCCAATACTGAGCCGCTGCTGCCTTATGTGTCCCTATTACTGCACCTGATACCCCAATACTGAGCCGCTGCTGCTGTATGTGACCCTATTACTGCCCCTGATACCTCAAAACTGAGCCGCTGCTGCCGTATGTGACCCTATTACTGCACCTGATACCCCAATACTGAGCAACTGCTGCCATGTGTCCCTATTACTGCACCTGATACCTCAATACTGAGCCGCTGCTGCCGTATGTGACCTTATTACTGCACCTGATACCCCAATACTGAGCCGCTGCTGCCTTATGTGTCCCTATTACTGCACCTGATACCCCAATACTGAGCCGCCCCTGCCGTATGTGTCCTTATTACTGCCTCTGCAGTGTTGTTCTCTGTGCCTTCTAAATTCTAAAGCAACTCTCTAGAATATAGTAATGCCGAGTGCAAGTGCCCTTGGAGCGCCCCCAGACACAGGGCCACGCGTTCTCGTTACCGGGCCTCTCTGGTTCGGTTCTGATGCTGTCACGGTGGCTATACGTGGTCCGTGACCCTGCTAAGGGGCGTCCAATAAAGATGGTACAGTCTGTCAGGGATTTGTGACGCCACCTGTGGTGTTCGGTCAGGGTGACCGATGCTGCTGTGGGGTCCGCTGGGGTGATGGAATGGCAGCTAGATGGTAGACCTTCCCACAGGTGAAGTATGTCCCCAGGGCTTCCCAGTAAGGTGGATAGTGATGGTGTGAGGTGCAGTCAATAACGAGGACACAGGGTTGCAGTCTCTTTACCTCTTTACTGAAGGCTTCAGGCTCCTCAATCCAGAGCACGCTTAGCAGGGCTATCTGAGACCGGCCGGTCCGATGGGCACTTCCAGAATTCACTTTGCAGGTGGAAATCAGTGCCTACCAATAGCGCCTGTGTGTTGTAGTGCCACCCTGCTGAGCATTCGGAATAGTCCTCACAACTGCTGCTCTCGTTTCGTTCGTTTTTTACAGCTCTCTCTCTCTTATGTTCCAGATGTTTCTAGTTCAACGTCCCCCAGATATGTTATGGCTAGGACGCACCCGTATGACGGGAAGGGCTGGAGGTCTTCCAGGACCCTAGAGATGCCCCTCTCCCACTGTTGCCCCCTATGTCTTCGTAGGTGTTTAGGTTAGACAGCAAACCTATAATTAACTGTCCTGAGGAGTTTGGAGTAAGGCGTAGAGTTGGTTACTCCCTCGGTGTTCCAGCCACCGGCTACGCGTCTCAGTAGGATGTTGCCTCGGTCTCACGGCACGACTCCTACTGGCTCTCCTTTGTGCTTGATCTCGTTTCTCACTGTCTCACAATATCCTTCGCTTCGTATCTCTTTCTTAGGATACCACCGCGGGGTGTGCAGGCGCGGTTCCGTAACGTTCTGTTCTGGTCGCTAGGTGCCTGCCAGGTTCCCACGCCTGACAGGGACCCCCCTGTGTCTTCTCCCTGCAACACCCCCTGCCACGGGATGTTGCCTGAATCCAACCCAGTCAGCTTCTGACTAACTTTCTATCCAACCCCTAGTTTTACCAGTGTGAGGAGGGGCCCAATAAATAAAGCCTTTTGCTCCCCCTAGTGGCAGGAGTGTGAAGTGTAATGTGTGCTGGTGATACCTGGTCAGTAGAATTCCTTCAGTGCCATCAGACGTACCATCACCCCCCCTTATTGGCAGAGTGTCATACTGCAACGACCAGATCTCTGGGGCGCTGCACCCTAGAAAACATTGCCCATATTTTGCCCCCTAGAAAGTAATAATGCCCTCTGTGTGCCCCTTTGATAGTCACAGTAACCTGATTTCCAATATAACAATAAGGGCCCACTTTATATTTAACCACTTAATCCCATATGAAGTACTATCCCGTCGAGGTGACATGGGACTTAATTACCAGTGACGGGATAGTACGTCATATGCGATTGGCCGCGCTCACGGGGGGAGTTCGGCCGATTGCAGCCGGGTGTCAGCTGACTATCGCAGCTGACATCCGGCATTATGTGCCAGGAGTGGTCACGGACCACCCCTGGCACATTAACCCCCGGGACACTGCGATCATACATGATTCCTGCGTGCTTCCCTGAGACCCACAGTACAAGGCAATGTGCTCACCTTTTACCAAGCGTCTACTCCCTGCAGGCACCGGATCCAAAATGGTCGCGGGGGCACATCCGGGTCCTGCAAGGAGGTGGCTTACCAGAGCCTGCTCAGAGCAAGTGCTGGTAAGCCTGCAGCCCTGCATGTCAGATCGCTGATCTGACACAGTGCTGTGCAAAGTGTCAGATCAGCGATCTGACCCTATAACATGATGCCCCCCCTGGGGCAATGTTATAAAGTAAAAAAAAATATTCACATGTGTAAAAAAAAAAAAAAAGAAAAATCCTTAATAAAGAAAAAAATAAAAATAAAGTACACATATTTAGTATCGCCGCGTCCGTAACGACCCCACCTATAAAACTGTCCCGCTAGTTAACCCCTTCAGTGAATGCGGTAAAAAAAAAAAACGAGGCAAAAAACAACGCTTTATTATCATACCGCCGAACAAAAAGTGGAATAACACAGATATAAAGACAGATATAAATAACCATGGTAATGCTAAAAACTTCATCTTGTCCTGCAAAAAACGAGCTGCAATACAGCATCATCAGCGAAAAAATAAAAAATTTATAGTCTTTAGAATAAAGCAATGGAAAAATAATTATTCTCTCTATAAAAGTTTTTATCGTATAAAAGCGCCAAAACATAAAAAAAATATAAATGAGGTATCGCTGTAATCGTATTGACCCGAAGAATAAAACTGCTTTATCAATTTTACCAAACGTGGAATGGTATAGACGCCCCCCCCAAAAAAAAAAGAAATTCATGAATAGCTGGTTTTTGGTCATTCTGCCTCCCAAAAATTGGAATAAAAAGCGATAAAAAAAGTCACATGCCCAAAAATGTTACCAATAAAATCGTCAACTTGTCCCGCATTATAGCTCTCAAAATGTGGAGACGCAAAAACTATTTTTTTCAGTAAAAAGCGTCTTTTAGTCTGTGAAGGCCTGGCTGTCAATCGTAAAAGTCCGCTAAAAAATCTACTATAAATTGTAAATCAAACCCCCCTTCCTCACCCCCTTAGATAGGGGAAAATAATACAATTTAAAAAATGTATTTATTTCCACTTTCCCATTAGGTTTAAGGCTAGGGTTAGGGCTAGGGCTAGGGTTAGAGCTAGGGTTAGGGCTAGGGTTAGGGCTAGGTTTAGGGCTAGGGATAGGGTTAGGGCAAGGGTTAGGGGTAGGGTTAGGGGCAGGGTTAAGGCTAGGGTTAGGGCTAGGGTAAGGGCTAGGGTAAGGGTTGGGGCTAGGGTTAGGGTTTCAGTTAGAATAGGGGATTTCCACTGTTTAGGCACATCAGGGGCTCTCCAAACGCAACATGGCGTCCGATCTCAATTCCAACCAATTCTGCATTGAAAAAGTAAAACAGTGCTCCTTCCCTTCCGAGCTCTCCCGTGCACCCAAACAGAGGTTAACCCCAACATATGGAGTATCAGCGTACTCAGAACAAATTGGACAACAACTTTTGTGGTCCAATTTCTCTTGTTACCCTTGGGAAAATATAAATTTGGGGGGTTAAAAAACCACTTTTGTGGGAAAAAATTATTTATTATTTTCACGGCTCTGCGTTATAAACTCTAGTGAAACCCTTGGGGGTTCAAAGTTCTCACAACACATCTAGATAAGTTCCTTGGGGGGGTCTAGTTTCCAATATGGGGTCACTTGTGGGAGGTTTCTACTGTTTAGTTACATCAGGGGCTCTGCAAATGCAACGTGACGCCCATAGACCAATTCATCTAAGTCTGCATTCCAAATGACGCTCCTTCCCTTCCGAGCTCTGCCATGCACCCAAACAGTGGTTCCCCCCACATATGGGGTATCAGCGTACTCAGGACAAATTGGACAACAACTTTTGGGGTCCAATTCCTCCTGTTATCCTTGGAAAATACAAAACTGGGGGCTAAAAATTAATTTTTGTGGGAAAAAAATAAATTTTATTTTCACTGCTCTGCGTTACTGTAGGGAAACACTTGGGGATTCAAATCTCTCACAACACATCTAGATAAGTTCCTTAGGGGGTCTACTTTCCAAAATTGTGTCACTTTTGGGGGGTTTAAATGTTTAGGCACATCAGTGGCTCTCCAAACGCAACATGGCGTTCCATCTCAATTCCTGTCAATTTTCCTTGAAAAGTCAAACGGCGCTCCTTCCCTTCCGAGCTCTGCCATGCACCCAAACAGTGGTTTACCCCCACATATGGGGTATCAACGTACTCAGGACAAATTGCACAACAACTTTTGGGGTGCAATTTCTTTTCTTACCCTTGTGAAAATAAAAAATTGGGGGCGAAAAGATCATTTTTGTGAAAAAATATGATTTTTTTATTTTTATGGCTCTGCATTATAAACTTCTGTGAAGCACTTGGTGGGTCAAAGTGCTCACCACACATCTAGATAAGTTCCTTAGGGGGTCTACTTTCCAAATAGTGTCACTTGTGGGGGGTTTCAATGTTTAGGCACATCAGGGGCTCTACAAATGCAACATGGCGTCCCATCTCAATTCCAGTCAATTTTGCATTGAAAAGTCAAAAAGCGCTCCTTCCCTTTCGAGCTCTGCCATGCGCCCAAACAGTGGTTTACCCCCACATATGGGGTATCGGCATATTCAGGACAAATTGTGCAACAATTTTTGGGGTTAATTTTCTTCTGTTACCCTTGGTAAAATAAAATAAATTGGAGCTGAAGTAAGTTTTGTGTGAAAAAAAGTTAAATCTTCATATTTATTTAAACATTCCAGAAATTTCTGTGAAACACCTGAAGGGTTAATAAACTTCTTGAATGTGGTTTTGAGCACAAAAAAAAGTTTAGCTCCAAAATTGTGGTGATGTAAAGTAGACAAGTGTGAAATGTTACTTATTAAGTATTTTGTGTGACATATCTCTGTGATTTAAGGACATAAAAATTCAAAGTTGGAAAATTGTGAAATTTTCAAAATTTTTGCCAAATTTCTGTTTTTTTCACATAGGTAATTAATATCAAAGAAATGTTACCATAATCATGAAGTACAATATGTCACGAGTAAACAATGTCAAAATCATCAGGATCCGTTGAAGCGTTCCAGAGTTATGACCTCATAAATGGACAGTGGTCAGAATTGTAAAAATTGTGCAAAGCATCTCAAATATTTTCCTAATGTTCTAAAGCCATTTTGCTATTCATATTTCATGTATTTCATATTAGACATGCTTTGGCACGATAGAGTGCAACATTTTTTGTATATTGTGTATGAAGGGAGCTGCTCCTGGTATGCACCTATTCACACTAGTTTGGATGTGCCAGTCGCTTTTCTGTCATTTCTATGCTAGCTTACTGACTGAGCACTCCTCCCGTCACCATGTGGTTTTTAATTACATCTAATCACACTTGGTTCCAGCCAAACCATATGTAAGCTATGCTGACAGAGGTGTCCACATTCACCCAGGCATACAGACATTGGCCTTCGGTAAGTGTTCACATTTGGACAGGGAGGTCAGGGACCCATCAGATTAATGAGACCACCTTGACGATGGTTGATGGGCTCACACTATTTGATCAAATTCTGTGCAATGCGTCTCTCAAATATTTTCCTAATGTACAAAAGCCATTTTGCTATTCATATTTCATGTATTTCATATTAGACATGCTTTGGCACAATAGAGTGCAACCTTTTTTGTATATTGTGTATGGAGGTAGCTGCTCCTGGTATGCACCTATTCACACTAGTTTGGATGTGCCAGTCGTTTTTCTGTCATTTCTATGCTAGCTTTTTGACTGAGCACTCCTCCCGTCACCATGTGGTTTTTTATTACATCTAATCACACTTGGTTCCGACCAACCCATATGTAGGCTATTCTGACAGAGGTGTCCACATTCACCCAGGCATACAGACTTTGGCCTTCGGTAAGTGTTCACATTTGGACAGGGAGGTCAGGGACCCATCAGATTAATGAGACCACCTTGACGATGGTTGATGGGCTCACACTATTTGATCAAATTCTGTGCAAAGCGTCTCTCAAATATTTTCCTATGTTCAAAAGCCATTTTGCTATTCATATTTCATGTATTTCATATTAGACATGCTTTGGCATGATAGAGTGCAACCTTTTTTGTATATTGTGTATGGAGGTAGCTGCTCCTGGTATGCACTTATTCTCACTAGTTTGGATGTGCCAGTCGTTTTTCTGTCATTTCCATATAGGATAATGCACATCCCATAGGTCTACTCTATATTGTATAAAGCACCCCCAGGCAGACTCTATAGTATAAGGCAGCCCCCATAGGCAGACCCTATAGCATATGTCAGCCCCCATTGGCAGACTCTGTAGCATAAGACAGATCCCATAGGCAGACTCTATAGCATAAGGCAGACCCATAGGCATACCCTATAGCAATAGGAAGGAAGCACCCATAGTCAGACTCTGTAGTATAAGGCAACCCCCATAGGCAGACCCTGCAGTATAAGGCAGCACCCCATAGGCAGACTCTGTAGTATAAGGAAGCCCCCATAGGCAGACCCTATAGTATAAGGCAGCACCCTATAGGCAGACTCTGTAGTATAAGGAATAAAAAGGGAGAAGCCAGCGCTGCTTATGGTCCGAACACAATAAAAAAAGTGCACATGCACATATTAATTTCTAACTGTATATCAAAATGAGACATTTAGCAAACAATTGATCAATTCTTTGAGCCACCCCGCCACGCCAAGGCATTCTCATAATGGGGCAGTCCTACGCTACGATTTTTATATTCGCTGTGCCATTACAGCCTCCTAAATGTGTTGGAAGCAAGACCACATTAATCCCACTTTACCTTTTTTATATTCGCTGTGCCATTACAGCCTCCTAAATGTATTAAAAGCGGGACCATATTGAATGCAAACTGTACCTGTAGCATTTCAGAATCACTACCATGGCGCCAGAAAGGGTATGCGCAGATAAAGGTCGACCAGGTCCAAACATAGACATTTCAGATCTGACCTCCACACTGCCTGATCAGCACCACAGATAAAGAGTGAGACAGTTAGAAATGAATATGTGCATGTGCACTTTTGTATTGCGTTCTGACCACAAGCAGCTCTGGCTTCTCCCCTTTTATATTAGTATAAGAAATCCCCCTCCATAGGCAGACTCTGTAGTATAAGGCAGCCCCCATAAAAAATAAATACTCACCTATCTTCCTCCTGGTTCCTCCGCTGCTCTGAACTCATGTCCGGACTGCGGGCATCGGGTAGTGATGTTATCACGACCCATGTCAATGTCGGTGTCGATGATGTCAGACGTTGACAGGGGGATGATGGGAGGAGCATAACGCTCCTCTCATCAATGCGATCAGCTGTATCGGCATCTAGCCGATACAGCTGATCTTGCAATAACAGCTGAGGGGCCCATAGCGCCAGAGCAGGGAGATTGATTCTCCCTGCTCTGCCACAGAATGTAACTGTATCCGCACGCTGTGCGCATGCCGATACAGTTAGTGTAGCTCCGGGTTGACCCCCTCAGAGCACGGGGCTCAGAGCGATGGCCCCCTCTGTCCCCCGGTAGCTACGCTACTGACAACACACAATGTTGAGCGAGCCACAACAATGGGGAAGATCAACCTTATCCCGATATCAAGTTTATTCGGTATTGTCCTATCGATGCTTTCCATCATGTTTTTTTTTATCTCTTGCTCTTACCTCGTCATGGCTGGTAGGCACATTGTCCCATTTGTGCTCTATGGACTTCGACACACAAAGGCTAGCAGGCCATAACAAGGAGGAACATCATCCTCACACACTCTCACAAATCAAAATTTTTCAGGTTCTCTACTATTTGCGCTTTCCATTTTGTTTGTTTATCACTTGCTTCTACCTTGTCATAGCAGGTGGGCACATACAAATTAATTTGTGCTCTAAGGACCTCAATTTTATAAGTATAGTCTATATGGCAGTAATGCCGTTTACAATTCAAATATCCAATGTTTGCATATATTGTACCTTGGCTCACACAGTGTGCTACTGCACTCGTCATCTCTATCTATCCATCCATCTATCTTAGGACAATATTCCCAATTTTGCTTTATCCACCATAAATATCCCCCATTATCTGACCTTTTCTGAGCCTCCTTCTCTGTAGGGTGATGTATAAATGCCTCGGTGATAGGAGAAGGAGGTTCCTATTTGTGCTGTTTCTGCCATAGATATTTAAATGTAATAAGCCGCAGATGAGATAAGATTGAACGGGGCAGTAACTCAGTGTTTCCCGGTGTAACTTGCACTGAAGAGCTGTTTATCTGTTTTGCATTTTTATAGTATCCAATTTCTCATTCGAGAGCGGTAATTTGCAATCTCTGACCTTTCAGTTTTGTTGAAGCAGGAGTATAAAACCCACAAAGCGACACTAAGGAAGTGAACAAGCCCAACGCAGACTAAGCTGTTTAGGAGGCAAAGCGAAATATGCACCAAGAAAGGGATTGATTTTTCTACCTGTCACTTTCTCGACATGCAAATTTCAAAGTGAGATGAAGAGAGAGATCTCATTTGTAAGCAATGAATGATGCTCAGCTGGCTGGATACACTTAAATATTTCAGGCCATTTCTTCTTCTGCCTTTCCAATGGAGACTTGTTATAAAGCTATCCCAGGACTCACACGTATTGCTATGTTTAAGGTGTAAGTTACCGCTGGGAAATATGTCATTCTGAGCTGCAAAAATGGGCATTCTGGAGAATATTAAAAGTATTCAGCATAGTGACTTACATGATGGAACTAGTAGTTTGATGGTGGTTGCAATACACTGCATAATTTATATTTTATGTGGCGGAATTGTTTGTGCTCCTGTGCAGACATGTGCAGATAATCATATCATACTGCGCCTTACATTATGGGGGCCTAAATAACCATAAAGCACCTTAGAGTATGAGGCTCAAATCACCATACCATACAGTGCCATGCAGCATGATGCCTAAATTAATTAACCATACCATACAGTGCAGTGCCATGCAGTATGGTGCCAAAATAACCGTACCATACAGTGCCATGCAGCATGATGCCTAAATCACTGTACCATACAGTCTTGCAAGTACTAGGATTTCATCAGCTCACCCAACCAGACGTATTAGGCTACTTTCACACATCAGGTTTTCGCCGTCAGGCTCAATCTGGCTAATTTTCGAATGTTGCTGCCGGATCAGTTTTTTTCCCATAGACTTGTAGTAGCGCCGGATTGCCCCGGATGACCTTGCGTTTCGTCCGGTTTTCACCGGATTTGGCAAATCTGCCATTTCCAGTTTCTGGAAAAACGTCCATAGTAGCGTTTTTTGTCTCCGGTGAAAAAGTCGTATTGTATTCTTACAATTTTTATTAGCAATATTGTATATAGACTTATTGGCTATAACATTTGTATAACACTCAGGATGGGCAAGGTGTGTGTCTTTGTCCAATGGCTATTCAGGTGTTTGATATATGGTTAATTGATATGTATTGTGATTGGTTGTAGCCTTTTGTTATATGCCTTTATATATTGTGTTGTAATCTGTTTTTATTATGCTTTGACTAAGGGCAGTACTGCCTGAAATGTGCCAGCTTGTTTTTCTTATGCACCAATAAAGGACAAGATTTTTATTTTATTTTCATCTCCTCCATTTAATATTTGCATGAGCTGGACAACTGAGTGATACCATACAGTGCCATGCAGTATGGTGCCAAATATCCATACCATACAGTGCCTTACAATATGCCTAAATAACCATACCATACAGTGCCATACAGTACGATGCCTTAAATAACCATACCATACAGTGCCATACAGTACGATGCCTTAAATAACCATACCATACAGTGCCATGCAGTACGGTGCCAAATAACCATACCATACAGCGCCTTACAATATGCCTAAATAACCATACCATACAGTGCCATGCAGTACGGTGCCTAAATAACCATACCATACAGTGCCATGCAGTACGGTCCCTAAATAACCATACCATACCATACAGTGTCATGCAGTATGGTGCCTAAATAACCATACCATACAGTGCCTTACAATATGCCTAAATAAACATACCATACAGTGCCATGCAGTATGATGACTAAATAACCATACCATACAGTGCCATGCAGTATGGTGCCAAATAACCATACCATACAGTGCCATGCAGTATGATGCCAAAGTAACCATACCATACAGTGCCATGGAGTATGGTGCCAAATAACCATACCATACAGTGCCTTAGGCTACTTTCACACTTCCGCTTTTTTTAATCCGTCACTCACAATGCGTCAGCGCGACGTATCGACGGATGTGTCAAAAATAGTGAAAAACGTATGTAACGCATCCAGTATTTCGACAAATCCGCTAGACGGTTCCGTCAAAAAACTGGATCCGTTGCATACGTTTTGTCCGTTTTTACCATCTGTTTCATCTGTTTTTTTGACGGATCCGTTTTCCATGCCTAAAAATGGGAGTCTCCCAAATGTGATTGGCTACTGGAAAATAGGGAAACCTATATATTGACTGGCTGGCTGTCTTCAGGCTGGCAGGAGTCTTGCTGGCACATTTGGGGGTGACGCCCCAGGCCAGGTTTATATAGATTTGGGGCCTGTCTGGCCAATTGGCTACAAATTCCTGATCCTGAGCATGCTCAGTGTAAAAAAAAAAACAGATTCCAGCGCTGGATTCCGTCATACGACGTGTCACGACTAGTGTTGAGCATTCCGATACCGCAAGTATCGGGTATCGGCCGATATTTGCGGTATCGGAATTCCGATACCGAATTCCGATACTTCCCGCGTATCGGATACCGGAATCGGAAGTTCCCAGAATTCAAACTGAACGCAGCAGCCAATGAGGAATGATTGGAAGTGTGGGCACATCCTGTTTAGCATGGTGGGCATGTAAGTACTGGCAAGGCTTGGATTGGCTGCTGAAATGATGTCACTCTGCACTATAAAAAACGCTGCCGCCATTTTGCGCTCACTCTGCTGTGATTTCAGTTAGGGACAGGACGCTGTGTTCTAACTGAGGGCCAGTCGAGCTAGCTAATTGCTTTATTTTCCTTTCCAAAGGCTAATTTAGCAAAACGCTGTGTGTTCTTCACTGTTCACCTTGCTCTTGCCTTGCAGCGCTGTTTTAACAGCGTTCTGCAAGGTCTCTGTGTGTGTGTGTGTGTGCAGCTCACTCTGTAGTCTGTGTGCAGCCATATACCCGGTTGTATTCAGCTCAGGGGGGGTTCACACTGCCTCACACAGTTGTCCTTTTTTGCTCTTAGTGCAGCCTGCTGCACATTTTTTCTCAAATTTCCTATTAGTGTTTTTCCACCAGTCTCCAGCTCTATTGTGGAAAAACACTACATAGGATAACCTAGAGGGGGGTTTTTGGGCCTTGCAGCGCCGTTTACGGCTGTCTGCACGGTCTCCGTGTGAGCCCAGCTCGCCCTGTAGTCTGTGTGCAGCCATAGCCGGTTGGATTCAGCTCAGGGTTCGTTACTGGCTCATACCTTGAGAAAAATTTTACTTTTTTTCAAATAGTGCAGCCTGTTTAAAATTTGAAAAAAAAAAATTCCTATTAGTGTCTTTCCACTCGTATCCAGCTAAATAGTGGAAAAACACTATATAGGATAACCTAGAGGAGGGTTTTTTGGCCTTGCAGCGCCGTTTACGGCTGTCTGCACGGTCTCCGTGTGAGCCCAGCTCGCCCTGTAGTCTGTGTGCAGCCATAGCCGGTTGGATTCAGCTCAGGGTTCGTTACTGGCTCATACCTAGAGAAAAATTTTACTTTTTTTCAAATAGTGCAGCCTGTTTAAAATTTGAAAAACAAATATTCCTATTAGTGTCTTTCCACTCGTATCCAGCTAAATAGTGGAAAAACACTATATAGGATAACCTAGAGGAGGGTTTTTTGGCCTTGCAGCGCCGTTTACGGCTGTCTGCACGGTCTCTGTGTGAGCGCAGCTCGCCCTGTAGTCTGTGTGCAGCCATAGCCGGTTGGATTCAGCTCAGGGTGCGTTACTGCCTCATACCTTGAAAAACAATTTCCTTTTTTTCAAATAGTGCAGCCAGTTTAAAATTTGAAAAAAAAAATTCCTATTAGTGTCTTTCCACTCGTATCCAGCTAAATAGTGGAAAAACACTATATAGGATAACCTAGAGGAGGTTTTTTTGGCCTTGCAGCGCCGTTTACGGCTGTCTGCACGGTCTCCGTGTGAGCCCAGCTCGCCCTGTAGTCTGTGTGCAGCCATAGCCGGTTGGATTCAGCTCAGGGTTCGTTACTGCCTCATACCTTGAGAAAAATTTTACTTTTTTTCAAATAGTGCAGCCTGTTTAAAATTTGAAAAAAAAAATTCCTATTAGTGTCTTTCCACTCGTATCCAGCTAAATAGTGGAAAAACACTATATAGGATAACCGAGAGGAGGGTTTTTTGGCCTTGCAGCGCCGTTTACGGCTGTCTGCACGGTCTCCGTGTGATTTAAACTAGCTCTGTAGCCCGATCTGCACCAAAAAAAAAGTTAAGTTCACCAAACACAACTTAACACTTGTGTAGGCCACATTTGAAAAATAATAAAGTTTAGTCCACAATTTACAACATTAGTGTTTCTTACACCTGTTAGGAGGAGCATTTCAGGAATAAGCACACTAAGGCCTTAGTACTTTTCTGCTTATCTTTATCTGTCAACCAAGATGAAGAGGGCAGGGAGTAAGGCACGTGGGCGTGGGCGCGGAGCAGGAAGAGGAGCAGGGAGAGGACGTGGTGATTCTGTGCCTGCTGCGGGCGCCGGTGACTCGTCGTCACTCAGTTTCAGCAGGGAACAGTCCTTCATGCGCAGCTTTGTCGGAGAGCGCCGTGCACCGCTGCTACGTGAAGACCAAATTGAAGCCGTTGTCGGGTGGATGGCAGCTAACGCCTCGGCATCGACTTCAGTTAGTGCCACATCCTCTCAGGCACAGAGCACTGGAGAGCAGCCATCTGTCTCTTCACCACCTGCCAAATTGGCCAGGCAGTCAGAGAGCCCAGGACAGGAGCCGTCTCTACTTCTGTTCTCTGAATCTCTTGGCTTGGAAACAGGGGGCCAGCCAAGCAGCATTGGAGAAATGGAAGAAGAGGCAGTGTGCAGTGATGCCCAAAAGCTTTATCTCTCTGACTCTGAAGAGGCAGGTGGGCCAGTGCCTCCGGTGACCACAGCGCAGTACGCATCTGATGATGAAACTCAGGTGCCGCTTTCTGATGCGTACTGTGCTGCCGAGACTACCCAGGAGGAGCAGTTGGTGGCAGAGGGTAGTGGAGATGATGAGGTCCTTGACCCATCGTGGCGGGAGGAACAGGAAGGTGGTGGGAGCAGCTCTGAGGAAGAGCTTCCCCTTACGGGCCAAAGAGGGAGAGGGAGGGGGAAGACTGCGGAGCCTGTAGCCTCCACTTTGGCACCCGTTAGGAGCCTGTCTCTTTCCAAAGCCAAAAAGGGCGCTCCCAAGACTTGCAGTGCCTGGTCCTTTTTTGACACAGTTGCAGATGACATTTGTTTTGTCAAATGCAAGCTGTGTCATCAGAAAGTAAAAAGAGGTAAAAGTGTCAGCAACCTCAATACCACAAATATGTGGAAACATGTGCGGAACAGGCACGCGGTGGAGTTACAGAAACACAGTGAAGACGTAGGCCAACCAACAGCGGCAGCTACCACCTCTTCATCTCGTGTTGCCTCTTCCTCCACTGTTGTCCAGAGACCTAGTGTAATCCCACCCACAGCACCACCTTCCCAGTCATCCTAACACTCCCAGTCTACTCTACAGCCATCGGTAGTCCAGGCATGGGAGAAAAGGCGGGCATTCTCGGCCAACCACCCCCGAGCACAGGCTCTGAATGCAAGCATTGCCAAACTGTTGTCCCTGGAAATGCTCTCGTTCAGGCTGGTGGAGACTGACAGCTTCCGTGACTTGATGGCATTGGCAGTCCCACAGTACAAGGTGCCCAGCCGCTTTTACTTCAGCAGGCAGGCTGTCCCTGCCCTGCACAGGCATGTTGAGGCAAACATAAAACATGCGCTACTGAACGCCGTCAGTAGCAAGGTCCACCTCACCACCGATGCGTGGACCAGTCAGCATGGACAGGGGCGATATGTTTCCCTCACTGCCCATTGGGTTAATGTTGTTGAGCCAGGTACAGATCGTGCGAGTGGCGCAGGACGTGTCCTGCCCACTCCAAGGATTGCAGGAATCCAGTCTGTACGCATCGACTCCTCCTCTTACACCAGTTCCTCTGATTCCTCTCTGCAGGATCCGTCACAGTCCACCTCCACATGGACCCGTGAACGTTTACCTATGACCGACATGAGCACAGCCGTGGCCAAACGTCAGCAGGCCGTCTTGAAACTAGTTTCATTGGGGCATCGAAGCCACACAGCGCAGGAGCTCTGGAATGCCATCAAGCAGGAGAGCGATGTGTGGTTACTGCGAGCGAATCTCCAGCCAGGCATGGTAGTGTGTGACAATGGCCGAAATCTGGTGGCAGCTTTGGCCCTTGGCAACCTCACTCACATCCCATGTCTGGCACATGTGCTCAATTTGGTTGTGCAGAGTTTTCTGAGGGACTATCCGGATCTTGATGCCCTGCTGCACAAGGTCCGCCTAGAGTGTGCTCACTTGCGGCGTTCCAGCTTGGCCAGATCCCGCATTGCTGCTCTGCAGCGCCGATTCCGCCTTCCGGAACACCGCATCATATGTGACCTACCTACCCGGTGGAATTCCACGTTACATATGTTGGAGCGGTTGTGTGAGCAGCAGCAAGCAGTTATGGAGTACCAGCTGCATCAGGCGCAAAGAAGTCGCAGTCAGCGCCGATCAGACTTCACAACCACAGAGTGGGCCACTATGAAGGACGTCTGCCAGGTTTTGCGTCCTTTTGATTATTCCATGCGGATGGCAAGTGCAGATGATGCACTAGTCAGCATGACTGTCCCCCTTATCTGCCTGCTTCAGCAAACTTTGCAAGGGTTAAGGGATGATGTGGTGGAAGAGGTGGAGGATGAGGAGTCACCTTTTCCATCTGCTTCTGGAGAGTCAGCGCCACGTGGTTCCTCACAAAGGGGTACGCAGGGGCCAATTTGTGAGGAGGATGAGGAGGAGTCAATGGAGGAGGAAGAGCTCCGTCCAGAGGAGGGAGCGACACAATTGTCCAGTGGTCAGTGTGTACAGCGAGGGTGGGGTGATGACGAGCGGGCAGAGATCATGTCTCAAGCAGGGGACAGCGTTTCTGGGCCAGTTGGCACTCTGCAGCACATGGTGGATTTCATGCTGCAGTGCCTGAGAAACGACCGCCGCATCGACCACATTCTCAACATGCCTGATTATTGGGTGTTCACCCTCCTCGATCCTCGCTACCGGGACAACGTCCAAAACCTCATCCCTGCGTTGACCCGGGAGCGTAAATTGCGGGAGTACCACGACACACTGGTGAATTCCATCATCTTCTCCTGTCCAACTGAGAGGAGTGCTGCTAGTGCTTTACAAAGCAGCTCAGTGCGTCGAGGCAGTGGGGGAGGCTCTGCCCAAAGAGGGAGCAGAAGCAGTGCCTCTGCCCAAGGCAAGCCCAGTATGGCACAACTCTGGCACACTTTTGTGTGCCCGCCCCAAATGTCTACACCATCACCGGCGGCTCCAGTCAGCAGGAGGCAACGGTTCCGTCAGATGGTGACAGACTACATGGCTTGCCCTCTTACTGTACTCCCAGACGGCTCTTCCCCGTTCAAGTTTTGGGTCTCTAAGCTGGATACATGGCCAGAGCTAAGCCAGTATGCATTGGAGGTGCTGGCTTGCCCTGCGGCTAGTGTCTTATCGGAACGTGTCTTTAGTGCCGCAGGTGGTGTACTAACAGACCGTCGCATGCGACTATCCTCCGATAACGTTGACCGGCTTACTTTCCTGAAAATGAACCAGGCCTGGATCTCGCAGGAATTTGCCACTCCTCTGCCTGATTAAGTAATTGGGTGTCATCCAGGTCTCCTGCTGTGTTCATCTTTCTACCACCTGAACTGCTATTCCTGGGCTCCAACACCGCCAGTTGCGGCTCAGAAGTGCAGGCTGCACAGTAAAAACATACGACCCAGTGTTATTGGGTTTCAGTAACGTCAGCTGATCCCCAGCTGTGTAGCCGGCAATGTGTCCTGCGACCGCCACGCTGGCACAACAACCTAAATGTAAGGGAACCTGTCCCCCCCCCCCCCGTCGTTTGTTACTGAAAGAGCCATCTTGTGCAGCAGTAATGCTGCACAAGGAAAAGGTAGCTCTTTTTTTTAGCTCTTTGCACACGCAGAACTTAACACTTATAAAATGTGTTCACTGATACCGTTATACCGTCCCGGAGCTGGGACTTTCCTTCGTAATGTGACGCAGCACAGCCGTCATTCCTACCCCCTTGGTGCCATGCGCTGCCTCCTCAGCGTTGTTTTAAGCTGTCACGGAGCCTGCGCTGTTCTGTTATCCCTTGGGCATGCCCTATTTGCGCTGCCTGTCTTCTGACATAATTTGGTGTCAGGCTGGCTGCGCCTGTGCGGCCGCGCTGCCCGAGATCCTGCCTCACAGTGTCTTCTGATTGAGTCACACTGCGGGCCTGGGATCCATGGGCATGCGCAGTGCATATCTTCCCCTCGGGCTCTCGCTCATTTCCCTCCGCCTTCTTTAGACTGTGCGCCGTCAGCTGATCCCTAGCATGCCACGGCCGTGACACCGCACAGTCTGAAGAAGAGGGAAGGAGGGGAGTGAGAGTCGAGGTTATGCACTGTGCATGCCCATGGTTCCAAGGCCCGCAGTGGGATTACGTTAGACGAGACTGCGAGGTGGGATCTGGAGCAGCGTGGACGCACAGGCACTGACAGCCTGAGACCAAATTATGTCAGAAGACAGGCAGCGCTAATTGGGCATGGCCAAGGGCTAACAGAACAGCGCAGGCTCCGTGACAGCTTAAAACAACGCTGAGGAGGCAGCGCACGGCATCAAGGGGATAGGAATGACAGCTGTGCTGTGTCCCATTACGAAGGAAATTCGCACCTCCGGAATGGTTTAACGGTATAAAGGGACACATTTTTAGTGTTTACTTCGGTGTTTGCAAGGAGCATAATTAAAAGAGCAACCTTTTCCTTTTGCATCCTTAGTGCTGCACAAGATGGCTCTTTCAGCTACAAACGTCTTGGGGGGGGGGGGGGGATTAAAGGTTTCCTTTCAACTTGCTCCAATCAGGCTTCGGCCTACACTCTGTTCCTCTGCTCCTCCTGCTGTCCCTTGGCTCTAACACCGCCAGTTGGTGCCTGGAAGTGCTGTGTGCACAGTCAACAGTCGCTCCTCTGTTATTGGGGTTCAGTAACGTCAGCTGATCCCCAGCTGTGTGTGCGGCAATACCTCCAATCTGCTCCTCCTGCTGTCCCTGGGCTCTAACACCGCCAGTTGGTGCCTGGAAGTGCTGTGTGCACAGTCAACAGTCGCTCCTCTGTTATTGGGGTTCAGTAACGTCAGCTGATCCCCAGCTGTGTGTGCGGCAATACCTCCAATCTGCTCCTCCTGCTGTCCCTGGGCTCTAACACCGCCAGTTGGTGCCTGGAAGTGCTGTGTGCACAGTCAACAGTCGCTCCTCTGTTATTGGGGTTCAGTAACGTCAGCTGATCCCCAGCTGTGTGTGCGGCAATACCTCCAATCTGCTCCTCCTGCTGTCCCTGGGCTCTAACACCGCCAGTTGGTGCCTGGAAGTGCTGTGTGCACAGTCAACAGTCGCTCCTCTGTTATTGGGGTTCAGTAACGTCAGCTGATCCCCAGCTGTGTATCCGGCAACTTGTCATGCGACCGCCACGCTGGCACAACTAAAATGTAAGGGGACCTGTCCCCCCTCCCCCCTAGGCGTTTGTTACTGAAAGAGCCACCATGTGCAACACTAATACTGCACAAGGGAAAGGTCGCTCTTGAAATTATGCTCCTTGCAAACGCTGAACTACACACTCATGTAATGTGTCCCCTCACACCGTCCAACCGTCCCGGAGGTGGGACTTTCCTTTGTAATGTGACGCAGCACAGCCGTCATTGCTACCCCCTTGGCACCGTGCGCTGCCTCCTTAGCGTTGTTTGATTCCGTCATGGACCCTGCGCTGTTATGTTATCCCTTGGCCATGCACAGTTTGTGCTGCCCGTCCTCTGACATCATTTGTTGTCGTCCTGGCTGCGCCTGTGCGTCCACGCTGCCCGAAATCACACCTCGCAGTGTCGTCTAATGTGATCCCACAGTGGGCCTGGTATCCATGGCCATGCGCAGTGCATATACTAGCCTCTCACTCCCCTTCTTCACGCTTCTTCAGACTAGGCGGCGTCAGCTGATCCCTAATAGCATGCCACGGCCGTGACGCCGCACAGTCTGAAGAAGCAGGAAAGAGGTGAGTGAGAGGCGATGATATGCACTGCGCATGCCCATGGATCCCTGGCCCGCAGTGGGACTACATTAGATGACACTGCAAGGTTGGATCTCGGGCAGCTTGGACGCACAGGCACTGCCAGCCTGACACCTACATGATGTCAGAAGACGGGCACCGCTAACTGTGCATGGCCAAGGGATAACATTACAGCGCGGGCTCCGTGACAGAACCAAACAACGTTGAGGAGGTGGCGCCCGGCACCAAGGGGGTTGGAATGACGGCTGTGCTGTGTCACATTACAAAGGAAAGTCCCACTTCCGGGATGGTTTGACGGTGTGAGGGGACACATTATATGAGTGTGTACTTCAGCGTTTGCAAGGAGCATAATTTTCGGAGCCACCATTTTCCATGTGCAGTATTACTGCTGTACAAGATGGCTCTTTCAGCAACAAATGCCTGGGGGGGGTTAAAGGTTCCCTTTCAACTTGCTCCACTGCAGGCTTCGGCCTACACTCTGCTCCTCTTTGATTCCCTGGGTTTCAACACTGTCAGTTGCCACCTGGAAGTGTTGTCTACACAGAAAAAACACTAGGTGATGTGTCAGTGAGGTTCAGCACCGCCAGCTGTTCCCCTGCTGTGTAGTCGGCAACGTGTCCAGCACAAGCCACGCTGCCACAACAGAACAAAAGCTGCCACCAGTGCAGGCTTCGGCCTACACTCTGCTCCTCTCCTCCTCCTGCTGACCCTGGGCTCAAACACCGCTAGTTTTTGCCCGGAAGTGCTAGCTGCACAGAGAAAAACACCAGCCAATGTGTTAGTGGGGTTCAGCAACGCCAGCTGTTCCCTGCTGTGTAGCCGGCAACGTGACCTGCAAACGCCACGCAGGCACATGAACTGAAATTAAAGGGAACCTGGCCCCACCCCCCCAGGTGTTTCTATGTATAACAGCCACCTAGTACAGCAGTACTGCTGCATTTGTACAAGGTGGCTGACTTTTTCTCCTTGCCCACGTGGAACTCAACACGTACAAAATGTGTCTCATTGAGACCATTCCACTGTCCCTGAGGTGTGACTTTCCTTTCTAATGATACGCAGCACCCCCCTTGGTAGCGTTTCCCGTCTTTTGTCATCATGGTTAGCTGGCTGCGCCTGTGCATCCGCCCTGCTAGAAACAACGCCCCTCGTTGTCATATTTATTTTGTCAGCGAGGTTGTGGTTTATGGGCACGAGCAGTGCATATGTTCGCCTGTCTTAACTCATCTCCTTCCGCCTTCTTTAGACTGTGCGGCCTCCTGGCCGTGGTAGGCGATAAGGGATCAGCTGAGGCCGCCCAGTCTGGAGCAGGTGTAAGGACATGTGTAAGCGGCAAACCTATTTACTGCACAAGGCCACGAATCCCAGCCACGCAGTGTGATTTTTTGAAAACACACTGTGGGTCTGGGATTCATGTCCATCGCTAACCGCAACGGCCGAAATGAAATGAGGTCAGAAGACAGGAAGCGCTTACAGCGCATGGCCAAGGGATCACAATAGCGCAGACTCCTGTACAGCAAATAACAACGCTCAGGAATCTGCGCCCAGTACCTAGGTGCAAATTTTGACACCTGTGCTGCGTCTCCTTAAAAAGACAAGTCACGCCTCCACAACTGTTTGACAGTATAATGGGCTAAATAGTGTACGTGTTTTAGTCAGCGTGTGCAAGGAGCAAAACAAATAGAGCAACCTTTTACTTGTGCAGCATTAATGCTGCACAAGGTGTGGCTCTTGTACCTTGCAACACCTGAGGGGGGTTAAAGGTAACCTTTGAAATTGGTTCAACTAGGCTTCGGCCTACACTCTGCTCCTCTCCTGCTGACCCTGGGCTCAAACACTGCTAGTTTTTGCCCGGAACTGCTAGCTGCACAGAGAAAAATACCAGTCAATGTGTTAGTGAGGTTCAGCACCGCCAGCTGTTCCCCTGCTGTGTAGTCGGCATCGTGTCCAGCACAAGCCACGCTGGCACAACTGACCAAAAGCTGCCACCAGTGCAGGCTTCGGCCTACACTCTGCTCCTCTCCTCCTCCTGCTGACCCTGGGCTCAAACACCGCCAGTTTCTGCCCGGAAGTGCTAGCTGCACAGAGAAAAACACCAGCCAATGTGTTAGTGGGGTTCAGCACCGCCAGCTGTTCCCCCGCTGTGTAGCCGGCATCGTGTCCAGCACAAGCCACGCTGGCACAACTGACCAAAAGCTGCCACCAGTGCAGGCTTCGGCCTACACATTGCTCCTCTCCTCCTCCTGCTGACCCTGGGCTCTAACACCGCCAGTTTTTGCCCGGACATGCGAGCTGCACAGAGAAAAACACCAGTCAATGTGTCAGTGGGGTTCAGCACCGCCAGCTGTTCCCCTGCTGTGTAGCTTGCAACGTGACCTGCAAACGCCACGCAGGCACATGAACTGAAATTGAAGGGAGCCTGCCCCCCACCCCCAGGTGTTTCTATGTAAAACAGCCACCTTGTACAGCAGTACTGCTCCATTTGTACAAGGTGGCTGACTTTTTCTCCTTGCCCACGTGGAACTCAACACGTACAAAATGTGTCTCATTGAGACCATTCCACTGTCTCTGAGGTGTGACTTTCCTTTCTAATGATACGCAGCACCACCCTTGTTAGCGCTGCCCGTCTTTTGACATCATTGGTTAGCTGGCTGCGCCTGTGTGTCTGCCCTGCTCGAAACAACGCCCCTCGGTGTCTTATTTTTTTGAACAGCGAGGGTGTGATTGATGGGCATGTGCAGTGCATATGTTTGCCTGTGTTCACTCATCTCCTTCCGCCTTCTTCAGACTGGGTGTCCTCATGGCCGCGGCAGGCGATAAGGGATCAGATGAGGCCGCCCAGTCTGAAGCAGGTGTAAGGACATGTGTGAGTGTCAAACATATTTACTGAACAAGGCCACGAATCCCAGCCACGCAGTGTGATTTTTTGAAAACACACTGTGGGTCTGGGATTCATGTCCATCGCTAACCGTGACGGCCGACATTAAATGAGGTCAGAAGACAGGAAGCGCTCACAGCGCATGGCCAAGGGATCCCAATAGCGCAGACTCCTGTACAGCAAATAACAATGCTCAGGAATCTGCGCACAGCAGCTAGGTGTAAATTTTGACACCTGTGCTGCATCTCCTTAAAAAGACTAGTAGTCACGCCTCCACTACTGTTTGACAGTATAATGGGCTAAATAGTGTACGTGTTTTATTCAGCGTGTGCAAGGAGCAAAATTAAATAGAGCAACCTTTGACTTGTGCATCATTAATGCTGTTCAAGGTGTGGCTCTTGTACCTTGCAACACCTGAGGGGGGGGTTAAAGGTAACCTTTGAAATTGGTTCAACTAGGCTTCGGCCTACACTCTGCTCCTCTCCTCCTCCTGCTGACCCTGGGCTCAAACACCGCTAGTTTCTGCCCGGAACTGCTAGCTGCACAGAGAAAAACACCAGTCAATGTGTTCGTGGGGTTCAGCACCGCCAGCTGTTCCCCTGCTGTGTAGTTGGCATCGTGTCCAGCACAAGCCACGCTGGCACAACCGACCAAAAGCTGCCACCAGTGCAGGCTTCGGCCTACACTCTGCTCCTCTCCTCCTCCTGCTGACCCCGGGCTCAAACACCGCCAGTTTCTGCCCGGACATGCTAGCTGCACAGAGAGAAACACCAGCCAATGTGTTAGTGGAGTTCAGCACCGCCAGCTGTTCCCCTGCTGTGTAGTCGGCATCGTGTCCAGCACAAGCCACGCTGGCACAACTGACCAAAAGCTGCCACCAGTGCAGGCTTCGGCCTACACTTTGCTCCTCTCCTCCTCCTGCTGACCCTGGGCTCAAACAACGCCAGTTTCTGCCCGGACATGCTAGCTGCACAGAGAAAAACACCAGCCAATGTGTTAGTGGGGTTCAGCACCGCCAGTTGTTCCCCTGCTGTGTAGCTGGCAACGTGTCCTGCAAACGCCACGCAGGCACATGAACTGAAACTGAAGGGAGCCTGCCCCCCACCCCCCCAGGTGTTTCTATGTATAACAGCCACCTTGTACAGCAGTACTGCTGCATTTGTACAAGGTGGCTGACTTTTTCTCCTTGCACACGTGGAACTCAACAAGTACAAAATGTGTCTCATTACAGACCATTACAATGTCCCTGAGGTGTGACTTTCCTTTTTAATGACACGCAGCACCCCCATTGTTAGCGCTGCCTGTCTCCTGACATCATTGGTTGGCTGGCTGTGCCTGTGCGTCCCCCCTGCCCGACACAACGCCCCCCGTTGTCTCATATATTTTGACTGCGAGGGTGTGATTGATGGGCACGAGCAGTGCATATGTTCCCCTGTCTTCACTCCCCTCCTTCCGCCTTCTTCTGACTGTGCGGCCTCATGGCCGCGGCATGTGATAAGGGATCAGCTGAGGCCGCCCAGTCTGAAGCAGGTGTAAGGACATGTGTGAGCTTCGACCATATTTACTGCACAAGGCCACGAATCCCAGCACCGCAGTGTGACTTTAGGAAAAGCCACTGTGGGTCTGGGATTTATGGCCATCGTTAACCGCACCGGCCAACATGAAATGAGGTCATGAGACGGCCTGCACTAACAGGGTATTGCCAAGGGATAACACAAGAGCGCAGTTTCCTGTACTGCAAATAACAACGGTAAGGAATCTGCGCACAGCACCTAGGTGTAAATTTGTACACCTGTGCTGCGTCTCCTTAAAAAGACTAGTAGTCATGCCTCCACTACTGTTTGACAGTATAATGGGCTAAATAGTGTACGTGTTTAATTCAGCGTGTGCAAGGAGCAAAATTAAATAGAGCAACCTTTGACTTGTGCATCATTAATGCTGTTCAAGGTGTGGCTATTGTACCTTGCAACACCTGAGGGGGGGGGTTAAAGGTAACCTTTGAAATTGGTTCAACTAGGCTTCGGCCTACACTCTGCTCCTCTACTCCTCCTGCTGACCCTGGGCTCAAACACCGCTAGTTTTTGCCCGGAACTGCTAGCTGCACAGAGAAAAACACCAGTCAATGTGTTAGTGGGGTTCAGCAACGCCAGCTGTTCCCCTGCTATGTAGTCGGCAACGTGTCCAGCACAAGCCACGCTGGCACAACAGAACAAAAGCTGCCACCAGTGCAGGCTTCGGCCTACACTTTGCTCCTCTCCTCCTCCTGCTGACCCTGGGCTCAAACAACGCCAGTTTCTGCCCGGACATGCTAGCTGCACAGAGAAAAACACCAGCCAATGTGTTAGTGGGGTTCAGCACCGCCAGCTGTTCCCCTGCTGTGTAGCTGGCAACGTGTCCTGCAAACGCCACGCAGGCACATGAACTGAAATTGAAGGGAGCCTGCCCCCCACCCCCAGGTGTTTCTATGTATAACAGCCACCTTGTACAGCAGTACTGCTGCATTTGTACAAGGTGGCTGACTTTTTGTCCTTGCCCACGTGGAACTCAAAACGTACAAAATGTGTCTCATTGAGACCATTCCACTGTCCCTGAGGTGTGACTTTCCTTTCTAATGATACGCAGCACCCCCCTTGGTAGCGCTTCCCGTCTTCTGACATCATTGGTTGGCTTGTTGCGCCTGTGCGTCCGCCCTGCCTGAAACAATGCTCCTCGTTGTCTTATTTTGACTGCGAGGGTGTGATTGATGGGCACGAGCAGTGCATATCTTCACCTGTCTTAACTCATCTCCTTCCGCCTTCTTCAGACTATGCAGCCTCATGGCCGCGGCATGCGAGAAGGGATCAGCAGAGGCCGCCCAGTCTGAAGCAGGTGTAAGGACGTGTGTGAGCGGCCAAAATATTTACTGCTCAAGGCCACGAATCACAGCACCGCAGTGTGACTTTATGAAAAGGCACTGTGGGTCTGGGATTTATGGCCATCGTTAACCGCACCGGCCAACATGAAATGAGGTCATAAGACGGGCAGCTCTAACAGGGCATTGCCAAGGGATAACACAAGAGCGCAGACTCCTGTACAGCAAATAACAACGCTCAGGAAGCTGCGCCAAGCACCAAGGCGTTATTTGGGACACCTGTGCTGCGTCTCCTTAAAAAGCCAAGTCACGCATCCACTACAGTTTGACTGTAGAATGGGCTAAATTGTGTACGTCTTTCATTCAGCGTGTGCAAGTAGACAAATTAATAGAGCAACCTTTCACTTGTGCAGCATTAATACTGCACAAGGTGTGTCTCTTGTACTTTGTAACACCTGAGGGGGGGTTAAAGGTTTCCTTTGAAATTGGTTCAAATAGGCTTCGGCCTACACTCTGCTCCTCTCCTCCTCCTCCTGCTTCAACACGGGCTCTAACATCGCTAGTTTTTGACCGCAAGTGCTAGCTGCACAGAGAAAAACACACGCCATTGTGTTAGTGGGGTTCAGCAACGCCAGCTGTTCCCCCACTGTGTAGCCGGCAAAGTGTCCTGCAAACGCAACGCAGACACAAAGCTGCCTCCAGTGCAGGCTTCGGCCCCCTGCTTACCCTTAGCTCCAACACCGCTAGTTGGGGCTCTAGGAAGACAATCTTTAATAGGCAACGCATCTGGGTTCCAGCACCGCCAGCTGGTTCTCGGCAGTGTTCTTGTCACAGGTATTCCCTCGTGCCAAGCCTGGTTTCAGCACCGTCAGCTGTTTCCGGGTTGTGTCAAGCTCCCCCTGTAGGACTGTTGGGGTTCGGTAACTGCGGCTGCCTCGCGGCCTAGCTGTTCTCTCCTCTCCTGTGGGCCTTGGGGTCCACCACCTGGTTCCAGCACCGTCAGCTGGTTCCAGGCCGAGCCTTTGGCTTAGGTGCCTCCTCCTGGGTATCCGAGTTCCGCCAACGTCAGGCGGTCCTTGGTAGTGCTTTTAAGCGCGGGCACCTACAGCTTAGTAACCGGGTTCCAGCACCGCCAGCTGGTCCTCGGTCGTGCCATTGGCTCTTGCACACTGGGGCAACGCATCTGGGTTCCAGCACCGCCAGCTGGTTCTCGGCAGTGTTCTTGTCACAGGTACTCCCTCGTGCCAAGCCTGGTTTCAGCACCGTCAGCTGTTTCCGGGTTGTGTCAAGCTCGCTGAGACGCCTATGCTTGCCCCGTCGTGGTGCGGTCGGGTTAGCCAACTCCAGGGTGCCTCCAGTTTAGGAGCTTCCTATGTGGGCTGCGTGAACTGGTAGTCAAGGCTGGTTCTGTAGTGCCAGTAGGCCCAGCTCCCCCTGTAGGACTGTTGGGGTTCGGTAACTGCGGCTGCCTCGCGGCCTAGCTGTTCTCTCCTCTCCTGTGGGCCTTGGGGTCCACCACCTGGTTCCAGCACCGTCAGCTGGTTCCAGGCCGAGCCTTTGGCTTAGGTGCCTCCTCCTGGGTATCCGAGTTCCGCCAACGTCAGGCGGTCCTTGGTAGTGCTTTTAAGCGCGGGCACCTACAGCTTAGTAACCGGGTTCCAGCACCGCCAGCTGGTCCTCGGTCGTGCCATTGGCTCTTGCACACTGGGGCAACGCATCTGGGTTCCAGCACCGCCAGCTGGTTCTCGGCAGTGTTCTTGTCACAGGTACTCCCTCGTGCCAAGCCTGGTTTCAGCACCGTCAGCTGTTTCCGGGTTGTGTCAAGCTCGCTGAGACGCCTATGCTTGCCCCGTCGTGGTGCGGTCGGGTTAGCCAACTCCAGGGTGCCTCCAGTTTATGAGCTTCCTATGTGGGCTGCGTGAACTGGTAGTCAAGGCTGGTTCTGTAGTGCCAGTAGGCCCAGCTCCCCCTGTAGGACTGTTGGGGTTCGGTAACTGCGGCTGCCTCGCGGCCTAGCTGTTCTCTCCTCTCCTGTGGGCCTTGGGGTCCACCACCTGGTTCCAGCACCGTCAGCTGGTTCCAGGCCGAGCCTTTGGCTTAGGTGCCTCCTCCTGGGTATCCGAGTTCCGCCAACGTCAGGCGGTCCTTGGTAGTGCTTTTAAGCGCGGGCACCTACAGCTTAGTAACCGGGTTCCAGCACCGCCAGCTGGTCCTCGGTCGTGCCATTGGCTTTTGCACACTGGGGCAACGCATCTGGGTTCCAGCACCGCCAGCTGGTTCTCGGCAGTGTTCTTGTCACAGGTACTCCCTCGTGCCAAGCCTGGTTTCAGCACCGTCAGCTGTTTCCGGGTTGTGTCAAGCTCGCTGAGACGCCTATGCTTGCCCCGTCGTGGTGCGGTCGGGTTAGCCAACTCCAGGGTGCCTCCAGTTTAGGAGCTTCCTATGTGGGCTGCGTGAACTGGTAGTCAAGGCTGGTTCTGTAGTGCCAGTAGGCCCAGATCCCCCTGTAGGACTGTTGGGGTTCGGTAACTGCGGCTGCCTCGCGGCCTAGCTGTTCTCTCCTCTCCTGTGGGCCTTGGGGTCCACCACCTGGTTCCAGCACCGTCAGCTGGTTCCAGGCCGAGCCTTTGGCTTAGGTGCCTCCTCCTGGGTATCCGAGTTCCGCCAACGTCAGGCGGTCCTTGGTAGTGCTTTTAAGCGCGGGCACCTACAGCTTAGTAACCGGGTTCCAGCACCGCCAGCTGGTCCTCGGTCGTGCCATTGGCTCTTGCACACTGGGGCAACGCATCTGGGTTCCAGCACCGCCAGCTGGTTCTCGGCAGTGTTCTTGTCACAGGTACTCCCTCGTGCCAAGCCTGGTTTCAGCACCGTCAGCTGTTTCCGGGTTGTGTCAAGCTCGCTGAGACGCCTATGCTTGCCCCGTCATGGTGCGGTCGGGTTAGCCAACTCCAGGGTGCCTCCAGTTTAGGAGCTTCCTATGTGGGCTGCGTGAACTGGTAGTCAAGGCTGGTTCTGTAGTGCCAGTAGGCCCAGCTCCCCCTGTAGGACTGTTGGGGTTCGGTAACTGCGGCTGCCTCGCGGCCTAGCTGTTCTCTCCTCTCCTGTGGGCCTTGGGGTCCACCACCTGGTTCCAGCACCGTCAGCTGGTTCCAGGCCGAGCCTTTGGCTTAGGTGCCTCCTCCTGGGTATCCGAGTTCCGCCAACGTCAGGCGGTCCTTGGTAGTGCTTTTAAGCGCGGGCACCTACAGCTTAGTAACCGGGTTCCAGCACCGCCAGCTGGTCCTCGGTCGTGCCATTGGCTCTTGCACACTGGGGCAACGCATCTGGGTTCCAGCACCGCCAGCTGGTTCTCGGCAGTGTTTTTGTCACAGGTACTCCCTCGTGCCAAACCTGGTTTCAGCACCGTCAGCTGTTTCCGGGGTGTGTCAAACTCGCTGAGACGCCTATGTTTGCCCCGTCGTGTTGCAGTCGGGTTAGCCAACTCCAGGGTGCCTCCAGTTTAGGAGCTTCCTATGTGGGCTGCGTGAACTGGTAGTCAAGGCTGGTTCTGTAGTGCCAGTAGGCCCAGCTCCCCCTGTAGGACTGTTGGGGTTCGGTAACTGCGGCTGCCTCGCGGCCTAGCTGTTCTCTCCTCTCCTGTGGGCCTTCGGGTCCACCACCTGGTTCCAGCACCGTCAGCTGGTTCTCGGCAGTGTCTTTTGCTCTTGTACCTTCTGCTCCCCATCCTGGTTCCAGTACCGTCAGCTGGTTCCGGGCAGAGCCTTTGGCTTAGGTGCCTCCTTCTGGGTATCCAAGTTCCACCAACGTCAGGTGGTCCTTGGTAGTGCTTTCAGGCACGGGTACCTCCTGCTTAGTAACCGGGTTCCAGTAACGTCAGCTGGTCCTCGGTAGTTCCATTGGCTCTTGGACCTTCGGCTACCCATCCGGGTTCCAGTACCGTCAGCTGGTTCTCGGCAGTGTCTTTTGCTCTTGTACCTTCTGCTCCCCATCCTGGTTCCAGTAACGTCAGCTGGTTCCGGGCAGAGCCTTTGGCTTAGGTGCCTCCTTCTGGGTATCCGAGTTCCGCCAACGCCAGGCGGTCCTTGGTAGTGCTTTTTAGCACGGGTACCTCCTGCTTAGTAACCGGGTTCCAGTAACATCAGCTTGTCCTCGGTAGTTCCATAGGCTCTTGAACCTTCGGGTAGCCATCCGAGTTCCAGTTCCATCAGCTGGTTCTTGGCATTTTCTCAGCCTTCTTGTACCTTCTGCTACATTTCCAAGTTTAAGACCCTAAAGTCGACGACCCGGAAGACCACCCCGATGACGACGACCCGGAAGACCACCCCGATGACGACGACGACGACCCGGAAGACCACCCCGATGACGACGGCGGAGACGACGACGGCGGAGACGACGACGGCTGAGACGACGACGGCGGAGATGACGACACTGGAGACGACGACCCTGGAGACGACGACATGGAAGACCGAGAAGCAGAAGAACAAGAGGCTGCAGAACAAAGAGCAGAAGAACATTAAGCATAAGACTTAATATCAGAGCAAAAGATATTATCTAAATTATATGCAGAAGAAGACTAAGCAGTGTATGGGGGTGAGTCCGTTCCTCCTCGTGGTGCCCCTGGATAAAACCTGATGCTGCAGGCCAAACTGAACGCGGACAAATGTAACTTTTGTGACTGGCAGAACGGAAGGTGTAATCTTCCAACTTTTATAGATAACAACTACGGGAATGCCTGTCACAAATGAGAATATGATGAAGAAGTAGAATAGGAAGAATAATAACAGTGGAATAAAAAGAATATGTAGAATAGGAAGAATAATAATAGTTGAATAAAATGAATATGAAGAATGTAATAAAAAAAAAAAATAGGTAGAAGATGAAGAAGAAGATGAATAAGGTGAAGAAGAAGTTGATGTCAAAGATGCTGATGATGATGAAGATGAAAGTGTGGGAAAAGTAAAAAAAAAAAAGAAAAAAAAGAAGGGGAAGGGTGTGGAATAGTGAAACATCAATATCTGACAAAATAAAAAAAAATTTACATACTCAATATCTTTTTCACTCCGAACGTCTTTAAAAAAAAAAAAAACATGCTATTCTATTTGATTGGGCTAAACCTCATTGCCTTTAATGTCTCCGCCACCTCCCACAATACATCCTACATTATTCTTAGTTGTTTTCCTTGATGTAGAATGAACCTACAAGGAAAGAAAGGGTTTATTTTAATTCCGATATTTTGGTCCCATTGACTTGCATTGGGATCGGGTATCGGTATCGGCGATATCCGATATTTTTTTATGAATATCGGCCGATCCCAACCGATACCGATACTTTCCGATATCGGAAGGTATCGCTCAACACTAGTCACGACGGATGCTGCGTCCATAGGCTTCCATTCTAGTCAACGACGTATGCCGCAGGATCCGTCGCAACACGTTTTCCCGATGCAGACAAAAAACGTTACATTGAACATTTTTTCCAGACGACGGTCTGCCAAAACACGACGGATCCGTCGCACGATGCGACGTGTGGCCATCCGTCGCTAATACAAGTCTATGGGAAAAAAACGGATCCTGCGGGCACATTTGCAGGATCTGTTTTTTTCCCAAAACGACGCATTGCAATGGATCGGAAAAGACGGAAGTGTGAAAGAGGCCTTACAATATGCCTAAATAACCATACCATACAGTGCCATGCAGTATGGTACCAAAGTAACCATACCATACAGTGCCATGGAGTATGGTGCCAAATAACCATACCATACAGTGCCTTACAATATGCCTAAATAACCATCCATACAGTGCCATGCAGTATGGTACCAAAGTAACCATACCATACCGTGCCTTACAATATGCCTAAATAACCATCCATACAGTGCCATGCAGTATGGTACCAAAGTAACCATACCATACAGTGCCATGGAGTATGGTGCCAAATAACCATACCATACAGTGCCTTACAATATGCCTAAATAACCATCCATACAGTGCCATGCAGTATGGTACCAAAGTAACCATACCATACAGTGCCATGCAGTATGGTGCCAAAATAACCATACCATACAGTGCCATGCAGTATGATGCCAAAAAAACCATACCATACAGTGACTTACAATATGACTAGATAGTCATACCATACAGTGTCTTACACTATGGTGTCTAAGTAACTATACCATACAGTACCTAACAGTATGATGCTCAAATGACGAAACCATACAGTGCCCTATAGTGCAGTACCTAAATAACCATACCATGCAGAGCTATAAAATATGCTACCTAAACATCATACCTTATAGAGCATTACAGTATGGTACCTATATAACCATACCATACAGTGCCATATGGAATGATGCCTAAATTATACTATATAGTGCCTTACAGTATTGTGCGGTCAACTGACCGCTCACGTGACCGCGACGTTATCGAAGGTCCTTCACTCACTGCATTCTTAGGAACGGAGGCAGACGCTTGCAGCGCTGACAGCCAGGGTTCGTTGGAGGGGTGAGTATATCCATATTTTTTATTTTTATTCTTTATTTTTTACATGAATATGGATCCCAGAGCCTGAAGGAGAGTCTCCTCTCCTCCAGACCCTGGGAACCACACGCCGTATAAGATGACTGGGCGTATAAGATGACCCCCGTCATATACGGTGGGTATATCCCAAATTCCATATTTTATATGGAAAAGTTGGGGGTCGTCTTATACGCCCAGTCGTCTTATACACCAGAAAATACGGTATATTAAAAACAAAATGTACATGGAGGTAAATTGATTCAAGAAAGAGGGGGACCACTGGAAAGGTAAGATAGTAATTAAAGTGCATAATTAACCCCTTCCTGACATGCGCTGTACTAGTACTGCTTTGCGGGAACTGCGTTCCCGCAAATCGCAGTACTAGTACGGCGCTGCTATTTCCGGTCATCGAGCTGCATCGTGTGGTGACCGAGTGAGGATGGCTGCTGTTTCTAACAGCAGCCATCCTGGCATGTCACCACGAGGGGCTGATCTCTCACCAGCCAATCACAGCAAAGCTGACAATAAAGTTGTAAAAAAAAAGCATGTGACAGGCTGTGATTGGTGCTGTGTGATGTCGCACCAATCAGAGCCATCACAGTAGGTGGGGTGATTACCCCGTCACCTCACCTGATTAACCCCTATGGCGCTGATTGGCTGAACAATAGCTTCTAGCCAATCAGCGCCAAAGGGGTTAATTTAAAATAGCGATCACCGCCCTGCACGCCATCTTTACCTCAGATTCAGCGTGCAGAGCGGTGGTCCAAGCCACTCTCTGAGTACCGGAGAAAAGATTCCATTGGTGGCCAGTGCAATCGTCCCTGCGATCTCCTTGCCTTCCTGTGCTGATCTCCTGCTCCAACTTCGTGCTCTGTGCTCTCTACTGCCATCTGCCTGCTGTGTGAGGCCTGTGATCACAGCAGCAGCAGCACTTCCCCCACCCCTTTCCCATCCCCCCTCCCTGTTCCAGTACCCCCTCCCCCTCCCTCTCCAATTGATTTTTTTGCGCAGATTTTTGTGCTTTTTTTCCTGTGTGCGGTGTCCCGCGCAGAGCATTTATGCGCTTCCTGTGTCCGCAGCGCTTTGATCAATATCGCTGCTGATCAGAGACTGCCCCACGGGAATTTTTCTTTTTTAGCTAGTTAGTGTAGCGGACTTCGCAGTCTAAGCGACGTCCAAGTTTTTTTTAGAAAAAAATAATCGTAGTTAGTATAGTGTAGTTTTAGATGTAGCAAAGTAGTGTAGCCGGCGTCAGTGTTTGGTGACATCCCCCCGTCCAATTGAATTTTTAGCGCTCTTCTTTTTGCGCTTTTTTTCCTGTGCGCGGCATCCTGCGCAGAGCTATCGTGCTCTTCCTGTGTCCGCAGCGCTTTGATCAGTATCGCTGCTGATCAGAGACTGCGCCGCGGGAATTTTTCTTTTTTAGCTAGTTAGTGTAGCTGACTTCGCAGTCTAAGCGACATCCAAGTTTTTTTTAGAAAAAAATAATAGTAGTTAGTACAGCATAGTTTTAGACATAGCAAGGTAGCGTAGCCCGCGTCACATCGTTAGTGACGACTGATCTTCTTTTAGAGAAAAAAAAAATTGTACAGCGTAGTTTTAGTGGTAGCGTGTCAGTACAGCCGGCGTCACAGCATTAGTGACGACCGATCTTGTTTTAGAAAAAAAAAGTACAGCGTAGTTTTATAGGTAGGGAGGTAACTTTTTTTTTCTTGCATAAAAAGTGCATATGGGGAGCGTACGTCACATTGTTGGTGACGTCCAATTTTCTTTTGTAAAAAAATAATTAGTTGCGTCGATTATCTTTTTAGCGAGTGCATTAGGGGAGCGTACGTCACATTGTTGGTGACGTCCATTTTTCTTTTGTAAAAAAGAATTTGCGTTGGATAAATTTATAGGGAGGGCATTAGTGTAGTGAACGTCTGTTTTTTTTATACAAACTTTTTTTTTTATCTAGTTTTTCTTTACGTTTTTTCTTCTACATTTTACCTCTCTACTTCTTTTTTCTCTGTTTTGTTATAATAAAGAGTGCCCTATACACAAGCCCCACACATTACATGTGTAAAAGCACCACTTACTTACACTTCCCGGGGTTTGGGGAAAAAAATAAAAATGGCCCATTCGTCAACAAGGCGCTATTCACAGAGGAGGCTTACATCATCGTCATCCTTGCGTCAGACACGGATACAGCCAGTGAGGAAGATCCCACATTCCTCTATTCCTCCTCCTCCTCATCTGGTAAGGAAGGACCCCCAACAAGGCAACTCCTGCAGCAATCGATCCCGTATGGATTGCACCCCCTGAAAATTTTCAGCCCGTCATTCCGGATTTCAGCAGCAGCTCAGGAATCCAGATTGACACTACTGGCCTCACTGAAATTGACTTCTTAAAATTATTTTTCAGTGAGGAAATAATAAATCTTATGGTGGCCCAGACGAACCTTTATGCCTAGCAATTTTTCACCCAAAATCCCACGTCATCATATGCCAGATGGATCCCCATAAATGCAGCAGAGATGATGACATTTTGGGGAATTGTGCTGCATATGCACATAATAAAATAAACAGAGATTCGTCAGTACTGGAGTACTGATATTCTCTACAGTACACCGGTATCCGCATGGCCATGACAAGGACACGATTTGAAGGGATCCAAAGATTTTTGCATTATAGTGATAATGCGCAGTGTCCTCCCCGAGATGATCCTAACTTTGATCGTCTATAAAAAATTCGGCCAGTGGTTGAACACTTCAGCAGAAAATTTGCTGAAGCGTACATACCCCAGAGGGACATCGCTATTGATGAATCTCTCGTTCATTTCAAAGGGAGGCTAAAATTCCGAAAATACCTGCCCAGTAAGAGGTCCAGGTACGGAATAAAGTTGTACAAACTGTGCGAGAGTACCTCAGGGTACACTCACAGATTTAGGGTGTACGAGGGGAAGGACACCCAAATTAATCCCCCTGAATCCCCCCATCCTGGGGGTGAGTGGGAAAATTGTGTGGGAATTGCTGCACCCACTGCTGGATAAGGGTTATATCACCTCTACATTGACAACTTTTACACCAGCATCCCATTCTTCAAGGCCCTCTCTGCCAGAGGTACAGCTGTATGTGGCACCGTGCGAAAAAATCAGCGAGGCCTCCCTAAGCCGCTAATTGGGCAAATACTGAGAAAAGGGGAAAGCAGAGCCCAATGCAGCGACAACATACTGGTGGTCAAGTATAAGGACAAAAGGGATGTCCTTATCCTGACCACCATACACCGTGACAACAGCACCCTTGTCACTGTTCGTGGAACCACAGCACAAGTCTGAAAGCCAGATTGTATCTTGGATTACAATCGGTACATGGGGGTGTGGATCTTTCAGATCAGGTCCTCCAACCATACGGTGCCATGCGAAAAGCCAAAGTATGGTACAAAAAATTGGCCATGCACATTGTACAGATGGCAATGTACAATGCTTTTGTGCTGTCCCGATCTGCAGGCAACACGGGGACCTTCCTTCAGTTTCAGGAGGAAGTCATCAAGGCCCTAATGTTTGGCACTCAGGGAGGTGAGGGCCCCAGTACTTCTGAATCTGATAGTGCCCGTATTGTCCCAAGTCAACATTTCCCAGGACAGGTTCCCCAAGCAGCGAGGACAGGACGATCACAAAAACGGTGCAGAGTATGTTCCAAGAGGGGAATCCGAAAGGACACAACTTACCATTGTTAAACCTGCCCTGAGAAACCTGGCCTTTGCATTAAGGATTATTTCAAAGCGTACCACACGTCCACAAATTAATAAAATTAGTTTATACCCTTTTGACACAACACATCTATAATCTGATGTACCGAGCACATCTTACACATACCACCACATTATAAATTCATACACTAAAACCAAAAGCATTATAGTTATTACTATAAAACTATGCCTCTAGATAAATTCATTCAGAGGTGTAGTTTCCAAAATGGGATCAATTGTGGAGGATTTCCACTGTTAAGGCACATCAGGGGCTCTGCAAATGCAACATGATGTCCGCAGACCATTCCATCAAAGTCTGCAATCCAAAACGTCACTCCTTCCATTCTGAGCCCTACTGTGCTCACAAACAGTGGTTTTCCCCCACATATGGGGAATCGGCGTATTCAGGAAAAAATGTGCAACAACTTTAGTGGTTTATTTTTTCCCATTACCTTTGTGAAAATAAAAAAATTGGGGCTAAAAATCATTTTTGTGGAAAAAATGTGTTTTTTTTTTTCACGGCTCTACGTTATAAACTTCTATGAAGCACCTGGGGGTTCAAAATGCTCACCACACAGCTAGATAAGTTTGTTAAAGGGTCTAGTTTCCAAAATGGGGTCACTTGAGGAGGTTTTCCAATGTTTAGGCACATCAGGGGCTCTTCAAACGCAACATGGCGTCCACTCTCAATTCCAGCCAATTTTGCGTTCAAAAAGTCAAAAGGCGCTCCTTCCCTTCCTAGCCCTGCTGTGCGCCCAAACAGTGGTTTTCCCCACACATGGGGTATCGGTGTATTCAGGAGAAATTGCTCACCAACTTTAGTGGATCATTTTCTCCTTTTACCCTTGTGAAAATAAATAAATTGTTGCCGATTGATCATTTTTGTGACTAAAAAGTTAAATGTTCATTTTTTCCTTCCACATTGCTTTAGCCCCTGTGAAGCACCCGAAGGGTTAATAAACTTCTTGAATGTGGTTTTGACTACCTTGAGGGGTGCAGTTTTTGGAATGGTGTCACTTTTGGGTATTTTATGTTATATAGACCCCTCAATGTAACTTTAAGTGTGAGGTGGTCCCTAAAAAAATGGTTTCCTAAATTTTATTGAAAAAATGAAAAATCGCAGGTCATCTTTTAACCCTTATAACTTCCTGACCAAAAAGTATTTTGGTTCCAAAATTGTGCTGATGTATAGTACACATGTGGTAAATGTTATTTATGAACTAATTTTTGTGACATATCACTCTGGTTTAAGGGCATAAAAATTCAAAGTTCAAAAATTGCAAAATTTTCGCCAAATTTCTGTTTTTTCACAAATAAACGCAAGTTAAATCGAATAAATTTTACCACTATCATAAAGTACTATATGTTACGAGAAAGCATTCTCAGAATCACCAGGAACCGTTGAAGCGTTTCAGAGTTATGACCTCATAAACTGACAGTGGTCAGAATTGAAAAAATGGCCTGGTCAGGAAGTTGAAAACAGGCTTCGGGGTGAAGGGTAGAACCTACAATTCAATTTCCGTAGCCAGATCGGAAGACACCCCTTAGGCTAAACACTTTAAACCTAGAAAAACAAACTTTTTTTTATATATTGTAGCACCCCAAGGAAAGTGTGTATGTACCTAGTATGTCATATGACGATAATCATATAATCAGGGAAGTTCGCCAAAAAAGTAATGAGATTTCAGAATTTAACCATATAAATCTTTATTAAATATCTTAAATATAACAAACATCCAGATAGACAAACAGTGTTTATGTATGAGAAACAGCTAAAACAGTTTCCTGGCGTAACCAGAGATAGACAGTCTGACGCCAGGAGATAGGAGAAAGAGATCGTGTCCCACGATACAACACTATGCACTGTTAAGTGGAGTAACTCCACAGAATCTAATCTTAATCATGTCGTATAATGCCAAATGGTACCGGCTATGGGTATAAAACAATCCACAATGGGCTAAATTGGACATATATTATATCAGCTGAAAAAGCCCTATCAAAAGTAATTGGAACCTATAGCATATAGCTCTCTCCATAAAGTGGTTGATAGTAGGTAAATCTATCCACAGGATCATAATGGAGGGGCATGAGTTAGATATACAATAGAAATTTACCTTGCGAAATGATGATCACCCCAGGGCAAAGGTGTTGGTGGGACATGCCAGGAGCCTCGACGTGCGTTTCACTGCCCACCTCTTCATCAGGAGGCGTGGTTAAAAAGGTAGGGTCAGGAGTATATATGTGCAGACTGTGTGCAATTTGGAAGTTGCTAGCAAATCAGCGTGTCCTCTTATTTAGTACTCCACCCTCCAAAATAGGGAGGGGGGTTAAGTTACCGAGCCAAATTGTGATGCACACAGCTGAGAGAGGGGTATACGTCATAGCTCCCCGCTGTCATAGCGACGCGTCTAGCCCGTCTCACCACGGGGAGGAAGGACGCATGAGAAATGTCAGCTGTGCCCGAGTCTTAGATATCCCCAGTGAATTGGCGCACCTTCACTCATGATGCTCCACCCCTCAAGGGGGCGGGCCGATGCGCGACATGTATGATGGGAAGGAGGACTCGCGTCATCGCTTCGCTTTGCCATGGCAGCGCAGCTGACCCGTCACACCACAAGGGGAGGAACAGTGCATGCTTGGTGTGCGCTCACACATAGGTAAATAGGCATCATATCTTGTGGCAAATCAAATAAGAGGGGGATGTCACGGAAAGGGGGTATTGGTTATGACTGCCCGCAATGACAAAAAGGTCAAAGCTCACATGGACCAGTCGCGTCCCTAAATTAGATATTATTTCGCATTAAAATCACCACAGATGGCAATAAAGTGGTGAAAAATATGTGGACTACATAGTGGTTAGCAATAGGCATATGAATAGATTAAGAGGTGAACAGTATAAACCATCACCTTAAAGTCATATATGATTTTAAACATATCCGCATCCCCCCCACGCAAGGGGAGCATCGTTCTCCATATATGTCTCCGGGTGCCAATGACGTTAGACCGTTAATCAACCATCTATGTTACACAATTATATAGGTCATATATAAATGGACGTGAAGACATATAGATCTAAATCAACAGACAGTTCCTAATAATAAAAGCATAACCTGAATACATCAAGTTAATAACAATCTCAATTATCACATCTTAATCCAGGTCATATTTCTTGCTTTATCATATGTCCGTATTTAAATCGTCCCAGATTTTTTTCTTCCCCTTTGCCTTGTTTAACAAGATGTCCATGGATGTTACTTCAGACAAGTGTTCGATCAAGAAAGCCACATACAGATGATTCGTCAAGACCGTACCGAAAAAAGAAAATCTGTAATAACAAGACATAAATTAGAAAATAGAAATAAAAACAAAAAGAATTCCATGACCCTCATAAAATAGCGCAACTAAAATTAAAGAAAGGACTTGAAGCTGACGGTTTCATTAAGGCCATTAGGCACTATAGTGTTTAGGGTAACTATTCAGCGGGTTTCTTTTTTGCAACAGTTTCTGTTTGAGGGGTGAAGGGGTTGAAGTAATCCCTTTAGAATAAACCATAGGTATATACATACAGATGACAACATTCATATATATAGTACATAGTTAATGCAGCATACTAACTCATCCCAAATATATACAACAGTCATAAGTGTGGGATATAAACTGCACAGTGTTGAATAGGAAGAAGGAATGTGGATAGCAGCAAAGTATTTCCTGATGGTGGTCCGGTAGTGGTCCCCGATTCTAGTAGGGCACACACCCCGATGCGCATTTTGGAGCTAAGTCCTTCATCAGGGGGTGACACTCATGTGAACCAGAAGGGTATATATACGGGGGGATGCCAATAGACAGAGACCGGTGGGTGGTCACCGCATGCACAGCCAGGAGGAACCTGGAGGTCTCCGCCGCCCACGTCATATAACCGACGAAGATAGGGTGGGGTCATGTGGCATCATACATTGGCCTAGAACATACAGAATAGCTGTGACATTCATTGGTCTAACATGAATGACAGTGACATACTGTACGTTGGCCTAGCATATATACAACCAATAGCAGCAGGCCACGTCACTGCTATGGGGCCTGGTGTCAGAGCCCGCACTGGGCTTCCCCTCTGCCCGTCAGCACAGAATGATACGGGTGGAAGCATCTGCTGACGCTCCCTCCTCCATCATCACTGCTCACGCTGACAGCTGGGGGGGGGGGCTTTGGCCATCAGCGCTTATAATGTTGATGAAGGAGGGAGTGTTGGCAGATGCTTGCTCCTCCAACATTCTTCCTCGGCGTCTGACATGTCAGAGCAGCGGGCACGATGATGTAATTACAGCGAGCCCACTGTTCTGAGATGTCCGGAGCTTCACACCACAGACTCAGCAGACAGGAGCAACGGGTGGAACGAGGAGAGGTGAGCATTGTATTAATTTTTTTTAATTCAGTGACTAGTGGCCACTCTGAACTATGATTAAGAACCAGTCGGTTTGAAACGCGTAAGGCCATGAGTTTCCCAGGTTACTTGCCTTTTTTTGCTAAACTAATGGTTTTATACCATCATTTTAACCATGTTATACATTAAAGATTTTTGTTTTTAAATAATTATTCACCAATGGATCTGTTGCTGAATACCTTTTTCCTTAGAAGTACAGTAGAGTCATTATACTGTAAATGTAGAGGTCAATGTGGAGAACATCACCATGGGGGTAAGGAGGTTTATTCACTGTGCAAAGCTCCTCTGGGAAATTTAACATGCAAATTGCCTCTTCAGAGAGAAAAAGGACTTAAACTCTTTCGGGCCACCTGAAGTAGCGATCCTACAAGTTACAATCAACCCTTTTTACAAGTCTTGCAATATGACTTTGGATAAAAGCCACATTTGGAAATTTGTGAGATATGCTCTTCTGTGACCCCGGCAATTATTATTATTTTTTTTTTTTTGGGGGGGGGGGGTCCCAATTAGAACTTCTGCTATGGGACCCCATGATTTCTATGTACACCCCTGACCAGTGCGATACATTGATTAATTACAAATAATAGTGCCATATGTTGGTCAAATACAGTTTGCACATTGTACATTTCATATTGTCTTTCCTTTTTACTTCTCCTAATTTTAGCTCCTATAACTTTATTTTTCTTTACTGAAATGTCCTTTTGAGGCAGGAGAAATTGTAATATTTTTGGCACTGTTTGGGGATACAAATAAAACTATATAAATTACTAAGTAGTTTATACAGGAAAGATATACTGTATATCTTGGTACTGTGTTAGCTAGTAGATAGAAAAATAATTAATTATTTTTCTAAGTAGTTTGTAAACATTATGGTGGTGGTCACACATTTACACCACTCAAGCTGCTCACATTAGCATGTGTTGAAATACAGCTCTTTTGGAGAAATGGCCGTACTACTGGTTCCATGATTGATTCATTCTGTACTGAAAATTAAATTGGACATTATATACCAAGCCAAAAGCATCATTGTCTACACAAACCATCAGAAAGAGTTTGCACAACATTGGATAGTGTGCCAGACGTCCATTTATAGTGGTTCCATTGACTTCACACCGCCTTCAATGGTTATCATGGTGCAGTCCAAGTCAGCAATGGAGGCTGAAATGGAGGTCTGTCCTCTTCAGTGATGAGTCCTGCTTTTGTCTTGAATGCAAAGATAGCTGGAGATTGATGTAGAGACCACGTGGACAATGAGGCCTACATGATGAAACATCACACCGGTCTTGAGGCACCGTCACATTTAGCGACGCTGCAGCGATCTAGACAACGATCCCGATCGCTGCAGCGTCGCTGTGTGGTCGCTGGAGAGCTGTCACACAGACAGCTCTCCAGCGACCAACTATGCGAAGTCCTCTGATAACCAGGGTAAACATCGGGTTACTAAGCGCAGGGCCGCGCTTAGTAACCCGATGTTTACCCTGGTTACCAGTGCTAATGTAAAAAAAAAACAAACACTACATACTTACATTCCGGTGTCTGTCCCCCGTCGCTGTGCTTTCCTGCACTGACTGTGAGCTCCGGCTGGCTGTAAAGCACAGCGGTGACGTCACCACTTTAATCTGCTTTATGGCTGGCCGGCGCTGACAGTGCAGGGAAGCAGAACGCCGAGGGACGGCCCTGCGCTTAGTAACCCGATGTTTACCCTGGTTACCAGTGAAAACATCGCTGAATTGTGTGACGCCGATTCAGCGATGTCTGCGGGAGATCCAGCGCCGAAATAAAGTTCTGGCCTTTCTGCTCCGACCAACGATGTCACAGCAGGATCCAGATCGCTGCTGCGTGTCAAACACAACAATATCGCTATCCAGGATGCTGCAACGTCACGGATCGCTAGCGATATCATTGTGAAGTTGGTCAGTGTGAAGGTACCTTTATGCCCGGGATTATGGTGTGGGATGGCAGAATGTACAGTAGCCGGACCCCTCTTGCTTTCATTCCATGTACGCTAACAGCTCGGAATTACATTGATTTGGTTGTGAAGCCAGTGGTATGGCTATTTCTTCAAAATGTCCAAGGAATCATTTTTCAACACACCAATGTCAGGCCATATGTTCCCTGTGCTACTCTGAGCAGCAGCATGGCCTAAACGTGCAACCATGGCCTGCAGCGTTTCTGGACTTGTAGCCCATTGAGCATATCTGGGACATCAATAGTTGGCAATTGCAATGAGAGCTGCCAGCTGTGGATCTGAATGATTTGCAGTCAAGGTACATTCAGCGTGGGAGTCAGACAGCCGTCGATAACCTCATTGATAGCAGCCAAGGCACGCAAGTGCAGGATTTCTGTGCTCATATTCGATACTGAATAAATTGAGATGTTTTGGAAATTTTGTTTTACCTTTTTTTCATCATTTACATATCATTAACATTTGATTTCCATAATTGCATAACTTTTTCTTATTGGGGTTGCAATTTCAATGTTGAAGAGTGTAATTTAAAATAAATAGATCTCAAATGACGAATGTCAATTGTAAATTGTAGCTTTCACATAAATTCTTTTTTAGGACTTGGTACAAGGTGAATCTGACTGATTTCCTTGTAATTTACACATCTTATCTATTAATAGTTCTACAGGGAGCACATAAAATCCGCTGGATAACCTCCACTCTAGCTATTAAGTAAGATTGTTGAAGTGCAAGGAATTAAACAAAGGGGATTCTCAAGATTAGCCAGTAAATCATCCTTATGTCTTGGTAAAAAAAGCTGTAATTTACAACTATTCCCTTATGCCTGACAACAAAGTATATTGGGATTCCTTATGTCATATAATAAAAGAGGATAATGTGAAAACTGTGCTGCTCCACCTGCATCCAATTCAATCTCACTTTAATGGAAAAACAAGGCAAAAAGAACCCTTGTACCTTGGGTGTTCGGTGTTCCATCAATAAGTCTTGGCAATGGTTCAGGCTTGGTATCATATTACTAACATGCGCAGAACTACAGCTTATTTGTGGTACTTGCCATTCATTATATCTTATTTAGACAGGGTAAACCTACTCTACACTGTTATAGAGAAATCACCTTGATATAAATGTCTGGGTGCCTGCCTTGGACAACATATCCTAAACAGAGATGAGAAAATTGAATCTAAACAAATAGGGTTAATTACGAATTGCACAGAAATTTTGAATTTGTCAAAATCTATGGCTTCCATTTGGCTGGATTCTTTTAAGGGTAAAAAATAATAAACCACTCTGTTGACATGTACTAGGCTTTTCCCTCACCTGTTCTGCTAATGCACTTCACTGTGCGGTCCTTCCGCCTTTGCTTTGGACATTCTACTGGCCTCCGGTCTTTGGTCTTCTCTTTGAATCTTAATCCATTAGGCCTCATGTTGCAGTAGAGTAGAGTGCTTTATTGTCTTTTTTATCAATTCCCTTTCCCCTTATTTATTTCTTGTGGGGTCTCTAGAGAACTTACAACATAATAAATATTTTTTTCAGGCCACTTTCCATTTGTGATGAATCAATTCAGACGGAAACAAATTTTTCAGATAATTCATAAAATTCAAACCCAAATCAAATTTCCAAAAAAATTCCTCATATCTAATTTCTACTCATAGTGGAAAGCTTTTTAAAAGGTCGGAGGTTAATTTGTAGGATATCTATCTTCAATTTATATCACTAGAAAAATTGTTTTCTTTCCTTCTGGGAGAGAGCTAATTTTCATGCTTTTCCAATCGTGTTTCCTTGGCCTTCTTAAGGTATGCGCACGCAGTCTTTTTCAGGCAGGTGAACCCACTGTGTTATTCCAGAGGTAGTCACTTCAGGAAATGTTTTTATTTCCCAATGTGTATTTTGTAAAGTAGTTTTTTGCAATTTCCTAAGCATTTTATTGTATTTTTTAACGTTTTTGGGCGCCGGCATATTTTTTTTGTAATTTCCCATTGTTTTAGGGGTATCTTTTTTTTACTGGCAGTTTTTTTTTAATGTTTTTGCTTTTAACGTCATTCAACAATTAAATAACTAGTAGCGGTTATGTTTTTCAAAATAAAATTAAAATGCGCCCTAAAATCATCAACTTGCATTCGAAAACTTGCAACAGAATGTTCAGAAAACATCCATGAAACGCCAGGAAAAGATGCTTCAAGCCTACAAAACTTCAGAGAAAAAGAGTGTCTTTTGCTTGAAAAACAGTCCTTTATAAAGGTCGAAAAAACCAGTGTGAACATACAGTTAGGTCCATATATATTTGGACAGAGACAACATTTTTCTAATTTTGGTTATAGACATTACCACAATGAATTTTAAACAAAACAATTCAGATGCAGTTGAAGTTCAGACTTTCAGCTTTCATTTGAGGGTATCCACATTAAAATTGGATGAAGGGTTTAGGAGTTTCAGCTCCTTAACATGTGCCACCTTGTTTTTAAAGGGACCAAAAGTAATTGGACAATTGACTCCAAGGCTATTTCATGGACAGGTGTGGGCAATCCCTTCGTTATGTAATTCTCAATTAAGCAGATAAAAGGCCTGGAGTTGATTTGAGTTGTGGTGCTTGCATTTGGAAGGTCTTGCTCTGAAGTAAACATGCGGTCAAAGGAGCTCTCCATGCAGGTGAAACAAGCCATCATTAAGCTGCGAAAACAGAAAAAACCCATCCGAGAAATTTCTACAATATTAGGAGTGGCAAAATCTACAGTTTGGTACATCCTGAGAAAGAAAGAAAGCACTGGTGAACTCATCAATGCAAAAAGACCTGGGCGCCCACGGAAGACAACAGTGGTGGATGATCGCAGAATAATCTCCATGGTGAAGAGAAACCCCTTCACAACAGCCAACCAAGTGAACAACACTCTCCAGGAGGTCGGCGTATCAATATCCAAATCTACCATAAAGAGAAGACTGCATGAAAGTAAATACAGAGAATTCACTGCACGGTGCAAGCCACTCATAAGCATCAAGAATAAAAAGGCTAGACTGGACTTTGCTAACAAACATCTAAAAAGCCAGCACAGTTCTGGAAGAACATTCTTTGGACAGATGAAACCAAGATCAACCTCTACCAGAATAATTGGAAGAGAAAAGTATGGTGAAGGCGTGGTACAGCTCATGATCCAAAGCATACCACATCATCTGTAAAACACGGCGGAAGCAGTGTGATGGCTTGGGCATGCATGGCTGCCGGTGGCACTGGGTCACTAGTGTTTATTGATGATGTGACACAGGACAGAAGCAGCTGAATGAATTCCGAGGTATTCAGAGACATACTATGTGCTCAGATCCAGCCAAATGCAGCAAAACTGATTGGTCGTCGTTTCATACTACAAATGGACAGTGACCCAAAACATAAAGCCAAAGCAACCCAGGAGTTTATTAAAGCAAAGAAGTGGAATATTCTTGAATGGCCAAGTCAGTCACCTGATCTCAACCCAATTAAGCATGCATTTCACTTGTTAAAGACTAAACTTCAGACAGAAAGGCCCACAAACAAACAGCAACTGAAAACCACCGCAGTGAAGGCCTGGCAGAGCATCAAAAAGGAGGAAACACAGCGTCTGGTGATGTCCATGAGTCCAAGACTTCAGGCAGTCATTGCCCACAAAGGGTTTTCAATCAAGTACTAAAAATGAACATTTTATTTAAAATTATTGAATCTGTCCAATTACTTTGGGTCCTTTTAAAAAAAGGGTGGCACATGTTAAGGAGCTGAAACTCCTAAACCCTTCATCCAATTTTAATGTGGATACCCTCAAATGAAAGCTGAAGGTCTGAACTTCAACTGCATCTGAATCGTTTTGGTTAAAATTAATTGTGGTAATGTCTATAACCAAAATTAGAAAAATTTTGTCTCTGTCCAAATATATATGGACCTAACTGTAAGACTTTGTTCACATCGTTTTTCTCTTGGAATTTCAAAAAACACAAGTTGTCAGGCAGAAACCACTTTAGTGTTTATAAATAGTGATGAGCGAGTGTACTCTGGTTTTCCTGGGCATGCTCGGGTGACCTCCGAGTATTTGTTAGTGTACGTAGATTTTGTTTTCATCGAGGCAGATGAATGATTTACAGCTATTAGCCAGGCTGAGTACATGTTGGGGTGGCCTGGTTGCTAGGGAATCCCCACATTTAATCAAGCTGGCTAATAGCTGTAAATCATGCTGCTGAGGCGATGAAAACTTAATCTTCAAGCAGTCATAAATACTCGGAGACCACCCGAGCGTGCTCAGCAAAACCCGAGCAACGAGTACACTCGCTCATCACTATTTATAAAGCTATTATGAAGAGTTTTGGAGAATGTTTTTCAGGGTCTACTTCAAAGAAGTGATATGCACTTTCTTATTTTTCACCAGGAATTTTTCAAAAACTCATCAGGAGTAAAAAAAGCTCCAAAAACTCTTCATAAGAACCGCAACATGGATTTGACAAAGAAATTAAAAAGGTTTTCCAAGAGTGTCTTCTTTGGCATCTTTTTTGTTGTTGTTGACTATATATAAAGAAGTGAGCGACTTCCAAGCAGAAGCCATCTGAAGATTGTACAGAACATACAATAGACTGAACATACAATGTACAGCAATTTGTTTTTACATTGCTGTGCATTTCGTTCATTCTTTTTAACATTTATTGAGTGCTTTTATAAAAGGGGTTCCAGGTGGATTCTACCTGAAAAAAATGCTTTGTGCAGAAATTTCCAAAAACTGTTTTGAAGAGTTTTTTAAAACTTCTTCAGGAATGAAAAACCTCTTAATATGAACAGGAAAGTGGATTTGCCATAGAAATGAATTTGAAGAATTTTCCATGAGCTTTTCCAGCAGTTTGTGAGGAAGATTTTAGAAAGGATCAAAAACCCCTCTGTGCGCGTATGCCCTAAAACGTTATAAATGGAGATGTTATACTTGACATTAACTCAAGAAGTTAAAGCTCTTACGTTGGCAGGTTACAGACTAGAAACCATGAAATATATGGTAAAGCCAATATGTGAAGGCTCCTCTTCGTCTCCTGAGAAAGAAAGATAGGTATATTCACTCAATTAAGTAGAAAGAAATAATTATACAGATGTGCCTACAGAAGAGATCTAACAGTATCAATCACATTGACTAAACCATTCTTGCTGGAGCCAGATAAATCATTCACGTTCTTTTTATTATTTTAATCTGTACCTCGTCGATGTTTCGTTAGCCAACGAGGAATTAGCTAAATTGGAGAGGATATAAAAAGTGACATCCAATCTATGAAACAAATGCCTGAATACTGACTGTCACTCACTCCATTATTTATGGGAACTAGATTGCTTTTAGTTACTGTACGTTGTAAAAGTGTATTACAGCGGACAAAGAACAATTATGAGCGCACGCTCTGAAGCACACTCATTTTACAACCTGCAAGAGAAATGGAATTTACCATCATAAAACTGAAGCTGAAAAAGACATTTATGGAGCTACTTTACTGTGGAATTAAAATTGTAATTTGGCTGAGAAATTAGATGATATAGACCCTCAATGATGTCACCTACACCAGACACGTTACATTTTTAAAAGGTAGATTCACTGTATGGGCACCACATTTGCAAACAGGTTAGATGAGACTGTATGAAATAGTCACACTGGACATATCACCCTCTTTTTTGCAACACATGTTCCTATAAATTTTCTTACCTCTTCTATTGATTTTTTTATACAGTTGTATTAGAATGCGTAGTCAGCTGTGGTACTATATACGTCTGCTATTAAAAGCACATTGGTGTACATGTTGGAAGATTTTCCCAGCATATCTGCTTATTGTGAGAGGTGTGATTTTAGCCACACTTTTTGCATTTATGTTAGAATAAAGTATTTTATGAAGAACATAGTGTCTGATAATAAATGAAGGCTTTGGCTCTGCCCACAAAGAGTGCTATGTATGTAGGCTCCTCCCATTAAGAGTAGTGGGCATGAAAGCACAGCCCTTAACCCCTTTCTGCCATCAGATGTACTATTCCGTCCATGTGACCCGGGCCCTAATTCCAATGGACTGAATAGTACATCATACGCGATCAGCCGCGCTCACGGGGGCGAGCGGCTGATCACGGCCGGGTTTCAGCTGATTATCAAAGCTGACATCTGGCACTATGTGCCAGGAGCAGTCATGGACCGCTCCCAACACATTAACCCCTGAAACACTGCGATGAAACAAGATCGCAGTGTTCCGGCGGCATAGGGAAGCATCGCGCAAGGAGGGCGCTCCCTACGCGCTTCCCTGAGGGTCTCCTACCTCCTCCTCCCTGCAGGACCCAGATCCAAGTTGGTCACGGGGGTCCTTCCCTGTTATGCAGGGAGGTGGCTTCCCAGCGCCTGCTGAGAGCAGGCTCCGGCAAGCCGGCAGCACTTCCTGTCAGATCGCTGATTTGACACAGTGCTGTGCACAGTGTCAGGCGAGCGATCTGACAATATATAGTGATGTCCCACCCTGGGACTAAGTAAAAATGTAAAAATAAAAAAATCATGTGTAAAAATATTTTAATAAAATTCCTAAATAAAGAAAAAAAAATATTGTTCCAATAAATAAATTTCTTTGAGTAAACCCCCCCAAAAAACAATAAAAGTACACATATTTAGTATCGCCGCATCCGAAATGATCCGACCTAGTTAATTCCTTCAGTGAACACTGTAAAAAAATAAAATATAACAAAACAGGCAAGAAACAATGCTTTATCATCATGCCGCCGAGCAAAAAGTGGAATAACACGTGATCAAAAAGACACATATAAATAAACATGGTACCGCTGAAAGCAGCATCTTGTCTCGCAAAAAACAAGCTGCCATACAGCATCATCAGCAAAAAATTTTAAAAGTTATAGTCCTCAGAATAAAGCTATGCAAAAACAATTGTTTTTTATATAAAATAGTTTTCATTGTATAAAAGCGCCAAAACATAAAAGAAATTATATAAATGAGATATCGCTGTAATTGTACTAACCCAAAGAATAAAACTGCTTTATCAATTTTACCACACGCGGAACGGTATAAACGCCCCACACAAAAGAATTTCATGAATTGCTGGTTTTTGTCCATCCTGCCTCCCAAAAATCGGAATAAAAAGCGATCAAAAAATGTAATGTGCCCTAAAATGGTACCAATAAAAACATCATCTTGTCCCGCAAAAAACAAGACCTCACATTACTCTGTGGACCAAAATATGGAAAAATTACAACTCAAAGTGTCTTTTAGCACGTGACAGCTGCCAAACAAAACCCTGCTATTAATAGTAAATCAAACCCCCCTTCATCACCCCCTTAGTTAGGGAAAAATAATAAAATTAAAAAAATGTATTTATTTCTATTTTCCCATTAGGGTTAGGGCTAGGGTTAGTGTTAGGGTAGGGGCTAAAGTTAGTGTTAGGGTTGGGGCTAAAGCTAGGGTTAGGGTTGGGGCTAAAGTTAGGGTTGGGGCTAAGGATAGGGTTGGTGCTAGAGATGGGGTTAAGTTTACGGTAGAGATCACGGTTGAGATAGGGTTAGGGGTGTGTCAGGGTTAGGACTGTGGTTATAGTTGAGATTAGGGTTAGGGGTGTGTCAGGGTTAGGACTGTGGTTACAGTTGGCATTAAGGTTAGGGGTGTGTTGGGGTTAGAGGTTTGTTGGGGTTAGAGGTGTGGTTAGGGTTGTGGTTGGGAATAGGTTTAGGGGTGTGTTCAAGTTAGGGGCGTGTTCACATTAGGGGTGTGGTTAGGGTTATGGTTAGGATTATGGTTGGGGTGTGTTCGGGTTAGGGTTGGAGTGAGAATTGGGGGATTTCAACTGTTTAGGCACATCAGGGGCTCTTCAAACGTGACATGGCGTCCGATCTCAATTACAGCCAACTCTGCTTTGAAAAAGTAAAACAGTGCTCCTTCCCTTCTGAGCTCTGCCATGCTCCCAAAGAGTGGTTTACCCCCATATGTGGGGCATAAGTGTACTCAGGACAAATTGGACAACAACTTTTGCTGTCCAATTTCTCCTTTTACCCTTGGGAAAATACAAAACTGTGGGCTAATATTCATTTTTGTGGAAATAAAAAGATTATTTATTATTATTACTATTTATTATTATAGCGCCATTTATTCCATGGCGCTTTACATGTGAGGAGGGGTATACTGTTGTGAATTCTGTTGTCGAGCTCCCTCCTGTGGTCATGAATGGTACTTCGGTGAGTTCGGTCCGTGGGCTCCCTCTGGTGGCTGTGAGTGGAGCTGCTGCTTGCTTCGGAGAACATCGTCTCGGACAGGGGTTCCCAGTTTGTTTCAAAGTTTTGGCGGTCCTTTTGTGCTAAGATGGGCATTGATTTGTCTTTTTCTTCGGCTTTCCATCCTCAGACTAATGGCCAAACCAAACAAACTAATCAGACTTTGGAGACATATCTGAGATGCTTTGTTTCTGCTGATCAGGATGGTTGGGTGTCCTTTTTGCCTTTGGCTGAGTTCGCCCTTAATAATCGGGCCAGCTCGGCTACTTTGGTTTCTCCTTTTTTCTGCAATTCTGGTTTCCATCCTCGTTTCTCTTCAGGGCAGGTTGAGTCTTCGGACTGTCCTGGTGTGGATACTGTGGTGGACAGGTTGCAGCAGATTTGGACTCATGTGGTGGACAATTTGACATTGTCCCAGGAGAAGGCTCAACATTTCACTAACCGCCGGCGCTGTGTTGGTCCCCGACTTTGGGTTGGGGATTTGGTTTGGTTGTCATCTCGTCATGTTCCTATGAAGGTTTCCGCTCCTAAGTTTAAGCCTCGTTTCATTGGGCCATATAAGATTTCTGAAATTCTTAATCCTGTGTCATTTTGTTTGGACCTTCCAGCTTCTTTTGCCATCCATAATGTGTTCCATAGGTCGTTGTTGCGGAGATACGTGGCGCCTATGGTTCCCTCCGTTGATCCTCCTGCCCCGGTGTTGGTCGAGGGGGAGTTGGAGTATGTGGTGGAAAAGATCTTGGATTCTCGTGTTTCGAGACGGAAACTCCAGTACCTGGTCAAGTGGAAGGGTTATGGTCAGGAGGATAATTCCTGGGTTTTTGCCTCTGATGTTCATGCTGCCGATCTAGTTCGTGCCTTTCATTTGGCTCATCTTGATCGGCCTGGGGGCTCTGGTGAGGGTTCGGTGACCCCTCCTCAAGGGGGGGGTACTGTTGTGAATTCTGTTGTTGAGCTCCCTCCTGTGGTCATGAATGGTACTTCGGTGAGTTCGGTCCGTGGGCTCCCTCTGGTGGCTGTGAGTGGAGCTGCTGCTTCTGAGGTTCCTTACACAGGTGACATGGTTTATCCTTTGGTTGGCTTCTCTATTTAACTCCACTCAGATCGTTTCTCCATGCCAGCTGTCAATGTTTTAGCATTGGTTCAGTTCGCTCCTTGATCTGTCTGGTGTCCTGTCTTCTCCTGCAGAAGCTAAGTTCCTGATTGTTATTATTGTTCTTGTTTCTTTGTCCAGCTGGTTATCTTGATTTTGTCTTGCTAGCTGGAAGCTCTGGGATGCAGGGTGGCACCCCCGCACCGTGAGTCGGTGCGGAGGACTCTTTTGCTCACTCTGCGTAGTCTTTTGTAGGCTTTTGTGCTGACCGCAAAGATTCCTTTCCTATCCTCTGTCTATTTAGTAAGTCGTGCCTCCCTTTGCTGAAACCTATCTCATTTCTGCGTTTGTGACTTTCATCTTTACTCACAGTCATTACATGTGGGGGGCTGCCTATTCCTTTGGGGAATTTCTCTGAGGCAAGGTAGGCTTTATTTTCTTCTCTAGGGCTAGCTAGCTCTTAGGCTGTGACGAGGCGTATAGGGAGCGTCAGGAGCGCTCCACGGCTATTTCTAGTGTGTGCGATAGGTTTAGGGCTTGCGGTCAGCAGAGCTCCCACATCCCAGAGCTCGTCCTGTATGAGTTTAACTATCAGGTCGGGTGCTCCTAACCACCAGGTCATAACAGTATACATAATAAAACAGGTACAATAATCTTGAACAATACAAGTCGCAACTGGTACCGGAGGAGAGAGGACCCTGCCCGCAAGGGCTCCCAATGTACAAGGGATGGGTGAGGATACAGTAGGTGAGGATAGAGCTGGCCGTGCAGTGGTTTGGTCGATCGGTGGTTACTGCAGGTTGTAGGCTTGCCGAAAGAGGTAGGTCTTCAGGTTCTTTTTGAAGTTTTCGATGGTAGGTGAGAGTCTGATATGTTGTGGTAGAGAGTTCCAGAGTAGGGGTGATGCGGCCGGAAGTGGAAAGGGCTTGGATATGTGATCTGAAGGAGAGATCAGTGTCAAGGATTACCCCAAGACAGCGAGCTTGTGGGACTGGGAGAGTGGGCAGCCGTTTACTGTAATGGATAGGTTAATTGGGGGGGTCGGGCGAGATGGGGGAAAGACAATGAATTCTGTTTTGTCCATGTTAAGTTTTAGAAATCTAGCGGGGAAGAAGGATGAAATAGCAGATAGACATTGAGGGATTCTGGTTAGTAAGGTGGTAATATCTGGTCCAGAGATGTAGATCTGTTTATCATTAGTATAGAGATGATACTGAAAACCGTGAGATTCAATGTCCCAGGCCAAAAGTGTAAATGGAGAAGAATGTTTTATTTAAACATTCCAAAAATTCCTGTGAAACACCTGAAGGGTTAATAAACTTCTTGAATGTGGTTTTCAGCACCTTGAGGGGTGCAGTTTTTAGAATGGTGTCACTTTTTGGGCACTTTCTATCATATAGACCCCTCAAAGTGACTTCAAATGTGATGTGGTCCCTAAAAGAAAATGGTGTTGTAAAAATGAGAAACTTTTAACCCTTATAATTTCCTAACAAAAAAAAATTTTGGTTCCAAAATTGTGCTGATGTATAGAAAACATGTGGGAAATGTCATTTATTAAGTATTGAAAATTGAAAGTTGGAAAATTGCAAAATTTTCGCCAAATTTCCATTTTTTTTTTACAAATAAACGCAAGTAATGTCGAGGAAATTTTACCACTAACATGAAGTACAATATATGACGAAAAAACAATGTCAGTATCACCAGGATCCGTTGAAGTCTTCCAGAGTTATAACCTCATAAAGGGGCAGTGGTCAGAATTGTAAAAATTGGCTTGGTCATTAACGTGCAAACCACCCTTGGGGGTAAAGGGGTTAAAGAGGTACTGCCATGAAAAAAAAACAGTGCGGAGCTCAATCCATGAAAACAGGTGAAGCTAAAAAAATAGGGTACATTTTGTGATAAGTTGCTAGGACATATACTAGAGGACAGAATGAAGATAAGTTGAATAAAGGTTATAAGTAGTTATGAGTGAGGGTTCTCGTTGCTCGGGTTTTTCTGAGCACGCTCGGGTGGTCTCCGAGTATTTATGACTGCTTGGAGATTAAGTTTTCATCGCCTCAGCAGCATGATTTACAGCTATTAGCCAGCTTGATTACATGTGGTGATTACCTAGCAACCAGGCAACCCCCACATGTACTCAGCTTGGCTGGTAGCTGTTTTTCATTCAGCTGCCATGATGAAAACGAAGTCTCCGAACACTAACAAATACTCGGAGGTCACTCGAGCGTGCTCGGGAAAGCCCGAGCAATGAGTACACTCACTCATCACTAGTTATAAGCGATGAGGGATAATATTTTTTTTTTTACAGAGCCATCATTTTCTGCCATATTTTACGATTCAGAGGGAACATCTATAATATAATGCTGAATGTTTGAAGCCAGTATAGACTGCACCAGTGCAGTGTGGCTGGAGTCAGAAGAATGCATCCAGCGTTAATACACCAGCGGTCCAGTATGACGAGGTGAGAGGAGGATTAGGCTGGGGGAGAAGTGTGGTGCCAGAGTCAGCATCTATTTCAGTGCCATGAGGATGAGGCTGGAAGATTACTATGGTGCCGGAATAATCAGCGATCTCTGGTGGAAGAAGCTGGGGGAGAAGAGGTGTGGCGCCGGAGTCAGAATATCATGATCTCCGATGCCATTTTATTGAAGACAATTTCGCCCACAGTGACTTCATCAAAATGGCACCAGATTGCTCGGGATGTGCATTCTCTGACTCTGGTACCATTTCATTTGAATATAAAATGCAGACGACGCGCTGCAGGGGAGTGGGCGAAAGGTGAGTAGGAGTGTTTTTTTATGTATGTATGTATTGAACAACAGTATCGCAGGCAGGAGGGCGGCATATACCACGCTGGGGAAGCTTATAAGAGGATGGAAGACTAGGATGGGGGGGGCATATACCAGGCTGGGGGGACATTTAATAGGATTGTGGAGCATTTACCAGGATGGGGGAGCATATACCAGGCTGAGAGAGCATATAATACTATGGAGGACAAGGCTGGGGGGTGCATATACCAGGATGGGGGAGCATATAATAGGATGGGGACCAGGCTAGGGGAGCATATACAGTGCCTTGCGAAAGTATTCGGCTCTCTGGAACTTTTCAACCTTTTCCCACATATCATGCTTCAAACATGAAGATACCAAATGTAAATTTTTGGTGAAGAATCATCAACAAGTGGAACACAATTGTGCAGTTGAACGAAATGTATTGGTTATTTTAAATTTTTGTGGAAATTCAAAAAGTTAAAAGTGGGACGTGCAATATTATTCGACCCCTTTACTTTCAGTGCAGCAAACCCACTCCAGAATTTCATTGTGGATCTCTGAATGATCCAATGTTGTCCTAAATGCCTAATGATGATAAATATAATCCACATGTGTGTAATCAAGTCTCCATATAAATGTACCTGCTCTGTGATGGCCTCAGGGTTCTGTTTGAAGCACAGAAAGCATCATGAAGACCAAAGAACACAACAGGCAGGTCTGTGATACTAATCAAAACACAAAGACGGCACCTGTAGCGCTCACACTTAAACAAAACCTGCAGCAGATAGTATCGCGGAACCACCCACCCGCAAAAAATAGATAAATCTAAAAAAAGAAAAAGAATATCTGCGCTGGGAAAAACACACACATTAGAGGACCATAAAAACTATTAAGAAAATACGTAAATCTCACAAAAAAACTGAAACCGTGTTGAAGGTAGGAATAAAATAAAACCAGCACCGCAAGCAATTGGGAAAACCACCCAGTACCGCCAGATTTATAAAAAACAAATAATAAACACTGTTGTGTCACTACCTGACAAAGTTGCCCGAGGAGGGTAAGGATAGATGCGATATGGTTAGTTGGAATATCCCAGTATAGAATAAAACAAAAGTCCGTGCCTGATGGCAAATATGTAGGAAGCGGTGGAGCGGCTTGTTCCGATGTCCTTAGATACTTGCGGTGCCCGGAGAAAATCAGGTGAGACGAGTATCGCAGATGGTCCGATATGAATCACGATGGCAGGCACTGCCCCGGCCGGTGGCAGCGCTCGCCTACGTACAGAGTGGCGCGTCCGTGCTACTAGATAGAGCCGTTAGGTGTACTGCTATCGCAGGACCTAATGTGACGTCACAATCACGTGGGGAGTCACGTGATAGGCTACAGGGAGAGCTTAGGACCAATTCCTACGCGTTTCGGAGACAAAACGATCTCCTTCCTCAGGGACGTAGGCGAGCGCTGCCACCGGCCGGGGCAGTGCCTGCCATCGTGATTCATATCGGACCATCTGCGATACTCGTCTCACCTGATTTTCTCCGGGCACCGCAAGTATCTAAGGACATCGGAACAAGCCGCTCCACCGCTTCCTACATATTTGCCATCAGGCACGGACTTTTGTTTTATTCTATACTGGGATATTCCAACTAACCATATCGCATCTATCCTTACCCTCCTCGGACAACTTTGTCAGGTAGTGACACAACAGTGTTTATTATTTGTTTTTTATAAATCTGGCGGTACTGGGTGGTTTTCCCAATTGCTTGCGGTGCCGGTTTTATTTTATTCCTACCTTCAACACGGTTTCAGTTTTTTTGTGAGATTTACATATTTTCTTAATAGTTGTTATGGTCCTCTAATGTGTGTGTTTTTCCCAGCGCAGATATTCTTTTTCTTTTTTTAGGTCTGTGATACTGTTGTGGAGAAGTTTAACCCCTTCAAGACCCAGCCTGTTTTCACCTTTCTGACCCTGCCAATTTTTACACTTCTGACCACTGTCATTTTATGAGGTAATAACTCTGGAACGCTTCAATGGATCCTGATGATTCTGACATTGTTTTCTCATGACATATTCTACTTCATGATAGTGGTAAAATTTATTTGATATGACTTGCGTTTATATGTGAAAGAAATGGAAATTTGGCAAAAATTTAGAAAATTTTGCATTTTTCAAGCTATTAATTTTTATGCCCTTAAATCAGAGCGTCATATCACACAAAATAGTTTATGCCCTTAAACCAGAGTGATATGTCACAAAAATTAGTTCATAAATAATATTTCCCACATGTCTACTTTACATCAGCACAATTTTGGAACTAACATTTTTTTTTCGTTAGAAAGTTATAAGGATTAAAAGTTGACCAGCGATTTCTAATTTTACAAAACCATTTTTTTTAGGGACCACATCACATTTGAAGTCACTTTGAGGGGTCAATATGAAAGATAATACCCAAAAGTGACACCTTTCTAAAAACTGCACCACTCAACCTGATCAAAACTACATTCAAGAAGTTTATTAATCCTTCAGGTGCTTCACAGCAGCTAAAGGAATGTGGAAGGAAAAAATGAACATTTAACTTTTAGTAACAAAAATGATCTTTCAGCAACAATTTTTTTTATTTGCTCAATTGTAAAAGGAGAAAATGGACCCCAATGTGCAATTTCTCCTGAGTATGCCGATACCTCATATATGGGGGAAAACCACTGTTTGGGCACACGGCAGGGCTTGGAAGGGAAGGAGCACCTTTTGATTTTTGAATGCAAATTTGGTTGGAATTGATAGCGGACGCCATGTCGCGCTTGAAGAGGCCCTGATGTGCCTAAACAGTGGAAAACCCCTACAAGTGACCCCATTTTGAAAAGTAGACCCTTCAAGGAACTTATCTAGCTGTGTGGTAAGCAATTTGAACCCCCAGGTGCTTCACAGAAGTTTAGAGCGTAGAGTCGTGAAAATAAAAAATCACATGTTTTCCACAAAAATGATTTTTCAGCCATGATTTTTTTATTTTCACAAGTGTACAAGGAGAAAATGGACCACAAAAGTTGTTGTGCAATTTATTCTGAGTACACCGATACCCCATATGTGGGGGAAAACCACTGTTTGGGCGCACGGCAGGGCTCGGAAGGGAAGGAGCACCTTTTGACTTTTTGAACGCAAATTTGGTTGGAATTGATAGCGGACGCCATGTCGCGTTTGAAGAGCCCCTAAATTGCCTAAACATTGCAAAACCCCCACAAGTGACCCCATTTTGAAAACTAGACCTTAGGGCCTTGATGACTACCTCCTGAAACTGAAGGAAGGTCCCCGTATTGCCTGCAGATCTGAACAGCATGAAAGCATTGTACATTGCCATCTGTACAATGTGCACGGCCAATTTTTTGTACCATACTTTGGCTTTTCGCATGGCACCGTATGGTTGGAGGACCTGATCTGAAAGATCCACACCCCCATGTACCGATTGTAATCCAAGATACAATCTGACTTTGGGACTTGTGTTGTGGTCCCACGAACAGTGACAAGAGTGCTGTTGTCACGGTGTATGGTGGTCAGGATAAGGACATCCCTTTTGTCCTTATACTTGACCACCAGCATGTTGTCGCTGCATTGGGCTCTGCTTTCCCCTTTTTCTCAGCACTTGCCCAATTAGCGGCTTAGGGAGGCCTCGCTGATTTTTTCGCACGGTGCCACATGCAGCTGTACCTCTGGCAGAGAGGGCCTTGAAGAGTGGGACGCTGGTGTAAAAGTTATCACTGTAGAGGTGATAACCCTTTTTCAGCAGTGGGTGCAGCAATTCCCACGCAATTCTCCCACTCACTCCCAGGACGGGGGGACATTCAGGATGGTTAATTTGGGTGTCCTTCCCCTCATAGACCCTACACCTGTGGGTGTATCCTGTGGTACTCTCGCACAGTTTGCACAGCTTTATTCCGTACCTGGACCTCTTACTGGCCAGGTATTGTTGGAATTTTAGCCTCCCTTTGAAGTGAACGAGAGATTCATCAATAGCGATGTCCCTCTGGGGTGTGTACTTCCTCAGGAAAATTTTCTGCTGAAGTGTTCAACCACTGGCCGAATTTTATATAGACGATCAAAGTTAGGATCATCTCGGGGAGGACACTGAGCATTATCATTGTAATGCAAAAATTTATGGATCCCTTCAAAACGTTTCCTTGTCATGGCCATGCGGAATACCGGTGTACTGTAGAGAATATCAGTACTCCAGTATTGACAAATCTCTTTTTTTTTTATTATGCCCATATGCAGCAAAATTCCACAAAATGTCATCATCTCTGCTGCATTTACTGGGTCCATCTGGCGTATGATGACGTGGGATTTTGGGTGAAAATTGTTGGGCATACAGGTTCATCTGGGCCACCATAAGATTTATTATTTCATCACTGAAAAATAATTTGAAGCAGTCAATTTCAGTGAGGCCAGTGGTGTCAAACTGGATTCCTGAGCTACTGCTGAAATCCAGAATGACGGGCTGAAAATTTTCAGGGGGTGCAATCCATACAGGATCGAATGCTGCACAAGGTGCCTGGGTCCTAGGGCGCCTTGCTGGGGTTCCTTCCTCACCATATGAGGAGGAGGAGGAGGATGATGAGGAATAGAGGAATGTGGGATCTTCCTCACTGGCTGTATCCGTGTGGGACGCAAGGATGGCGTAAGCCTCCTCTGGTGAATAGTGCCTTGTTGACAAATGGGCCATTTTTAATTTTTTTCCCAGACCCTAGGGATGTGTGTGTAAGTGGTACTTTTACATGTGTAATGTGTGGGGCTTGTGTAATAGGGTACTCTTTATTATAGCAAAAAAGAGAGAAAAAAGCAGAGAGATAAAATGTAGAAAAGAAAAAAATTAAAAGAAAAACCAGATGTTAAAAAAAAAGTTTGTAAAAAAATAAGATGTTCACTACACTAATGTCCTCCCTATAAATTTACCCGCCGCAAATAATTCTTTTTACAAAAGAAAAACGGACGTCAGCAACAATGTGACATACGCTCCCCTAACGCACTAGAAATTACCCGGCGATAGCAACAAACACTGACGCCGGCAAAACCTAACACACTACCTATAAAACTACTCTGTATGATTTTTTTTTCCCCTACAACAAGATCGGACGTCACCAAACACTGACACCGACTAGACCTATTACACTACCTATAAAACTACTCTATACGATTTTGTTTTCTATAAAAGATCGGTCGTCACTAACGCTGTGACGCCGGCTACACTACCTTGCTATGTCTAAAACTACGCTCTACTAACTACTATAATTATTTTTTTCTAAAAAAAAAAAATCGGACGTCACTTAGACTGTGATGTCCCTATGCTAACTAGCTAAAAAGAGAAAAATCCCTGTGGCGCAGTCTCCGATCAGCAGCGATACTGATTAGAGCGCTGCGGACACAGGAAGAGCACAAATGCTCTGCGCAGGACTTAGTGCACACAAAAAAAGCGCAAAAAAAGTGCGCAAAAAATTAAATTGGAGGTGGGGGAGGGGGTACTGCAACAGGGAGGGGGGATGGGAAAGGGGACGTCACCAAACACTGATGCCAGCTACGCTACGTCTAAAACTACACTGTATTAAATACTATTATTATTTTCTAAAAAAAAAAAAAAAAAAAAAAAAAATTGGACGTCGATTAGACTGCGAAGTCCGCTATGCTAACTATCTAAAGAAAGAAAAATTCCCGTGGTGCAGTAGTGATACTGGTCAGAGCGCTGTGGACACGGGAAGAGCACGAATGCTCTGCGCGGGATGCCGTGCACAGGAAAAAAGTGCAAAAAAGTGTGCTAAAAATCAATTGGAGGGGGGTACTGGAACAGGGATGGGGGATGGGCAAGGGGTGGGGGAGGCGCTGCTGCTCTGCTGTGATCACAGGCCTCACACAGCAGACAGATGGCAGCAGAGAGCACACAGCACAGAGCACAAGATGGAGCAGGATGCTGAAGCAGGAGGCAGGAGATCGCTGGGTTGATCACACTGGCCACCAATGGATTCTTTCTCTCAAGGTACACAGAGGGGCTTAGACCACCGCTCTGCACGCCAAATCTGAGGTAAAGATGGCGTGCAGGGCGGTGATCGGTATTTTAAATTAACCACTTTGGTGCTGATTGGTTGACCAAAGCTTCTAGCCAATCAGCGCCCTAGAGGTTAATCAGGTGAGGTGACGTGGTGGTCACCCCACCCACTGTGACGTCTGTGATTGGTGCTATGTCACTCAGCACCAATCACAGCCGGTCACATACTTTTTTTTTTTTAATAACTTTATTGTTTTATTGCTATGATTGGCTGGTCAGAATTGACCAGCCAATCACAGCGATCGCCGATGTGGGGGGGGCAGTGCAGCCCCCCAAGTCTACGTGCGGAGATGGTCTACTGTCATGGACAGCAGCCATCAGAACCCATTCACCACGCGATGCTGCGTGGTTACGGGAAAATAGCGGCACTGTACTAATACTGCGCTGGTCAGAAATGCACCTCCCGCAGGGCAGCACTAGTATGGCGGAGGTCGGGAAGGGGTTAATGTTAGATTTGGATACAAAATGATTTTCAAAACTTTAAACATCCCAAGGAGCACTGTGCAGGCGATCATATTGAAATGGAAGGAGTGTCATACCACTGCAAATCTACCAAGACCCGGGCGTCCCTCTAAACTTTCATCTCATACAAGGAGAAGACTGATCAGAGATGCAGCCAAGAGGCCCATGATCACTCTGGATGAGCTGCAGAGATCTACAGCTGAGGTTGGATAGTCTGTCCATAGGACAACAATCAGTCAAGAAGAAAGCCATTTCTCAAAGATATCCATAAAAAGTGTTGTCTGAAGTTTGCAGCAAGCCACCTGGGAGACACACCAAACATGTGGAAAAAAGTGGTCTGGTCAGATGAAACTAAAATCAAACTTTTTGGCAACAATGCCAAACGATATATTTGGCGTAAAGGCAACACAGCTCAACACCCTGAACACACCATCCCCACTGTCAAACATGGTGGTGGAGCATCATGGTTTGGGCCTGCTTTTCTTCAGCAGGTACAGGGAAGATGGTTAAAATTGATGGGAAGATGGATGGAGCCAAATACAGGACCATTCTTGAAGAAATCCTGTTGGAGTCTGCAAAAGACCTGAGACTGGGACGGAGATTTGTCTTCCAACAAGACAATGATCCCAAACAAAGCAAAATCTACAATGGAATGGTTCACAAATAAAGGTATCCAGGTGTTAGAATGGCCAAGTCAAAGTCCAGACTTCAATCCAATCGAGAATCTGTGGAAAGAGCTGAAAACTGCTGTTCATAAACGATCTCCATCAAACCTCACTGAGCTCGAGCTGTTTGCCAAGGAAGAATGGGCAAGAATTTCAGTCTCTCGATGTACAAAACTGATAGAGACAAACCCCAAGCGACTTGCAGCTGTAATCGCAGCAAAAGGTGGCGCAACAAAGTATTAAGTTAAAGGGGCCAAATAATATCGCACGCCCCACTTTTCAGTTTTTGATCTTCCACAAAAATTTTAAATAACCAATAAATTTCATTCAGCTTCACAATTGTGTTCCACTTTTTGTTGATTCTTCACCAAAAATTTACATTTGGTATCTTTATGTTTGAAGCATGATATGTGGGAAAAGGTTGAAAAGTTCCAGGGAGCCGAATACTTTCGCAAGGCACTGTACCAGGATGGGGGAGCATAAAATAACATGGGGGACCAGGTTGTGGGAACATATACCAGGATGGTGGAGCATATTATAGGATGGGGGACCAGGCTGGGGGAGCATATACCAGGCTGGGGGAGCGTATACCAGGATGGGGACCATATACCAACATAGGAGAGCATATACCAGGATAGGAGAGCACATACAGGATGGGGGAACATATACTAAGATGGGGACCATATACAAGGATGGAGGACCATATACCAGGACTAGCTACTGAACCTGTTCTATGCCCGATCAGCAAAATAAAGCTGTTAATCTACATATTAACTGCATATCTGCAGCCTAATAGCATTATTTCTGGTGACAGGTTCCCTTTAATTTTGTAGTACAATACTTCAATAAAATAGCACCGGAGTCATACCGCGATCTCCAGTGGCATTTTATTGAAGACACTGTACATGTGAATTCACAAACACAGTGTCTTAAAAAAATAGAGCTGGAAATGTGCCAATAAAAATGCTCACCAACTGGGGTGTAGAATAAGTTCAATAGCTAGTGAACATATTATCCCAGACACTAGAATTATAGTAAACTACTTAACAATTCAAAAAATTGGAATCACTGCCCAAAATTCTACAATTTCACAAAAGGTAGACATGCTCGTATTGTACAATGCGTTCAACATTTTTTTTATAAAATATAGGTAAGTATACATAAAGCTGCATGAGATACTGTTGAACAATATTATGGAAGGTCAGGTAGAGGAGTTAAAGGTAATGAGTCAGAAAAGGCAATGTGATAGCCCAGTCTAAAACATGTGCTTATAGGGCTTCTTAAAACTGTAGTTGTTGAGAATAATGTGATTGTCAGGCTTTGTTTTAAAGCAGACATTGGCCTACAAATGTGAACAGCTATTGATAGGTCATTAATAGCAATTGTGTTGTGCTAATCTAATATCCACTCCCCCCTGCGATTAGCTGTTACCAGCTGGTTGGTGGAATAGAAGCTGATCTACAGTATCGGGGAGCGGCAGTACATGGTTTGTGGAGCTGTGGTGTTTGATTTGGTAACAGCTGATTGGTGGATCTGATATTGATAATCCATCCTAAAAAAGATCATAGTAGTAGACAACCCCTGTGAGTCCATAGATGCAACAGTCAAAAGCAACCGTGGCATTTGTACCGTAACCTTGAGTCGGGGGAGGTCTTATGTCAGCACAAACGCCTCTCCACAGCATAACTGCAGGGTACCAAGGTTTTTTTTAATCCCTTCTAATTCCTTTTTTTTTGGGTCAGGCAAGGTGACCAAAAATGTTAAATTCTAGCATGCCCTGACCTTGCATCCATTGTGATTGCTTCTGTTAAGGACCCTTTTTATATTTATTTACACTCCTCCATGATAATAACAACATGTGAGCAGCAAGTCAATTATGGCCCTCTGCAGTGATGTGATGAATAAAGTGATATCACTACAGTGGGCTGTGATTAGCTGCACTGCTGTAGTGATGCATTTATGAGTGATGTCACTACAGTGGTCTGTGATTGGCTGCCCTGCTGTAGTGATGAATTTACCAGTGATGTCACTACAGTGGTCTGTGATTGGCTACCCTGCTGTAGTGATGCATTTACCAGTGATGTCACTACAGTGGTCTGTGATTGGCTGCCCTGCTGTAGTGATGCATTTATCAGTGATGTCACTACAGTGGTCTGTGATTGGCTATCATGCTGTAGTGATGCATTTACCAGTGATGTCACTACAGTGGTCTGTGATTGGCTGCCCTGCTGTAGTGATGAATTTACCAGTGATGTCACTACAGTGGTCTGTGATTGGCTGCCCTGCTGTAGTGATGCGTGTATCAGTGATGTCACTACAGTGGTCTATGATTGGCTGCCCTGCTGTAGTGATGCATTTACCAGTGATGTCACTACATTGTGCTGTGATTGGCTGCCCTGCTGTAGTTATGCATTTATCAGTGATGTCACTACAGAGGGCTGTGATTGGCTGCCCTGCTGTAGTTAAGCAATTATCAGTGATGTCACTACAGAGGGCTGTGATTGGCTGCCCTGCTGTAGTGATGCATTAATCAGTGATGTCACTATAGTGGGCTGTGATTGGCTGCTCTGCTGTAGTGATGCGTTACCAGTGATGTCACTACAGTGTGCTGTGATTGGCTGCTCTGCTCTAGCGATGCGTTTAACAGTGAATTCACTACAGTGTGCTGTGATTGGCTGCTCTGCTGTAGCGATGCATTTACCAGTGATGTCACTACAGTGTGCTGTGATTGGCTGCCCTACTGTAGTGATGCGTTTACCAGTGATGTCACTACAGAGGGCTATGATTGGCTGCCCTGCTGAAGTTATGCATTTATCAGTGATGTCACTATAGAGGGCAGTGATTGGCTGCCCTACTGTAGTGATGCGTTTACCAGTGATGTCACTACAGTGTGCTGTGATTGGCTGCTCTGCTGTAGTGATGCGTTTACCAGTGATGTCACTACAGTGTGCTGTGATTGGCTGCTCTGCTGTAGCGATGCATTTACCAGTGATGTCACTACAGTGTGCTGTGATTGGCTGCCCTGCTGTAGTGATGCATTTACCAGTGATGTCTGTTATGGACCTGGTGGTTAGGAGCACCCGGCACGACTTGATAGTTAAACTCACACAGGACAAGCTCTGAGATGTGGGAGCTCTGCTGACCGCAGGCCCTAATCCTATCACAACAACTAGAAATAGCCGTGGAGCGTTCCTGACTCTCCCTAGACGCCTCTTCACAGCCTAAGAGCTAGCTAGCCCTAGAGATAGAAAATAAAGCCTACCTTGCCTCAGAGAAATTCCTCAAAGGAAAAGGCAGCCCCCCACATATATTGACTGTGAGTAAAGATGAAAGTCACAAACACAGAAATGAAACAGGATTCAGCAAAGGGGGGCCAGACTTACTAAACAGACAGAGGATAGGAAAGGTATCTTTGCGGTTAGCACAAAAAACTACAAAAGACCACGCAGAGTGTGCAAAAAGACCTCCGCACCGACTAACGGTGCGGAGATGCCACTCTGCATCCCAGAGCTTCCAGCTAGCAAGACAAAATCATGATAACCAGCTGGACAAGGAAACAATGAACAAATAATAACTATCAGGAACGTAGCTTCTGCTGGAGAAGACAGGTCACCAGAAAGATCCAAGAGCGAACCACAGGAGGGAGTTCGACAACAGAATTCACAACAGTATCCCCCCCTTGAGGAGGGGTCACCGACAACAGAATTCACAACACCCGAAGAGGCCCTGGACGCATATTTCTATGGATTTTATTTCGGATCTCCCCGTCTCTCAAAAGATGTCGGTCATTTGGGTGGTTTGTGATCGCTTTTCTAAGATGGTCCATTTGGTACTTTTGTCTAAATTGCCTTCCTCCTCTGATTTGGTGCCATTATTTTTCCAGCATGTGGTTCGTTTACATGGTATCCCGGAGAACATTGTTTCTGACAGAGGTTCCCAGTTTGTTTCGAGGTTTTGGTGATCCTTTTGTGCTAGGATGGGCATTGATTTGTCTTTTTCCTCGGCTTTCCATCCTCAGACAAATGGCCAAACCGAACGAACTAATCAAACTTTGGAAACATATCTGAGATGCTTTGTTTCTGCTGATCAGGATGATTGGGTGTCCTTTTTGCCGTTGGCTGATTTCGCCCTTAATAATCGGGCCAGCTCGGCTACTTTGGTTTCGCCGTTTTTCTGCAATTCTGGTTTCCATCCTCGTTTCTCTTCAGGGCAGGTTGAGTCTTCGGATTGTCCTGGTGTAGATACTGTGGTGGATAAGTTGCAGCAGATTTGGACTCATGTGGTGGACAATTTGACATTGTCCCAGGAGAAGGCTCAACGTTTCGCTAACCTCCGGCGCTGTGTGGGTCCCCGACTTCGTGTTGGGGATTTGGTTTGGTTGTCGTCTCGTTATGTTCCTATGAAGGTTTCCGCTCCTAAGTTTAAGCCTCATTTCATTGGTCCGTATAAGATTTCTGAGGTTATCAATCCTGTGTCATTTCGTTTGGCCCTTCCTGCTTCTTTTGCCATCCATAATGTGTTCCATAGGTCGTTATTGCGGAGATACGTGGCGCCTGTGGTTCCATCCGTTGATCCTCCTGCCCCGGTGTTGGTTGAGGGGGAGTTGGAGTATGTGGTAGAGAAGATTTTGGATTCTCGTGTTTCGAGACGGAAACTCCAGTACCTGGTCAAGTGGAAGGGTTATGGTCAGGAAGATAATTCCTGGGTTTTTGCCTCTGATGTTCATGCTGCCGATCTGGTTCGTGCCTTTCATTTGGCTCATCCTGGTCGGCCTGGGGGCTCTGGTGAGGGTTCGGTGACCCCTCCTCAAGGGGGGGGTACTGTTGTGAATTCTGTTGTCGGGCTCCCTCCTGTGGTCATGAATGGTACTTCGGCTGGTTCTGTCCATGGACGTCCTCTGGTGGGTGTTTCTGAGTTTCCTTCCACAGGTGACAAGGTTAATTAGTTAGCTGCTGTTCTGTTTAACTCCACTTAGATCTTTGCTCCATGCCACCTGTCAATGTTCCAGTATAGGTTTAGTTCACTCCTGGATCGTTCTTGTGACCTGTCTTCCCTGCAGAAGCTAAGTTTCAGCTAGTATTTCCTTGGTTTGCTATTTTTCTGTCCAGCTTGCAATTTTTATTGTTGTCTTGCTTGCTGGAAGCTCTGGGACGCAGAGGGAGCGCCTCCGCACCGTGAGTCGGTGCGGAGGGTCTTTTCGCGCCCTCTGCGTGGTCTTTTTGTAGGTTTTTGTGCTGATCGCAAAGTAACCTTTCCTATCCTCGGTCTGTTCAGTAAGTCGGGCCTCACTTTGCTAAATCTATTTCATCTCTGTGTTTGTATTTTCATCTTACTCACAGTCATTATATGTGGGGGGCTGCCTTTTCCTTTGGGGAATTTCTCTGAGGCAAGGTAGGCTTTATTTTTCTATCTTCAGGGCTAGCTAGTTTCTTAGGCTGTGCCGAGTTGCATAGGGAGCGTTAGGCGCAATCCACGGCTATTTCTAGTGTGTTTGATAGGATTAGGGATTGCGGTCAGCAGAGTTCCCACGTCCCAGAGCTCGTCCTTTATTATCAGTAACTATCAGGTCATTCCGTGTGCTCTTAACCACCAGGTCCATTATTGTCCTGACCACCAGGTCATAACATCGGGACCGGCAAGGGCAAAAGCAACCCACTGGCACGAGAACAGCAAGGCTTAACCCGAGCACAAGTCCCACAGGACTGCACAAAAGAACGCACATCCCGTGACAAAGAAGGCCACCAAAAGGATCTAGCCACCAAATCTCTAGTACCAAAGATTCCAGGATGACCAGCCAACACCGAACAATGAACCTCAGAGATCACTTTATTTGTCCATCTATCAGGGACAAACAGTTTCTCCGTAGGACAACGGTCAGGTCTATCAGCCTGAAACTTCTGCAGCACGCGCCGCAAATCAGGGGAGATGGCAGACAAAATTACCCCCTCTTTAAGAATACCCGCAGGCTCCGGAACACCTGGAGAGTCAGGCACAAAACTCCTTGACAGGGCATCAGCCTTCACATTCTTAGATCCCGGAAGGTATGAAACCACAAAATCAAAACGAGAGAAAAAGAGCGACCATCGAGCCTGTCTAGGATTCAACCGTTTGGCAGACTCGAGATACGTCAAATTCTTGTGATCCGTCAAGACCACCACGCGATGTTTAGCTCCTTCAAGCCAATATCGCCACTCCTCGAATGCCCACTTCATGGCCAACAACTCTCGATTGCCAACATCATAATTGCGCTCAGCAGGCGAGAATTTTCTAGAAAAGAAGGCACATGGTTTCATCACCGAGCCATCAGAACTTCTTTGCGACAAAACAGCCCCTGCTCCAATCTAAGAAGCATCAACCTCGACCTGAAACGGGAGCGAAACATCTGGCTGGCACAACACAGGGGCAGAAGAAAAACGACGCTTCAACTCCTGAAAAGCCTCTACAGCCGCAGAGGACCAATTGACCACATCAGCACCTTTCTTGGTCAAATCAGTCAACGGTTTAGCAATACTAGAAAAATTACCGATGAAGCGACGGTAAAAATTAGCAAAGCCCAGAAACTTCTGCAGGCTCTTCACAGATGTCGGCTGAGTCCAATCATAAATGGCCTGGACTTTAACAGGGTCCATCTCGATAGTAGAAGGGGAAAAAATGAAACCCAAAAATGAAACCTTCTGAACTCCAAAGAGACACTTTGACCCCTTCACAAACAAGGAATTCGCACGAAGGACCTGGAACACCATTCTGACCTGCTTCACATGAGACTCCCAATCATCCGAAAAGACCAAAATGTCATCCAAATATACAATCATGAATCTATCCAGGTACTCTCGGAAGATGTCATGCATAAAGGACTGAAACACAGATGGAGCATTAGAAAGCCCAAATGGCATAACCAGGTACTCAAAATGGCCCTCGGGCGTATTAAATGCTGTTTTCCATTCATCGCCCTGTTTAATTCGCGCAAGATTATACGCCCCTCGAAGATCTATCTTGGTGAACCAACTAGCCCCCTTAATCCGAGCAAACAAATCAGACAGCAGCGGCAAAGGATACTGAAATTTGACTGTGATCTTATTAAGAAGGCGGTAATCAATACAAGGTCTCAAAGAGCCATCCTTCTTGGCCACAAAAAAGAACCCTGCTCCCAATGGTGACGACGACGGGCGAATATGACCCTTCTCCAAGGATTCCTTTATATAACTCCGCATAGCGGCGTGCTCTGGCACAGATAAATTAAACAGACGGCCCTTAGGAAACTTACTACCAGGAATCAAATTAATAGCACAATCGCAATCCCTATGAGGAGGTAGGGCACCGGATTTGGGCTCTTCAAATACATCCCGGTAATCTGATAAAAACTCAGGGACTTCAGAAGGAGTGGAAGGCGAAATTGACAACAATGAAACATCACCATGTACCCCCTGACAACCCCAGCCGGACACAGACATAGATTTCCAATCCAACACAGGATTATGGACCTGTAGCCATGGCAACCCCAAAACGACCACATCATGCAGATTATGCAGCACCAAAAAGCAAATATCCTCCTGATGTGCAGGAGCCATGCACATGGTCAATTGAGTCCAGTACTGAGGCTTATTCTTGGCCAAAGGCGTAGCCTCAATTCCTCTCAATGGAATATGTTGTGAATTCTGTGGCAGAGCTCCCTCCTGTGGTCACAAGTGGTACTTCGGCTGATTCTCTCTGTGAGCTTCTGTTGGTGGAGGGAAGTGGTACTGCGGCTTCTGAGTTTCCTCCCTCAGGTGATCTGGTGAGGTCGTTAGGTGCTTCTCTACTTAACTCCACCTAATGCTTTGATCCTGGCTTCCTGTCAATGTTCCAGTGTTGGACTTGCTTTTCCCTGGATCATTCCTGTGGCCTGCTGCTCTGCATAGCTAAGTTCTTCTTTGCTATTTGTTTGCTATTTTTTCTGTCCAGCTTGTCTAATTTTTTGCTGGAAGCTCTGGGACGCAAAGGGTGTACCTCCGTGCCGTTAGTTCGGTACGGAGGGTCTTTTTGCCCCCTTTGCGTGGTTTTCTTTAGGGTTTTGTGTAGACCGCAAAGCTGCCTTTTCTATCCTCGCTCTGTTAAGAAAGTCGGGCCTCACTTTGCTGAATCTATTTCATCTCTACGTTTGTCTTTTCATCTTAACTCATAACTATAAATCATTATATGTGGGGGGCTGCCTTTTCCTTTGGGGTATTTTTTCTGAGGCAAGGTAGGCTTATTTTCTATCTTCAGGCTAGTTAGTTTCTCAGGCTGTGCCGAGTTGCATAGGCAGAGTTAGGCGCAATCCACGGCTGCCTCTAGTGTTGTTTGGAGAGGATTAGGGATTGCGGTCTGCAGAGTTCCCACGTCTCAGAGCTCGTTCTATGATTTTGGGTTATTGTCAGATCACTGTATGTGCTCTGACCGCTATGTCCATTGTGGTACTGAATTGCCTTTCATAACAGTACAGGAAGCCAAAAGTACTAATGATTCTCAATAGAGGGAAAAAAGAAGTTCTGAGACCATTTTTTTTTCTTTGCACTGTGTTTTGCCTTTTTTTTCCCCTAGACATTTGGGTGGTTCAGTACACAGGTGTAGCGATGGACATTAGAAGTCTGTCTTCATCTGTGGATCAGCTCTCGGCAAGAGTACAAAAGATTCAAGACACTATTGATCAGAAATCTATGTTAGAACCAAGGATTCATATTCCTGATTTGTTTTTTGGAGATAGAACTAAGTTTCTGAGTTTCAAAAATAATTGTAAATTATTTCTGGCCTTGAAACATCGCTCCTCTGGTGATCCAGTTCAACAGGTTTTGATTGTTATTTCTTTTTTGCGCGGCGACCCTCAGGACTGGGCATTTTCTCTTGCGCCAGGAGATCCTGCATTGAGTAATATTGATGCGTTTTTCCTGGCGCTCGGATTGCTGTACGATGAACCTAATTCAGTGGATCAGGCAGAGAAAAATTTGCTGGCTCTTTGTCAGGGTCAGGATGAGATAGATGTATATTGTCAGAAATTTAGAGAGTGGTCCGTGCTCACTCAATGGAATGAATCTGCGCTGGCAGCTATGTTCAGAAAGGGTCTCTCTGAAGCCCTTAAGGATGTCATGGTGGGATTTCCTATGCCTGCTGGTTTGAATGAGTCTATGTCTTTGGCCATTCAGATCGGTCGACGCTTGTGTGAGCGTAAATCTGTGCACCATTTGGCGGTATTACCTGAGCTTAAACCTGAGCCTATGCAGTGCGATAGGACTTTGACCAGAGTTGAACGGCAAGAACACAGACGTCTGAATGGGCTGTGTTTCTACTGTGGTGATTCCACTCATGCTATCTCTGATTGTCCTAAGCGCACTAAGCGGTTCGCTAGTTCTGCCACCATTGGTATGGTACAGTCAAAATTTCTTCTGTCTGTTACCTTGATCTGCTCTTTGTCATCGTATTCTGTCATGGCATTTGTGGATTCAGGCGCTGCCCTGAATTTGATGGACTTGGAGTATGCTAAGCGTTGTGGGTTTCTCTTAGAGCCCTTGCAGTGTCCTATTCCATTGAGAGGAATTGATGCCACGCCTTTGGCCAAGAATAAGCCTCAATACTGGACCCAGCTGACCATGTGCATGGCTCCTGCACATCAGGAGGTTATTCGCTTTCTGGTGTTGCATAATCTGCATGATGTGGTCGTGTTGGGGTTGCCATGGCTACAAGCCCATAATCCAGTATTAGATTGGAAATCCATGTCGGTGTCCAGCTGGGGTTGTCAGGGGGTACATGGTGATGTTCCATTTCTGTCAATTTCATCATCCACCCCTTCTGAGGTTCCAGAGTTCTTGTCTGATTACCGGGATGTATTTGATGAGCCCAAGTCCGATGCCCTACCTCCGCATAGGGATTGTGATTGTGCTATCAATTTGATTCCTGGTAGTAAATTCCCAAAAGGTCGACTGTTTAATTTATCCGTGCCTGAGCACGCCGCTATGCGCAGTTATGTGAAGGAATCCCTGGAGAAGGGGCATATTCGCCCGTCATCGTCACCATTAGGAGCAGGGTTCTTTTTTGTAGCCAAGAAGGATGGTTCGCTGAGACCTTGTATAGATTACCGCCTTCTAAATAAGATCACGGTTAAATTTCAGTACCCCTTGCCATTGTTATCTGATTTGTTTGCTCGGATTAAGGGGGCTAGTTGGTTCACCAAGATAGATCTTCGTGGTGCGTATAATCTGGTGCGAATCAGGCGAGGAGATGAATGGAAAACTGCATTTAATATGCCCGAGGGTCATTTTGAGTATCTAGTGATGCCATTCGGACTTGCCAATGCTCCATCAGTGTTTCAGTCCTTTATGCATGACATCTTCTGAGAGTACCTGGATAAATTCCTGATTGTGTACTTGGATGACATTTTGATCTTCTCGGATGATTGGGAGTTTCATGTGAAGCAGGTCAGAACAGTTTTTCAGGTCCTGCGTGCTAATTCTTTGTTTGTGAAGGGATCAAAGTGTCTCTTTGGTGTGGAGAAGGTTTCATTTTTGGGGTTCATCTTTTCCCCTTCTACTATCGAGATGGATCCTGTTAAGGTCCAAGCCATCCATGATTGGACTCAGCTGACATCTCTGAAAAGTCTGCAAAAGTTCCTGGGCTTTGCTAATTTTTATCGTCGCTTCATCTGCAATTTTTCTAGTATTGCCAAACCATTGACCGATTTGACCAAGAAGGGTGCTGATTTGGTCAATTGGTCTTCTGCTGCTGTGGAGGCTTTTCAAGAGTTGAAGCATCGTTTTTCTTCTGCCCCTGTGTTGTGTCAACCAGATGTTTCTCTTCTGTTCCAGGTCGAGGTTGATGCTTCTGAGATTGGAGCAGGGGCTGTTTTGTCGCAGAGAGGTTCTGATTGCTCAGTGATGAAACCATGCGCTTTTTTTTCCAGGAAGTTTTCGCCTGCTGAGTGAAATTATGATGTGGGCAACCGAGAGTTGCTGGCCATGAAGTGGGCATTTGAGGAGTGGCGTCATTGGCTTGAAGGAGCTAAGCATCGCGTGGTGGTATTGACTGATCATAAGAACTTGACTTATCTTGAGTCTGCTAAGCGGTTGAATCCTAGACAGGCTCGTTGGTCGCTGTTTTTTGCCCGTTTTGACTTTGTGATTTCGTACCTTCCGGGCTCTAAAAATGTGAAGGCGGATGCTCTGTCTAGGAGTTTTGTGCCCGACTCTCCGGGTTTGTCTGAGCCGGCGGGTATCCTCAAGGAAGGAGTAATTGTGTCTGCCATCTCCCCTGATTTGCGGCGGGTGCTGCAAAAATTTCAGCTCATAAACCTGATCGTTGTCCAGCGGAGAGACTGTTTGTCCCTGATAAGTGGACCAATAAAGTTATCTCTGAGGTTCATTGTACGGTGTTGGCTGGTCATCCTGGAATCTTTGGTACCAGAGAGTTAGTGGCTAGATCCTTTTGGTGGCCGTCTCTGTCGCGGGATGTGCGTACTTTTGTGCAGTCCTGTGGGATTTGTGCTCGGGCTAAGCCCTGCTGTTCTCGTGCCAGTGGGTTGCTTTTGCCCTTGCCGGTCCCGAAGAGGCCTTGGACACATATCTCTATGGATTTTATTTCTGATCTTCCCGTTTCTCAAAAGATGTCAGTCATTTGGGTGGTCTGTGATCGCTTTTCTAAGATGGTCCATTTGGTACCCTTGTCTAAATTGCCTTCCTCCTCTGATTTGGTGCCATTGTACTTCCAGCATGTGGTTCGTTTACATGGCATTCCAGAGAATATCGTTTCTGACAGAGGTTCCCAGTTTGTTTCAAGGTTTTGGCGAGCCTTTTGTGGTAGGATGGGCATTGACTTGTCTTTTTCCTCGGCTTTCCATCCTCAGACTAATGGCCAGACCGAACGAACCAATCAGACCTTGGAAACATATCTGAGATGCTTTGTTTCTGCCGATCAGGATGACTGGGTGTCCTTTTTGCCTTTGGCTGAGTTCGCCCTTAATAATCGGGCCAGCTCGGCTACCTTGGTTTCGCCATTTTTCTGCAATTCTGGGTTCCATCCTCGTTTCTCTTCAGGACAGGTTGAGTCTTCAGACTGTCCTGGTGTGGATACTGTGGTGGACAGGTTGCAGCAGATTTGGACTCATGTAGTGGACAATTTGACCTTGTCCCAGGAGAAGGCTCAACGTTTCGCTAATCGCAGACGCCGTGTGGGTCCCCGACTTCGTGTTGGGGATCTGGTTTTGTTATCTTCTCGTCATATTCCTATGAAGGTTTCCTCTCCTAAGTTTAAACCTCGTTTCATTGGTCCGTATAGGATTTCTGAGGTTCTTAATCCTGTGTCTTTTCGTCTGACCCTTCCAGATTCTTTTTCCATACATAACGTATTCCATAGGTCATTGTTGCGGAGATACGTGGTACCTATGGTTCCATCTGTTGATCCTCCTGCCCCGGTTTTGGTGGAGGGGGAATTGGAGTATATTGTGGAGAAGATTTTGGATTCTCGTGTTTCTAGACGGAAACTCCAGTATCTGGTTAAATGGAAGGGTTATGCTCAGGAAGATAATTCCTGGGTTTTTGCCTCTGATGTCCATGCTCCCGATCTTGTTCGTGCCTTTCATGTGGCTCATCCTGGTCGGCCTGGGGGCTCTGGTGAGGGTTCGGTGACCCCTCCTCAAGGGGGGGTACTGTTGTGAATTCTGTGGCAGAGCTCCCTCCTGTGGTCACAAGTGGTACTTCGGCTGATTCTCTCTGTGAGCTTCTGTTGGTGGAGGGAAGTGGTACTGCGGCTTCTGAGTTTCCTCCCTCAGGTGATCTAGTGAGGTCGTTAGGTGCTTCTCTACTTAACTCCACCTAATGCTTTGATCCTGGCTTCCTGTCAATGTTCCAGTGTTGGACTTGCTTTTCCCTGGATCATTCCTGTGGCCTGCTGCTCTGCATAGCTAAGTTCTTCTTTGCTATTTGTTTGCTATTTTTTCTGTCCAGCTTGTCTAATTTTTTGCTGGAAGCTCTGGGACACAAAGGGTGTACCTCCGTGCCGTTAGTTCGGTACGGAGGGTCTTTTTGCCCCCTTTGCGTGGTTTTCTTTAGGGTTTTGTGTAGACCGCAAAGCTGCCTTTTCTATCCTCGCTCTGTTAAGAAAGTCGGGCCTCACTTTGCTGAATCTATTTCATCTCTACGTTTGTCTTTTCATCTTAACTCACAGTCATTATATGTGGGGGGCTGCCTTTTCCTTTGGGGTATTTCTCTGAGGCAAGGTAGGCTTATTTTCTATCTTCAGGCTAGTTAGTTTCTCAGGCTATGCCGAGTTGCATAGGCAGAGTTAGGCGCAATCCACGGCTGCCTCTAGTGTTGTTTGGAGAGGATTAGGGATTGCGGTCTGCAGAGTTCCCACGTCTCAGAGCTCGTTCTATGATTTTGGGTTATTGTCAGATCACTGTATGTGCTCTGACCGCTATGTCCATTGTGGTACTGAATTGCCTTTCATAACAGGAATAGGATACTGCAAGGGCTCCAAGAAAAAACCACAGCGCCTGACAAACTCCAAGTCCATCAAATTCAGGGCAGCGCCTGAATCCACAAACGCCATAACAGAATAGGACGACAGAGAGCAAATCAGAGTAACGGACAAAAGAAATTTAGACTGTACCGTACCAATGGTGGCAGACCTAGCGAACCGCTTAGTGCGCTTAGGACAATCGGAGATAGCATGAGTGGATTCACCACAGTAAAAACACAGCCCATTCCGACGTCTGTGTTCTTGCCGTTCTGCTCTGCTCAAAGTCCTATCACACTGCATAGGCTCAGGCCTATGCTCAGAGAATACCGCCAGATGGTGCACAGCTTTGCGCTCACGCAAGCGCCGATCGATCTGAATGGCCAAGGACATAGACTCATTCAGACCAGCAGGCGTGGGAAATCCCACCATGACATCCTTAAGGGCTTCAGAAAGACCCTTTCTGAAAATTGCCACCAGGGCACACTCATTCCACTGAGGAAGCACCGACCACTTTCTAAACTTCTGACAGTACACCTCCGCTTCATCCTGACCCTGACACAAAGCCAGCAAGATTTTTTCTGCCTGATCCACTGAATTTGGTTCATCATAAAGCAATCCAAGCGCCAGAAAAAACGCATCAACATCACGCAATGCAGGATCTCCTGGCGCAAGGGAAAATGCCCAGTCTTGAGGGTCACCACGCAACAAAGAAATAATGATTTTTACTTGTTGAACGGGGTCACCAGAGGAGCGGGGTTTCAAAGCTAGAAACAGTTTACAATTATTTTTGAAATTCAGAAACTTAGATCTATCCCCAGAAAATAAATCAGGAATAGGAATTCTAGGCTCTAACATAGGATTCTGAACCACAAAATCTTGAATGTCTTTTACCCTTGCAGTGAGATGATCCACACAAGAGGACAGACCTTGAATGTCCATATCTACACCAGTATCCTGAACCACCCAAAGGTTTAGGGGAAAAGAAAGACAAAACACAGTGCAAAGAAAAAAAATGGTCTCAGAACTTCTCTTATCCCTCTATTGAGATGCATTAATACTTCGAGGCCAGCTGTACTGTTATGGACCGGGTGGTTAGGAGCACCCGGCACGACCTGATAGTTAAACTCACACAGGACAAGCTCTGGGATGTGGGAGCTCTGCTGACCGCAGGCCCTAATCCTATCACACACACTAGAAATAGCCGTGGAGCGTTCCTGACTCTCCCTAGACGCCTCTTCACAGCCTAAGAGCTAGCTAGCCCTAGAGATAGAAAATAAAGCCTACCTTGCCTCAGAGAAATTCCCCAAAGGAAAAGGCAGCCCCCCACATATATTGACTGTGAGTAAAGATGAAAGTCACAAACACAGAAATGAAACAGGATTCAGCAAAGGGGGGCCAGACTCATTAAACAGACAGAGGATAGGAAAGGTATCTTTGCGGTCAGCACAAAAAACTACAAAAGACCACGCAGAGTGTGCAAAAAGACCTCCGCACCGACTAACGGTGCGGAGATGCCACTCTGCATCCCAGAGCTTCCAGCTAGCAAGACAAAATCATGATAACCAGCTGGACAAGGAAACAATGAACAAATAATAACTATCAGGAACTTAGCTTCTGCTGGAGAAGACAGGTCACTAGAAAGATCCAAGAGCGAACTGAACAAATGCAGGAACATTGACAGCTGGCATGGAGTAACAATCTGAGTGGAGTTAAATAGAGTAGCCAACCAAAGGATAAACCACGTCACCTCTGTAAGGAACCTCAGAAGCAGCAGCTTCACTCACAGCCACCAGAGGGAGTCCATGGACAGAACTCGCCAAAGTACCATTCACGACCACAGGAGGGAGTTCGACAACAGAATTCACAACAGATATCATTACAGTGGGCTGTGATTGGCTGCCCTGCTGTATTGATGCATTTACCAGTGATGTCACTACAGTGTGCTGTGATTGGCTGCTCTGCTGTATCGATGTGTTTACCAGTGATGTCAATACAGTGTGCTGTGATTGGCTGCCCTGCTGTAGCGATGCATTTACCAGTGATGTCACTACAGAGGACTGTGATTGGCTGCCCTGCTGTAGCGATGCGTTTACCAGTGATGTCACTACAGTGTTCTGTGATTGGCTGCCCTGCTGTAGTGATGCATTTACCAGTGATGTCACTGCAGTGTGCTGTGATTGGCTGCCCTGCTGTAGTGATGCATTTACCAGTGATGTCACTACAGTGTGCTGTGATTGGCTGCCCTGCTGTAGTGATGCATTTACCAGTGATGTCACTTTATTGGGCTGTGATTGGCTGCCCTGCTGCAGATATGCATTTACCAGTTATTTCACTATAGTGGGCTGTTATCGGCTGGCCTGAGATTGTGACATATCATCCTTGTAAAAGAGATGTTTCATGTTATACCACACAGGGTCTATTCTTTTATTTATATCCAAAGAAATGCCCATTGAAGAAATAAAAAAATAACTATGTTACTCAGGCACAGTGCTGCTGGGATCAATACTCCTGTCAGGGCACTTTAACATTTCTTGTGCTAATTTTTCCTTCATTTGAAATGTAACATTGTTAACTTTCCATTATCCTTTATTTGATTTTCACGGATAAATATGGTCCTTTATCACATTCTATATCTATCCTGTCTTTCATTACAGGTAATATAATATCTAGTTTCACACTTGCGCCATAATGTATTGACTTCTTGTAGCGACAACGAGAACAATTTCATTCTGTTTCTGCTGCAGATCGCTCATACTGAATTGATGCCACCTTGTTAGACGATGTACGGAATGGCCTGCACACAAGTAAAATTACCGTAGGTATATTCTAGAAATACATGTATTTGCAATAAAATAATTTAACTCTCATTGCAAATTAGATTTATTAGCACAATTTACAAGCTTTCTGCAATAAACTGATCAAGCAGAAACAATTTAAATAGCTGAACACAACTAATATAACAAGTGGTCACCATGGCAGAACTGAGCACAGCAACTAGACACCAAATACTTATACTGCATCAGTAAGGTCTCTACCAGGCACAGATTTCACAACAAACCAGACTGAAGTTTCAAGATGTTTTGTTCAAACTCTTTCGAAGAAGAGCTTCAAAATTTGGGAGATGTCCAGCAATACCACCAGCTCAGAACTGGCATCAAGCGGTGGGACTTAGCTGTATCATTCTACCTTTAGAGAAGTCTGGCTAAAAGTGGTCTTCATTGAAGAATTGTGGCCAAAAACTTTACCTTCTTCTTGGAAAAAAGGCCAAGTGACTCAACTATGTATAGAACCATAGGAACGGAATGCAGAAAAATGGCAGCAGTGGCTCTGGACTGATGAGTTAAAATGTGAAGTAATTGGCTATAAAAGAAGGCAATCTGTTCAACAAAAGGCTGGATATCGGTACAATAATGATTGTCTGCAGGTAACAGTAAAGCATGGTGGAGGGTCCTTGCAGTTTGGAACTTCATTACCTCAAATGAAGCTGGGGATTTGGTCATGATTAATAGTGTCCTCAATGTTGAGAGACAGACACTTATTGCTCATACAATACCATCAGGGAGGCATCTGCTTAGCTCCAAATTTATTCTGCAGCAGGACAATGACCCCAATCATACAGTCAAGGTCATTAATAACTATGTTCAGCGTAAATAAGAACAAGGAGTCATAGAAGTGGTGCAATGGCTCCACACTGAGCCCTGATCTCTACATCATCGAATCTGCATGGGATTTCGTGAAGAGGCAGGAGGAATTGCTCAAGAAACATCAACAGAAGATCTGTGGTTACTTTTTCACAATGTTTGGAAAAACCTCCTTGCTGAAAAAACTGTGAGGAATTGTACTGAAAAGAACACCAAATATTGATTTGATTTAGATTTTTATTTTATTCATTCACTTTGCATTTTGTTAATTGATAAAAATAATCTATTAGCGTCTCTATTTTCAAAAGACGTCCTATTCAGCAGCATTATTTCCACAACTGCCTATAACCTTTGCACTGTATTGTGTGTAAATTTATCCACTGAGCCACAGTGCTGCCCATACATATGCCCAACATATGAACTTTAGGCTGCTTTACTGCCACTGCTTTTGTTGCTTACGTTTTGGGTAGTTCCAGTCCCAATAGTTGGGTGATCACTGCTCCTCCCATCAGTCCAAGTCCGTTTATAATTAGTGCTGGATCCTACCTGCTCTTTACATATGTAGGCTCTTGGTCCGGGGGGGGGGGCATGACTGACAGAAATGGCTGGGATCTAAGTAAAGAAAGATACACCTCTGGTTATGGCTGGCGGGCACACACAAATTGGTCAATTTGCATGTTCAGTGCCTCAGATTTCTAGGCATAGTCTATACCACAGTATCACTGTCGAAACTTCATATATTCAAAGTTTGCATATACGGTACCTTGGTGCACACAGTGTCCTGCTACACTCTTTGATGTGGCTATATGTATTTGTTGCAATTCTAATAAGAGAAGTTTATCTTTGGTGACAATCATTTCGTTGCTGGGCTGGCTAAAATGATTCAAGGATTGTTAGCAATCAGTCTGTTCTTCATTCTTGACACTGCATAGACGTTCACACTTTCACAATGAGATTCTCAGGCCGTGGTCTGTGAGAAAACCATCAACCATTAATGGGACACTACTAAGAACAAGTGCAAAGATGAAGTCAGAAGCCATCAATGAGACATTCAGTATGCTACCAACCAGAGATTAACAATAAAATAAAAGAAAAATACAAGTAGGAAGGTCAAAGGGAAAAACCTGAAGGTTTGTGATAAATCCAAGGATCAGAACAAAGGCAGAATCTGCAGGCAAAAGTATACAATCAGACCGACATAATCACTGCATACCAGTGTGACTGTGAAAAGGAGATTGACACTGGTAGTGTCTAGTGATGAGCGAGTATGCTCGTTACTCAAGTTTTCCCGAACATGCTCGGGTGTTCTCCGAGGTTTTGAGCATGCTCAGAAATTTAGATTTTGTCACCATAGCTGCATGATTTGCAACTTCAAGACTGCTTGAATACATGTGAGGATTCCCTAACAAAGAGGCAATTCTAGCATGAGTTTTAGGCTATCTAGCAGCAGCATAAAATCATGGAGCTACGGCGACAAAAATGAAATCTCCGAGCACGCCCAAATACTCAGAGAACACCCGAGCATGCTCAGGAAAACTCGAGTGACGAGCATACTCGCTCATCACCAGTAGTGTCATATATTGTAATATTATTCTTTGGTGCAAGTTTTGTAGATTGGGGGCCAGCACACATATTGGAACCAATTATACTACGATTGAAGCCAAAGCCGAAAATAAAAACAAGATGAGAAAATACCCTGCAATAAATTAATAGCAATAGTGCATGAAAATAATATAGGGTAGGTAGTTAACATATTTTTGATAAAAAAATGTAATAGCCATCCCACCACATCAAGGTGATCCCATTCGGGATGGTCCTAACCTCTAGTATTAAAACCTTACCATATGTCATACGACGTAAATGTGAATAAGGGTCGAGCAGGATCGGAACCCCAACTAATGGACACCCAGCCACTGGCAGCTTTATAAACATAATGTCCAGCTGAAACAAAACGGAGGCTGCGCCCTTAATTGCACAGTGTAGTTTGGCTTTTATGTTTGTTTGTTAGTTAACATAATTTTGATTAAAAACAAAGTACACTGTTATTTTCATGCACTATTGCTATTTATTTATTTTTTGCAGGGAATTTGCTCCTCTAGTTTTTATCTTCGTTTTAGTGGCCAGTGTGAACATGCGTCTACACGTTGAATGCATGCCAAATTATATTCCAGTTCATTTCTTTAGGTTTTTGCTTTATGACTGAAGTTACAATTATTTGTACAGATTCTATATAAATTATCCACACCTTTTAAAAGGCTTCAATATTTCATTGTTCTTATATGAGGACCCAAAGGAGCATATAACCAGTGGAAATAACATAATTGCATATGGTTATCAAACACTAATATCCCTGTGATCGAGAAGAAAGGAAGAAGTGAATTATTGGCAGAACATTAGCACATGTGGCAGATATAAGACCAGTGCAGTTACTGTTTATTGCCTGTCGGACATCTTTAGCAATGATCCAGTCAGACTAGACTCATTAAAGAACAGATTTGCTAATGAAAAAGATTTGTTCTGTATCAGTGGCTGTAATTTTTCTGTATTAATTAGAGACTTTTATCACTGAATCTCTACATTGCATAAATTCATGTACTAATTAGAAATTCGTGTATGTTACTTTCGTGGGATTTAGTCATTGTGTTATGTCTCAATACCTTTCCGTCTGACATTGTGCTCAAAATGTGACCTGTATCCAACATTATTAAATACAATTGCCAATTCCAAAGACTAAAACTAATTAAAATGAGCCAATACTTTTTCAGATTTCTTACAATTTCCTAGGGCTTTCATGAAGCAATCTATGTCAAGACAGAAGACAGAAGATTTTACTCATTAGGATGCAAGTAGTGGCGGCGTGGGCACTGATCCTGACACACTAATATCATGGGTAAGCAATGATTCAAGCTTGGGGCCTGGTCCTATATAATGGCATAGCGCGCAGATTAGTTTAGCCATTTGGATACTTATCTCTACTATTTACCTTGGACTTTCTGGTCTCTATCCTGCTGCACTTGAGAACTTTTACCCATGCCAAATATTAAATATCTTTTGTCAGGATACCACTGTCCTTTTATTATTACCTTATCCTAGTCTGTTTATGTATTATGTATTACTTTCAATAAATTGATATTTTGATTACTTTTTGCTCCAATTTTTCTTATGCTTCATAAGCTATAGGGTTGCAGAGTCTATTTAAAAAGCAGCAGAGACGGATGGGTGGTATACAGCAATAGGCTGACACTTCTTACATTTGTACTTGTGAAAGTCTGCTGGCAATCAGTTCAGCAGCACCTCCTTCATTCTTACACAGTTTCTTTAGCTTTCATACTATAGTACAGCTGTGACATATGAGCCAGTGCCTGTCCCCTCTCTGTGTCTGTTTTGTTGTAGAGCAACACAGGGTAACAATACAATAGCCCAGTTTTACGCCTGGGATTTGTGGCTCAGCCCAACTGAAAGCTTGGGGGTTAATTCCAGGTATGTTAGGATTTCTCCTTGCTGTCAGACCTAGGCTAGTTTGCTCTTGAGAGTCCGTTTTCAGTGCTAGTTAAAGTACATTGAACACTAATCTGGTTTTGCTCTGTTTGCTCCTGTTTTGCCTGTATTAACCTTGTTCTGACCTCAGCCTAAGTATTGACAATTTTGTAAGCTACATATTCTCTGACTTTGACCTCTTGTTATCGACTTTGAATTATGAATCTTTTTGCCTTCAGCTTACTTTTGTGTCCCCCCTAACGTGATGGACAATTCTGACCAGTTCAGCATCTTAGAATGGGATTTTTATGGCAATAGTCCTTTAATATGTTTAAGTAGGTTGAAAGCCCATTTTCTACTCTTCTAGGGTATTCTACGTGGTGTATTTGCTGCGGATTGGACGCTGCGTACAGCCGCAGCATCCAATCTGCAGCGTCCAGATGTTACAGCATAGTGGATGGGATTTTATGAAATCCGATATCCACTATACCTACATAAATGCAGACCACAGCATGTCTATTTATCTTGTGGAAACGCACAGTCTCCACATGGTAACTATGTATAGCATGTGCAGATAAGCCGGCAGCGCTTTGGAGGGAGCGGGGATTTGAAGCCATTTTTGTTAACATGTTGACATATATTTATTTTACTCACTTATACAGGGTGGGCCATTTATATGGATACACCTAAATAAAATGGGAATGCTAGCACAGGCTTCCACTATCCGTTGTTTCAGGTGCTGCACATCTAGTAACATTCGTTAGTTTTTATAATAAATTATATTTTTATTGTAATAAATAAGAATTTATAATATGAAAGTGTAAAGATAGTATTGAACGAAAAGATGATGACCATGATCAATAGTATATGTAATACCCCACAAAACACTAAAAATACATAGAAATACTGTACATAGAGAACCACTAACTATTCAGATAGAAACACATTACTTTGCAATCTCTTCACTTCTGATTCTAAAACCAAGCAGGCACAGTAACCCCTGCTGAAAAGTTCTGCTCTCAAATGACTCTATCAGATCAGTGTGAAGTCCTATTACAGCGACACAAAACCTGAGATGCTCCATAAACTTGTTCTACCTTGTTTATTCTCTTTTATTCGGTCAGCTCAGTAAATAGCTCTTCACTTTATAGGAGAGGTCTTTGCAGCGATCAATAACCCATTATTTTTATTCTATCACTATAGCTACATAATCTTTACTGCAGACATTGAAATATAGGTATATCCCTGCCTCTATTGATAGGGTAGTAAAGTCATCTAAAGACACCATCGGGTGAACAAATGTGTTCTCTACAGTACAAACAGACTCAATGGGTAAAAAAATAAATATATTGTATATTATGTAATGGAATTTCATTTTAACCGCGGGAATTTAGTAACGATTGGGTTCATCTTCAATATAAGAAGCATTTCATTGGGGTAAAAGCGAGAAAGAGACAATATTCTAAAGTGGAGATGTTTATTGGAATAATAATTACACCCCACAAGGAAAAGTCATAAAATTGTAATATACTATAAGTCTGGGTCGGCCTCCACTGAGCCGGAGCGTAATGGCGGACAACTGTCACGATGGTCCCGTTCGCTGGCAGGCCGTCCTCATCCGAATAAAAAGGGGAAAGTTGTGGAAGGGATGAAGAATCAGCCTGTCTCAATAAACAATGTCCAGACCTCAGGTGAAACAGAAAGAAACATAGAATCAAAGAATCATAGAATGATAAGAGTTGGAATGGACCTCCTGGGTCATCTGGTCCAACCCCTGCTCAAAGCAGGATTCACTAAATGATCCCAGACAGGTGTCTGTCCAGCCTCTGTTTGAAGACTTCCATTGAAGGAGAACTCATCACCTCTTGTGGCAGCCTGTTCCACTCATTGATCACCCTAACTGTCAAAAAGTTTATTCTAATATCTAATCTGTGTCTCCTCCCATTCAGTTTCATCCCATTGCTTCTAGTCTTTCCTTGTGCAAATGAGAATAAAGATGATCCTTCTACGATGTGACAGCCCTTGAGATATTTGTGGACCGCTATTAAGTCTCCTCTCAGTCTTCTTTTTTGCAAGCTAAACATTCCCAAATCCTGTAAACGTTCCTCATAGGACATGGTTTGCAGACCGGTCACCATTCTGGTTGCTCTTCTCTGAACTTGCTCCAGTTTGTTGATGTCTTTTTTAAAATATGGTGCCCAAAACTGGACACAGTATTCCAGATGAGGTCTGACCAAAGAGGAGTAGAGGGCAATAATGACTTCACGTCAGTAGTGTAGCCCCGCTACAAGCAGAGGGTGCGGGCGCCTCGGGGCCAGTGCTCTTCGGGGGCCCACCCGGAGCTACACTACCGTAACTGTATCGGCGCGCTGATACAGTTACATTCTGCGGCAGAGCAGGGAGAATCAATCTCCCTGCTCTGCCGAACAGCCACTATGGGGCCCCTGAGCAGGCGGGGGGGCTCGGTGCTAGCAGTGTGTCTCCCTGCCGTCAATGGAAGATCAGCTGTACTGGCATTTAGCCGATACAGCTGATTGCATTGATAGGAGAAGGAGCTCTGCGCTCCTTCTCTCATCATCCCCCTGTCAGTGTCGGCGTCTGACGTCTCCGACACTGACAGTGGGCGCGATGATGTCACTGCCTGGCACCCGCTGTCAGGAAATCAGCGGGAGCAGTGAAGGAACCAGGAAGAAGAGAGGTGAGTATTTATTTACTTATTTTTATGGGTGCTGCTGCCTCACTACAGGCTCTGACTATGGGGGTGCCTTATTACAGGGTCTGACTATGGGAGCTACCTTATTACAGGGTCTGACTATAGGGGTGCTGCCTTATTACAGGGTCTGCCTATAGGGGTGCTGCCTTATTACAGCATCTGACTATGGGGGTGCTGCTTTATTACAGGGTCTGCCTATGGGAGTGCTGCCTTATTACAGGGTCTGCCTATGGGTGCTGCTTTATTACAGGGTCTGACTTAGGGGGCTGCCTTATTACAGGGTCTGACTAGGGGGGCTGCCTCATTACAGGGTATGCCTTTAGGGGTGCTGCCTTATTACATGGTCTGACTATGGGAGCTGCCTTATTACAGAGTCTGACTATGAGGGTGCTGCCTTATTACAGGGTCTGCCGCCTTATTGCAGGGTCTGCCTATAGGGGTGCTGCCTTATTACAGAGTCTGACTATGGGGGTGCTGCCTTATTACAGGGTCTGACACCTTATTACAGGGTCTGCCTATGGGGTAATACATATAAATATCCTCATAATATTAATAAGACCCCTCCATTAGTACATAATGGGCATATATAGAGAAACAATGAAGAGACTGGGTCAAGAGTAAATATAACCATAAAATCAATCAATTTATTAATTACAAAAAAGATAAAAACAGCATTACATAACATAATAATAGAGTGAGAAACAATCACATGAACGGAGTCGTCACACAGCCAGAGACTGAGATAGCCTCCCCCTAATACACTCTCTGCCAACCAAGATGTATATAACCTAGCTGCACATACACTGCATTTTATCAGAAAACATCAAGGGTTAAATAACATAAGTAGTTGCATCCAGTGGTCTGAACCTAGCTAGGTGTGAACGCTCTTATTCAATCTGTCAAGTACCAAATACAATAGCAAGAGCTACACATACATAAGGATGAAAACGGTTATAATACCTGCAGTCATGTTGATCAGCCACAAAAGAGAGGGGGGGGGGTTTCACTCAGTCTGAAGCGCACCTCGACGCGCGTTTCGCCGGACCACCGGCTTCGTCAGGAGGTGGAGTCTAAGTACTGCCCCGGTCTTTTTATGGTGGTCATGTCCGCCTAAATTGCCGGCATGTGTGGAAAATTGCGCAGCGCCGCCATGTTGCACCGTCACTGAGAGCGACAGCGCTCAGTGCGCGCGTCATCCCGTCACATGCTCGGGTCACATGGCCCGGCAGGTAACCAGGGTGACGCGTCGCAACCATAGAGCGCCTCCTCACAGCGGCGATGCAGCGCATGCGCGTCGTGCGCCAACACACAAACCGGCAGAGTGTAGGTATCTAGGTACATATAATATATATCAATTATCGCCTATAACGCCGCAGTCACAGCATATCCATTACTCAGAATTAAGGGGTAGGTGTTAGAACGCCCCAGTACAGAAATATACCAGAATCCGGAGCATATTACTACAAGAAATACCCACAACCCACCAAAAGACCAAATAGTAAAAAAAGAAAAACACATAACAATGTAGGATTCCTAGAAAACAGCAGCCACTTGTGAACATAAATATAAAGAAATATCTACACTGCAAGATAACATAACAGCAGAGTAAAACATGTATACTTTCTGTCCCGTATGCATCCATTTGACGGTCATAGATGTGTTATTATCTTCAGCAATGTTGCACGTGTAGCAATGGTTTAAATGTTCACTTTCAAGGCGGTGCTATAACTCATGAAATGGTCATCGTCCACTAGATAAAGCGCAAGTCGCCAATGGTCGCTGTTGCAATACTAGAGTAAAGTGCAGATGATAATTAGCACCAATAGAGAAACCCACATAAACATAATAAAAACTAGTACACAAAGAAATAAACTGAAACATGCAAAGAAATATAAAAATAAAAATAAACAAAAAGACAGCCTAAAATTCGCGCTAACCTAAAAAGGATTTGAAGCTAACGTACTCATTAAGGCCCTTGGGGGCAACCGTATCCAGATCTACCATCCATCTGGTTTCTCTCTTAAGTAGCTCTTTTTTGTAGTTGCCACCTCTAATCCCCAGCTGAACGCGATCGATCCCTCTAACTTTGAACCATTTAGGATTACTATTATGGTGTATTCTGAAATGTTTTGGTATTGTTTTTAACGTATTGATGTCTACCGCTTGAGCTCCGTTTTTTATGTCTCGTATATGTTCAAGGACACACACACGCAACTCACGTGTGGTCATTCCAATGTAGATTAAGCCACATCCACATTTTGCATAATATATCACATTCTCAGTTTTACAATTAATATGGTGTGTGATTGAAAAAGTTTTAGTAGAGTCACTATTTTCAAATGAACAGGTTCTTTCCATGAATTTGCATGCCGAGCAACCTCCACACTGGAATGACCCCCATTTTGGACCCGCCGACCCAGAGAAGATTGGCCTGTGAGGAGCCATATAGTGGCTTCTAGTCAACAGATCTTTAAGATTTTTAGATCTACGCCAAGTAATTGACGGATAGTGAGGGATGTGTGGTTCAACATCCTCATCTGCCAAAAGCACAGGCCAATATTTCCTCAGGATACCTGATATCTCTTTCCATTCCGAATTAAAAGTGGTTATGAACCGCACGGGTTGGTTCATAGGACTTTTTTTGGGCAACTCATGTCTCGACTGAGCTAGGAGTGTTTCTCTCGCTGTAAATTTAGCCCTCCTATAACCAGCACGTATGGCTCTATGGTTGTAACCTCTCTGCTGAAGATTGCTTTTCAATATCTCAGCTTGCTGTTCAAAGGTCTCATCATCTGAACAGATGCGTCTAATGCGGAGGAATTGACTGATCGGCACGGAACGGAAAGTTTGGGGATGGTGTGATGACCTGGCATGTAATAATGCATTGGTAGCGGTAGACTTACGGAAAACATTGGTGGTGATAAATCCTCTGTCATCTTTATTAAGAATGACATCCAAAAACTCAACCGTATGTTTGCTATATTTCCATGTTAGGTTGATGTTCAGTTGGTTGTCATTTAGCCTATTAAGAAAAGAAATAAGGGAAAACTCAGACCCCTGCCATATAAACAAGACATCGTCTATATAGCGAGACCATGAGACCATGGCGTCAATACCCACAGTGTTCTGGACGACCTCCCTCTCCCACAGCCCCAGGAAAAGATTAGCGTATGAGGCAGCACAAGTCGCCCCCATCGCTGTTCCCTGGAGCTGTAGGAAATAACGGTCCTTAAAAACAAAAAAATTGTGCGTTAAAGAAAAATGTAACAGTTCTAAAATAAAAGAACCCAGGTCCTCATCCAAATTGGCCATACTCAAAAAGAAACTGCATGCCGTGATCCCATGGTCATGCCCTATAGAGGTGTACAGTGACTCAACATCACATGTTACCAGATACATGTCGTCCTCAAGTTGTACCCCATTTAAGCGACTCAAAATATCAGTCGAGTCGCGGATAAATGAAGGTAGTGTCTCGACACATTGTTGGAGATAAAAATCAATAAATCTGCATACCCCTTCTGTCAAACTCCCTATCCCCGAGACGATAGGCCGACCTGATGGATTGGTGGCGTTTTTGTGTATCTTAGGTGTCAAGTAGAACGTGGGGATCACTGGGAACTCAACCATAAGACCATCTAACATTTTAGTTGAGATAACTCCTCTATCTCTCGCCGATATTAACAGGCTATCTAACTCCTTTTTAAACCGTTCAAGTGGATTACTCTCTAGACGCTTATAGCACTGCGGTACATTAAGCTGTCTAAATGCCTCATGTTCGTACATCTCTGCCGGCCACACCACAACATTGCCCCCCTTGTCAGCAGGCTTTATTACTACATCATGCATATTTTTAAGTTCTTTGACTGCTTTATTTTGTGCTGCTGACAGGTTATACTGTTTAGGCTTATTTGAGATTTCAGCCATATCTCTTTTAACTAATTTGACAAAAATGTCAACATTGGGGCATAAGCCACAAGGGGGGAAATGTTGTGATGCGCCATGCAGAAACGTAGGAACACCCATCTGCACCTGAGTGCCCTGTTCAACCAGCAAGTCTTCTAGGTCAGCCAGTGTTCTGGCTTCAATATCACTAGGTGACATGTTCTTTGCCTGGTTGGCGAAAAACTTTTTGAAATTCAGCTTTCTAGTAAAAAGCTCCAAGTCTTTCACAAGAGTAAAAGAGTTAAATGTGGCCACAGGTGCAAAAGTTAATCCCTTCTCTAGCACTTGTATTTGTGTAGATGTGAGTACCCTATCTGAAAGGTTAATTACCTTTAAAATCGACGTGGTCTCCTTTCTCTCCTTACTGTGTTCATCGTGCGCATTGGAGGGAGCGGGGTGACGGATGTGTGGGGCAGTAGATCTAGATGTCTTCCCTCGCCTCCCCCACTCCGCTTTTCTAAAAAATGCTCTCCACATGATTCCTCTGATAGACTGGAAGCAACAGATGATGATCGTGATACTGTTATCCGGTCTCGCTTTTTGTTGTTATATTGCCACCTATAGATTCTTTTCTGATCGTAATCTTGCTGATCTCTATGGAATTTACGTATCTTTTGACTCTGTATCTCTTTTTCCCATTTGATCAATTCTGTCTCTGTCTCCTTATCAAACTGGCTGCACTCGTCTGCCGTCAGAGATGCTTGTATTTTAGTTTTCAGTGCATCTATTTCTCCTTCCACATGTTCCAATTTTTTCTTATCAGCACCAATAAGGAGCTCCAAGAGTGTCCGGGAGCACTTGGACAGGGTGTCTTCCCACTTATTAGTGAACAGAGGATCACACTCAGCTGTCGGGTAGATCTGGATCCTGAGCCCCCTTGGGATAATGTCTCTCTGTAAATACGTTTCAAGTGAAACCTTATTCCACCATACTTTAGTGCGTGTTTTGAGTAAGTTTTTTATGCTAGCTTTCAAATCCTCAACCTCTCCGGCTTCTGTGTAAGACCCCGACTTCTCACCAAAAAGGACCCCTAACTGGTTAATCCAGGTTTTGTCACGTTTACGGAAGTCCATATATTCGATATTTGAGGCATCTGTTAACACAGACAAACAATATAGATAATACATATAAATATCCTCATAATATTAATAAGACCCCTCCATTAGTACATAATGGGCATATATAGAGAAACAATGAAGAGACTGGGTCAAGAGTAAATATAACCATAAAATCAATCAATTTATTAATTACAAAAAAGATAAAAACAGCATTACATAACATATAATAATAGAGTGAGAAACAATCACATGAACGGAGTCGTCACACAGCCAGAGACTGAGATAGCCTCCCCCTAATACACTCTCTGCCAACCAAGATGTATATAACCTAGCTGCACATACACTGCATTTTATCAGAAAACATCAAGGGTTAAATAACATAAGTAGTTGCATCCAGTGGTCTGAACCTAGCTAGGTGTGAACGCTCTTATTCAATCTGTCAAGTACCAAATACAATAGCAAGAGCTACACATACATAAGGATGAAAACGGTTATAATACCTGCAGTCATGTTGATCAGCCACAAAAGAGAGGGGGGGGGGGGTTTCACTCAGTCTGAAGCGCACCTCGACGCGCGTTTCGCCGGACCACCTGCTTCGTCAGGAGGTGGAGCCTAAGTACTGCCCCGGTCTTTTTATGGTGGTCATGTCCGCCTAAATTGCCGGCATGTGTGGAAAATTGCGCAGCGCCGCCATGTTGCACCGTCACTGAGAGCGACAGCGCTCAGTGCGCGCGTCATCCCGTCACATGCTCGGGTCACATGGCCCGGCAGGTAACCAGGGTGACGCGTCGCAACCATAGAGCGCCTCCTCACAGCGGCGATGCAGCGCATGCGCGTCGTGCGCCAACACACAAACCGGCAGAGTGTAGGTATCTAGGTACATATAATATATATCAATTATCGCCTATAACGCCGCAGTCGCAGCATATCCATTACTCAGAATTAAGGGGTAGGTGTTAGAACGCCCCAGTACAGAAATATACCAGAATCCGGAGCATATTACTACAAGAAATACCCACAACCCACCAAAAGACCAAATAGTAAAAAAAGAAAAACACATAACAATGTAGGATTCCTAGAAAACAGCAGCCACTTGTGAACATAAATATAAAGAAATATCTACACTGCAAGATAACATAACAGCAGAGTAAAACATGTATACTTTCTGTCCCGTATGCATCCATTTGACGGTCATAGATGTGTTATTATCTTCAGCAATGTTGCACGTGTAGCAATGGTTTAAATGTTCACTTTCAAGGCGGTGCTATAACTCATGAAATGGTCATCGTCCACTAGATAAAGCGCAAGTCGCCAATGGTCGCTGTTGCAATACTAGAGTAAAGTGCAGATGATAATTAGCACCAATAGAGAAACCCACATAAACATAATAAAAACTAGTACACAAAGAAATAAACTGAAACATGCAAAGAAATATAAAAATAAAAATAAACAAAAAGACAGCCTAAAATTTGCGCTAACCTAAAAAGGATTTGAAGCTAACGTACTCATTAAGGCCCTTGGGGGCAACCGTATCCAGATCTACCATCCATCTGGTTTCTCTCTTAAGTAGCTCTTTTTTGTAGTTGCCACCTCTAATCCCCAGCTGAACGCGATCGATCCCTCTAACTTTGAACCATTTAGGATTACTATTATGGTGTATTCTGAAATGTTTTGGTGATGTTTTTAACGTATTGATGTCTACCGCTTGAGCTCCGTTTTTTATGTCTCGTATATGTTCAAGGACACGCACACGCAACTCACGTGTGGTCATTCCAATGTAGATTAAGCCACATCCACATTTTGCATAATATATCACATTCTCAGTTTTACAATTAATATGGTGTGTGATTGAAAAAGTTTTAGTAGAGTCACTATTTTCAAATGAACAGGTTCTTTCCATGAATTTGCATGCCGAGCAACCTCCACACTGGAATGACCCCCATTTTGGACCCACCGACCCAGAGAAGATTGGCCTGTGAGGAGCCACATAGTGGCTTCTAGTCAACAGATCTTTAAGATTTTTAGATCTACGCCAAGTAATTGACGGATAGTGAGGGATGTAACATAGTAACATAGAAACATAGTTAGTAAGGCCGAAAAAAGACATTTGTCCATCCAGTTCAGCCTATATTCCATCATAATAAATACCCAGATCTACGTCCTTCTACAGAACCTAATAATTGTATGATACAATATTGTTCTGCTCCAGGAAGACATCCAGGCCTCTCTTGAACCCCTCGACTGAGTTCGCCATCACCACCTCCTCAGGCAAGCAATTCCAGATTCTCACTGCCCTAACAGTAAAGAATCCTCTTCTATGTTGGTGGAAAAACCTTCTCTCCTCCACACACAAAGAATGCCCCCTTGTGCCCGTCACCTTCCTTGGTATAAACAGATCCTCAGCGAGATATTTGTATTGTCCCCTTATATACTTATACATGGTTATTAGATCGCCCCTCAGTCGTCTTTTTTCTAGACTAAATAATCCTAATTTCGCTAATCTATCTGGGTATTTTAGTTCTCCCATCCCCTTTATTAATTTTGTTGCCCTCCTTTGTACTCTCTCTAGTTCCATTATATCCTTCCTGAGCACCGGTGCCCAAAACTGGACACAGTACTCCATGTGCGGTCTAACTAGGGATTTGTACAGAGGCAGTATAATGCTCTCATCATGTGTATCCAGACCTCTTTTAATGCACCCCATGATCCTGTTTGCCTTGGCAGCTGCTGCCTGGCACTGGCTGCTCCAGGTAAGTTTATCATTAACTAGGATCCCCAAGTCCTTCTCCCTGTCAGATTTACCCAGTGGTTTCCCGTTCAGTGTGTAATGGTGATATTGATTCCCTCTTCCCATGTGTATAACCTTACATTTATCATTGTTAAACCTCATCTGCCACCTTTCAGCCCAAGTTTCCAACTTATCCAGATCCATCTGTAGCAGAATACTATCTTCTCTTGTATTAACTGCTTTACATAGTTTTGTATCATCTGCAAATATCGATATTTTACTGTGTAAACCTTCTACCAGATCATTAATGAATATGTTGAAGAGAACAGGTCCCAATACTGACCCCTGCGGTACCCCACTGGTCACAGCGACCCAGTTAGAGACTATACCATTTATAACCACCCTCTGCTTTCTATCACTAAGCCAGTTACTAACCCATTTACACACATTTTCCCCCAGACCAAGCATTCTCATTTTGTGTACCAACCTCTTGTGCGGCACGGTATCAAACGCTTTGGAAAAATCGAGATATACCACGTCCAATGACTCACCTTGGTCCAGTCTATAGCTTACCTCTTCATAAAAACTGATTAGATTGGTTTGACAGGAGCGATTTCTCATAAACCCATGCTGATATGGAGTTAAACAGTTATTCTCATTGAGATAATCCAGAATAACATCCCTCAGAAACCCTTCAAATATTTTACCAACAATAGAGGTTAGACTTACTGGCCTATAATTTCCAGGTTCACTTTTAGAGCCCTTTTTGAATATTGGCACCACATTTGCTATGCGCCAGTCCTGCGGAACAGACCCTGTCGCTATAGAGTCACTAAAAATAAGAAATAATGGTTTATCTATTACATTACTTAGTTCTCTTAGTACTCGTGGGTGTATGCCATCCGGACCCGGAGATTTATCTATTTTAATCTTATTTAGCCGGTTTCGCACCTCTTCTTGGGTTAGATTGGTGACCCTTAATATAGGGTTTTCATTGTTTCTTGGGATTTCACCTAGCATTTCATTTTCCACCGTGAATACCGTGGAGAAGAAGGTGTTTAATATGTTAGCTTTTTCCTCGTCATCTACAACCATTCTTTCCTCACTATTTTTTAAGGGGCCTACATTTTCAGTTTTTATTCTTTTACTATTGATATAGTTGAAGAACAGTTTGGGATTAGTTTTACTCTCCTTAGCAATGTGCTTCTCTGTTTCCTTTTTGGCAGCTTTAATTAGTTTTTTAGATAAAGTATTTTTCTCCCTATAGTTTTTTAGAGCTTCAATGGTGCCATCCTGCTTTAGTAGTGCAAATGCTTTCTTTTTACTGTTAATTGCCTGTCTTACTTCTTTGTTTAGCCACATTGGGTTTTTCCTATTTCTAGTCCTTTTATTCCCACAAGGTATAAACCGCTTACACTGCCTATTTAGGATGTTCTTAAACATTTCCCATTTATTATCTGTATTCTCATTTCTGAGGATATTGTCCCAGTCTACCAGATTAAGGGCATCTCTAAGCTGTTCAAACTTTGCCTTCCTAAAGTTCAATGTTTTTGTGACTCCCTGACAAGTCCCCCTAGTGAAAGACAGGTGAAACTGCACAATATTGTGGTCGCTATTTCCTAAATGCCCAACCACCTGCAGATTTGTTATTCTGTCAGGTCTATTAGATAGTATTAGGTCTAAAAGTGCTGCTCCTCTGGTTGGATTCTGCACCAATTGTGAAAGATAATTTTTCTTGGTTATTAGCAGAAACCTGTTGCCTTTATGGGTTTCACAGGTTTCTGTTTCCCAGTTAATATCCGGGTAGTTAAAGTCCCCCATAACCAGGACCTCATTATGGGTTGCAGCTTCATCTATCTGCTTTAGAAGTAGACTTTCCATGCTTTCTGTTATATTTGGGGGTTTGTAACAGACCCCAATGAGAATTTTGTTACCATTTTTCCCTCCATGAATTTCAACCCATATGGACTCGACATCCTCATTCCCTTCGCTAATATCCTCCCTTAAAGTGGATTTTAGACAAGACTTTACATAGAGACAAACCCCTCCTCCTCTCCGATTTTTACGATCCTTTCTAAACAGACTGTAACCCTGTAAGTTAACTGCCCAGTCATAGCTTTCATCTAACCATGTCTCGGTTATTCCCACTATGTCAAAGTTACCTGTAGATATTTCGGCTACAGGTGTGTGGTTCAACATCCTCATCTGCCAAAAGCACAGGCCAATATTTCCTCAGGATACCTGATATCTCTTTCCATTCCGAATTAAAAGTGGTTATGAACCGCACGGGTTGGTTCATAGGACTTTTTTTGGGCAACTCATGTCTCGACTGAGCTAGGAGTGTTTCTCTCGCTGTAAATTTAGCCCTCCTATAACCAGCACGTATGGCTCTATGGTTGTAACCTCTCTGCTGAAGATTGCTTTTCAATATCTCAGCTTGCTGTTCAAAGGTCTCATCATCTGAACAGATGCGTCTAATGCGGAGGAATTGACTGATCGGCATTGACTGATAAATCCTATGTCATCTTTATTAAGAGTTTTTGGATGTCATTCTTAATAAAGATGACAGAGGATTTATCACCACCAATGTTTTCCGTAAGTCTACCGCTACCAATGCATTATTACATGCCAGGTCATCACACCATCCCCAAACTTTCCGTTCCGTGCCGATCAGTCAATTCCTCCGCATTAGACGCATCTGTTCAGATGATGAGACCTTTGAACAGCAAGCTGAGATATTGAAAAGCAATCTTCAGCAGAGAGGTTACAACCATAGAGCCATACGTGCTGGTTATAGGAGGGCTAAATTTACAGCGAGAGAAACACTCCTAGCTCAGTCGAGACATGAGTTGCCCAAAAAAAGTCCTATGAACCAACCCGTGCGGTTCATAACCACTTTTAATTCGGAATGGAAAGAGATATCAGGTATCCTGAGGAAATATTGGCCTGTGCTTTTGGCAGATGAGGATGTTGAACCACACATCCCTCACTATCCGTCAATTACTTGGCGTAGATCTAAAAATCTTAAAGATCTGTTGACTAGAAGCCACTATGTGGCTCCTCACAGGCCAATCTTCTCTGGGTCGGCGGGTCCAAAATGGGGGTCATTCCAGTGTGGAGGTTGCTCGGCATGCAAATTCATGGAAAGAACCTGTTCATTTGAAAATAGTGACTCTACTAAAACTTTTTCAATCACACACCATATTAATTGTAAAACTGAGAATGTGATATATTATGCAAAATGTGGATGTGGCTTAATCTACATTGGAATGACCACACGTGAGTTGCGTGTGCGTGTCCTTGAACATATACGAGACATAAAAAACGGAGCTCAAGCGGTAGACATCAATACGTTAAAAACAATACCAAAACATTTCAGAATACACCATAATAGTAATCCTAAATGGTTCAAAGTTAGAGGGATCGATCGCGTTCAGCTGGGGATTAGAGGTGGCAACTACAAAAAAGAGCTACTTAAGAGAGAAACCAGATGGATGGTAGATCTGGATACGGTTGCCCCCAAGGGCCTTAATGAGTACGTTAGCTTCAAATCCTTTTTAGGTTAGCGCGAATTTTAGGCTGTCTTTTTGTTTATTTTTATTTTTATATTTCTTTGCATGTTTCAGTTTATTTCTTTGTGTACTAGTTTTTATTATGTTTATGTGGGTTTCTCTATTGGTGCTAATTATCATCTGCACTTTACTCTAGTATTGCAACAGCGACCATTGGCGACTTGCGCTTTATCTAGTGGACGATGACCATTTCATGAGTTATAGCACCGCCTTGAAAGTGAACATTTAAACCATTGCTACACGTGCAACATTGCTGAAGATAATAACACATCTATGACCGTCAAATGGATGCATACGGGACAGAAAGTATACATGTTTTACTCTGCTGTTATGTTATCTTGCAGTGTAGATATTTCTTTATATTTATGTTCACAAGTGGCTGCTGTTTTCTAGGAATCCTACATTGTCATGTGTTTTTTTTTTTTTTACTATTTGGTCTTTTGGTGGGTTGTGGGTATTTCTTGTAGTAATATGCTCAGGATTCTGGTATATTTCTGTACTGGGGCGTTCTAACACCTACCCCTTAATTCTGAGTAATGGATATGCTGCGACTGCGGCGTTATAGGCGATAATTGATATATATTATATGTACCTAGATACCTACACTCTGCCGGTTTGTGTGTTGGCGCACGACGCGCATGCGCTGCATCGCCGCTGTGAGGAGGCGCTCTATGGTTGCGACGCGTCACCCTGGTTACCTGCCGGGCCATGTGACCCGAGCATGTGACGGGATGACGCGCGCACTGAGCGCTGTCGCTCTCAGTGACGGTGCAACATGGCGGTGCTGCGCAATTTTCCACACATGCCGGCAATTTAGGCGGACATGACCACCATAAAAAGACCGGGGCAGTACTTAGACTCCACCTCCTGACGAAGCCGGTGGTCCGGCGAAACGCGCGTCGAGGTGCGCTTCAGACTGAGTGAAACCCCCCCCCTCTCTTTTGTGGCTGATCAACATGACTGCAGGTATTATAACCGTTTTCATCCTTATGTATGTGTAGCTCTTGCTATTGTATTTGGTACTTGACAGATTGAATAAGAGCGTTCACACCTAGCTAGGTTCAGACCACTGGATGCAACTACTTATGTTATTTAACCCTTGATGTTTTCTGATAAAATGCAGTGTATGTGCAGCTAGGTTATATACATCTTGGTTGGCAGAGAGTGTATTAGGGGGAGGCTATCTCAGTCTCTGGCTGTGTGACGACTCCGTTCATGTGATTGTTTCTCACTCTATTATTATATGTTATGTAATGCTGTTTTTATCTTTTTTGTAATTAATAAATTGATTGATTTTATGGTTATATTTACTCTTGACCCAGTCTCTTCATTGTTTCTCTATATCTGCCTATGGGATGCTGCCTTATACTACAGGGTCTGCCTATGGGGGTACTGCCTTATTACAGGGTCTGCCTATATGGGGGTGCTGCCTTATTACAGTGTCTGCCTATGGGGGCTGCCGTATGCTATAGAGTCTGCCTATGGGGAGTGCATTATACTATATTGTGGACTATTTGGTGCATTATGCTACTGTATATGGAGACTATCTAGGGGGCCATCATACAGTGTGGAGATCATTATACATTGTTGGAGGCATCAACCAGTTTGGGGGCTACTAAGGAGTCAGTATACTGTGTGGGTGCATTAAACTTTGTATAAGAGATCATCATACTGTGTACAGTATAGGGGAGCTGTACAGGGGAAGACTCGGGACTTTATTAAATGTAAAGTGGGCACTTATTGTTATAGGGGAACTCAGGTTACTGTGGCTATCAAAGGGGCACACAGGACAATATTACTTTCTAGGGGCAAAATATGGGCAGTGTTTTCTAGGGCACTTGAACCTGGCATTACAATATTGTAGAGAGTTGCTTTAGAATTTAGAGGGCACAGAGAGCCACACAGCAGGTGCAGTAATAGGGACACATACGGCAGCAGCTGCTCAGTATTGGGGTATCAGGTGCAGTAATAGGAAAACATACGGCAGCAGCGGCTCAGTATTAGGGTATCAGGGGCAGTAATAGTGACACATACGGCAGCAGCGGCTCAGTATTAGGGTATCAGGGGCAGTAATAGGGACACATACGGCAGCAGCGTCTCAGTATTGGGGTATCAGCAGGATGAGGAGTTTGTGCAGGTTGGTAGTAGAAGGTGATGGGGCTGGAATATGAGAAGTGAAATGTGTCTTTGTTGTATTCTCTGCAGGTGAGTCATTGTTGGAAGAAGTTGTCATGTCTGCCTGGGCCAGATGGAAAAGGCGGGAAAAATGAACAATTCCATCAGAAAGGACGTCAGCGGTATGACATTGTCTGTAACTGTGCTGTGATCTGTTATATGTTCTGTAGGACTGGTATCTACCACTGACCATATGGCGGTAATATCCATATTGGTCTTTATATAGAGATTATCTTCAGTAATAACACGGTCATCTGCTGAGGTTCTCCTCCAGTATTAGAGCGCGTCACTGGGTTATAATCAAGGTTACCTGGATAGGGGCCCACTCAGAAGCTTCACCCCTCCTGGACCAAAACCCTAGCTACGCCTCTGCTTCACATGATCTAGACTGTATGCTTCTGTTGATACATCCCAGAATTGTATTTGCCCTTTTTACTTCTGCATCACACTGTTGACTCATGTTCAGTCTGAGATCTATTAGTATACCCAAGTCTTTTTCACATGTGCTGTTGCTTAGCCCTATTCCTCCCATTCTGTATATGTTTTTTTTTTCATTTTTATTGCCCAGATGTAGTACTTTACATTTTTCCCTCTTAAAAATCATTCTGTTAGTTGCTGCCCACTGCTCCAGTTTATTTATATCTTTTTGAATCCTCTCTCTTCTCTAGTATTAGCTATCCCTCCTAGCTTTGTGTCATCAGCAAATTTAATCAGTTTACCCTCAATTCCTTCATCTAAATCATGGATAAAGATGTTGAAAAACACAGGGCCCAGGACGAAGCCCTGTGGTACCCTGTCATGATATGTACTTTTGCCCTGTCCTGTATTTGAATAATATGCCATTTGATGTATGTAACTGTTCTCTGGTTTCTATTAGCTGTAATTTATGTATTTTCTTGTGCTGGGAGTTCACCTGTAACAATATGTTTCCTTCCCCCAATACTTGCAGCCCTAAGCTATAATGTAATTAAGCTTTGTCAACACCACTAGTGAAGAATGGCCATTCTTCCTCACAGCAGGTGGCTAGTCAAATGTACATACTAGATAGACTAAGCGAAGCCGACCAGTCTAGAATCTTCTGGTGGACCCAACCATTGAATAGAAGGTGTGATCCCTACCCCCCTTCATGGGCGGATCCCAGGAGCACAGACAAGAGACCCATGTGTGATCTAGCCAGTTGTGTGTTGGATACTGGAAGAGAAGGAACCGAAGCTGTCTGAGGAAGCAATCGGTATCCGTGTGATTGTGGTGGATCTGTTGGACTTGTGGAAGGACTATTGTTTTGCTTATCGGGTGCGGGATAAATGGAAAGCACCTCCAGATCTGTTTCTTTACTTGGACTTATTGTGGACTTCTCGTGGACTTGAAGGACATTATGGATATTTGATGTTGTATGCTCCCTGCTTTAATAAATCTCGTTGGATCGTCCCTCGGCCTGTTGTCCCTTCCTGCTCTGCCGTACACCCCGTCACAAACTGGTTGGCAGCAGTGGGATCATAGCATAAGGAATGGAGGACAGCGGCCCATCAACATCGGGAACCAGCACTGCAGAGTACAAGAACTGGACTTTGGGGAGCCTACAATCAAAGGCCCGTGAAGTAGGCATCCGTTTTAAAGGACTCTCCAAGGAGCAGCTTATTGAGGCTTTGGAAGGAGTTCGCCTGCAAGATTACGCTGAGGAAGGATCCCCACAGCAAATGGAGGAAAGACGGCAGCCTGAGGTAATTACCCAAAAAAGTCATGGGTTGTGTTGTACGAGGAGGAGTTGGCATTGCTGGGAGAAGAGGCCACCATAGACGATAAGAGGGAGGCCATTCACAGAGCTCAGGAGAGGGAGACCATTCACAGAGCCGAGGAGAGGGAGGCCATTCACAGAACCGAGGAGATGGCATTGCTGGAGAGGCAGATCGCTTTGGAAGCAGCTAGAAACTCCAGACAGACTGTAACCCCAGCACCCACCATGAGGGAACTTCCCAGAGTTTCCGCAAAGACTTCAAGCCCTTTAATGAGGCTGCAGGCGACATTGAGGGCTTCTTCCAGGACTTTGAGCATCAGTGTTGATTAATGGAATTTCCGGAAAGGGAGCGAGTCCGATATCTGGTGGGGCTCTTAGAGGGTGGAGCTGCTGCAGCCTATAGAGCTATGGACCCTCGGGGAAACTGTGAGTATGCGGAGATTAAATGGACTATTCTAGAACATTATGCTGTTACCCCAGACACTTACAGGACTCAGTTCCGTACTTTAGCCTGTGATGAGGAAGTGTCTTTCAAGATGTATGCCCACAGACTCAAACAAATATGTCATCGCTGGCTGGAGGCAGAGGGGGCCTTAACCTGGGAGACCTTCCTCCAGGTTATCCTAAAAGAGCAGTTTTACTTCAAGTGCCCTGCTGAGATCAGGGAATGGGTGCGTGAGAGGAGACCAGTGGAGGGTTCTGTTGGAGGATGGAGAGAGGCCTACCAGCTCCACAACACCGGTGGCCCCCAGTTCTTCTGTCCCCATTGTTCCCCATTCCTCTAAGCCACCACCTCATGCTGATACATGCTGTGTAAATGTGCCTCCAGTTGCTTCTACTGCGTTTTCTAGAATACGACGAGGAGAGGAAGTAGCAGAGCGCAGGTGTTATGGTTGTGGGCATCCGGGGCATCTGCAGGCCTCATGCCCAGCCAGCCCATGGAGGAGTTGTCCTCAAACCCCTACAGCACCTTCAGGTGGGAGCCAGCCTCCAGGTTCCCTTACCCCTCACCCAAGAGGACGCCTTGGATGGAGTGAGACCCAGCACAGATGCTATCGATGTGGGCAGCCGGGGCATCTGCAAGCCTCCTGCCCAGCTGTTCAAATGAGGATTGATCCTGTACCCAGTCGTATTATTAATTATGTACAGCCAAGTGCCATGGAGGATGACGTGTCACCACTACGTGATGACTGGTCTAGTGCCTCACCCACCCATGTTGCACCACTAGGAGTTTATCTGGAATTGCTTGCCTGAGGAGGTGGTGATGGCGAACTCAGTCGAGGGGTTCAAGAGAGGCCTGGATGTCTTCCTGGAGCAGAACAATATTGTATCATACAATTAGGTTCTGTAGAAGGACGTAGATCTGGGGATTTATTATGATGGAATATAGGCTGAACTGTATGGACAAATGTCTTTTTTCGGCCTTACTAACTATGTTACTATGTTACTATGTATGACCTGCAGCTATGACGACTTCTGCTCATTGAGGTAAGCTCTTGCAGGAGTTCGTGCTGGATGGACAGAGACTTATTGGATTTTGAGACTCAGGGGCTTTCCTCACACTGGCTGATCCCCGAGTGGTTCGGCCTGAGGCAATCCGTAGAGGACCTGGGATTGTCATTAAACTGGCTGGTGGACAATGGAGGACTATTCCCACAGCCACTGTGGATCTGAACTTTGGTTTTGGGGTCAGGCGATTGAGACATTCTTCCAACTGGATGTGCAGCCATTTACGACCACTCTTTGGGTCCAGTCACTAAGCCAGTTATGAATCCACCAAACAGTTGCCTTATATTAATTTACAGCCAAGCTATTGAACCAATATGCCCTAAATTTGGCATACAGGTAAAAGTGGAACTTTGGAAACTTTTAAACCGGGTTTCAGGTCTCTAGGACCTAACGTTTGAGAAATTTGCCTAAAACCCCCCCAAACAAATTAAAATGCAAATATTAATTTACAGCTAAATGAGTGTCTACGGTATCCTATATGTTATGCTGTTGATTGTTGGTTACGGTACGAGCTATCCCCAAAAATCCATTAGTCAGTCCTTTATGACTGTCCAACAGTGAATTTTATCTGTCTTTTTCTGAACTCTTCTCAGATTATTTGCGACCGTAAACCACATCAAAGTTGAATGTGCTTGGAAATAAAGAGCTGGTAAGAACCAAACAGTGATATTTTTATATAAGAAACCCAATTACAAATATGATTTACAGCCCCAAATGTATGCATTAAAGTTTAAAGAAAAAGAATCTGGGCCACTGATTTAAATGGGATCTTACGGTAGGTCCATCAAGTTCAGCCTTTCTCCAGAAATTGTACATTTCATCACTAATTTAACTATAACCTGCAATGTTATGTGTGTCAAGAAAATCAGCCATCCCTTTTTTAAAAGCTGTTATAGTGTCTGCCATTACTAGCTCTTGTGTTCGGGCATTCCACAGTCTGACTGCTCTAAGCCTGTTTAGCTGTTGGAATCGCCTTTCTTCCAGCGGTAATATGTGCCCCCTGGTCTTCAGTATGGTCTTTGGAAGGAATAAGTCATGTGCCAATGTTTTCTACTGGCCACATATATATTTATACACGTAAATGAGATTCCCCTCTGAGGTGTCTTTTTTCTAAGCTAAACAAGCCCAACGTTTCCAACCTCTTCTCATAGGAGATGACTTCTATCCCTTGTAATAATCTAGTTACCCGTCTTTGAACTGATTCTTGCTTCTGAATATCCTTTTTAAAATGTGGAGCACAAAACTGCATCCCATATTCTAGATGTGGCCTCAGCAGTGATTTACAGTATAAAGGGGTAACAATACATTGGGATCGCAGGATTTTATCTCTTTTTATTCATCCTAAAATCTTGTTTGCTTTCAGCTGCTGCTTGACATTGAGTACTGCTGCTCAGCTTACTTGTAACCAGAATACCCAAGGCCTTCTCCTGTTCTGTATGTTCTGTAGTCCCGAGTATACTCTCATTTAATGTATATACAGCAATAGTATTACTCCATCCCAGGTGCAATACTTTGCATTTATCTACATTAAATCTCATTTGCAAAGTGTTTGCCCATTCAGTCATCTTATTCAGATTGTTTTGTAATATTTTAATGTCAAGGTCAGATTTTAATATCCTACATAGTTTGGTGTCGTCAACAAAGGCTGACACTCTCCATCCCATCCACTTGGTCATTAATAAAGAATCGGTCCTGGCACACATCCCTGTGGTCCCCACTGCTGACTGTATCCCATTTAGAGAACGTACCATGTATGACAACTCTTTGTTTTCTGTGATTTAGCCAATTCCTTACCCATCTACATGCAGTTTCCCTCAATCCTTGCTTCTGTATCTTCTGTATAAGGCTATTATGTGGAACTGTATCAAATCCCTTTGCAAAGTCCAGATAAATCACATCAGCCGCATTAAAAACATCCAGATTTGCACTTACCTTCTCAAAGAAACCCAACAGGCTAATTATACGAGACTTACTCTTCATGAATCCATGCTGGTTGTCAGTTATTATATTATTATCTACATTATATTTCTGCAGGTCATCTCTAATAATGCCCTCAAAAAATTTGCACAGTTCTGATGTCAGGCTTAGGGGACGGTAGCTGCCCGGATCCACCTTCTTACCTTTCTTAAATGTTGGTACTATGTGAGATATCGTCAAATCCTGTGGCACCACCCCTGTTGCAAGAGAGTCTAAGAATATGAGATACAGTGGTCTGTCAATTATTGAGCTCAATTCTCTCAGTGTTTGTGGATGAATGCCATCTGGGCCGGGGGATTTGTTAATGTTTAAATTGCTCAGATGTAGATGCACTTTTTTGTGTCAAACTAGTTACATCAGGTTATAAATTTTGATTTTTGCCTTGTTTAATGATCCCTATGACAGACAGTTCATTGGTGAACATGGATGAAAAGTGCCTGTTTAATATCTCAGCCTTTTCTTTATCCTCTGTAATTATCTTCTTGTTGTCATCTTTTAAGGGGCCAATACTATCTGTTTTTTTCTTTTTGGCATTGATGTATTTATAAAAAATTAAAAAATTTTGGGATTTATTTTAATGTCGGTGATGTGTTTCTCTGTAGATAACGTTGGTAGCTTGATTTCTTTTTTACATTTCTTATTTAGATCTTTATACTCCTGTTCAGCTCCTCCTGCTCTACAACATGGTGCCTACAAGCACAATGTAACAGGTTCACTTTAAATGATATTGCCATATAGTCCTCAGTAATTTGGGCACAGTGCATGCTGCACTGTTTGTTACAGTAAAATAATAGCTATCCTATAAATCAATAATCTTTGTTATTATGAAAGGGGGTAACATATTATTTTCTAGAAGTCTGGTAGTTGAGACCCTCAGTGATTCTGAAAACAGGGCTCTGCAGCGACTCATCTAGAAGGGAGAAGAAGTTCACATGCTCGACCTCCACCCCATTAATTGTCTGTTCGACTAGGGAAATAGCCGAATGCTGTACTGTACTTGACTTTTTCCAGTACTCCCATAGACAATTAATAAAGGGGAGGTCGAGAATCTGCAACTCAACCCTATTCAATAAGGATCTGTTCTCAGGTTTGCTGGGGGTTCAAGTGATAGGATATCCAGCCACCAGTAAGTTATTCTCTTTTCTTGTAAATTTTAACAGAATGATCTTTCGCTAGAACAGAACAGGTCAAACAAACATGGAAAAAATAACTATAACTAGTATCATTTCTAGTCCATATGTATGTAACTTCCCTGTTTACTTTCAGAAGCCCTAAACACCAAACAGATGGGTCCCCGGGTATGTGTGCTAAAGTTCTCTACCATAAACGTCACTTCTCAAGGTGGACTCTACCATGTCACAGTGGAGCTGGGGCCCCTTCACATTTTTGGAGAATAAGCCAGACAGTTTTAGAAAAATAATCTATTCTTTGCTAAGTGTTGGAACTACAGTGGGGCAAAAAAGTATTTAGTCAGTCAGCAATAGTGCAAGTTCCACCACTTAAAAAGATGAGAGGCGTCTGTAATTTACATCATAGGTAGACCTCAACTATGGGAGACAAACTGAGAAAAAAAATCCAGAAAATCACATTGTCTGTTTTTTTTAACATTTTATTTGCATATTATGGTGGAAAATAAGTATTTGGTCAGAATCAAAATTTCATCTCAATACTTTGTAATTGTTGGCAATGACAGAGGTCAAACGTTTTCTGTAAATCTTCACAAGGTTGCCACACACTGTTGTTGGTATGTTGGCCCATTCCTCCATGCAGATCTCCTCTAGAGCAGTGATGTTTTTGGCTTTTCGCTTGGCAACACGGACTTTCAACTCCCTCCAAAGGCTTTCTATAGGGTTGAGATCTGGAGACTGGCTAGGCCACTCCAGGACCTTGAAATGCTTCTTACGAAGCCACTCCTTCGTTGCCCTGGCGGTGTGCTTTGGATCATTGTCATGTTGAAAGACCCAGCCACATTTCATCTTCAATGCCCTTGCTGATGGAAGGAGGTTTGCACTCAAAATCTCATGATACATGGCCCCATTCATTCTTTCATGTATTTGGATCAGTCGTCCTGGCCCTTTTGCAGAGAAACAGCCCCAAAGCATGATGTTTCCACCACCATGCTTTACAGTAGGTATGGTGTTTGATGGATGCAACTCAGTATTCTTTTTCCTCCAAACACGACAAGTTGTGTTTCTACCAAACAGTTCCAGTTTGGTTTCATCAGACCATAGGACATTCTCCCAAAACTCCTCTGGATCATCCAAATGCTCTCTAGCAAACTTCAGACGGGCCCGGACATGTACTGGCTTAAGCAGTGGGACACGTCTGGCACTGCAGGATCTGAGTCCATGGTGGCGTAGTGTGTTACTTATGGTAGGCCTTGTTACATTGGTCCCAGCTCTCTGCAGTTCATTCACTAGGTCCCCCCGCGTGGTTCTGGGATTTTTGCTCACCGTTCTTGTGATCATTCTGACCCCACGGGGTGGGATTTTGCGTGGAGCCCCAGATCGAGGGAGATTATCAGTGGTCTTATATGTCTTCCATTTTCTAATTATTGCTCCCACTGTTGATTTCTTCACTCCAAGCTGGTTGGCTATTGCAGATTCAGTCTTCCTAGCCTGGTGCAGGGCTACAATTTTGTTTCTGGTGTCCTTTGACAGCTCTTTGGTCTTCACCATAGTGGAGTTTGGCGTCAGACTGTTTGAGGGTGTGCACAGGTGTCTTTTTATACTGATAACAAGTTTAAACAGGTGCCATTACTACAGGTAATGAGTGGAGGAAAGAGGAGACTCTTAAAGAAGAAGTTACAGGTCTGTGAGAGCCAGAAATCTTGATTGTTTTTTTCTGACCAAATACTTATTTTCCACCATAATATGCAAAAAAAATGATAAAAAAAACAGACAATGTGATTTTCTGGATTTTTGTTTCTCAGTTTGTCTCCCATAGTTGAGGTCTACCTATGATGTAAATTACAGACGCCTCTCATCTTTTTAAGTGGTGGAACTTGCACTATTGCTGACTGACTAAATACTTTTTTGCCCCACTGTATATACAGATAGTAGCAAGTACAGTTATTGAATACATTTTTTTCTGTCTCTCAGGACAGAGGAACATACATGGCGGATTTAGATGGCGGCATATAAGTTGTGGCGAACGTTGCTGGGGGTACGCTGGGGATCTCCATTTTCCGGGTATAGGGCCACATGGGTCAAGGTGTTTCTCTGTGACCACTGCACCCTAACTGCACTCTGTGTGTACGACGCAAGGGAACTATCTCTAGCTACCACCTTACTGAAGTGCTCCAACCTGGCTGACCCCATATTCCTTCACTGCAGATCTCCAGGTCTGGCTAACATGTCACCTGCACTTTGTGACTCTTCCATTAGGTTTCCCAAGTTGCCTTGCTGGGAATTGAGTCTTCTGTCACTGTTGCTTGTCTGTTTGCTTCTTCTTTGCAATACTGACTGTCTTCAGCACACACTCAGACACAGATCTGAGAGTCCCATACCTTCTCTAGTTCACTATATCCAAACCAGAAACTAAGACACAGGTCCCTAATACTCCTCCCGAGCTATGAGCCGGCCGCACAGTTAACCCTGTCACCCCGGACTAAGAGGAACTGCAGCCTCCCGGAGGATAAAAACATACTATAGAGTACATTTTCTAAGGGTTTGCACACACTTACATATAAATAATCGGCGTTACTCTCATCCAGAAAAGTGGGACAATTTTTTCCCACTTGTCGTCCTTGTGCTGTCTGTATGCAATCCGTTTTTTTGCTCAGCAGCTATTAATCTTTTACAAGACCACATACAGTTTCCTATGCTACAGAATTGTAATATATCTGTAAAAATCAGATGCCATACTGATGGTCTATATGGCATGCGATTATTTTCTAGCAATATACCAATTTCACAGTGAAATCGCAAAAAGCTGCAATTTTCTAATACCGAATACAGCTGAGGAAAAAAAAATACACTGTCTCATTGAATAACATTGGTCCAAGTGCAATTATCGGATTGCACTATTCCAATTTATACACTAGTGTCAACGAACCCTAAACAACAGCGGTCTTAAGAGGGGGTATTAGCCATCTTCTCCACATTTACACATGCATTCATACTCATCTACCATTATGTGCTGTAAAAAATACCATTTATCTCTGTAGTGTGGATTTTACAGCTCTCCGGCTGTTCTGCGATACAGAGTTAATCCAGTTAACATTGGCTATAAATGTGGCTCGTCTTCCTTCTGCTGTTTGCCTCTCCAGAACATTATATCACACTGCTTCTTCTCAGCATGAGTAACTGAAAATGGGATTGCGAGACCTGTTATCACGCGGCAGCTCTGTGATCACAATGTGTAATTATACTTGTCTGAATCTTCAGCACTTCAAATAAGATGTCTGTAATTAAAGGAGCTGAGGTGTGTTAGCCGGTGATCGGCGCCTGGTGATGGACTTCCTCCATGAACACTTTTGGTGACATCAAACCAGCACTGTAATGCACACCGCTTTATTTTTTTAAGAAAGTTTATGGGAACGATTTGTATTTTCTTTCTTAAAAAAAAATCGGAGATGTGCACTGCCTCACTAAATAAAATGGGAACGAGTGCTACACATTAAAACGACGGATATCACTTGTCCGAGGCACAGGGTCGTCTGTACATGCCCTTACGGTAACTAAATAAAGTAAATGAACAATTTCTCCAACAGACAGAGTAAAACAAGGAACACACAAGTACAGGAGGAGAGAGGACCCTGGATGCCAGGGCTCACAGTCTACAGGGGATGGGTTGGGATACACTAGGAGATGATAGAGTTGGTCATGCGGCGGTTCAGTAGGTTGAGGATCGCAGCAGGTTGTAGGCTTGTCGGAAGAGGTGAGTCTTCAGGTTCTTTTTGAATGTTTCCGTGGTAGGTGAGAGTCTGATGTGTTGGGATAGAGAGTTCCAGAGTATAGGGGAAGCACGGGAGAAGTCTTGTATGCGGTTGTGGGAGGAAGAGAGGAGTAGAGAAGGAGATCATGAGAGGATTCAAGGTTGCATGTAGGTACCGAAAGACCATGTCACAGATGTATGGAGGAGGCAGGTTGTGAATTGCTTTGAATAGGAAAGAATTCACCTCCGCACTGCTGCTGTTAGCTGGCCCCAATGCATGCAACACCTTAAACCACACTTATAGGTGCTATGGCTGACAATATCCTTTGTGCTACCGACGGGGTGCTGCATCCAACAAATACATACAACGGGTCCCGTTGAAGTGCTTTGCCGCACGAAACGGCCGTCGTCCGTTTTTTGTCCACCCCCCTCCCTGCTTTCTGTTTTTTGTATCAAGTCCTAATAAAGTGGTGACCATTTTACCTGGGTAAGTGCACTCCAATTTTTTCTTGTTTTTTCTTCTTGTGAATGGCTTTGTATGTCATTGTTAGTGTTTTGAACTGTAGCCTCTGGGCAATAGGAAACCAATGAAGGGCCTGGCAGAGAGAAGAGGCTGGGAAATAGCGGGGAGACAGGTGGATTAGTCGGGCAGCAGAGAATCATGATTTGTGGGTGCCGATGGGGATAAAGAGGAAGCCCCCACACTCTGTTAACCATTTATATGATGCAGTCACTATTGACAGCAGCATCTAAGGGGTTAAACAAATATGGACAGTGCAAACATTTATGGTGGCTAATGCAGCAATTGTCAGCTATAGTGTACAGCCGACAGCTGCTGGATTGTCACCTTTATGGGGATTCTAGTCTCTTATTATTATTTATTATTATACATTTTTATAGCACCATTTATTCCATGGCGTTTTACATGTGAGTATCTCGGGTCAGTGAAAAGAGGTATTGGCGGTCATTAAGGGGATAAATCCTATTTGTGCCAATTCACAGTTGAACTTTGCCTTATAGTGAATGACACAATAGTAGTGGTGAAGCCATTCTGCCATGTGTAGTCTGTAGAGCCCGCTATACCATGCAATGTCTTACATCTATATAATCCACCCTACAGTAGATACCACCATAATAAAATGCATCTATTACCCATCTGTGGATTCCATCTGATCTTCAAGTTTATCGAGCTTCTACAACTGTGTCAATGTAAAATGACCTTCAGAAATGATCTCCTCGTGGTCTCCAGGGCACCTACCTCTCGGAGAACAGCGAGTCTTGTAAAATACCGCAATATGTCATGTCAATAAATTGTTTGTGTAACGGCTGTAAATATTATTTAGCATTCTGTAGCACACAGCAAGGTTGGAGAGATTGACTTTAATTAAAAATGAGTCTAGAGATACCTAAATCAACAGCACTGAAGCAACATCTCCGCCTTTCTTAATTAGAGAGATTAGAGAAAGAGGCAGATTGTCGAGCAGAAGATTAAAGGCTGTTTATGGTGTCCTGCAATCACACGGCAGACGAGAATCCTGCGAAACAAGTAGGATAATTAATAAAGATGTCAAATATTTTATCAGGGCTCCACCTGCATCAAACAGTCTTAAAAAGGTTAATATAATGATGTCTCTACCCTCAAGACTTTTATAGCAAATCTACTTCAAGGGTAATCGAGTCCAATGGCCTCCATACACATCAGTATGATGAGCGTCGCTGGTAGAACGATGGTAATGCCGACACGGACATATTTTCATCCATACTGTCGTCGTTCATTAGTTGTTCAAACTGGTCATACTTATTCACTGACCCTGGGTCATGAATGCAGGATCTTCCTGGGAATATTCTTCAAACAAAAGATCCTTCGTGGATGAAATATTTTTCATTATAAGAATATTCCCAGAAGGATCGCTTTTCTTATCTTTTGGCCCCCCCAAAAAATCAAACACAGACGACTTCATTTCAAATGATTACAGTCTGTGATTGCTCAACTAATATGATCATTTGTTTAGGGAATATGTCAGCAGTTTTTTTTGTTATGTAATCTGAGAGCAGCATAATGTAGGGGCAGAGAGACTGTTTCCAGCGATGTATCACTTACTGGGCTGCTTGATGCAGTTTTGACAGAATCCCTGTTTTCTCTGCTGTAGATGTAGCAGTGGTGAGAATGCTGAGCACTGTATAACACCCCTTCCCACACACACACCTGATTGGCAACTTCCTGACAATGCTCAATGTACACGGGAAGCTGCCAATCAGTGGTATGGGCGGAGTTACACATTAGCTGGACTGCCTGGCATGCAACAAATAGTCATCTAGTGATAATCTTCTGCTGATAAAACTCTCATTGTAATGAAATTACATCACACACCCTAATAATGGAATCGTGATCCGCCTGCGGTTGTTATCTAGTTGAATGCCGCTGTCAATCTCTGACAGCGGCATTTAACTCACGCTTACCGGAAGCACGTCACTAAACCTCCCATCGGTGAACCCAACACATGATTGCGGGACACTGATTGGTTAGGTATGGCAGCCAGGGGTCTCCAGCAGACCTCTATGGTTGTCATAGCCAGATTGCTATGAGCGCAATCCACTGGTTGGCGATCATAGCAAGTGATCATTTATGCTAAATACAGGCGATCTGATCATCACCTGTATGTAGCAGAGCCAATCAGACAACTGCAGCTTCTAGTCTCCCATAGAGACTATTAGCATGCAAAAAGTAAAAAAGTTTTTAAAAATATTAAAAAAGTAAAAAAAAGTAAAAGTTCAAATCACCCCCTTTCGCCCCATTAAAAATAAAACAATACAAAAAAAATCAAAGATAAAACCTACACATATTTGGTTTTGCCGCATTCAGAATTGCCCGATCTATCAATATAAAAAAAGAATTAACCTGATCGTTAAACGGCACAATGAGAATAAAAGTAAAAACACCAGAATTATGTTTTTTTGTCTCTGCCATATTACATTAAAATGCAATAACGGGGATCAAAAGATCGTATCTGCACCAATATGGTATCATTAAAAACGTCAGCTCGGCACACAAATAATAAGCCCTCACTCAACCCGAGATCTGGAAAAGTGGAGGCGCTACTAGCCTCGGAAAATGCCGAAGCTTTTTTTAACAAACTTTGGAATTTTTTATCACCACTTAAATTAAAAACCTAGACATGTTTGGTTTCTATGTACTCGTAATGACCTGAAGAATCATAATGGCAGGTCAGTTTTAGGATTTAGAGAACATGGTAAGAAAAGACCCCAAAAATAACTGTGGGATTGCACTTTTTTTTCAATTTCACCGCACTTGGAATTTTGTTTCCCATTTTCCAGTACACAATATATTAAAACCAATGGTATTGTTCAAAAGTACAACTCGTTCCGCAAGAAACAAGCCCTCAAATGGCCAATTTGACAAAAAATAAAAAAAAGTTATGGCTCTAGGAAGAAGAGGAGCAAAAAGCGAAAATGCAAAAACTAAAAAATACCTCTGGTTGTTAAGGGGGTAAATGGGTTGTCCAAGAAAATGAAAATGCTGCAAACGAGAGAAATAAATGTAAAATAATGAACCCTTCTAGCTCCCAGTCCCTGTTTACATTGGTTGCAGAAATCACAACCCGTTTAACTCACTAGACATCTGTAGCCACTCACTGTCCTCAGTGTTTGGACTAAGAATGCTTAAGCCTGTGGTTGGGTGCAGACCTCAACAGATATAAAACACCATGTGATGTATGCAGTGAATCACCGGCCTAAGCTTTTCTACCACAGCCATCAGTAAAAACCGGAGTATCAGCGACTGGGAGCTAGAAAGGTACATATTGATCGTTATTTTACATGTATTGCTTCCTGTGAGCAGTTGTTTTTTTTCATTTTCTTGGACAACCACTTTAAAAATGTCCTGGACCTGACATATAACAATCATGGTGGCACAGTGGTAATATGAGAAGTGAGACTGACAGACCAGATTTTGAACATCTCCACCATTATGCTTGATGAGATGACACCCAGGACCTCTGGTAAATAGGCAGACTGACTTCATCATGACATTTTGTTTACTTCTTGAAGAAGCCACATGCCCCTTTCCAGAACGTCGGGTCCAATTTCCAATCCGTATCATTTCTGTCCTTTGTTGAAGATCAGTTGAGCGTCTTGTTCTTGCCCACATCAAATGGAGAAATAAGACAGCCACAAACTCATCTATCCTTTCAAGTCGGCAGGTGTTCCACCGTATAAATGTCTTTAGCTGCTTCTGTAGAAACATCATTACTGCCACAGAGCCAGAAAAGTCAACCCATTTAATCAATGAAACTCTTACAACATATATCTGCTATTAAAAGAACCTTAACCTGAAGGAAATGAAGGCCGGCCATTCTCGCCATCCTATTGCTTTTCTCAGCAATGTCTTATCCCGAAGGACTTGGCCCTAAACGTTTTCCTCTCTAACTCCTGTCTCACTCAATTAGGTTTTCAGCTATGGACTGACATGAAAGATAGTACCTGTCAGCAAATAGCTTGGTGACCCCTGTTACTTTATATTTGGGAGGGCATTCCTATTTATAACTTGTCAGCAGGAGAGATGAGAAATCGGAATGAAGAAAAAGGGAAACCTGAGTTATATTCAGAGGAATCTTCTATGTAGAAAGCTTACACGAGCGCTTCTTACTCTTAATTTATTAATGACTCATTCCTGACTAGAGGGTTAGGAATCGATTGGCCAACTTCTAGTTTTGCATTGAATTATGTGCATTCGCACCACCCTGCGGTTTGATGAAGATTTTACATTTCTAGTAGATGTTGCATGCATGGTGATGGAAGAGTAATAATGATTGTAGGCAGCGAATGTCCGACTGTCAACTGCCATTATCCACAGCAGCAGAGCAAATGGGAGAATCTAGGAATGACACATAACAATGTTCAAGGTGACCCAGGTGTTTCTCAAATGGACAAAGTGATGGTTCACTGCTAGTTAAGAGCAAACCTCAGAACTTGTCAATTTGCATGAATTTAGTCAGGAAATTTGATTCCCATCGAATGTCCCTTATTGTTTAGGCTCACCTGGTGAGGTGGATCTTCTAAGCTTCAGGTCCTGGTGGGCACAAGGACCCTATGCATTGGTGCGGCACGCAGGAAGGCATGTGGAAAGCGAGGACTTGGCAAACTCAGAAATCTTGGGAGCAGCAGGACAGATGTAATGGAGCCAAGCAGAAATTGAAGCAGGTTAAAGCATGGTGTGCACTGAAAGTGGAATACACCAAACATGAGTCTTGAGGCTCAATCTTAAGACACATGTGTTTGTCCTAATGGGCCTTAAATAGATTTAGGGAGATTATGTCCTTGAGCCACGCCAGGCAACCTGCAAAACCTGACATGGAGCACAACAGAGGGCAGCAGACTGAGGTGAAAGAAGAAGCCCAGGATACCAGAAACAGTGTGTAACAATTATATGATTAGGTGCCACGCTGTGATGTTTCTAGGCATGGGAGGGGCGTCTCAAACTGTCCCTGGAACTAGGACCCTAAAAATCCCTGTCCTGGGGGTACTCTTGATGGTAGAGAGGCCTGAGTCTCCAACCTCATTATGTTCCTGTTATTCCCTGGTCTGTGCCCTCCCTCACCCAATGGAGCCTGGGACTGAAATGCAATGTGAACAAGACACACAAGGCAAAAAAAGACAAAAAAGGATAATAGAATGTTGTGAATTCTGTGGCTGAATTCACTCCTGTGGTCACAAGTGGTACTGCAGCTTCTGAGCTTCCTCCCTCAGGTGTTCTGGTGAGCTCGTTAACTGCTTCATTACTTAACTCCGCCTGATGCTGCTATCCTTGCTCCTTGTCAATGTTTCAGTGTTGGATCTGAGCTTCTCCTGATTGTTCCTGTGACCTGCTGCTCTGTATAGCTAAGTGCTTTTTGCTTTTTTGTTGCTTTTTTTCTGTCCAGCTTGTCTTTTGTTTTGCTGGAAGCTCTGAGACGCAAAGGGTGTACCGCCGTGCCGTTAGTTCGGCACGGTGGGTTTTTTTTGCCCCCTTTGCGTGGTTTTGCTTTAGGGTTTTTTGTAGACTGCAAAGTTCGCTTTACTGTCCTCGCTCTGTCCTAGAATATCGGGCCCCACTTTGCTGAATCTATTTCATCCCTACGTTTTGTCTTTTCATCTTACTCACAGTCATTATATGTGGGGGGCTGCCTTTTCCTTTGGGGAATTTCTCTGGGGCAAGTCAGGCCTATTTTTCTATCTTCAGGCTAGCTAGTTTCTTAGGCTGTGCCGAGTTGCCTAGGTAGTTGTTAGGCGCAATCCACAGCCGCTTTTAGTTGTGTTTAGGATAGGATCAGGTGTGCAGTCTACAGAGTTTCCACGTCTCAGAGCTCGTTCTTGTATTTTTGGGTATTTGTCAGATCACTGTGTGCGCTCTGATCGCTAAGCACACTGTGTTTCTGGATTGCCTTCATAACACCTGTCATTAGCAAACATAACAGTACAAGGAGCCAAACTAATGATTCTCAATAGAGGGAAAGAAAAAGTTCTGACATCATTTTTTTTAATTTTTTCTGCTCTGTGTTCACTTTTTTTTTTTCCCCCTAGACATTTGGGTGATTCTGGACACAGGTGTGGACATGGATATTCAGGGTCTGTGCTCTTCAATGGATAATCTCGTTATAAATGTACAAAAAATTCAAGATACTATTGATCAGAAATCTATGTTAGAACCAAGAATTCCTATTCCTGATTTGTTTTTTGGAGATAGAACTAAGTTTCTAAGTTTCAAAAATAATTGTAAGCTATTTCTGGCCTTGAAACCTCATTCTTCTGGTAATCCTATTCAACAGGTTTTGATTATTATTTCTTTTTTGCGCGGCGACCCTCAAGACTGGGCATTTTCTCTTGCGCCAGGAGACCCTGCATTGAGTAGTGTCGATGCGTTTTTCCTGGCGCTCGGATTGCTGTACGATGAGCCTAATTCAGTGGATCAGGCTGAGAAAAATTTGCTGGCTTTGTGCCAGGGTCAGGATGATATAGAAGTATATTGTCAGAAATTTAGGAAATGGTCAGTACTCACTCAGTGGAATGAATCTGCGCTGGCAGCTTTGTTCAGAAAGGGTCTCTCTGAGGCTCTTAAGGATGTCATGGTGGGATTTCCTATGCCTGCTGGTTTGAATGAGTCTTTGTCTTTGGCCATTCAGATCGGTCGACGCTTGCACGAGCGTAAATCTGTGCACCATTTGGCGGTACTGCCTGAGGTTAAACCTGAGCCTATGCAGTGCGATAGGACTATGACTAGAGTTGAACGGCAGGAATACAGACGTCTGAATGGTCTGTGTTTCTACTGTGGTGATTCCACTCATGCTATTTCTGATTGTCCTAAGCGCACTAAGCGGTCCGCTAGGTCTGCCGTCATTGGTACTGTACAGTCCAAATTCCTTCTGTCCATTACCTTGATATGCTCTTTGTCGTCGTTTTCTGTCATGGCGTTTGTGGATTCGGGCGCTGCCCTGAATCTGATGGATTTGGATTATGCTAAACGTTGTGGGTTTTTCTTGGAGCCTTTGCGGTGTCCTATTCCATTGAGAGGAATTGATGCTACGCCTTTGGCCAAGAATAAACCTCAGTACTGGGCCCAGCTGACCATGTGCATGGCTCCTGCACATCAGGAAGTTATTCGCTTTCTGGTGTTGCATAATCTGCATGATGTGGTCGTGTTGGGGTTGCCATGGCTACAAACCCATAATCCAGTATTGGATTGGAATTCCATGTCGATATCCAGCTGGGGTTGTCAGGGGGTACATGGTGATGTTCCATTTTTGTCGATTTCGTCATCCACCCCTTCTGAGGTCCCAGAGTTCTTGTCTGATTATCAGGATGTATTTGAAGAGCCCAAGTCCGATGCTCTACCTTCGCATAGGGATTGTGATTGTGCTATCAATTTGATTCCTGGTAGTAAATTCCCTAAAGGTCGATTATTTAATTTATCCGTGCCTGAACACGCCGCTATGCGCAGTTATGTGAAGGAATCCCTGGAGAAGGGACATATTCGCCCATCGTCATCACCACTGGGAGCAGGGTTCTTCTTTGTAGCCAAGAAGGATGGTTCGCTGAGACCGTGTATTGATTACCGCCTTCTTAATAAGATCACTGTTAAATTTCAGTATCCCTTGCCATTGTTATCTGACTTGTTTGCTCGGATTAAGGGGGCTAGTTGGTTCACTAAGATAGATCTTCGTGGTACGTATAATCTGGTGAGAATCAGGCAAGGAGATGAATGGAAAACTGCATTCAATACGCCCGAGGGTCATTTTGAGTATCTAGTGATGCCGTTCGGACTTGCTAATGCTCCATCTGTGTTTCAGTCCTTTATGCATGACATCTTCCGTGAGTATCTGGATAAATTCCTGATTGTTTACTTGGATGACATTTTGATCTTCTCAGATGATTGGGAGTCTCATGTGAAGCAGGTCAGAATGGTTTTTCAGGTCCTGCGTGCTAACTCTTTGTTTGTGAAGGGATCAAAGTGTCTCTTCGGTGTGCAGAAAGTTTCATTTTTGGGGTTCATCTTTACCCCTTCTACTATCGAGATGGATCCAGTTAAGGTCCAAGCCATCCAGGATTGGATTCAGCCGACATCTCTGAAAAGTCTGCAAAAGTTCCTGGGCTTTGCTAATTTTTATCGTCGCTTCATCTGTAATTTTTCTAGCATTGCCAAACCATTGACCGATTTGACCAAGAAGGGTGCTGATTTGGTTAATTGGTCTTCTGCTGCTGTGGAAGCTTTTCAGGAGTTGAAGCGTCGTTTTTGTTCTGCCCCTGTGTTGTGTCAGCCAGATGTTTCTCTTCCGTTCCAGGTCGAGGTTGATGCTTCTGAGATTGGAGCAGGGGCGGTTTTGTCACAGAGAGGTTCTGATTGCTCAGTGATGAAACCATGTGCTTTCTTTTCCAGGAAGTTTTCGCCCGCTGAGCGTAATTATGATGTGGGCAATCGAGAGTTGCTGGCCATGAAGTGGGCATTCGAGGAGTGGCGTCATTGGCTTGAAGGAGCTAAGCATCGCGTGGTGGTATTGACTGATCATAAGAACTTGACTTATCTCGAGTCTGCCAAGCGCTTGAATCCTAGACAGGCCCGTTGGTCGTTATTTTTTGCCCGCTTCGACTTTGTGATTTCGTACCTTCCGGGCTCTAAAAATGTGAAGGCGGATGCTCTGTCTAGGAGTTTTGTGCCCGACTCTCCGGGTTTATCTGAGCCAGCGGGTATCCTCAAGGAAGGAGTCATTGTGTCTGCCATCTCCCCTGATTTGCGGCGGGTGCTGCAAAAATTTCAGGCGAATAAACCTGATCGTTGTCCAGCAGAGAAACTGTTCGTCCCTGATAGGTGGACTAATAAACTTATCTCTGAACTTCATTGTTCGGTGTTGGCTGGTCATCCTGGAATCTTTGGTACCAGAGAGTTAGTGGCTAGATCCTTCTGGTGGCCATCTCTGTCACGGGATGTACGTACTTTTGTACAGTCCTGTGGGATTTGTGCTAGGGCTAAGCCCTGCTGTTCTCGTGCCAGTGGGTTGCTTTTGCCCTTGCCGGTCCCAAAGAGGCCTTGGACACATATTTCGATGGATTTCATTTCTGACCTTCCCGTTTCTCAAAAGATGTCAGTCATTTGGGTGGTCTGTGATCGCTTTTCTAAAATGGTCCATCTGGTGCCCTTGGCTAGATTGCCTTCCTCCTCTGATTTGGTGCCTTTGTTCTTTCAGCATGTGGTTCGGTTGCATGGCATTCCTGAGAATATTGTTTCTGACAGAGGTTCCCAGTTTGTTTCAAGGTTTTGGCGAGCCTTTTGTGGTAGGATGGGCATTGACCTATCCTTTTCCTCGGCTTTCCATCCTCAGACTAATGGCCAGACCGAACGAACCAGTCAGACCTTGGAAACATATCTGAGATGTTTTGTTTCTGCAGACCAGGATAATTGGGTGTCCTTTTTGCCGTTGGCTGAGTTCGCCCTTAATAATCGGGCCAGCTCGGCTACCTTGGTTTCTCCATTTTTTTGCAATTCTGGGTTCCATCCTCGTTTCTCTTCAGGACAGGTTGAGTCTTCGGACTGTCCTGGTGTGGATTCTGTGGTGGATAGGTTGCAGCAGATCTGGACTCAGGTAGTGGACAATTTGATCTTGTCCCAGGAGAAAGCTCAACTTTTCGCTAATCGCAGACGCCGTGTGGGTCCCCGACTTCGTGTTGGGGATCTGGTTTGGTTATCTTCTCGTCATATTCCTATGAAGGTTTCCTCTCCTAAATTTAAACCTCGTTTTATTGGTCCGTATAGGATTTCTGAGGTTCTCAATCCTGTGTCTTTTCGTTTGACCCTCCCAGACTCCTTTTCCATACATAATGTATTCCATAGGTCGTTGTTGCGGAGATACGTGGCACCTATGGTTCCATCTGTTGAGCCTCCTGCCCCGGTTTTGGTGGAGGGGGAATTGGAGTATATTGTGGAGAAGATTTTGGATTCTCGTGTTTCTAGACGGAAACTCCAGTATCTGGTTAAATGGAAGGGTTATGCTCAGGAAGATAATTCCTGGGTTTTTGCCTCTGATGTTCATGCTTCCGATCTTGTTCGTGCCTTTCATGCGGCTCATCCTGGTCAGCCAGGGGGCTCTGGTGAGGGTTCGGTGACCCCTCCTCAAGGGGGGGGGTACTGTTGTGAATTCTGTGGCTGAATTCACTCCTGTGGTCACAAGTGGTACTGCAGCTTCTGAGCTTCCTCCCTCAGGTGTTCTGGTGAGCTCGTTAACTGCTTCATTACTTAACTCCGCCTGATGCTGCTATCCTTGCTCCTTGTCAATGTTTCAGTGTTGGATCTGAGCTTCTCCTGATTGTTCCTGTGACCTGCTGCTCTGTATAGCTAAGTGCTTTTTGCTTTTTTGTTGCTTTTTTTCTGTCCAGCTTGTCTTTTGTTTTGCTGGAAGCTCTGAGACGCAAAGGGTGTACCGCCGTGCCGTTAGTTCGGCACGGTGGGTTTTTTTTGCCCCCTTTGCGTGGTTTTGCTTTAGGGTTTTTTGTAGACTGCAAAGTTCGCTTTACTGTCCTCGCTCTGTCCTAGAATATCGGGCCCCACTTTGCTGAATCTATTTCATCCCTACGTTTTGTCTTTTCATCTTACTCACAGTCATTATATGTGGGGGGCTGGGTTTTCCTTTGGGGAATTTCTCTGGGGCAAGTCAGGCCTATTTTTCTATCTTCAGGCTAGCTAGTTTCTTAGGCTGTGCCGAGTTGCCTAGGTAGTTGTTAGGCGCAATCCACAGCCGCTTTTAGTTGTGTTTAGGATAGGATCAGGTGTGCAGTCTACAGAGTTTCCACGTCTCAGAGCTCGTTCTTGTATTTTTGGGTATTTGTCAGATCACTGTGTGCGCTCTGATCGCTAAGCACACTGTGTTTCTGGATTGCCTTCATAACACCTGTCAATAGCAAACATAACAATAGAAACCCTCTATCATACAAAAGCACCAACCAACAATAGGGAGGAAGATAGGGACAGGGAGGAATAAACTAAAATAATATGGACCAGGATATAAACACCCTTGTACAACAGAACACCTCTACAACAACTTCTCTCTGAAACACTTAGCTGAAGCACACAGCAGATGAAGACAAATCTCCAATAGCAACAACAAACTCCTATTCAGCACAGAGGCTCCTAAGAGCAAGGAAGCAGGGCCGGTCTGGCCAGGTTTTATAGGAAGAGTTAACTACCATATTAGAAGCAGCTGAACTGAAGCTTCATGTTTCTGACCAGCATAGAAAGGGTCATTAACCTCTTCAGCACCAAAGGAAAACAAATTAATTTAATATGGTATCCAAATACAAAGGTTGAATGGAAGATCTGCAATTCACAATATGCAGTGATCTTCTACCCCCAGATCTCCTAGGCTGTCGTGACACACTCATGACATTAGGCTTGTAGACCTAAACCTAATAAACAAGAAGTGAAAAAAATAATTCTCACATAGTGCAACAACCAAAGCCTTGGTAGCACCTCAGACAATGCACATCGTGATGGTACAACCAACATGCATTGTACAATCAGACATCATTGGATCGGGGACTGCAGTGGTCGGACAGGTGAGCAGCAAAGTGACTAGTATTTTTTTTCTACACGCTTTTCTCAACCATTTACAAATCAGCCAAATGGTGGAGTGGCCCACACAAAACAAATCGCAAAAAAAATCATATTTAAGAAATGCCATTTTTTTTGTAAAATTTGAGACAAATTCCATTTGCCTCAGACCAATTTGCTCATCTTTAATCAATACCAGTTGATTCACAGAATCATATTCAGCAACAGCATAGTATATTAATATATTTTCACATTTTTGTTCATCTCTGTTCCTGTATCTTTCAAGCTAAATGTAGGTGGCGCTAGAGTTCTAGTCCTCTTCCTCTCTGAAGAGACAACCTGCATATTTCCCAGAGGAGCATTGCGGCTTTAAGTCTCCTCACCTCGACATGCTTATCATGTCACTCTCCGCAAGGAGAAACGATACTTCTTGGATCCCAAGCTAAATGTAAGAATGAAAGGGAACATACTGTATCTCTGTTCAGACAGTACAATGAAGACCCTTGACTTGGCTTGAGAGTTTGTAGATTTTGGTCAGAATATCAACTCGTATCTCATTTTTACAGCATTCTGGCTTTATGGTACTGGGAAGCAGGGGGTGTCAGTAGTTCATTTAGAACTCTTAAAATGTGCTGGACAATTTGCTTGACCTAGTAGCCCAGGCATCACTAATAGACTTTTTGGTGCACTGTAGGACTTGTGTAACACTAAGCTGCAGCAGTCCTCATGAACGCTGGGCACGTGAGTAGCTTTTCATTAGTACATTACTCCTGTGTGAATGCTACCCCATTTGGGCCTGACTCGGACATCAGTAATTTTTCACTTCTGCAAAAGAAAAGAAAAAAAACCATTGAAGTGTCAGTATTTTATATTTAGTTTTTATTAGTGTTTAGTAAGTGTGTCGGTGCTTCATTAGTGATTTTCCCATATGAAAAAATAGATTAATACATTCCTATTCATTACAATGTTGATCACAAGCAGCACGCTGATACCATCCATGTGCTGTCCATGATTTTCACAGACTTGTATTGGTAATGTTCTTATCCTTGACTCAAAAATGGGCATGTGAACGTCTTTGTTGACTGTAATGGGTGCATGTTCTATCAGTGAAAATAATGAATAGAACATGTATGTGATTCATGGATGACTGAATGAGGCCATAGACATATTAATATGTAAGTACTATGGCCCATTTTTGTCATTTTTAACATTTTTTAAGCATTTGTACAATGCATATGTAAGGATGGTACAGGAGGGCAGGACGTGGTGCCAAGCACCCTCTAGGGACCAAAGGTTGAGCAGGCTCTCAGACAGGGCTCTGACAGACACCAGATTTAAATCATAGAATCATAGAATTATAAAATGTTACAGTTGGAAAGGATCTCAAGGGTCATTGTGTTCAACCCCCTGCTCGATGCAGGGTTCACTAAACCATCTCAGACAGATGTCTGTCCAGCCTCTGTTTGAAGACTTCCATGGAAGGAGAACTCACCACCTCTCATGGCAGCCTGTTCCACTCATTGATCACCCTCACTGTGAAAAAGTTTTTTTTCTTTTATCTTAGGCTAGTTTCACATTTGCGTTTAAAAACGCAGCGTTTAAAACGCAAACGCGGGTGGTGAAAAAAACGCATGTAAACGCGTGCAAACGCTGCGTTTTTTAGATGCATGCGTTTTTGCATGTGGTAAAAAAACGCAGTGTTTTGACGCGTTTACATGCATTTTTTCCTGCGTTTGCATTTTTGAAACGCATGATGAGAAGTGTGTGACAGCTGCCAAACTAGAAAACCCACTATAAACAGAAATAGCTAGGGTTAGGGTTAGGATCCCTAGGGTTAGGGTTAGGGTTAGGATCCCTAGGGTTAGGGTTAGGGTTAGGATTCCTAGGGTTAGGGTTAGGATCCCTAGGGTTAGGGTTAGGATCCCTAGGGTTAGGGTTAGGATCCCTAGGGTTAGGGTTAGGGTTAGGATCCCTAGGGTTAGGGTTTGGATCCCTTTATCACCTTTATGGTGGGGGGTGGCTTATCCGTGTGTATTCTTGTTTTTTTCTATTGAAACGCATGCGTTTAAAAACGCAAGCAAACGCGTGTGCTTAAAAACGCATGCGTTTACATAGACAGCAATACTTTTTTTGCCGCAAAAAAACACATGCGTTTTTTTGCAGCAAAAAAAGCCTCTAGAAATTGCTACATGTTGCATTTCCGCAACAAAACGCAAGCATAGAAATGACGCATGCGTTGTCAAACGCGGCAAAACGCATGCAAAAAAATGCTTGCGTTTTTAATGTTAAGTATAGGAAAAAAACGCATGCTTTTTTTGCGATAAAAGGCAGCGGCAAAAAACGCAAATGTGAAACCAGCCTTATCTGTATTTTCTCTCTTCAGTTTCATTCCATTGCTTCTCATGTTTCCACGTGCAAATGAGAATAATGATGATCCCTCTACACTGTGACATCCCCTCAGATATTTGTAGACAGCTATTAAGACTCCTGTTAGCCTTCTGTTTTTGCAAGCTAAACAGTCCCAGATCCTTTAACCATTCCTTGTAGGACAGTTTGCAGTCCACTCACCATCCTAGTAGTTCTTATCTGAGCTTGCTTCAATTTTTCAATGTCTTTTGTAAAATGTGGTGCCCAGAACTGGAAACAGTATTCCAGATGAGGTCTGACCAAGGAGTAGAGGGGGATAATTACTTTACATGATCTATGTTTTTTTATGCGTCTCTTAATACTTCCCAGAACCTTTTTTGCTGCTGCATCAAGCAGTTGACTCATTTGATCTATTAGTATACTCAAGTCTTTTTCACACGTGCTGTTGCTTAGTTCTATTCCTCCCATTCTGTAGATGTAATTTTCATTTTTCTTAGCCAGATTTAAAATCTTGCATTTCTCCCTGCTAAATATCAATCTGTTAGTCATTGACCACTGTTCAAGCTTACCTGGATCCTTCTGAATCTTCTCTCTGTCTTCTCTAGTGTTATCTAGCCCTCCTAGCTTTGCATTGTCTGCAAATTTGATTAGCTTACCTTCAGTTCCCTTATTTAGATCATCTATAAAAAGCACTGGGACCTAGGCTTGTGGTACCCCAATTGAAACACTCTTCCAATTGGATATTTTAAAGTCAAGAAAACTTTGGATGTTGCCGAAATTGAACAGGAAACAACAACAGTATCTGACATAGTTTCCTCTACCTCTACAGTGGTAAAAGGTGGAGCACATAGGCCTGCACTCTGCCACCTTCCAATCTGTCACAATATTCTCACCGCATGGGGCTCAATTCTCTCACACATAGTAACTTCAAGGGTTTCTGTTAATTTCCATTCCTTCTAACTATCCAGGATACAGCAAGACAGTACAGAAATTGGGGAGCTATCCTCCTTATCTGACTTTAACCATATCTTTTTCCCGAAGGACACAGATACTGTTGAAAATAATGGTGGAACAGTGAATCTTCAGATCCCTACTTCATCATTCAATATGAGTAGAGACTGAAGGACTTACAAGAACCTTCAAGTCACATGACATTATTAGGTAATGTAACTGGCAGCAGCTCAGCAGGAAAGCAGGACACACAGGTAAGTGTGATTCTTGTTTGCGGGCATCATATTGTGTGGACACTGGGGGCATCATACTGTTTAAAGGGTTGTGAGGACATCATACTCTTGTGGCATCATACTGTGTGGGTGATATAGAATCATCATAGTATGTGGGAGCATCATATTGTGCAGGTGAGCTGAGAGGGAATTTTGGGGGCTATGGAGATATCATAGTTTGTGTGGGGAGCAGTAGGGGGCATACTATCATACTATTGTGAAGGTGCATTTTACTTTGTGTTGGGAAAACTAGAGGCATTGCACTGTGTTGGGTGTTTGGGAGCATTATACAGTGTGTGGGTGAATTTGGAGTGTGGGAGAATCATAATGTGTGAGGAACTGTAGGGGACATATATTATGGGGGGGGGGGCTGTGGTGAATGTACTGGGGGGCATCAGCTATAAGAGAAGACTCCTACAAATAGCATCTCTACCCTGTAGTAAGTAAGTAGTAATAGTACATGTAAATAAGAGAATACTTACTAAACAATATTTTGATAAAAAAAAATACAAAAGCCATCCCACTGTTACAAGGTGTACCGATTTGGGACAGTCCTATCCTGTCTCTAGTATGAAAACCTCACCTTGTGTCAGCCGACCTCAATGTGATTAAGGGCAAAACGGGACAGGGGCCCGACTGTTCAGACATCTGTCCATAGGAAGCTATATAGATGAAATACTTACCTCAAAAAGGCTGAGTCACGCCCCTGTTTGCACAAAGTACAAGAAACTACAGCAAAACCAAAGAAATGAGCCGGATCATAAGCTGATATATGTGCAATTTATACTGCCACAGTGTGAACGCGCTCTTACACATTGCACGTATATCAACTTACGCTTCCGCTCATTTCTTTGGTTTCATTCCCTTAAGTATGTAGCCTGAGCCAGGTTGTTTCCGTGGTATTTTTTTTTACAGCAGATTCTGGAGGAAATCTATGGCCACTGGAGGACGTCTGTGATCACTTCTGCAGCAGGCGCTCTTCAGTATTTTCTTTGTCCTCATCGAGATATATTTGTAGTCTGTATAGTTTGCAAGGTTCATAATGTCAATCCAATCACTCTCTTCATCACTTCACAAGCAGCAAAGAACAGTCCAGGCTTCAAACACTCTTATCCATGATGATCTGCTCTGCTCGGCTTCTCAGACGGTGTGCTTTGAAGCTTTGCTATGACAGTCACCGCATGGGCACCACACATTTTATAATTCTTCATTCAGGTTCATTTCAAAAAGCGTTAAGCTCTCCAATCACCCTTTTCTGACAAAACGTAAAGGTAAAATAATAAAAAATGTTGTCAACTCACCCTAGCAGGAAATTGTGATAAAAAAATGAAGTGATTAAAGAGAAGTATACAGGACATTTCTTTTGCACTGTCAATCAGAGCACAAAGCTGAAGGAAAGAAAGTCTTGTGAATTATTTACCTCTTTGTACCTTGCGCAGGGCTCAGACTATTTTTAATTTCGTGCAGGAGGCAGAATGGCCTCACGATAATGATTTTTAATTGCCTACTGTAGGCTGCTATCGCTTTTCACATTATAGGTTAATGTCGCCAACACGCACGACTGTCTGCTCTCCTATAGAAAAATACCAAAACGCGTTCAATTCAGGCGAGGCTAGGAGGTAGCTTGTAAAGGGGACTGAAGGTACAGTAAGGCCAATCCTTGTATAATATATTGGAATTAAACGTATGAATAGATATTTTGTCTGCATTTGCAATGAATAAGCCAACTTTCCAAAATTTTAAAAGCAAAAAATTATTGTTAAAAAAATAAATTATTGCAGCACTTTAGAAACCGATGACTGACGTCCATCTATCTGCCTCTATTTCTCACAAGGTCTCGGTAAAGGTATAATTCTCTTCTAACTTACTTGGATTAGCTCAGATGGACATTTGACTTTGCTTTCAGCCACCTTCTTTTTAATAAACTCTTCTATGCAATGATCTTACTTTCTGCCCCTCAACACTTGAAAGGCATCTGTGCTCTGGGGATGTGATCTGTGTGTTCTCTGCACTGCAGACTACATGCACAGTATTCAAATGTCCCAAAACTAGTTTATTAATTCAGTATTTTTGATTTTTTTAAAAGTCTCCTTAGCTTTTCACCTTACGATATTCACTGACTAGAGATGAGCAAGCATTAAAATGCTCAGATACTTGTGACCCAAACCGAGCAATTTCTAATTACAAGCAGGGTCATCTATACATCCTTGAAGGCAACAACTAGATGGCCTCATTAAAATATTAAGAAAGTGTACACCTGTATCAAACCAATTTGGTTTTTATTTCAAACCAATAAAATTTCACACAAAGCAGGTTCTACAGTGTATATGACAAAAGTCAATTTTTTGCCAAAAATATTTTGTGAACTATACCAGGCCAAGCTGTTTTTAAACAATTATCCCACTGTAGTTTAACATAAAGTACGTTAAATTGTATGCAGGAATCATTGAATATATCAAACATTTTTTTGAAGCTTTCTTTTGAGTGTAATACAGCTCTGGCAAAAATTAAGAGACCACTGCAAAATGTTCAGTTTGTCTGATTTTTCTCTTTATAGGTATATTTTTGAGTAAAATGTAAACTGTTCTTTTATTCTATAAACGTTTGACAACACGTCTCCAAATTTCCAAGCGATACATTTTGTATTTATTTTCTGACAAAAAAATGGTCAAAATAAATTAGAAACAACAATATTAATGTTTTAACTCAAGAAGAGTTCAGAAATCAATATTTTGTGGAATAACCTTGATTTTTAATCACAGCTTTCATCTGTCTTGGCATGCTTTCCACCAGTCTTTCACACTTCTTCTGGCCAAAAATTTAAGCAGTTCTTTTTTGTTTGATGGCTTGTGACTAGGGTTGAGCGAAACGGGTCGAACATTTTCAAAAGTCGCCGACTTTTGACAAAGTCGGGTTTCATGAAACCCGATCCGACCCCTGTGCGGGGTCGGCCATGCGGTACGCGACTTTCGCGCCAAAGTCGCGTTTCAATGACGCGAAAAGCGCCATTTCTCAGCCAATGAAGGTAAACGCAGAGTGTGGGCAGCGTGATGACATAGGTCCTGGTCCCCACCATCTTAGAGAAGGGCATTGCAGTGATTGGCTTGCTGTCCGCGGCGTCACAGGGGCTATAAAGGGGCGTTCCCGCCGACCGCCATGTTACTGCTGCTGATCTGAGCTTAGGGAGAGGTTGCTGCCGCTTCGTCAGAAGCAGGGATAGCGTTAGGCAGGGTCCATTAACCACCAAACCGCTTGTGCTGTAGCGATTTCCACTGCCCAACACCACCTTCGGTGTGCAGGGACAGTGGAACCTACATTTTTTTTTTCCCTCAGCGCTGTAGCTCATTGGGCTGCCCTAGAAGGCTCCCTGATAGCTGCATTGCTGTGTGTACGCCGCTGTGCAAACCAACTGCTTTTTTCAAAGCACAAATCCTCTTGTTCCTTCCTTTCTGCACAGCTATCTTGTTTGTTTGTCCACACTTTTTATTTAATTTGTGCATCAGTCCACTCCTTATTGCTGCCTGCCATACCTGGCTGAGATTACTGCAGGGAGATAGTAATTGAAGGACAGTTCCTTTTTTTTTTTTTTTTTGTGGGAGATTAAGATTGGCATTTCTGCTAGAGTGCCATCCCTGTCTGTGTCATCTCTCACTCAGTGGGCCATAGAAAGCCTATTTATTTTTTTGCTTGATTTGGGTTCTAAAATCTACCTGAAAAAATCACTACATCAATCAGTGGGAGAAAAATATTGGCCTCAGGGCTTGTGTGCCACTCCTTACTCCTGTGTGTGCCATCTCTCAGTGGGCCATAGAAAGCCTATTTATTTTTTTGCTTGATTTGGGTTCCAAAATCTACCTGAAAAAATCAATAAATCAATCAGTGGGAGATTAATATTGGCCTTTGGGCTTGTGTGCCAGTCCTAAGCGTGCCATCTCTCTCTCTCAGATAGTGGGCCATAGAAAGCCTATTTATTATTTTTTTTATTGGGTTTATAAATTTTCCCTGGAAAAAAAAAAAAAAAGTGGGAGATTAATATTGGCCTCTGGGCTTGTGTGCCAGTCCTGAGCGTGCCATCTCTCTCACAAATAGTGGGCCATAGAAAGCCTATTTATTTTTTTGGTTGATTTGGGTTCTAAATTCTACCTGAAAAAATCAATAAATCAATCAGTGGGAGATAAATATTGGCCTCTGGGCTTGTGTGCCACTCCTGACTCCTGTGTGCGTCCTCTCTCACTCAGTGGGCCCTAGAAAGCCTATTTTTTGTTTTATTTGTTTTCTAAATTCTCCCTGAAAAAATCATTTTATTTTATTTGGTTTCTAAATTATTCCTGAAAAAATCATTTTTTTTTTTTTTCTAAAGTCTCCCTGAAAAAAAAACAAAAAAAAAAAACAGTGGGAGATTAATATTGCCCTTTCTGCTTGTGTGCCAGTCTTGACTCCTGGGTGTGCCATCTCTCTCTCTCCAATTGTGGGCCATAGAAAGCCTATTAATTTTTTTGCTTGATTTGGGTTCCAAAATCTACCTGAAAAAATCACTAAATCAATCAGTGGGAGATAAATATTGGCCTCTGGGCTTGTGTGCCACTCCTGACTCCTGTGTGCATCCTCTCTCACTCAGTGGGCCCTACAAAGCCTATTTTTTGTTTTATTTGTTTTCTAAATTCTCCCTGAAAAAATCATTTTATTTTATTTGGTTTCTAAATTATTCCTGAAAAAATCATTTTTTTTTTTTTTTTTTTTCTAAAGTCTCCCTGAAAAAAAAACAAAAAAAAACAAATCAGTGGGAGAATAATATTGCCCTTTCTGCTTGTGTGCCAGTCTTGACTCCTGGGTGTGCCATCTCTCTCTCTCTCCAATTGTGGGCCATAGAAAGCCTATTAATTTTTTTGCTTGATTTGGGTTCCAAAATCTACCTGAAAAAATCACTAAATCAATCAGTGGGAGATAAATATTGGCCTCTGGGCTTGTGTGCCACTCCTGACTCCTGTGTGCGTCCTCTCTCACTCAGTGGGCCCTACAAAGCCTATTTTTTTTTTCATTTGTTTTCTAAATTCTCCCTGAAACAATCATTTTATTTTATTTTGTTTCTAAATTCTTTCTGAAAAATTCATTTTTTTTTTTCTAAAGTCTCCCTGAAAAAAAAAAAAAAAATCAAATCAGTGGGAGATTAATATTGCCCTTTCTGCTTGTGTGCCAGTCTTGACTCCTGGGTGTGCCATCTCTCTCTCTCTCCAATTGTGGGCCATAGAAAGCCTATTTATTTTTTTGCTTGATTTGGGTTCCAAAATCTACCTGAAAAAATCAATAAATCAATCAGTGGGAGATTAATATTGGCCTTTGGGCTTGTGTGCCAGTCCTAAGCGTGCCATCTCTCTCTCAGATAGTGGGCCATAGAAAGCCTATTTATTTTTTTTTTTATTGGGTTTATAAATTTTCCCTGGAAAAAAAAAAAAAAAGTGGGAGATTAATATTGGCCTCTGGGCTTGTGTGCCAGTCCTGAGCGTGCCATCTCTCTCACAAATAGTGGGCCATAGAAAGCCTATTTATTTATTTTTTTTTGGTTTTATAAATTCTCCCTTAAAAAAAAAAGGGAGATTAATATTGGCCTTTGGGCTTGTGTGCCAGTCCTAAGCGTGCCATCTCTCTCTGCCTCTCAGATAGTGGGCCATAGAAAGCCTATTTATTATTTTTTTTATTGGGTTTATAAATTTTCCCTGGAACAAAAAAAAAAAGTGGGAGATAAATATTGGCCTCTGGGCTTGTGTTCCACTCCTGACTCCTGTGTGCGTCATCTCTCACTCAGTGGGCCATAGAAAGCCTTTTTTTGTTTTATTTGTTTTCTAAATTCTCCCTGAAAAAATCATTTTATTTTATTTGGTTTCTAAATTCTTCCTGAAAAAATCATTTTATTCTATTATTTTTTTTCCTAAAGTCTCCCTGAAAAAAAAAAAAAAAAAAAAAAATCAGTGGGAGATTAATATTGCCCTTTCTGCTTGTGTGCCAGTCTTGACTCACTGGTGTGCCATCTTTCTCTCTCTCTCCAATTGTGGGCCATAGAAAGCCTATTAATTTTTTTGCTTGATTTGGGTTCCAAAATCTACCTGAAAAAATCACTAAATCAATCAGTGGGAGATAAATATTGGCCTCTGGGCTTGTGTGCCACTCCTGACTCCTGTGTGCGTCCTCTCTCACTCAGTGGGCCCTACAAAGCCTATTTTTTTTTCATTTGTTTTCTAAATTCTCCCTGAAACAATCATTTTATTTTATTTTGTTTCTAAATTCTTTCTGAAAAATTCATTTTTTTTTTTCTAAAGTCTCCCTGAAAAAAAAAAAAAAAAATCAAATCAGTGGGAGATTAATATTGCCCTTTCTGCTTGTGTGCCAGTCTTGACTCCTGGGTGTGCCATCTCTCTCTCTCTCCAATTGTGGGCCATAGAAAGCCTATTTATTTTTTTGCTTGATTTGGGTTCCAAAATCTACCTGAAAAAATCAATAAATCAATCAGTGGGAGATTAATATTGGCCTTTGGGCTTGTGTGCCAGTCCTAAGCGTGCCATCTCTCTCTGTCTCTCAGATAGTGGGCCATAGAAAGCCTATTTATTATTTTTTTTATTGGGTTTATAAATTTTCCCTGGAACAAAAAAAAAAAGTGGGAGATAAATATTGGCCTCTGGGCTTGTGTTCCACTCCTGACTCGTGTGTGCGTCATCTCTCACTCAGTGGGCCATAGAAAGCCTTTTTTTGTTTTATTTGTTTTCTAAATTCTCCCTGAAAAAAATCATTTTATTTTATTTGGTTTCTAAATTCTTCCTGAAAAAATCATTTTATTCTATTATTTTTTTTTCCTAAAGTCTCCCTGAAAAAAAAAAAAAAAAAAATCAGTGGGAGATTAATATTGCCCTTTCTGCTTGTGTGCCAGTCTTGACTCCTGGGTGTGCCATCTCTCTCTCTCTCTCCAATTGTGGGCCATAGAAAGCCTATTATTTTTTTAGCTTGATTTGGGTTCCAAAATCTACCTGAAAAAATCACTACATCAATCAGTGGGAGATAAACATTGGCCTCTGGGCTTGTGTGCCACTCCTGACTCCTGTGTGCGTCATCTCTCACTCAGTGGGCCATAGAAAGCCTTTTTTTGTTTTATTTGTTTTCTAAATTCTCCCTGAAAAAATCATTTTATTTTATTTGGTTTCTAAATTCTTCCTGAAAAAATCATTTTATTCTATTTTTTTTTTCCTAAAGTCTCCCTTAAAAAAAAAAAAAAATCAAATCAGTGGGAGATTAATATTTACATTTGTGCTTCAGTGACAGTCCTGCGTGTGTGGCATCTCTCTCATTTGTTGCCACCAACAACAGAGTGTGTAACATTGTGCCTGATTTTCGTTGTGGTCTCACTCACCTGTAAAGGGGTAGCTAAATCATACTGAAGTTATAGCTCACCGTGTAATTTGTGTGACAGCAACAAATACCGTTAGTTTGTTTACGTTTTTAAAACAATGAGGAAGTATGGTGGAAGAGGTCGTGGCCGGGGGCGTTCATTGTCAGCTGGTAATGAGGGTAGTGGTAGTGGTGGAGCATCAGCTGGTCGTGGGAAAAAAAATATTGCACCTAAGTCTGGAGCTGTGGAGCCAGGTTCGTCGTCAGGCTACACAAGGCCTCGAACGCTCCCTTTTCTGGGAGTAGGAAAACCGCTTTTAAAGCCGGAGCAGCAAGAGCAAGTTTTGGCTTATCTTGCTGACTCAGCCTCTAGCTCTTTTGCCTCCTCTCGTGAATCTGGTAAATGTCAAAGCAGCGCGTCGTTAGTGGATGTTCACGGTCAGGGACAAGTCGCTTCCTTGTCCTCTTCAGCAAAAACAACAACAGAGAAGAATGCAGCAGGCGACACAACGGGTTACTCCATGGAGCTCTTTACACATACCGTCCCTGGCTTAGAAAGTGAAGCAGTTAACAGTCCATGCCCATTACAAGTTGAATCTGACATGGAGTGCACTGATGCACAGCCACAGCCAGACTACTATGCTGGTCCTTTGACTCAGACCACAACATTGCCCTCGCAGGGTGCTGATCAAGAATCAGACCCTGATGAGACTATGTTGCCCCATCACGAACGCTATACCACCGACCGACACGGTGACACAGACGAAGTTGCACACGAGCTACAAGAAGAGGTAATAGATGACCCAGTTCTTGACCCCGATTGGCAGCCATTGGGGGAACAGGGTGCAGGCGGCAGCAGTTCTGAAGCGGAGGAGGAGGGGCCGCAGCAGGCATCAACATCGCAACAGGTTCCATCTGCCGGGCCCGTATCTTGCCCAAAACGCGTGGCAAAGCCAAAACCTGTTGGAGGACAGCGTGGCCATCCGGTTAAAGCTCAGTCTGCAATGCCTGAAAAGGTATCCGATGCTAGAAAGAGTGCAGTCTGGCATTTTTTTAAACAACATCCAATTGATCAGCGCAAAGTCATCTGTCAAAAATGTTCAACTACCTTAAGCAGAGGACAGAATCTGAAAAGTCTCAATACAAGTTGCATGCATAGACATTTAACCACCATGCATTTGCAAGCCTGGACTAACTACCAAACGTCCCTTAAGGTTGTAGCACCCTCGGCCAATGAAGCTAGTCAGCAACGCAACATCCCTTCCGGCAGTGTAGGGCCACCATTTTCCGCACCACCTGCAGTATCTGTGCAGGTTTCTTTGCCAGGCCAAAGCAGTCAGGGTCAGGGAATCACCAGTTTCGTAGTAGGAAACACTGCATCTAGGGCACCGGCGGCAACAATACCATCTCCCACCGTCTCTCAGTCTGCCATGTCCACCGGCACCTCCGCTAGTTCCACGATCTCCAGCTCTCCAGTCCAGCTCACCCTACATGAGACTATGGTTAGAAAAAGGAAGTACTTAGCCTCGCATCTGCGTACACAGGGTTTGAACGCACACATAGCTAGACTAATCTCGTTAGAGATGATGCCCTACCGGTTAGTTGAAAGCGAAGCTTTCAAAGCCCTGATGGACTACGCTGTACCACGCTACGAAGTACCCAGTCGACACTTTTTTTCCAGAAATGCCATCCCAGCCCTCCACCAGCATGTTAAAGAGCGCATCGTCCATGCACTCAGGCAATCTGTGAGCACAAAGGTGCACCTGACAACAGATGCATGGACCAGTAGGCATGGCCAGGGACGTTACGTGTCCATCACGGCACACTGGGTAAATGTGGTGGATGCAGGGTCCACAGGGGACAGCAAGTTTGGGACAGTTCTGCCTAGCCCACGGTCTAGGAAACAATTGGCTGTAGCCGTTCGCACCCCCTCCTCCTCCTCTTCGTCCTCCTGCAGAAGAAAGAGCTCGTCCACAGACCGCAGTCGCACAACCACTCCATCCGCAGCTGCCACTGTTGCACACCAGGTCTCCCATTATGGGGCAGCTACTGGCAAACATCAGCAGGCTGTATTGGCTATGAAGTGTTTGGGCGACAACAGACACACCGCGGAAGTTCTGTCTGAGTTCTTGCAGAAAGAAACGCAGTCGTGGCTGGGCACTGTAGATCTTGAGGCAGGCAAGGTAGTGAGTGATAACGGAAGGAATTTCATGGCTGCCATCTCCCTTTCCCAACTGAAACACATTCCTTGCCTGGCTCACACCTTAAATCTGGTGGTGCAGTGCTTCCTGAAAAGTTATCCGGGGTTATCCGACCTGCTCCTCAAAGTGCGTGGACTTTGCTCACATATCCGCCGTTCGCCCGTACACTCCAGCCGTATGCAGACCTATCAGCGTTCTTTGAACCTTCCCCAGCATCGCCTAATCATAGACGTTGCAACAAGGTGGAACTCAACACTGCACATGCTTCAGAGACTGTGTGAACAGAGGCGGGCTGTTATGTTTTTGTGGGAGGATACACATACACGGGCAGGCAGTAGGATGGCAGACATGGAGTTGTCAGGTGTGCAGTGGTCGAAGATTCAAGACATGTGTCAAGTCCTTCAGTGTTTTGAGGAATGCACACGGCTGGTTAGTGCAGACAACGCCATAATAAGCATGAGCATCCCCCTAATGCGTCTGCTGATGCAAAGTTTGACGCACATAAAGGATCAGGCGTCTGCAGCTGAGGAAGAGGAAAGCCTTGATGACAGTCAGCCATTGTCTGGCCAGGGCAGTGTACAGGACGAGGTAGTGGGCGAAGAGGAGGAGGAGGACGAGGAGGATGATGGGGATGATTATATTTTTAATGAGGAAGCTTTTCCGGGGCCACTGGAAATTGGTGGCGCGGCAAGGCCGGGTTCTGGTTTTTTGAGGGACACAAGTGACGTGGATTTGCCTGAAACTGCCCCTCAACCAAGCACAACCGCAGATTTGAGAACTGGAACTTTGGCCCACATGGCGGATTATGCCTTACGTATCCTCAAAAGGGACACACGCATAACTAAAATGATGAATGATGACGATTACTGGTTGGCCTGCCTCCTTGATCCTCGCTATAAAGGCAAATTGCAAAATATAATGCCACATGAGAACTTGGAACTAATATTAGCAACCAAACAATCAACTCTTGTTGACCGTTTGCTTCTGGCATTCCCTGCACACAGCGCCCGTGATCGTTCTCACACGAGCTGCAGGGGCCAGCAGACCAGAGGAGTTAGAGGGGCAGAAATCAGAAGTGGCGTTGGCCAGAGGGGTTTTCTGACCAGGTTGTGGAGTGATTTTGCTATGACCGCAGACAGGACAGGTACTGCAGCATCAATTCAAAGTGACAGGAGACAACATTTGTCCAGTATGGTTACAAACTATTTTTCATCCCTTATCGATGTTCTCCCTCAACCGTCATTCCCATTTGATTACTGGGCATCAAAATTAGACACCTGGCCAGAATTGGCAGAATATGCATTGCAGGAGCTTGCTTGCCCGGCAGCTAGTGTCCTATCAGAAAGAGTATTCAGTGCTGCAGGTTCAATACTAACAGAAAAAAGGACTCGTCTGGCTACCCAAAATGTAGATGATCTAACCTTCATTAAAATGAACCACAACTGGATTTCGAAATCTTTTGCCCCACCTTGCCCGGCTGACACCTAGCTTTCCTATGAAAAGGTCTTGCCTGTGGACTATTCTGAATGCCTTTTCCAATCTCGTAATTTTCAGCACCTGATTGTCCAGCATACGACATGTTTACACCTCACTAAATGGCCAAACTCCCCACACGGGGCCGTGGTATCGACACTTGGCGACAGCACCCGTGAGAGTGCAGTTTGTCTGAAGAGGTGGGTGAGCCCGCTTTTGGTCGACGGCACTGCCACTGGGTCCCTCCTAGTACAATAAAGTGTCTCTGGCGGTGGTGGTGCGCACCCAACGTCAGACACACCGTTGTAATATGAGGGGCCCTGGGCCCGTACCGCCGGCCACAAGACAGTTCCCCCCCCAGCTCAAACAGTGCTCTACCACTTGCAAAATTATCTCACAGCTCCACCAATGTTTAGTCTATGCGCTGACATCCTTCAATGCCTGCCACTGACAATACCATTGTATTGACATTTTTGTTATGTTAGGCCTTCGATGCCTGTCTGTGGTCACTCCTTCCACTAGGCCTCCACTGACCACACCACTGCTGCCCGTGTACCCCTGTAACCAATGTAAAATTGCCTACAGCCATGTGTTATTATTTTAGGCCTTCGATGCCTGTCTGCGGTCACTCCTTCCACTAGGCCTCCACTGACCACACCACTGCTGCCCGTGTACCCCTGGAACCAATTTAAAATTGCCTACAGCCATGTGTTATTATTTTAGGCCTTCGATGCCTGTCTGCGGTCACTCCTTCCACTAGGCCTCCACTGACCACACCACTGCTGCCCGTGTACCCCTGGAACCAATTTAAAATTGCCTACAGCCATGTGTTATTATTTTAGGCCTTCGATGCCTGTCTGCGGTCACTCCTTCCACTAGGCCTCCACTGACCACACCACTGCTGCCCGTGTACCCCTGGAACCAATTTAAAATTGCCTACAGCCATGTGTTATTATTTTAGGCCTTCGATGCCTGTCTGTGGTCACTCCTTCCACTAGGCCTCCACTGACCACACCACTGCTGCCCGTGTACCCCTGGAACCAATTTAAAATTGCCTACAGCCATGTGTTATTATTTTAGACTTTCGATGCCTGTCTGCGGTCACTCCTTCCACTAGGCCTCCACTGACCACACCACTGCTGCCCGTGTACCCCTGGAACCAATTTAAAATTGCCTACAGCCATGTGTTATTATTTTAGGCCTTCGATGCCTGTCTGCGGTCACTCCTTCCACTAGGCCTCCACTGACCACACCACTGCTGCCCGTGTACCCCTGGAACCAATTTAAAATTGCCTACAGCCATGTGTTATTATTTTAGGCCTTCGATGCCTGTCTGCGGTCACTCCTTCCACTAGTCCTCCACTGACCACACCACTGCTGCCCGTGTACCCCTGGAACCAACATCAGAAAATATAAAAATAAGTATTTTGCTTATAAAAAAGAAAATACTGGAGAGATATCAAATGCAGACATTTTAACATTAAAAACAAACACATACAACAAAAATCTGGTACAGTACTAAAAATGGCCACCAGCTACAATAACTTTCTCCTGCAAGTAGTTAACTGAAAGGTTTTTTCAATTTTAAACACAGATATGGCATCCACCGAGTGTTGTCCTGTCGCGTCTTCTTTATATTATTGGCAAGAAGATGCAAAACAATGAAAATAATAAAATAATTATTTACCAAAAAAATAGAGTAAGTCAAAACCACATTGCAAATAAACATTCATTACAAATAAAGAAGCAGGGCGCGTCCGAGGGTGAGTATATACCTAATAAGAATATAATCACCCTCGGACGCGCCCTGCTTCTTTCCGACAGCCTTCCTTCCTAAGAATCAGCCCTTCCGTGGTGTAGAGAGAGGGTTTGTTACACTCCAAGGTGTTCCCCAGGTTGCCTTTCCTGAGCTTCGATCTTACGGCTCTCGTTTAGTAGTTGTTGGAAACTACGCTGCATTAGGCCTACAAATTGGGTATGGGGTGTAGAGAGATGGTGTGTTCCACTCCAAGGTGTTCTCCAGGTTGCCTTTCCTGAGCTTCGATCTTCCGGCTCTCGTTTAGTAGTTGTTGGAAACTACGCTGTATTAGGCCTACAAATTGGGTATGGGGTGTAGAGAGATGGTGTGTTCCACTGTAGAGTAATGGTGTGTTCCACTCCAAGGTGTTCCCCAGGTTTCCTCGCCAATGCTTCGATCATCATGCTCTCGTTTAGTAGTTGTTGGAAACTACGCTGCATTAGGCCTACAAATTGGGTATGGGGTGTAGAGAGATGGTGTGTTCCACTCCAAGGTGTTCCCCAGGTTTCCTCGCCAATGCTTCGATCATCATGCTCTCGTTAAGTAGTTGTTGGAAACTACGCTGCATTGGGCCTACAAATTGGGTATGGGGTGTAGAGAGATGGTTTGTTCCACTCCAAGGTGTTCCCCAGGTTGCCTTTCCTGAGCTTCGATCTTCCGGCTCTCGTTTAGTAGTTGTTGGAAACTACGCTGCATTAGGCCTACAAATTGGGTATGGGGTGTAGAGAGATGGTGTGTTCCACTGTAGAGAGATGGTGTGTTCCACTCCAAGGTGTTCCCCAGGTTTCCTCGCCAATGCTTCGATCATCATGCTTTCGTTTAGTAGTTGTTGGAAACTACGCTGCATTAGGCCTACAAATTGGGTATGGGGTGTAGAGAGATGGTGTGTTCCACTCCAAGGTGTTCCCCAGGTTTCCTCGCCAATGCTTCGATCATCATGCTCTCGTTTAGTAGTTGTTGGAAACTACGCTGCATTAGGCCTACAAATTGGGTATGGGGTGTAGAGAGATGGTGTGTTCCACTCCAAGGTGTTCCCCAGGTTTCCTCGCCAATGCTTCGATCATCATGCTCTCGTTAAGTAGTTGTTGGAAACTACGCTGCATTGGGCCTACAAATTGGGTATGGGGTGTAGAGAGATGGTTTGTTCCACTCCAAGGTGTTCCCCAGGTTGCCTTTCCTGAGCTTCGATCTTCCGGCTCTCGTTTAGTAGTTGTTGGAAACTACGCTGCATTAGGCCTACAAATTGGGTATGGGGTGTAGAGAGATGGTGTGTTCCACTGTAGAGAGATGGTGTGTTCCACTCCAAGGTGTTCCCCAGGTTTCCTCGCCAATGCTTCGATCATCATGCTTTCGTTTAGTAGTTGTTGGAAACTACGCTGCATTAGGCCTACAAATTGGGTATGGGGTGTAGAGAGATGGTGTGTTCCACTCCAAGGTGTTCCCCAGGTTTCCTCGCCAATGCTTCGATCATCATGCTCTCGTTTAGTAGTTGTTGGAAACTACGCTGCATTAGACCTACAAATTGGGTATGGGGTGTAGAGAGATGGTGTGTTCCACTCCAAGGTGTTCTCCAGGTTGCCTTTCCTGAACTTCTATCTTCAGGCTCTCATTAAATTGTGGTTAATCGGAACAACTGCATTTGGCGTACTAGTTGGTTTGGGGCCTACTATCGGTGTCTGCCACTCCTTGCTGTTCTCCTGGTTTCCTGTCCTGAAATTCCATTTTCAGGCGCTCGTTAAGTAGTTGTTAATGTTAGACTGCATTTGGCCTACTAGTTGGGTTGGGGCCTACTATCGGTGTCTGCCACTCCTTGCTGTTCTCCTCCACTGAACAAAGCTGTGCCGCCTGTTTACTACTGTTGCCAATTTTGAACTGCATTTCGACTACTTACTGATTTGGGCCTACTCTCTGTGTCAGCCTCTCATTCCAGTTGTCCTCCACTGCAATGCCCCCTGATTAGTCCTGTGTTACCAATTTTGAACTGCATTTAGCACACTTTATTCTTTGGGCCTATATCTGTGTTTCCTCCTCATCCTGCCCATTGCCCAGCCAGTGATAGATGAGTCTGCTGGTACATTGACCCATAACGCAACATTTCCCGTGCACGCTACACTGCAAGATTGTGACCCTGCTGAAAGTCAGGTCCCCCTTCCCGCATACCATACCACCTTACACGGGGACAAACAGGAAGGTGCAGATGAAAGTGCAGGTTCCTTCATCAGGTGGGGGGAGGAATACTAGTTGGCGACGTCACTGGCACAGGGCCTCTCATAGTACGCAAAAGTGTTGCTGCCGGTGGGAGGCACCCCCGCCGTGCAAACACACCGCTGTACTTTGAGGGGCCCTGTGCCAGTGCCAATGCCAACGAGTGGGCCCCCCCTGCTTGCTCAGGTTCACAGCACTTGCAAAGTTGAAATACTTACCTCTCCCTGCTCCACTGCCGTGACGTGGTCCAGATTTCCTGGGCCCACTAATTACTTGAACCAGCCCTACCCACCACAACTTTAGCCAAATGAACCCCAATTTCAAATGCCTTCCAATTATTATAAGGTAAATTACGCTTGACAAGCTTCATTAAGAAGAATGGATGGTTTTGACATTAAAATGGGCACTCTAGGTGTTTTCCTGGCCCCCACTCACTGCCGACTATGCTGCCCCATTGACTTGCATTGGGTTTCGTGTTTCGGTCGATCCCGACTTTACGTCATAATCGGCCGATTTCACTCGACCCGACTTTTGAGATAGTCGGGTTTCGCGAAACCCGGCTCGACTCTAAAAAGGTCAAGGTCGCTCAACTCTACTTGTGACTATCCATCTTCCTCTTGATTACATTCCAGAGGTTTTCAATGGGGTTCAGGTCTGGAGATTGGGCTGCCCATGACAGGATTTTGATGTGGTGGTCTCTTAATTTTTGCCTGAGCTGTAGAGCTGTATACCAGCGAAATGCAACAACAACCGCGATACAGCGTATGGATAAATCTTTGAATACCTAAAAAGTTTTGGAAGATTTTTTACAGTTTAATATACCAGCGAAATGTAACAGAGAGCACATAATACTGTATGAATCAGTAATTTAATCCAGACAAATTTATGACTGCTTTTTTGTAGTGTTATATATCACCGAAATGCACTCAAGAATACATAATACTGTATGGAAGAGCAATATAATACCGAAAAAAATTAGGCAACTTATATTGAGAGTTAGATTCCACCGAAATCTACCCAAAAACATGTAGAACTCTCTGGATGAGTAATATATTACCAATACATTTTTCATCAGCCAAATTTTTTAACGCTTCTTTGGATTATTATTTATCACAGAAATGTACCCCTGACCACGTAATCGTGTATGGGTGAGAAATTTAACATAGAAAAAATGTTGAACTGTTTTTTTTTTGAGGGTTAGATATCACAAAATTTAAGTCAGACCACAGAATAGTGTATGGGCGAGAAATTTAACCCAGCTACATTTTTTAATACCTTTTTGGAGTATTACATACCATCGTAATGTACCAAAAACTGTGTTAAAGCATATGGACGACTAATTGAGTCCAGAAATAAATTTGTAAAGTAAATATTTTCAAAGTGTAGCTTATGTACTTCTATACTCATAAAAGCAATGCGGAAAGAGGAAAGCCAGGAAAAAATTATAACGAGGATCATACATTGACCTTTGAAAGGCAAGAACTGGCAGGCCTCATTCAAATATTTTTAAAAAGTGTAGTTGCTATACTCCTACACTCAAAAAATACTTTGCACAAAGTGAAAATACAGTAATACAGCAATCCTCTTCAGGTGTCTGCTTCTTGATCTCCTTCCTTGGGAGGCTGGGGAAACTGTGGATGTGGATTTGTGCCATTATGCCACAGGGTCATGCCTACTGAGGAAGCGGCATAGCTACGCGACTACCTGGTGTTCACTGGATCTCCTGATGGTGGAGACAGACTTGGCTGCAGGTAGCCACCAGGTACAACTCCTGGGCAGGACCAGGTACTACAGCTGCTGCCCCCAGGGGTCAGGTAAGCTAACACTCATTAAGGCTTAGTTTAGACATGCAGCTCTAGGTTACTGGCTCAGGGTTTGGCCACAAAATGTACCGGGGATAATGTTCAGGCTCTGGCTCCTCTGGGACCAGGAGAAGAGGTTCAAGCACTGGCTGCTCCAGGACCAGGGGGCGAGGTTCAGACGCTGGCCGCTCCAACACCAAGGGATGAGGTACAGGCGCTGGCCCCTCTAGCACCAGGGGACTACGGATACAGCACTGGCCAAACTGGGACCATTGGACTTCAGATACAAGACTGGTCACAGCAGGAACAGGAGACTACGACTACAGGAATGGCCACACTGGGACCAAGGAAACTGGTTTAGGACCTGGCTGCACTGGGACCAGATGACCTCATAACTCACTAGTTACCTTACTATCTAATGATTCTACACATTGCTTGGCGAATCCCAAGGGGAGAGTTAGTCTCCAAGCTATTGGTTGGGAGCCATATTGCAGGTACACTACATTATACTAAATGCCTCTCAGCTACAAGCTGAGGGCATTTACTCTATGCACGTGCTGCCCCTTTAAGTAAGAGGGAGCAAGCATACTAGACTTGCTGCCGTAATTGCAGCTTGCACACAGGACCAGGAGGTGGCAACGAGCAGAAGCACGCCGGGGACCATTCTAAGGGTCGAGCTGGTGAGTAAGCTGGCATCTCTGCATGGAGGGAGTAGGGGACACCATACAGTGCTATGGTACTTCCCCCTTAGACATCCTCTTCAAGCCCGTGAGGACTCTCTGCAGAGAAGTTGGTAGCCGACATCTCTTCATGGGCCTCCACTTGCCACTGATACAGTCACAGTCTTCTGTGACCCCCACCAAGGTCAGCCTCTTCCACTGGCCCAAGGTTTTGGAGCTTTTAGGCAAAGACTCTCAGGGTGTTCTGCACAACCGCACCGACGCCGCATTCCTATAACATAACTGAGTTCCGGCTCTGCTTAGATTGCCAAACACAGTCGACCTTCATGGATTCAGCCAGGCTAGCTGCCTCAACAGGCTGGTGAATGGGTGTTCTTTGAAAGGACAGGGCTAGTGTTATGATCCGGTGACCTTGGAGCTGCATGAGAACTTTCACTGGAGAAGGTGGCCACTATACTGACCGCAATCCTGAACTTAACACCGCAACTAGAAGTAGCCGTGGAGTGTACCTAACACACCTAGACACCTCGTCACTGCCGGATGACTAAATACCCCTAAAGATGGAAATTGGAATACTATCTTGCCTCAGAGAAAATCCCCAAAGGATAGACAGCCCCCCACAAATATTGGCAGTGAGTCGGAGAGGAAAAAACATACACAGGCAGAAAAACAGGATTTAGCACAGGAGGCCACTCTAGCTAGATAGGACAGGATCGGACAGAGTTCTGTGCGGTCAGTATTAAAACCCTTCAAAACATCCACAGCAGAATATACAAAAAACTTCCTACATCTAACTAAAAGATGTAGGAGCGTAAATCTGCAACTCCAGTGAATCCTACAATCAGAGCAGGAATAAAACTGAAACAAGCACACAGCAGTGCGCCACAGATACAAAAACCAAACACTTATCTTTGCTGAATTTGGCAGCAAGCAGGAGAAGCCCCTGACGAAGGCTGACGCCGTAACGCGCGTCGGGGAGTGGCACATCCAAGAGACGGCAGCACTATAGGTAACACATGCTCCTGGCCTAATATCTCTTTTCAACAGCCATTATTTAACCCCTTCCTGACCCATGACGCCACGTAGGCGTCATGAAAGTCGGTGCCAATCCGACCCATGACGCCTATGTGGCGTCATGGAAAGATCGCGTCCCTGCAGATCGGGTGAAAGGGTTAACTCCCATTTCACCCGATCTGCAGGGACAGGGGGAGTGGTAGTTTAGCCCAGGGGGGGTGGCTTCACCCCCTCGTGGCTACGATCGCTCTGATTGGCTGTTGAAAGTGAAACTGCCAATCAGAGCGATTTGTAATATTTCACCCATTATAACGGGTGAAATATTACAATCCAGCCATGGCCGATGCTGCAATATCATCGGCCATGGCTGGAAATACTAGTGTGCCCCCACCCCACCCCACCGATCGCCCCCCCAGCCCCCCGATCTGGCCGGTACACTGCTCCGGCTCCCCTCCGTCCAGTGCTCCGCTCCCCCCCGTGCTCTTGTCCGCTCCCCCCGTGCTCCAATCACCCCCCCGTGCTCCAATCACCCCCCCTGCACTCCGATCCACCCCCCCGTGCTCCGTTCCACCCCCCGTGCTCCGTTCCAGCCCCCCGTGCTCCGTTCCAGCCCCCCCGTGCTCCGTTCCACGCCTGCCGTGCTCTGATTCCCCCCCCCCGTGCTCCGATCCCCCCCCTGTGGTCCCCCCCACCCCATCATACTTACCGATCCTGCCGGGGTCCCGTCCGTCTTCTCCCTGGGCGCCGCCATCTTCCAAAATGGCGGGCGCATGCGCAGTACGCCCGCCGAATCTGCCGGCCGGCAGATTCATTCCAAAGTGCATTTTGATCACTGAGATATAATCTATCTCAGTGATCAAAATAAAAAAAATAATAAATGACCCCCCCCCTTTGTCACCCCCATAGGTAGGGACAATAAAAAAATAAATACATTTTTTTTTCCCACTAATGTTAGAATAGGGTTAGGGTTAGGGGTAGGGTTAGGGCTAGGGTTAGGGGTAGGGGTAGGGTTAGGGGTAGGGTTAGGGGTAGGGTTAGGGGTAGGGTTAGGGGTAGGGTTAGGGGTAGGGGTAGGGGTAGGGTTAGGAGTAGGGTTAGGGCTAGGGGTAGGGTTAGGGCTAGGGTTAGGGTTTCGGTATGTGCACACGTATTCTGGTCCTCTGCGGATTTTTCCGCTGCGGATTTGATAAATCCGCAGTGCTAAACCGCTGCGGATTTATGGCGGATTTACCGCGTTTTTTCTGCACATTTCACTGCGGTTTTACAACTGCGATTTTCTATTGGAGCAGTTGTAAAACCGCTGCGGAATCCGCACAAAGAAGTGACATGCTGCGGAATGTAAACCGCTGCGTTTCCGTGCAGTTTTTCCGCAGCATGTGTGCAGCGATTTTTGTTTCCCGTAGGTTTACATTGAACTGTAAGCTCATGGGAAACTGCTGCTTTTCCGCAGCGTTTTCCGCAGCGTGTGCACATACCTTTAGAATTAGGCCATGTGCACACGGTGCGGATTTGGCTGCGGATCCGCAGCGGATTGGCCGCTGCGGATTCGCAGCAGTGTTCCATCAGGTGTACAGTACCATGTAAACATATGAAAAACCAAATCCGCTGTGCCCATGGTGCGGAAAATACCGCGCGGAAACGCTGCATTGTATTTTCCGCAGCATGTCAATTCTTTGTGCGGATTCCGCAGCGTTTTACACCTGATCCTCAATAGGAATCCGCAGGTGAAATCCGCACAAAAAACACTGGAAATCCGCGGAAAATCCGCAGGTAAAACGCAGTGCCTTTTACCCGCGGATTTTTCAAAAATGGTGCGGAAATATATCACACGAATCCGCAACGTGGGCACATAGCCTTAGGGTTAGGGTTGGAATTAGGGTTGTGATTAGGGTTGTGATTAGGGTTATGGCTACAGTTGGGATTAGAGTTAGGGGTGTGGGGGGATTAGTGTTGGAGGTAGAATTGAGGGGTTACCACTGTTTAGGCACATCAGGGGTCTCCAAACGCAACATGGCGCCACCATTGATTCCAGCCAATCTCGTATTCAAAAAGTCAAATGGTGCTCCCTCACTTCCGAGCCCTGACGTGTGCCCAAACAGTGGTTTACCCCCACATATGGGGTACCAGCATACTCAGGATAAACTGCGCAACAATTACTGGGGTCCAATTTCTCCTGTTACCCTTGTGAATCTAAAAAAATGCTTGCTAAAACAAAATTTTTGAGGAAAGAAAAATGATTTTTTATTTTCACGGCTCTGCGTTGTAAACGTCTGTGAAGCACTTGGGGGTTCAAAGTGCTCACCACACATCTAGATAAGTTCCTTGGGGGGTCTAGTTTCTAAAATGGGGTCACTTGTGGGGGGTTTCTACTGTTTAGGCACACCAGGGGCTCTGCAAACGCAATGTGACGCCCGCAGACCATTCCATCAAAGTCTGCATTTCAAAAGTCACTACTTCCCTTCTGAGCCCCGACGTGTGCCCAAACAGTGGTTTACCCCCACACATGGGGTTTCAGCGTACTCAGGAGAAACTGGACAACAACTTTTGGGGTCCAATTTCTCCTGTAACCCTTGGGAAAATAAAAAATTCTGGGCTAAATAATTATTTTTGAGGAAAGAAAACGTATTTATTATTTTCACGGCTCTGCATTATAAACTTCTATGAAGCACTTGGGGGTTCAAAGTGCTCACCACACATCTAGATAAGTTCCTTTCGGGGTCTAGTTTCCAAAATGGGGTCACTTGTGGGGGGTTTCTACTGTTTAGGCACATCAGGGGCTCTGCAAACGCAACGTGACGCCCGCAGAGCATTCCATCAAAGTCTGCATTTCAAAACGTCACTACTTCAATTCCGAGCCCCGGCATGTGCCCAAACAGTAGTTTACCCCCACATATGGGGTATCAGCGTACTCAGGAGAAACTGGACAACAACTTTTGGGGTCCAATTTCTCCTGTAACCCTTGGGAAAATAAAAAATTCTGGGCTAAATAATTATTTTTGAGGAAAGAAAACGTATTTATTATTTTCACGGCTCTGCATTATAAACTTCTATGAAGCACTTGGGGGTTCAAAGTGCTCACCACACATCTAGATAAGTTCCTTTGGGGGTCTAGTTTCCAAAATGGGGTCACTTGTGGGGGGTTTCTACTGTTAAGCCACATCAGGGGCTCTGCAAACGCAACGTGACGACCACAGAGCATTCCATCAAAGTCTGCATTTCAAAACGTCACTACTTCACTTCCGAGCCCCGGCATGTGCCCAAACACTGATTTACCCCCACATATGGGGTATCAGCGTACTCAGGAGAAACTGGACAACAACTTTTGGGGTCAAATTTCTCCTGTTACCCTTGGGAAAATAAAAAATTGCAGGCTAAAAGATCATTTTTGAGAAAATAATTTTTTTTTTTTTCATGGCTCTGCGTTATAAACTTCTGTGAAGCACTTGGGGGTTCAAAGTCCTCACCACACATCTAGATTAGTTCCTTTGGGGGTCTAGTTTCCAAAATGGGGTCATTTCTGGGGGATCTCCAATGTTTAGGCACACAGGGGCTCTCCAAACGTGACATGGTGTCCGCTAATGATTGGAGCTAATTTTCCATTTAAAAAAGCCAAATGGCGTGCCATCCCTTCCGAGCCCTGCCGTGCGCCCAAACAGTGGTTTACCCCCACATATGGGGTATCAGCCTACTCAGGACAAACTGGACAACAATATTTGTGGTCCAATTTCTCCTATTATCCTTGGCAAAATAGGAAATTCCAGGCTAAAAAATCATTTTTGAGGAAAGAAAAATTATTTTTTATTTTCATGGCTCTGCATTATAAACTTCTGTGAAGCACCTGGGGGTTTAAAGTGCTCAATATGCATTTACATAAGTTCCTTGGGGGGTCTAGTTTCCAAAATGGGGTCACTTGTGGGGGAGCTCCAATGTTTAGGCACACAGGGGCTCTCCAAACGCGACATGGTGTCCGCTAACAATTGGAGCTAATTTTCCATTCAAAAAGTCAAATGGCGCGCCTTCCCTTCCGAGCCCTGCCGAGTGCCCAAACAGTGGTTTACCCCCACATATGAGGTATCGGCGTACTCGGGAGAAATTGCCCAACAAATTTTATGATCCATTTTATCCTACTGCCCATGTGAAAATGAAAAAATTGAGGCGAAAAGAATTTTTTTGTGAAAAAAAAGTACTTTTTCATTTTTACAGATCAATTTGTGAAGCACCTGAGGGTTTAAAGTGCTCACTAGGCATCTAAATAAGTTCCTTGGGGGGTCTAGTTTCCAAAATGGGGTCACTTGTGGGGGAGCGCCAATGTTTAGGCACACAGGAGCTATCCAAACGCGACATGGTGTCCGCTAACGATGGAAATAATTTTTCATTCAAAAAGTCAAATGGCGCTCCTTCCCTTCCCCATGTGCCCAAACAGTGGTTTACCCCCACATGTGAGGTATTGGTGTACTCAGGAGAAATTGCCCAACACATTTTAGGATCCATTTTATCCTGTTGCCCATGTGAAAATGAAAAAATTGAGGCTAAAAGAATTTTTTTGTGAAAAAAAAGTACTTTTTCATTTTTACGGATCAATTTGTGAAGCACCTGGGGGTTCAAAGTGCTCACTATGCATCTAGATAAGCTCCTTGGGGCGTCTTGTTTCCAAAATGGGGTCACTTGTGGGGGAGCTCCAATTTTTAGGCACACGGGGGCTCTCCAAACGTGACATGGTGTCCGCTAAAGAGTGGAGCCAATTTTTGATTCAAAAAGTCAAATGGCGCTCCTTCCCTTCCAAGCCCTGCCGTGTGCCCAAACAGTGGTTTACCCCCACATATGAGGTATCAGCGTACTCAGGACAAATTGGACAACAACTTTGTTGGTTCAGTTTCTCCTTTTACCATTGGGAAAATAAAAAAATTGTTGCTAAAATATAATTTTTGTGACTAAAAAGTTAAATGTTCATTTTTTCCTTCCATGTTGCTTCTGCTGCTGTGAAGCACCTGAAGGGTTAATAAACTTCTTGAATGTGGTTTTGAGTACCTTGAGGGGTGCAGTTTTTAGAATGGTGTCACTTTTGGGTATTTTCAGCCATATAGACCCCTCAAACTGACTTCAAATGTTAGGTGGTCCCTAAAAAAAATGGTTTTGTAAATTTCGTTGTAAAAATGAGAAATCGCTGGCCAAATTTTAACCCTTATAACTTCCTAACAAAAAAAAATTTTGTTTCCAAAATTGTGCTGGTGTAAAGTAAACATGTGGGAAATGTTATTTATTAACTATTTTGTGTCACATATCTCTCTGGTTTAACAGAATAAAAATTCAAAATGTGAAAATTGCGAAATTTTCAACATTTTCGCCAAATTTCCGTTTTTATCACAAATAAACGCATAATTTATTGACCTAAATTTACCACTAACATGAAGCCCAATATGTCACGAAAAAACAATCTCAGAACCGCTAGGATCCGTTGAAGCGTTCCTGAGTTATTACCTCATAAAGGGACACTGGTCAGAATTGCAAAAAACGGCAAGGTCTTTAAGGTCAAAATAGGCTGGGTCATGAAGGGGTTAATATTATGTGGTAATTTCAGTAGCCCATGCTTATGTTTATAAGTACCTTCACATACTATCAATATAATCATTGGTGGCCGCACACCAGTACTTTACATCCATATACATCTGCGGCTGCACATGCTTAGCACTAGTTGTACCTTATGCAAGCATAGTATCGTATATTTCTTATGGCATATATTAAGCACTAATTGCACCTTAAGTCAGTAATAATTACACATATATAACTCATTACTCTAGGCCATGTGACTGCACATTCTTAGCACTAGTTGCACCTTATGCCAGCATACTATTGTATATATATTTCTTATGGCATGTATCAAGCACTAGTTGCACTTTAAGTTAGTATAAATTACAAATACACAATTCAATACTCTGTCTGGGCCATTCTTCTTCTTTTTTCTTTTTTAAGGTGCATGGTCATATATGATAAATTGTAATTTCGGTTTTCTTACTTTTTGTGCAATTTTTTGTATACAATAATTTTCAGTGCTGTAGGGCTTCTTATGAACAGATTTTTATATCATGTACTGATGATTACAATGTGATTATATATACATATATATTTTTCTGCTCCCGTCTTCTTGGTATTGTGCCTTCTCTTTGGTTTTCCTTCCCCTGTACCATTTGGTATATTTATATTTATTTCTAATAAATTTATTTAATTTATTTGGACATTTGTTCGGTTTCTTTGTTCTCTTTCTTTTGCATATATCTCCTTCCGATTTGTCCGTTATTTCGTCCATTACGGGATATATATAACATCATATATACACAAATTGCATACCTTATGTTTACTAAGAATATTATGAATCTTTGTATCCCTTGCCTTGAGCTTTTATCCTAAAAAACTTCCTACATCTAACTAAAAGATGTAGGAGCGTAAATCTGCAACTCCAGTGAATCCTACAATCAGAGCAGGAATAAAACTGAAACAAACACACAGCAGTGTTGTGAATTCTGCTCTTGGGTTCCCTCCAGTGGTTGTTGGTGGGAATGCAGTTGTCTCTGAGTCACAGTCCTGGCCAGGTGTATCTGCTAATTGCTGTTCTGACTGGGATATTTAAGTGTGCAGGATTCATTAGCCCTTGCCAGTTGTCAATGTTTCTTTGGAAGTATTGGATCTCTGCCTGGCCTCACCTGCTTAGCTGCAAGTTCAGCAAAGATAAGTGTCTGTTTCTTTTTCTGAAGCACACTTGCTGTGTGCTTATTTTCAGTGCTGATCTTTTGTTTCTTTTTGTCCAGCTTTGACTGTGTCAGTTGTTTTTCTCAGTCTGGTTGGATTCTCTGGAGTTGCAGTTATACTCTCCACATCTTTAGTTAGGTGGTGGAGTTTTGTATTTTCTGCTGTGGATATTTTTTGTAGTATTTTTATGCTGACCGCTTAGTATCCTGTCCTGTCCTTTTCTATTTAGCTAGAAGTGGCCTCCTTTGCTAAGCCTGTTTTCTGCCTGAGTGTGTCTTTTCCTCTCCAACTCACAGTCAATATTTGTGGGGGGCTGCCTATCCTTTGGGGGTCTACTCTGAGGCAAGATAGTTTTCCTATTTCCATCTTTAGAGGTACTTAGTCCTCCGGCTGTGTCGAGGTGTCTAGGTTTTGTTAGGCATACCCCACGGCTACTTCTAGTTGGCAGTCAGTATAAGTTACCACCTACTCCAGTGAAGGTTTTCATCCTGCTCCAAGGCCACCTGATCATAACAGTACAACTGGCCAACAATGAGTTAAATGCATCTCAGAAGAAGGGAGGAAAGGTCTTGAGCCATTTTTTTTCTCCAGTCTGTTTTGTCTTCCCCTCCCTCTTGATCTCTTGGTGGCTGAAGAGCCTTGTGCTAGCATGAATGTTCAGGATTTAGCTTCTCGTGTAGTCCAGCTTGCTGCTAGGATACAGGGTATTTCTGATTATATTGTTCAAACTCCTGCTTTAGAACCGAAGATTCCTACTCCTGATTTGTTTTTTGGTGACAGGTCCAAATTTTTGAGTTTTAAAAACAAGTGTAAACTGTTTTTTGCATTGAAACCTCGATCCTCTGGTGATTCCATTCAACAAGTTAAAATCATCATCTCCCTGCTGCGTGGTGATCCACAGGATTGGGCATTTTCCCTGGAATCTGGGGATCCTGCTTTGCTTAATGTAGACTCCTTCTTTCAGGTGTTAGGATTACTGTATGATGAACCTAATTCGGTGGATCAAGCTGAGAAGACCTTGTTGGCCCTGTCTCAGGGGCAAGAGGTGGCTGAATTGTATTGTCAGAAATTCAGAAAATGGTCTGTGTTGACTACATGGAATGATGATGTGATGTGCTGCTGCAGTGCAGTATGGAGCAATCTCCACCAGGGGGTGCTGGATAAGGAAAGGAGGCTGCACACACAGCACAGCTACACTGAACAACAACACAGGTGTCACAGGTAATGAAAGGGACATGAAACAAGCCAAGGTCATACACGGAGATAGCAGCGCGGTACAGAAGGGGCGAGCAGAGAATCGTCGGGGGCAAGCAAGATGTCAGAACCTACCGGGAACGTGGTAACCAAAACGTGAGGCGTAAGACAGAGTCGGGGTACAGGCCAAAGGTCAGAACAAGTAACAAATGGGTGCAGTCAGTCAGAGGCAAAGAGGAATACTTAGAACAGGGATCCAGGTCAGGAGCTCAAACAGTGCAGGATGAACTTATAGCTGACACTGGCCCCCAGGCTGCAGAGGACTTAAATAGCACAGCCAGCTCCAGGGTGAGGCAGAGAGGATTAACTCCCACATGACCAGTCCAGAGACAAGAGAGCTGAACATAATCTCAGAACTGGATCATGACAGATGATGCATTGGCGGCAATTTTCAGAAAGGGTCTTTCTGAATCCGTTAAAGATGTTATGGTGGGGTTTCCCACACCCTCCAATCTGAGTGATTCTATGTCTCTGGCCATTCAGATTGACCGGCGCTTGCGTGAACGCAGAACTGTGCGCGCTATGGCGTAATCCTCAGAGCAAATTCCTGAGCCTATGCAGTGTGAAAGGATTCTGTCTAAAACAGAACGACAAGGTTTCAGACGTCTCAATAGGTTGTGTTATTATTGTGGCGACGCTTCCCATGTCATTTCTGTCTGCCCTAAGCGGACAAAGAGGATCGCCAGTTCATATACCATCAGTACTGTACAACCTAAATTTCTGTTATCTGTGTCCTTGATCTGTTCATTGTCAGCATTTTCTGTCATGGCGTTTGTGGATTCAGGCGCTACCTTGAACTTAATGGACTTTGACTTTGCTAGGCATTGTGGTTTTCCCTTGCAGCCTTTGCAGAACCCTATTCCTTTAAGGGGCATTGATGCTACACCCTTGGCTAAAAATAAGCCCCAGTTTTGGACACAGGTGACCATGCGCATGGCACCAGCCCATCAGGAAGATTGTCGATTTCTGGTGTTGCATAATTTGCATGATGCTATTGTGCTGGGTTTTCCCTGGTTACAGGTACATAATCCTGTTTTGGATTGGAAGTCCATGTCTGTGACTAGTTGCGGTTGTCAGGGGGTTCATAATGATGTTCCTCTGATGTCTATCGCCCCTTCTTCCTCCTCTGAAATTCCAGAGTTTTTGTCTGATTTTCAGGATGTATTCGATGAGCCCAAGTCCAGTTTCCTTCCACCGCACAGGGACTGCGATTGTGCTATTGACTTGATTCCAGGCTGTAAGTTTCCTAAGGGCCGACTTTTCAACCTGTCTGTACCTGAACATGCCGCCATGCGGAATTATATTAAGGAGTCTTTGGCAAAAGAGCATATTCGGCCATCTTCTTCACCGATGGGAGCGGGGTTCTTTTTTGTTGCTAAAAAAGATGGTTCCTTAAGACCCTGTATTGATTATCGCCTCTTGAATAAGATCACGGTCAAGTTTCAATATCCTTTACCTTTGCTTTCCGATTTGTTTGCTAGGATTAAGGGAGCTAGTTGTTTTACTAAGATTGACCTTCGGGGGGCTTATAATCTTGTTCGTATTAAACAAGGTGATGAATGGAAAACTGCGTTTAACACGCCCGAAGGCCGTTTTGAATACCTTGTGATGCCATTCGGACTCTCTAATGCTCCATCTGTTTTTCAGTCCTTCATGCATGATATCTTCCGGGATTATCTTGATAAATTCCTGATTGTATATTTGGACGATATTTTGATTTTTTCCGATGATTGGGAGTCTCATGTGCAGCAGGTGAGGATGGTATTTCAGATCCTTCATGACTATGCTTTGTTTGTGAAAGGGTCTAAGTGTCTCTTTGGGGTGCAGAAGGTTTCTTTTTTGGGCTTTATTTTTTCTCCCTCGTCTATAGAGATGGATCCGGTTAAGGTTCAGGCCATTCATGATTGGATTCAGCCCACATCCGTGAAGAGCCTTCAGAAATTTTTGGGTTTTGCTAATTTTTATCGCCGTTTCATTGCTAATTTTTCCAGCCCTTGACTGATTTGACGAAGAAGGGTGCTGATGTGGCGAATTGGTCCCCTGCGGCTGTCTCTGCCTTTTAGGAACTTAAACGTCGTTTTACTTCTGCTCCAGTGTTGCGTCAATCGGATGTTTCTCTTCCGTTTCAGGTTGAAGTTGACGCTTCTGAGATTGGGGCAGGGGCTGTTTTGTCTCAGAGGGATCCTGTTGGTTCCTTAATGAAACCGTGTGCCTTCTTTTCCCGTAAGTTTTCGCCTGCTGAACGCAATTATGATGTCGGCAATCGGGAGCTGTTGGCTATGAAGTGGGCGTTTAAGGAGTGGCGACATTGGCTTGAGGGAGCTAAGCACCATATTGTGGTCTTGACCGATCATAAGAATCTGATTTACCTCGAGTCTGCCAAACGGTTGAATCCTAGACAGGCTCGATGGTCCTTGTTTTTTTCTCGTTTTGATTTCGTGGTCTCGTACCTTCCGGGTTCTAAGAATATTAAGGCTGATGCCCTCTCTAGGAGTTTTTTGCCTGATTCTCCTGAGGTCTTAGAGCCGGTCGGTATTCTGAAAGAGGGGGTGGTCCTTTCTGCCATTTCCCCTGATTTACGACGGGTTCTTCAGGAATTTCAGGCTGACAAACCTGACCGCTGTCCTGTGGGGAAACTGTTTGTTCCTGACAGATGGACTAGTAGAGTGATTTCTGAGGTTCACTGTTCCGTGTTGGCTGGTCATCCTGGCATTTTTGGTACCAGAGACTTGGTTGGTAGGTCCTTTTGGTGGCCTTCTTTGTCGCGTGATGTGCGTTCTTTTGTGCAGTCCTGTGGGACTTGTGCGTGGGCCAAGCCTTGTTGTTCCCATGCTAGTGGGTTGCTTTTGCCATTGCCGATCCCTGAGAGGCCCTGGACGCATATTTCTATGGATTTTATTTCCGATCTTCCTGTTTCCCAGAGGATGTCGGTTATCTGGGTTGTTTGTGACCAATTCTCTAAGATGGTTCATTTTGGTGCCTTTGCCTAAATTGCCTTCTTCTTCTGATTTGGTTCCGTTGTTTTTTCAGCATGTTGTCCGTTTGCATGGTATTCCGGAGAATATTGTGTCTGACAGAGGTTCCCAGTTTGTTTCTAGGTTTTGGCGGGCCTTTTGTGCCAAGCTGGGCATTGATTTGTCTTTTTCCTCTGCATTTCATCCTCAGACAAACGGCCAGACCGAGCGAACTAATCAGACTTTGGAGACTTATTTGAGATGCTTTGTGTCTGCTGATCAGGATGATTGGGTGGCTTTTTTGCCATTGGCCGAGTTTGCCCTGAATAATCGGGCTAGTTCGGCTACTTTGGTTTCGCCTTTCTTTTGTAATTTTGGTTTTCATCCTCGTTTTTCTTCTGGGCAGGTTGAACCTTCTGACTGTCCTGGTGTGGATTCTGTGGTTGACAGGTTGCAGCAGATTTGGGCTCATGTGGTGGACAATTTAGTGTTGTCTCAGGAGGAGGCTCAGCGTTTTGCTAACCGTCGTCGGTGTGTTGGTTCCCGGCTTCGGGTTGGGGATCTGGTCTGGTTGTCTTCCTGTCATGTTCCTATGAAGGTTTCTTCTCCTAAGTTTAAGCCTCGGTTTATTGGTTCTTATAGGATTTCTGAGATTATTAATCCGGTGTCTTTTCGACTGGCGCTTCCGGCCTCTTTTGCTATCCATAATGTCTTCCATAGATCTTTGTTGCGGAAATATGTGGAGCCCGTTGTTCCCTCTGTTGATCCTCCGGCCCCTGTGTTGGTTGATGCGGAGTTGGAATATGTTGTTGAGAAGATTTTGGATTCCCGTTTTTCGAGGCGGAAGCTTCAGTACCTTGTCAAATGGAAGGATTATGGCCAGGAGGATAATTCTTGGGTTTTTGCCTCTGATGTCCATGCTGCTGATTTGGTCCGTGCCTTTCATCTGGCTCATCCTGATCATCCTGGAGGTCCTGTTGAGGGTTCCTCAAGGGGGGGTACTTTTGTGAATTCTGCTCTTGGGTTCCCTCCAGTGGTTGTAGGTGGGAATGCAGTTGTCTCTGAGTCACAGTCCTGGCCAGGTGTATCTGCTAATTGCTATTCTGACTGGGATATTTAAGTGTGCAGGATTCATTAGCCCTTGCCAGCTGTCAATGTTTCTTTGGAAGTATTGGATCTCTGCCTGGCCTCACCTGCTTAGCTGCCAGTTCAGCAAAGATAAGTGTCTGTTTCTTTTTCTGAAGCACACTTGCTGTGTGCTTATTTTCAGTGCTGATCTTTTGTTTCTATTTGTCCAGCTTAGACTGTGTCAGTTGTTTTTCTCAGTCTGGTTGGATTCTCTGGAGTTGCAGTTATACTCTCCACATCTTTAGTTAGGTGGTGGAGTTTTGTATTTTCTGTTGTGGATATTTTTTGTAGTATTTTTATGCTGACCGCTTAGTATCATGTCCTGTCCTTTTCTATTTAGCTAGAAGTGGCCTCCTTTGCTAAGCCTGTTTTCTGCCTGCGTGTGTCTTTTCCTCTCCAACTGACAGTCAATATTTGTGGGGGACTGCCTATCCTTTGGGGGTCTACTCTGAGGCATGATAGTTTTCCTATTTCCATCTTTAGGGGTATTTAGTCCTCCGGCTGTGTCGAGGTGTCTAGGTTTTGTTAGGCATACCCCACGGCTACTTCTAGTTGCGTTGATAAGATCAGGGTTGGCAGTCAGTATAAGTTACCACCTACTCCAGTGAAGGTTTTCATGCTGCTCCAAGGCCACCTGATCATAACACAGCAGTGCGCCACAGATACAAAAACCAAACACTTATCTTTGCTGAATTTGGCAGCAAGCAGGAGAAGCCAGAAAGTGATCCAACACTTCACAAGGAACACTGACAACTGGCAAGGGCTAAAGGATCATGCACACCTAAATATCCCAGTCAGAATTGTAATCATCCGATACACCTGGCCAGGACTGCGAGTCAGAGACAACTGCATTCCCACCTACAACCACTGGAGGGAACCAAAGAGCAGAATTCACAACAGGCTAGACATGATATTTCCTCACAAGTGTCACCCATCTGGTCTACTCCTGGAAGCTGAGGTGGGAATTTTTTTAGTAGATTCTGGGTTCAGCTCATGATAGACCATTCAAAACGCCACCAGGAGAGCATGCGGTCCTAAGTGATAGGAGCCTCTTTCTCCCACAAACCACATAATACTGTATGAGTGAGTAATTTAACCTAGAAAATTTTTAAATGCTTTTTGGATGTGTTAGATATCATGGAAATGTACCCCACACCATGGAATACTGTATGGGCGAGTAATTGAACCCATAGACCTTGTCCCGGGTCCAGGGGACGAGGTTCAGGCCCTTGCCGCTCTGGGACCAGGGGATGTGGTTCAGGCATGGCCACTCTCAGTACAGAGGACTACGGATACAGGACTGGCCACAACGGGATCAGGGGACTACGGACACATGACTCATCATATCAGGATCAGGGCACTACGGATACAGGAATGGGCACACCAGGATCAGGGATACAGACTCAGGACACTGACCGAACCTCATAACTTACTAGTAGTACACCTTACTAATGATTCTACAAATTACAAGATGCCTCCCAGCTATTGGAGGTGACCTACATTATACTAAATGCCTCTCAGCTATTTTTGTCGTTAATCATTTTGAGGCTTTTAATGCAAAAAGTCACATAATTGTTTAAAATGTAACCCGTCTTCAAAAGCACCAAAATAAAGATATCCACCAGAAAACTTACTCCAGTGGAGTAAGATGTGCCTCCCAATAGTGTAACATTTGGAAAAAGTTGAATTTCATGATTCTGTCTAAAAACAACTTGATAAACAAAGTTGTCGAGGACAATTAAAAAAACACTTAAATAAGAAAACAACTTAAAAAATGGCGCAAAAATATATAATAAATAAGAATAAGACGCAAATGTTAAATACCAAAGTTGCTCCAGTTTTCTACAAAAATGATGACTAGGGACCTAGGTATCAGTTTGTGAATGGGATGACCTCACCACCCAATATTGTGCAGAGGCATTCTGGGCTATGCCCATGCAGATTATGGATTGTCTAGCAGCCCAATCAATCCGGAGCTGATGAGTTTCCTCCAAGTTTCACCATTTCTGGGTGATTGCCTGACTAATTAGCTGACAATGGTCAGACCATTGCCAGTCGTAGCTTTGCTCGGTGGTGTGTGTTTCTTATGCTTTGCTTTCTGCTGTTCTGATCTTTGCTGCCTGACCTCGTACTTTGCCTTTTCACTACTCGTTTGTATTGCTGCTCCCATGCTTAATAGCGGCATTTAATTGGTTGATCTGTTGTGATTGGAGTTAGTACTGATGGCAGCAGTTATTACTCTTGAAACTTGCAAAAATAGCCGGCACACCCCTGAGTCTCTCAGCCTCATTCATGGAGTGACGGAGCACTTCCGCAAGTCGCAAAGGGGTTAATGAGCTGTAGAATGTTTTCTTTGGTTATTGACTGTTGGGGGTTCTGGTTCTTTTTCTGATGATCCATTTGGCAATACAGGCAATGCTCAGCTGTAAATATAGACAAATTTGTCATTCTTTCTAGGCACCTTTAGGTGACTTCTGTAAGGCGCCATTCTTAAAGCTTAAACATGCCTAGTTTGGCTGATTCCTAGTGTAGCTAGCTATATGTGGAACTAGAAAGATAGTATACAGTATACAGGAGGAGAGGTAATTTGAATAAAATAATAATGTAAGCTGTTTACACTTAGTCTTACAAGGATTTATGTTATTGCTGTTTAGCAGCCGCAAATCATGCAGCTGCGCTGTCACAAACTAAATCTCAGAGCACGCCAAAATACTTGGAGACCACCTGAACATGCTCGGAGAAGCTAAAATAACGAGCATACTCGCTCATCACTACAGGTAACCCTTGCCTTTCCTTTTTAATCCCTATACTGGGATCTGGATTTATGTAGGGCCTCCTCAGTTACATCTATGGTTTGACTGCTGGATAGTGGACCAAGCTGGCAGAGAAAAAGGTCATTAATCCATATAGTATATAGGTGGCCAAAATCAGGGACAAAATAAAAAAAATGTCGGCTGGTGAAATGCAAGCTGAGGTCAGGGAGGGAATCAAACAGATGGAATCAAGCTGCAGGAATGTAAACCAGGGCAAGTACAGCGTACAGTGTAGCCCCACCAAAGGCTCAAAGCAAGAAGCTAATTGACAATATTAAGGTATTAACCCACAAGCTCCCTGCCTGGGTAGCATTACAAGTCCCCGAAATCGCTAAATAAACCTGTTTGTGTCGTGTCACATTGTCCATAATGAAAGTACGGCACTGAGTAGCATCAGTTGCAGAAGTATTAGGAACGTGTGCAGATATGGATGTTACAATTTGAAACTATTATTTCAACTTTCAGCATAATCATCATTACTCAGACAGTGTTGGAGAATGATCTCTTTTGTTTGGGGTATACAGAAACGAATAGTTTCATCATCCTTAACGTGGATGATTACAGGAAAGAACTAACAATCCAAAGAGGCCATACAGTACAAACTGTACTGTAGGACATATGAACATACTGTAACAGTCAACCCATCACCATTTGCTGTCCGCTCTTCTGCTGTCTTATAGCATAAGTCTGCAGCTTTTTTATACTCTAAATGCATCGATGCTTCATTTTTTGTTTTGGAAAGATAAAGGACATAAAATACATAAAAAATAGATTGATAAGGTGGACATTAAGTTCAAGGCATATTAATTAACTGTGTTAGTAACTGGCGTAGTGTACAAAAGGAGAAAACGGCAATAAGAAGAAACCTCCCCTTGAGATCCAAACAGTGCGAAGACTCAGCTTTGTGCACATTGGATCTTGTGCCTAACTTTCAAATGAAAAATTTGTGCTGGAATATAATTATTTGCTGTGATTGTATATGAATCCTATTATCTTTCTGAAATATCATTTTTGGAAGGTTCTTATGTCTAATGATTATACAATTGTCTCTATAACCGCTGGTTGTATGATTGGCCATAGACAGGTTTTGGCGCAGAGCAAACTGTGTTCAGAGCCCCATTTATGTTGGTTTAAAAAGTCATCAGAAAAGCAATTTACTGTCCTTTTCCTTCCCTCTGTTATACCTATTTCCTTACGTTTTATCTATACATAATGGTGTCACCTATAGAGATCTCTCAAAAGGTGGTAGAACATGTTTCATTTGGCTCATGCCCCAGGGATATTCATCTTTCTTAGGAGATTCTCAGTGCCTTTAGTTCATACTGGGTTTTTTTAAGCCTGTAAATGCAGTGCTGGTAGCATTTCTCATATCAGTGAATTTAAAGCACCAGTGAATGTCTTAAAAATGACTGATGATTCATTCACATTGCGATAACTGGTCCATCAAGATCATATTTCACGCAGCCTGATTTTTCTACCTGGCTTTCATTGGAAAATTGACAGTACCTACGACCTAGTATAAAACAATATAAAAGCTTAAACCGAGTATGAGTTCTTAAGATTGGCTTGAAGTCATGGAGTAGTTGATTAACTGAAGGTCATGGTTGGAGGAAAGATGAAGTCTAGGGCAATATTGTATAACATTAGTGTTATCTGTATGGTTGGAAAATTCAGGGGGAATTGCTGAACATTGGTTTCAAATATGCATGTAGACATATTATGGGTGTACATTTATAATATAGATATTTTCTGATCTTCCTTATTTGTAGTATGGAAATAGCAGAGCTGTTTCATATTTAACTGAACTTATGATTCCATGCAGATTTCATTTTAGTAGTCTCCTGTTCTAAACGTGTGTACTATTACTGCTCCTTAATGGGACTAGACAGTTCTCAATGAAGCCAAACCAGTAACTTGTGTTACACACCTGTTCCGGGTTTCCCAGGATCTGCTTCCTTCACCCCAGTCAGTTGGCCTCTGCTGTGCTCCACATCAGGTTTTACAGGTTGTCCGGCGTGGCTCAATGATGTCATCTCCATGATCCCATTAAGGCCCATTAAGACAAAAACCTGTGTCTTAGGATTGAGATTTAAGTTTAGTGTACTTCACCTTCTGTGAACACTGTGCTTTAAAGGGAACCTGTCACCCCCAAAATCGAAGGTGAGCTAAGCCCACCGGCATCAGGGGCTTATCTACAGCCAGAGCCGCAGCATGAAGACAAGAAGAGGACGTCATTGTAAAAAGAAGGGAGGCACCGGACCGGACTGTGATGCCCATTGGACCGGACCGCAGCAGGACCGGCCCTGGGTGAGTATAATCTAACCTCTTTTTCTCATCTTTTAGGATACATTCCAGAATGCAATAGATAAGCCCCTGATGCCGGTGGGCTTAGCTAACCTTCGATTTTGGGGGTGACAGGTTCCCTTTAACTTGCTTTACTCCCTGCCAACTTCCATTTCATAGTTCCTCCTGCTCTCAAGACTTCTGAGCATTTCATGTTCTCGCTCACCAAGCCTGGACAATACCTTTCACCCATTGCTTCTGCAGTCAATTTTCGTTTTTAAAGGTTTGCATTTTTCCCTTTCCTTCTTATAAGAACCATAACTTTTTTACTTTTCCATTAATACAACCATATGAGGACATTTTTGACAGGACAAGTTGTAGTTTTGAATAAAACAAACCATTTTTCCATACAATGTAATAAAAAAATGGGAAAAAATTCCAAGTAGGATAAAATGTTGAAAACAAAGCATTTCCAACATGTTGCTATTGTGACGCCCAGGAGACCTGGATACCCAGCACCGGACCAATGGGGTCTGTCTCTTGAGGGGGATGTCACAGGTGGCTTGACCCGGTGCTGTGGCCTCAGGCAATGCACAGTGTAAGGGGTATCGTGAGGGGACAGGCACTTACTTGATCAGCAGCAGGTTCTCCCAGCGGTGACGATCCCGATCCTGGATAGATGGCTATTGTCCAAATGAAAGACTGAGGCACTGAAACGTTTAACCAGTTTACTTCAACATAAAGGGATTTACAACCAGTCCTGTCACCGGAGTCTGTATGGGAACTCTGAGTTACTTTGACCCTGCCGGGGTCTTCGCCTCTTATTGTGCGCAATTTCTGTGTGGCCCTGCTGCTGTATGTGAACTGGCTGCCGGCCCAATCTGTCCCCTCCGGGTCCTGGTTCGACGGGCAACCCGAGTCCTTTTATCGGCTTACCCCCTCCGGGAGTACCGCTGAACTCTGTGTCTGTTGCTGCGTCCGGCCCTAGTGAAGCTGATATCACCTCACGTTTTTCCGGTTGCTGTATTATATATAATGAATACAGCCACGGATCCGGTATCCGTCTTTGCGCCTGTTCTGGGTAGTGATTAATGCTACCCGGTTCTCACAATGTCCCTTTTCTCTGTCCCTCTTCTCCTCAGGCCGGTGATTTGGGCCTGGAAACCGTCATAGGGCTGTTAGAAATTCAGCTGTATGACCTCTCACTTTCAGCTCCTTAGCCCAACTGCCATTTCTTCTCTCAGACCAGAATGGATCAAGGGGAGTCTCTGGAGCTCCCCCTTCTGGCCGGAGGTGGTAGTGCAGTCTTGCTATTTTAGTATTCGCATTTAGTGTCAGTAACTATTTTTGTGGCAAATACCCCTAGGGGTGCCACATTCCCCCTTAGTTAAGAACAGTACTCCGGGACTGTGGGACGATAACATTTTGAAATAACAATTAATATGTACAGAGTCTTAAAAATGAAAAGTTACAAAAACCACTCAAGGAAACAAAAATAGAGTTCTGTAAAAAGTCACTTCAAATAGCGTCCATTAATACAGTTCTATCCTTGAAGGTACTAGGAAAGGCACTGTACTTAGTGTCCAGGAATTTAGTTCCATTTTTCCAACGGAGTTATCAATATAAAGTCTAAAGAAAGTTCAAAAAGAGCAAAAAGCAAAATTCAAAAAGCAGTCTTTCCGGAGCTTTGATTTAGTGCCTCCGGGCTGATAAAAAGTTCAAGAATATGCAAGAAGTTCATACAGACAAGTCTCTGTAGGCACTGGGCTTAAACGTTGCAGACTGATAACAATGACTATACTACATTTTCTGTTTAACTATATACGGCATAACATATATACAATTCACATTATGAGCTTTATAGTTGGTAATCTGCATACCTGGCCGGTAATTGACCCTGGGTACTACGCTGTGATCTACGTAATAGCGGTGTCTCTTCATGTGGTGTACTACTGTCTACTGCGGATGTAGAATCTGCCCGCTCTCCTAAAGATAATTCCACGACTATGGAGTTGGCAAGTCCACCGTGAATGGGATTACTCTGACCAGGAATCTGTTCTTCCTGGCCTGGAACCTCCTGTAGTACGGGGTCAGCCTCTTCCTGTCTTGGGACTTCTGGTATTGGGTTCGGTGTTGGGTAAAAGGCCACCATGGGAACCACTACTGCACCATGGTATGTTAGTAGGGTTTTGGGAAAGTCTCCTATACAGGTGTGATACATTTCCTCTTCTTTTTCCTTTACTGGTTGAACCTGTATGGGTTGAATAACTTCTGGTTCTGGCTGGACAACGTCTGGCTCTTTCAATGCTTCCGGGCATAATTTAAGATTGTCTCTTGACACTAGTACAGATGTTAAGCCTCCGTTTTTGCTAATGAGACACATTTTAGGATTATCCACTCTTGTTGGTAAAACTGTGTAGGGTACGGCTTCCCACTGATTGTCCAGTTTATTGGTTCGACGATTTCTCTTGAGCACTTGGTCACCCGGTCTTAATGGGGTCGCTAGAGCATTCTGGTTGAAAGTTCGCTCTTGTCTTTCTCTACTTTGCTGAAGGCTTCTTTCCACACTCTCTTGCACTTGGCGATACTGCTTTTGCCGTATGATATCCCAATTGGAGTCTTGAACTCCTGCGTCTGGTTTCAGAATTCCCATTTCTAGATCGATTGGTAATTGGCCGGGTTTTGCACGCATAAGGTAAGCTGGGGTGCAGTTGGTGGAGCTCACCGGGACATGATTACACAGATCCACCAAGTCAGGCAATTTCTCTGGCCATTGATTCCTTTCTGTCTCAGGTAAAGTCTTTAGTAGGTCTATTACAATATGGTTCATCTTCTCGCATAAGCCGTTTGTTTGTGGATGATAGGCCGTCGTCCGGATCTTTTTGCAACCATACATATTACAGAATTCTCTGAAGATCTCTGATTCAAAGGCTGTACCTTGGTTGGTGAGAACCTGTTCCGGATATCCATGGGGTCTACAAAAGTACGTTTGGAACGCTTTGGCTGCTGTTTTTGCTGTCAGATCTTTTACGGGTACTACTACCAAGAAGCGTGAATAATGGTCCACGATGGTCAAAGCATAGACATAGCCGGACCGGCTTGGTATTAACTTCACGTGGTCTATGGCTACAAGTTCAAGTGGTTGTTTGGTGATTATGGGCTGCAGTGGTGCTCTTTGGTTCTTTTGATCGTTTCTTCTGAGGTTGCACGGGCCACAATTTCTGCACCACTGTTCGATTGATTTTCTCATCCCGACCCAATAAAATCTTTCTCTTAGAAGTACTTCTAACTTTTTCCAACCAAAGTGACCAGCACCATTATGGTAAGCTTCGAGGACCATCTTGACATCTTGTTTAGGCACGATAATCTGCCAAACCAATTCATGTGTTTTCGGATTGGTGTACCTTCTACAGAGCTTCCCTTGATACAGGAACATTTTGCCTCTCTCTTTCCAGAGTTGATGCGTCTCTTCTGGGGCATCCTCATCGGGATATGCACTTTGCTCAGTTAACAGTTCCTTCACCAACTTCACAGCCGGATTGCTGTCTTGGGTGTCAGCCCATCTATGGTGTGTTAACGGATTAAAATTCACCTCTTGTTGATAGGTACTTGACTGATGATGTTTTGCCTTGGGATGATGGAAGGCTGGTAGTTCAATTTCTTCAAGCTCCCCCGTTTCTTCTTCTACATCTCTCAAGTGTGGCATCCGGGATAGGGCATCGGCATTTCCATTCTTGCGACCTGCTCGATACTTGATCTTGAAGTTGTAATTAGATAACCGGGCTATCCATCGCTGTTCTAACACACCTAATTTGGCTGTGTCCAGGTGGGTCAACGGATTGTTGTCAGTATAGACAATAAATTCTGCAGCGGCCAGATAGTGTTTGAAACGTTCAGTCACAGCCCAAACTACTGCCAGTAGTTCCAATTTGAAGGAGCTATAATTTTCTGGATTTCTTTCAGTAGGCCGGAGCTTTCTGCTTGCAAAGGCGATGACTTTCTCCCGACCTTCTTGCTTTTGTGACAGCACCGCTCCTAGTCCCACATTACTGGCATTGGTGTAGAGGATGAAAGGTTGATGGTAATCTGGGTATGCCAGAACCTCTTCTCCGGTTAGTGCCTTCTTTAGTTGTTCAAAGGAGTCTTCCCTTTCGTTGTTCCACTGAAAAGGAGGGTTTCGGTTTGAAGGTTTCTTCCTCTGCCCTACCAAGGTGTCTTGCAAGGGTGCTGCCAACTTGGTAAATCCTTTTATAAATCTGCGATAGTAACCCACCAATCCCAGGAATTGTCTCACTTCTTTTGCGCTGGTAGGTCTTGGCCAATCCCTTATGGCGCTTATTTTCTCGGGATCTGGTGCTACTCCCTCCGAACTCACGATGTGTCCCAGGTACTGTACCTTTGGCTTGAGAAGGTGACATTTGGATGGCTTGACTTTCATGCCGTACCTGGATAAGGCTTCGAACACTTCTGCCAGGTCTATTAAGTGTTGTTCGTAAGTCTTTGAGTAGACGATCACATCATCTAGGTACAGGAGGACGGTCTCGAAGTTCTTGTGTCCGAGGCAGCATTCCATCAGCCGCTGGAAGGTACCGGATGCGTTGCAGAGTCCAAACGGCATGCGATTAAATTCACATAGACCCATTGGTGTGGTGAATGCCGTCTTTTCCTTATCTCTCTCAGCCACAGGGACTTGCCAATACCCGCTTGTTAAGTCTAAGGTGGAAAAATAATTAGCAGATTTCAAAGCAGTTAAGGACTCTTCTATCCTAGGCAAGGGGTAGGCGTCTTTATGGGTGATGTTATTAATCTTCCGGTAGTCTACGCACATTCTCATGGTTCCGTCCTTTTTTTTGACAATCACTAGAGGGGCCGCCCAGGGGCTACAGCTGTCTCTTATTACCCCGGCCTGTTTCATCTCCCTCAGCATATCTTTTGCACACTGATAGTGAGCGGGCGGTATGGGTCTATATCTTTCTTTTATTGGGGGATGGTCACCGGTGGGGATTGTGTGTTCTACCCCTTCTATCCGTCCGAAGTCCAATGGGTGTTTACTGAAGACTTGTTCATATTCCGTCACTAGCCTATACACCCCTTGTTTTTGATGGGTAGGTGTTGAATTTATGCCCACGTGTAGCTGTTGGCACCAATCCTCCAATTCTCCGTCTGAGCCATTGCCTTCCACCTGACAGGTTGGTTCTAAGGGCTCAATGGTTGTGATGGCATTGTTGTCAACAGTATATAGCTTTGCCATTGTAGCATACCTTGGCAAAGTGACCTCTTCCTCTCCACAGTTCAAAAGTCGTACCGGCACTCGTCCCCGGTGTACCTCGACTATCCCTCGTGCTGTGAGTATAGTGGGCCTGCTGTCGGTGTACACTGGTTCTATTAAGGCTTGATAATCTCGTCCCTTAGTACCAATGGCTGCTCTACACCATACCAGCATTTCTGTTTTTGGTGGGATTACAATAGACGTTGGATCACTTACCCTCACACTGCCGATTTCTCCACCTGCAATTTCTACCTGTTGCCTTAACATCAATACTTTTATTTCCCTCCGGAGAACTCTCTGCTGGCAGGATTGGGCAGTTTCAGCAATCTGCTGTAAGACAGAAATGACTTCGGAAAAGCAGTTCTCTAACACATTCATTCCTATCAATACAGTTGGTTCACAGTTCCGCCGGTCAACATCAACAACAATTATACCTTGTTTCTTCAATTCTACTTTACCAATCTTTATGGTCATCTCCCTGAATCCTAGTTTCGGTACCAACTTACCATTACTGGCCCATATATCTAGTTCAACATCAGAGGGCCCTTTATCAATATCTGCATCAGCCCAGTACCTCTTATAAAGGATATACGGTATAGATGAAATCTGGGAACCTGTGTCCAGCAAAGCGTTGAGGGGCATTCCGTCCAGCACGATAGGGATAATGGGTCGTCCTCCGATGTACCTGTCGTGCCAGGGTGTTGGGCCTTGAAAGTTCATTCCTGCGAAGCGGCCCGCATTCCCAGGGGATTCCCGTTTAAATCACAATCTCGTGCAAAGTGACCTGGCTCCTGGCAACGGCGGCAAATGGGCTGTCCATCCGGTTGGTAGCGGTCGCGGGGTCGTCCTCTCCATGTCGGGTATCTCCGGGGTCTCATCCATGGAACACCTTCTCTACGGTTTGACAACTCCATCTTGGGTCCTCTCATCTCCTGCATGGTTTTAGCCATTGAAGCAACAACATCAGTTAAAGAGTCAAGCTTTTGTTGAAAAGCCTCATTAGTACTGGGCCCCAGGGGCTTAGCAATGGCCCCGGACATAGCTGATGTCACTGGTACTCCATGTTGTTGAGGAGCCTCTGCCATGAGTTGCGCAGGCTCCTGATCCCGAGGTGCCTCTGCCAGCTGGAGACGTATAACGCTCTCCTTTAATTGGGCAAATGTCAATTCAGGGTTCTTAAAAACAAGCATGCTCACATGCCCCCGGTGAGAAGGGGTGTAGAGTCCCTCAATAAATTGATCTCTTAGCAGTTTATCCGCTCCGGTGTTAAAAATGGGTTCAGCCAGTGTAAGTGATTTAAGGGCTTCCTGCAGGTTTAAGGCAAAGTCTCTCACGCCCTCATTAACTTTTTGTTTGCAATTAAAGAATCGTAATTTAGCTTTGCTGCTGGCAGTGGTTTCAAATGTAGCTTTTAATCCAGCAAATATGCGTTCAACAGTGCCTTTTAGATCAGCTGCCCATGCTGTGACTTCTCGCTTAGCATGGCCACTTAACTGCATCATCAGGAGACTAACACGCTGAACTTCACCCACGGGGAACATGTCAAAATGGGCCAGCATCTTTTCTCTGAAATCGTCAAGGGTATTAGGCTCACCTTCATACATTGGAAGCCATGGGCCACCCGGGGTATATGGCATCAGCACCGGCATGATGGGCGCCACTCCTTGCACCGCTGCGCTACCGGACTCTCTATCGACACTCTGTCTTTCAGCTGCATTAGCGTCGCCGGATGCTGCGGCGTCTCCGTGCTGCGACATACTGTGCCCCCTTAGTTAATCCGGACCCTTCCGGTCCTCCGCTTCCGTCGGGATAGTGTAGATTCGTTTCGCTGTGCAGCAGGATCGATTTTCCCCTTGCTCTGATGTCAGAGCGCTCAGCTTGGTGCCGCCCACAATGACACGCCCCCTGCTGCTCCTGCCGGCCGCGCGCTCTGTAATGGCGGATTCTGAAGTTTTTCAGTTAGACTGGGGCTCAGGTGATGGCGTAGCTCAATTAACAGTCTCGTGCCTAACGGTTATGAGGTGATTACCTCAGGGGATGGCGGCCATCTTTACTCCATTATAACCAATGGGGAAAAGTCACTTTCAATAGTTTTCAATGGGGAATGGATTTTTCTTTAATAAAGTCAATTTTCAAGATTTTTCATCCAAGTTTTCACAGTTTTGGGCTCCAATCACGGCACACAATACCCGGTATACGGGCTGGCTAGATCCTGTTCGTGACGCCAATTGTGACGCCCAGGAGACCGGGATACCCAGCACCGGACCAATGGGGTCTGTCTCTTGAGGGGGATGTCACAGGTGGCTTGACCCGGTGCTGTGGCCTCAGGCAATGCACAGTGTAAGGGGTATCGTGAGGGGACAGGCACTTACTTGATCAGCAGCAGGTTCTCCCAGCGGTGACGATGCCGATCCTGGATAGATGGCTATTGTCCAAATGAAAGACTGAGGCACTGAAACGTTTAACCAGTTTACTTCAACATAAAGGGATTTACAACCAGTCCTGTCACCGGAGTCTGTATGGGAACTCTGAGTTACTTTGACCCTGCCGGGGTCTTCGCCTCTTATTGTGCGCAATTTCTGTGTGGCCCTGCTGCTGTATGTGAACTGGCTGCCGGCCCAATCTGTCCCCTCCGGGTCCTGGTTCGACGGGCAACCCGAGTCCTTTTATCGGCTTACCCCCTCCGGGAGTACCGCTGAACTCTGTGTCTGTTGCTGCGTCCGGCCCTAGTGAAGCTGATATCACCTCACGTTTTTCCGGTTGCTGTATTATATATAATGAATACAGCCACGGATCCGGTATCCGTCTTTGCGCCTGTTCTGGGTAGTGATTAATGCTACCCGGTTCTCACAATGTCCCTTTTCTCTGTCCCTCTTCTCCTCAGGCCGGTGATTTGGGCCTGGAAACCGTCATAGGGCTGTTAGAGATTCAACTGTATGACCTCTCACTTTCAGCTCCTTAGCCCAACTGCCATTTCTTCTCTCAGACCAGAATGGATCAAGGGGAGTCTCTGGAGCTCCCCCTTCTGGCCGGAGGTGGTAGTGCAGTCTTGCTATTTTAGTATTCGCATTTAGTGTCAGTAACTATTTTTGTGGCAAATACCCCTAGGGGTGCCACACTATAGTTTTGTTTAAACAGTATTTGCTGTTTCTACAGTATTCATTCACAAATTTGTTTGGATTTCTTTTACCCTTAATAATAAAGACCTTCATTTAAAAACTGCATTTTGTGTTTACTTGTGTTATCTTTGTCTGATATTTAAATTTGTTTGGTGATCTGAAACATTTAAGTCTAACACACATGCATAAGAACAGGAAATCAGGATGGGGGCAAACACTTTTTCACACTACTGAATATGAAATTCATTACCTCTATAAATATCTCACAACATCGTATAATTGCAGTGTAATCTTTATTGGTACTGATGATTTTTCAATTATTCACAAAGGTCCAGAATTACTTAGGTTGTCATAACCTACACTGTAATGTAATCAGTTTGGTGGAGGTGGGATGAAATAAACTTACAGACGCCCTTTAAAAAGTATGCTTTAGGATCATAAAAAAGAAAAGTTCAACAGTGTCCGCATGACATATTTCACCTCCTCGACCTAAAAAGCAAAGAAAAGTTCAATACTGTATATACTCGAGTATAAGCCGATCCGATTATAAGCCGAGACCCCTAATTTTGCCACAAAAAACTGGGAAAACGTATTGATTCGAGTATAAGCCTAGGGTGGGAAATGCAGCAGCTACTGATAAATTTCAAAAATAAAAATAGACATCAATAAAAGTAAAATTGATTGAGATATCAGTAGGCTAAATGTTTTTGAATATCCATATTGAATCAGGAGCCCCATATAATGCTCCATACAGTTCATGATGGGCCCCATAAGATGCCCCATACAAAAATATACCCCATATAATGCTGCACAAAGGTTAATGGTGGCCCTATAAGATGCTCCATAGCATTATATGCTCCATATGCTGCTCCATAAAGGTTGATGGCCTCATAAGATGCTCCATAGCATAATATGGCCCATATGCTGCTGCGATAAAAAAAAATGACATACCTCTCATTGCTGGGTGCCGAGTGCCAGTGTCCTGATCAGGCGGGGACACGGGCGTGCTATGGGGGCCAGGTGCTGGAGTCGCCGCTGGCTCAGGCCCCCGCACTTGCGGTATTCACCTGTCCCCGTTCCACCACCACGTGCTGCTGTGTCTTCCGGCTCTCTGCAGTGACTGTTTAGGCAGGCAGATGCTGCACACTAAACATGTCATCGCGCCCTCTGACCTGAACATCACAGCCAGAGGAAGCGGAAGACACAGTGCGGCAGTGGAACGGGGACAGGTGGATATTGCATGGCTCACCCTCCCCGTCATACTCACCCCTTCCTGGTGCGGTCTCTGCAAGTCCCTGTTTCTCTGATGGTCTTCGGCGTGCGCCGGCAGCTTGTTCCTGTGTTCAGCGGTCACAAGGTACCGCTCATTAAAGTAATGAATATGCACTCCACCGCTATGGGAGTGAAGTCATGTCCATATTCATTACTTTAATGAGCGGGACCACGTGACTGCTGAACACAGGAAGAGCTGCAAGCACCAAAGACCATCTGAGAAGCAGGGACGTGTGGAGATGCGTCAGGAGGTGGTGAGTAAGATGTGACAGCCGCCAATCCCCCTCCCCCACCGAACCCCTGGGATAATGACTCGAGTATAAGCCAAGAGAGGCACTTTCAGCCTAAAAAAATGGGTTGGAAATCTCGGCTTATACTCTAGTATATACGATAAATTGTGCCTAAAGGGCCTATTTTGGCTCTTCTCCCTATTACCGTCAGCTCCACCAGTTCACTTTTTCATTGTGTGTGTCATGTCACTACGTGAGGACTGGCCTAGTGCCTCACCCACTCATGTTGCACCACTAGGAGTTTATGGTGTGCGACCCGCAGCTATGACGACTTCTGCTCATCGAGGTAAGCACTTGCAGGAGGTCGTGCTGGATGGACAGAGACTTATTGGATTTTGTGACTCAGGGGCTTTCCTCACACTGGCTGATCCCCGAGTGGTTCGGCCTGAGGCAATCCATCGAGGACCTGGGATTGTCATTGAACTGGCTGGTGGACAATGGAGGACTATTCCCACAGCCACTGTGGATCTGAACTTTGGTTTTGGGGTCAGGCGATGTGTGGTTGGAGTGATGGGTGGTCTGCCTGCAGATGTTCTCCTGGGCAATGATGTGGGAGAGCTAAGATGCCAATACGTGGCTGCATGAAGCCACATGTAAGTTACGCTCTGCCTGTGTGTACTTAACCAGCGACCTGTAGAGGTCCCTGGTACGTACACAAATTGGGAGGGGAAGGGATTGTCATGATAACAATTGGTCTGGTCTGCTTGGTCTGGGGGAAAATGTGTGTAAATGGGTTAGTAACTGGCTTAGTGATAGAAAGCAGAGGGTGGTTATAAATGGTATAGTCTCTAACTGGGTCGCTGTGACCAGTGGGGTACCGCAGGGGTCAGTATTGGGACCTGTTCTCTTCAACATATTCATTAATGATCTGGTAGAAGGTTTACACAGTAAAATATCGATATTTGCAGATGATACAAAACTATGTAAAGCAGTTAATACAAGAGAAGATAGTATTCTGCTACAGATGGATCTGGATAAGTTGGAAACTTGGGCTGAAAGGTGGCAGATGAGGTTTAACAATGATAAATGTAAGGTTACACACATGGGAAGAAGGAATCAATATCACCATTACACACTGAATGGGAAACCACTGGGTAAATCTGACAGGGAGAAGGACTTGGGGATCCTAGTTAATGATAAACTTACCTGGAGCAGCCAGTGCCAGGCAGCAGCTGCCAAGGCAAACAGGATCATGGGGTGCATTAAAAGAGGTCTGGATACACATGATGAGAGCATTATACTGCCTCTGTACAAATCCCTAGTTAGACCGCACATGGAGTACTGTGTCCAGTTTTGGGCACCGGTGCTCAGGAAGGATATAATGGAACTAGAGAGAGTACAAAGGAGGGCAACAAAATTAATAAAGGGGATGGGAGAACTACAATACCCAGATAGATTAGCGAAATTAGGATTATTTAGTCTAGAAAAAAGACGACTGAGGGGCGATCTAATAACCATGTATAAGTATATAAGGGGACAATACAAATATCTCGCTGAGGATCTGTTTATACCAAGGAAGGTGACGGGCACAAGGGGGCATTCTTTGCGTCTGGAGGAGAGAAGGTTTTTCCACCAACATAGAAGAGGATTCTTTACTGTTAGGGCAGTGAGAATCTGGAATTGCTTGCCTGAGGAGGTGGTGATGGCGAACTCAGTCGAGGGGTTCAAGAGAGGCCTGGATGTCTTCCTGGAGCAGAACAATATTGTATCATACAATTATTAGGTTCTGTAGAAGGACGTAGATCTGGGGATTTATTATGATGGAATATAGGCTGAACTGGATGGACAAATGTCTTTTTTCGGCCTTACTAACTATGTTACTATGTTACTATGTTACTATGTCTATGGAACAATTATTCTAATTACTGGTTTCTTTAGGGTATGTTCACAAAGCAGAATTTTCATGTAGATTTTTATGCCAAAAACTCTACTAGGAGAGCAAAGTAAGCGGCTTTCAGACTCATCTGACAGCCACTTATCTTCCTACATCACAAAAGGATCTGTCGAAAAAAATAAACCGATTGTTGCATCTCATGACATCATTTGTTGGGTGAGAAAGAAGCCCTCACACACATTAGGTAACTGGCTAATCCCAGGAAAATTGATTGTTTCAGGAGACTTTTACTTAATGTGTAAGGGAGCCTTAAAGGCCTGGACAGCTCATGCTGAACCATGTTCTGTAAATGGATGTAACTGGATGTCCAGATTGCAGGTTATTTCCTACTATCAGTTATACAATTACTTCTGATCCATGGCATGGGAACCAGAGCTGTGCCCATGTAAGGAGATGAACATACAGCTCTGAAAAAAAATAAGAGCCCACTGCAAAATGTTCAGTTTCTCTAATTTTTCTCTTTATAGGTATGTTTTTGAGAAAAATGTAAATTGTTATTTTAATCTATAAACTTCTGACATGTCTCCGAATTTCAAATTTGTATCTTTTTTCAGACAAAGAAAAATGGTAGAAGTAGAAAAAAAACCCAGTGCTTTCAGACCTCAAATAATGCAAAGAAAACAAGTTCATAATCATTTAGAAACAACTATACTAATGTTTTAACTCAGGAAGAGTTAAGAAATTAATATTTTGTGGAATAACCATGATTTTTAATCACAGCTTACAAGCATCTTGGCATGATTTTCCCCAGTCTTTCACACTGCTTCTGGCACAAAAATGTAAGCAGTTCTTTGTTTGATGGCTTGTGACTGTCCATCATCCTCTTGATTACATTCCAGAGGTTTTCAATGGGGAGCGTCCGTAGACCAGAGCGAGAAAGTGCGCATGCACAGAAGGGGTTGGAGTGAGAGGTGCGCACGTGCACCCGACGAGACCCAGGGACCGGCGGCGAGTCTGGACAAGAAGAGACTGGAAGGTGTGCGCACATACCAGGAACACGCCTGGATGGGTAAGTATGCCGAGGAGGAGGGGGGAGAGCGGCAGGTGGCATGGCACGGAGCGGCGCCGTGACAGTCATTTTGACAATGCTGTGCATATGTTCATTCCTCTGGGCTTTTCTTAGTGCTTATTCAGGTGAGTTCTAGGCAAAATCCACCTGAAAAAGTTGTCGTGTGCACGTACCATAAAGGGGTTAACTGGTCCAAATCGATAAGTCTGTAGTCACTCTGCATGCGCTGCGTGGATTTGCCGGTTTCTGAGTCAGGATCAGAGGATATGTAAGAATTATACATACAGAACTCCTGGCCAGTAGACGCGGCCTCCCTTCCATACACTTGTAAGGAGCAAGGCCGCGACCTCTAGTCAGCCATGCCCACTGGACGGCCGTGTCACTAGTCGGGGCACAGTCAATTTGGACGGGACAAACCCTTTAGCTAGGGCAGTAGGACAGTACCTATGGTGTGGTTCACAAAGCCCCATCCTTTTTGTGGCTTGGTTTATGGCACTGTTCTTGCAGAATCTGGAGTATTTTGGCAAGTTTGTGAAAACATTCACTATGGGGTTATTCACAAGCAACAATACTATCAGTTTCCATTGAAATTTGCTTACATTGTTTTACAGCACATTACTTACTTCATACTCAGGAGCCGCTGGACCTCCATCCTTGGCCGTACAGGCTCCATATTTGGGCTCTGTTTGCACAATAAATCTAAACATTTTGCTACTTCAATGTCAAGCTTATTCCTAAGCTGGCATAATTTACTGCAGTCTCAAAAGCTCTCCTGTTCGTGAATGTATTCAGCTAGCTCGGGTATTGTGTCACTTTTCTCCACATTGTCCTATTTTGCCATAATAAAGTTTACATTATAATTAACCATATTAGCGTGCACTGTGCGGGGATGGTGGCTATGTGTATAATCAAAGCTCTCCATTCAATCAGGCATATTTTTACATAAGTAATGCTATTATGAAAACATCTCCGCACAAGTGGAAAAGGTTAGTTATTTCTGTGATGCATTAGATCATGAAACATAATGCTATTGTGAGTTTATTCTAATGCCAGGTTATTGTCAGCATTGTGAATGTGCTCTGAATACTGAACAGATCAGCCCCTGGCATAGAACCTGTCCTAATTCTCATGTCTACATGAAAATGGAGCTCTACCAATTCTATAATTTAGGTAACATACATTGAAGACATTGCAGACCTGTAACTTCATATTTATCATGGATGCCAAAAGACTATGGGCCACAATGTACCTTCTTGTGCCTTTCTACTTTAGACGATAGATTAGACTATGATTGGTATGTGTGGCTTGCTTGGATGTTACATTATTGAGGTATTGAGCACTATCTAATTCTTAGACAGTGCAAACTTAGACTAGATAGTCTTAAAATGTGCCAGATTTATCCACCATGTCCATGAAACCTAAGGCAGCAGCTCAGAAGTCTTACAATATACATGATGTTAATCCCGCCTGCCTAATATTGTGTAGGTTTCCAAGTAGCTGTAATCTGACATTGTATGGACTCCACAAGATCTCTGAAAGTGTCTTGTGGTATCTGGCACCAAGATGCTTAGTATCACAGTATTAAGTCCTGTAAGTTGTGTGGATTAGCCTCCAATGAACAGACTTGTTTGGTCAGCGAATCCCACAGATGCTCAGAACTCAGATCTTGAGAATTTGGAGCATAAATCAACACCATAAACTCTTTGTCACTTTCCTCAAACCATTTCATGGGGAAGGATGCATTACCCTTATGATAAAGGTCACTGCCATTAGCGAATATCACTGTCATGAAAATGTTAGGCTTACCTGGTGAGGTGGATTCATGAAGCTGCAGGTCATGGTGAATACAAAGAAAAAAGGAGTTGGCGATGCAAAATTGAGGGCACGTTGAACAGTGTGGACTTGAACACACTGGAAACCACAGAACTTGGAGGCCAGACGGAGAGGGAAATGGCAATTCTGAAGCCGCACACAATGGAAGGCAGAGGTGTTGCACCCCTTGGATTCAGTCGCCACAGAGTTACTGCACCTCATCTAGATGTGTGGTATCCCACTCTCACGTAACGAGGGAGCACTACCCAGGCTCTAACACTCACATCCAACACACACCAGTTCAGTCGGGGCACCTGGGCATACCCTTAGGTAGGAAGGCCTCATCCCAGGCTGGATAGGAATGGGTATTGGGAGTGTGTGGGGTAGGTAGAGTAGGGGAGGAGCTAATTAGGATGAAAAGTTAGTGAGATTGTGAGAGGAAGGAAATTCAGTAAGACGTGCTGAGAAGGAGCTCCCAGTCAGAGATAGATAGATAGGAGATTGAGAGAGACGTGCAGCTGGCAGATGTGAGGGTCTGCAGCTCCTGACAGACGGAACAGAGAAGTGTGAGAGAAAGATTGAAGGAAGCTCCAGAGAGGACAGGAGGAGCCCTAGGGGCACGGGTAGTGCAGAAGCCACCTGTGGGGCCCGTATCCAGAGTGGTCGGACCTGGTCGCAGGCAAGGGGACTGGCCCCAACTTAGTGGAATACTTCAAGTTCAGCTAAGAAACTGGAGGCTATGGCTTTTACAAGAAGCACAGTCACATCCACCCATACTTCGCCGAAAAGGCAGCCGTATAGAATCCAGGGGACTCAGAGAACATTGCCTGACTAGGCGATGAACCAAGGCGCACCATGTTGTGAATTCTGTTGTCAAGCTCCCTCCTGTGGTCATGAATGGTACTTCGGCTGGTTCTGTCCATGGGCTTCCTCTGGTGGTTGTCAGTGGGGCTGCGGCTTCTGAGGTTCCTTCCACAGGTGACGAGCTTAATTCGTTAGCTGGCTGCTCTATTTAACTCCACCTAGATCATTGCTCCATGCCACCTGTCAATGTTCCAGTATTGGTCTAGTTCACTCCTGGATCGTTCTTGTGACCTGTCTTCCCAGCAGAAGCTAAGTTCCTGCTTGTTTTTCTTTGGTTTGCTATTTTTCTGTCCAGCTTGCTTTTTTGATTGTTGTCTTGCTTGCTGGAAGCTCTGGGACGCAGAGGGAGCGCCTCCGCACCGTGAGTCAGTGCGGAGGGTCTTTTTGCACCCTCTGCGTGGTCTTTTTGTAGTTTTTTGTGCTGACCGCAAAGCTACCTTTCCTATCCTCTGTTCAGTAAGTCGGGCCTCACTTTGCTAAATCTATTTCATCTCTGTGTTTGTAATTTTCATCTTTACTCACAGTCATTATATGTGGGGGGCTGCCTTTTCCTTTGGGGAATTTCTCTGAGGCAAGGTAGGCTTTATTTTTCTATCTTTAGGGCTAGCTAGTTCCTTAGGCTGTGACGAGGCGCCTAGGGAGCGTCAGGAGCGCTCCACGGCTATTTCTAGTGTGTGTGATAGGATTAGGGATTGCGGTCAGCAGAGTTCCCACGTCTCAGAGCTCGTCCTATATTATTAGTAACTATCAGGTCATTCCATGTGCTCTTAACCACCAGGTCCATTATTGTCCTGACCACCAGGTCATAACAGTACAGGTGGCCCAAAGTACTAATGCATCTCAATAGAGGGATAAGAGAAGTTCTGAGACCATTTTTTTTTCTTTGCAGTGTGTTTTGTCTCTCTTGTCCCCTTTACCTCTGGGTGGTTCAGGATACAGGTGTAGATATGGACATTCAAGGTCTGTCCTCTTGTATGAATAATCTCACTGCAAGGGTACAAAACATTCAAGATTTTGTGGTTCAGAATCCAATGTTAGAGCCTAGGATTCCAATTCCTGATTTGTTTTTTGGGGATAGATCTAAGTTTTTCTGTAAATTGTTTCTTGCTTTGAAACCTCACTCCTCAGGTGACCCTGTTCAACAAGTGAAAATCATTATTTCTTTGTTACGTGGCGACCCTCAAGACTGGGCATTTTCCCTTGCGCCAGGAGATCCGGCATTGCGTGATGTTGATGCGTTTTTTCTGGCGCTCGGATTGCTTTATGATGAACCTAATTCAGTGGATCAGGCAGAGAAAATCTTGCTGGCTCTGTGTCAGGGTCAGGATGAGGTAGAGATATATTGTCAGAAGTTTAGGAAGTGGTCTGTACTTACTCAGTGGAATGAATGTGCCCTGGCAGCAATTTTCAGAAGGGGTCTCTCTGAAGCCCTTAAGGATGTCATGGTGGGATTTCCCATGCCTGCTGGTCTGAATGAGTCTATGTCTTTGGCCATTCAGATTGATCGACGCTTGCGTGAGCGTAAAGCTGTGCACCATTTGGCGGTAATATCTGAGCATAAATCTGAGCCTATGCAATGTGATAGGATTTTGACCAGAGCTGAACGGCAAGAACACAGACGTCGGAATGGGCTGTGTTTTTACTGTGGTGATTCCACTCATGCTATCTCCGATTGTCCTAAGCGCACTAAGCGTTTCGCTAGGTCTGCCACCATTGGTACGGTACAGTCGAAATTTCTTTTGTCCGTTACTTTGATCTGCTCTTTGTCATCCTATTCTGTTATGGCATTTGTGGATTCAGGCGCTGCCCTGAATTTGATGGACTTGGAGTTTGCTAGGCGCTGTGGTTTTTTCTTGGAGCCCTTGCAGTATCCTATTCCATTGAGAGGAATTGATGCTACGCCTTTGGCCAAGAATAAGCCTCAGTACTGGACCCAATTGACCATGTGCATGGCTCCTGCACATCAGGAGGATATTCGCTTTTTGGTGTTGCATAATCTGCATGATGTGGTCGTTTTGGGGTTGCCATGGCTACAGGTCCATAATCCAGTACTGGATTGGAAATCAATGTCTGTGTCCAGCTGGGGTTGTCAGGGAGTACATGGTGATGTTCCATTTTTGTCTATTTCGTCATCCACCCCTTCTGAAGTCCCGGAGTTTTTGTCGGATTACCGGGATGTATTTGATGAGCCCAAATCCAGTGCCCTACCTCCTCATAGGGATTGCGATTGTGCTATCAATTTGATTCCTGGTAGTAAGTTTCCTAAGGGCCGACTGTTCAATTTATCTGTGCCAGAGCACGCCGCTATGCGGAGTTATGTAAAGGAATCCTTGGAGAAGGGTCATATTCGCCCGTTGTCGTCTCCATTGGGAGCAGGGTTCTTTTTTGTGGCCAAGAAGGATGGTTCTTTGAGACCTTGTATTGATTACCGCCTTCTTAATAAGATCACAGTCAAATTTCAGTACCCTTTGCCGCTGCTGTCTGATTTATTTGCTCGGATTAAGGGGGCTAGTTGGTTCACCAAGATAGATCTTCGTGGTGCGTATAATCTTGTGCGTATTAAACAGGGCGATGAATGGAAAACAGCATTTAATACGCCCGAGGACCATTTTGAGTACCTGGTTATGCCATTCGGGCTTTCCAATGCTCCATCAGTATTTCAGTCCTATATGCATGACATCTTCCGAGAGTACCTGGATAAATTCCTGATTGTATATTTGGATGATATTTTGGTCTTCTCGGATGATTGGGAGTCTCACGTGAAGCAGGTCAGAATGGTGTTCCAGGTCCTTCGTGCGAATTCTTTGTTTGTGAAAGGGTCAAAGTGTCTCTTTGGAGTTCAGAAGGTTTCATTTTTGGGTTTCATTTTTTCCCCTTCTACTATCGAGATGGACCCTGTTAAAGTCCAGGCCATTTATGATTGGACTCAGCCGACATCTGTGAAGAGTCTGCAAAAGTTCCTGGGCTTTGCTAATTTTTATCGTCGCTTCATCAGTAATTTTTCTAGTGTTGCTAAACCGTTGACTGATTTGACCAAGAAGGGTGCTGATGTGGTCAATTGGTCTTCTGCGGCTGTGGAAGCTTTTCAGGAGTTGAAGCGTCATTTTTCTTCTGCCCCTGTGTTGTGCCAGCCAGATGTTTCACTCCTGTTTCAGGTCGAGGTTGATGCTTCTGAGATTGGAGCAGGGGCTGTTTTGTTGCAAAGAAGTTCTGATGGCTCAGTGATGAAACCATGTGCCTTCTTTTCTAGAAAGTTTTCGCCTGCTGAGCGCAATTATGATGTTGGCAATCGAGAGTTGTTGGCCATGAAGTGGGCATTCGAGGAGTGGCGTCATTGGCTTGAAGGAGCCAAGCATCGCGTGGTGGTTTTGACAGATCACAATAATTTGACTTATCTTGAGTCTGCCAAACGGTTGAATCCTAGACAGGCTCGTTGGTCGCTATTTTTCTCCCGTTTTGATTTTGTGGTTTCGTACCTTCCAGGCTCTAAGAATGTGAAGGCTGATGCCCTGTCAAGGAGTTTTGTGCCTGACTCTCCGGGTGTTCCTGAGCCGGCGGGTATTCTCAAAGAGGGGGTAATTTTGTCTGCCATCTCCCCTGATTTGCGGCGGGTGCTGCAAAAATTTCAGGCTGATAGACCTGACTGTTGCCCAGCGGAGAAACTGTTTGTCCCTGATAAATGGACTAGTAGAGTTATCTCTGAGGTTCATTGTTCGGTGTTGGCTGGTCATCCGGGAATCTTTGGTACCAGAGATTTGGTGGCTAGATCCTTTTGGTGGCCATCTTTGTCGCGGGATGTGCGTTCTTTTGTGCAGTCCTGTGGGACTTGTGCTCGCGCTAAGCCCTGCTGTTCTCGTGCTAGTGGGTTGCTTTTGCCCTTGCCGGTCCCGAAGAGGCCCTGGACGCATATCTCTATGGATTTTATTTCGGATCTCCCTGTCTCTCAAAAGATGTCGGTCATTTGGGTGGTTTGTGATCGCTCCTCTAAGATGGTCCATTTGGTACCCTTGTCTAAATTGCCTTCCTCCTCTGATTTGGTGCCATTGTTTTTCCAGCATGTGGTTCGTTTACATGGCATTCCGGAGAACATCGTTTCGGACAGAGGTTCCCAGTTTGTTTCGAGGTTTTGGCGAACCTTTTGTGCTAGGATGGGCATTGATTTGTCTTTTTCCTCGGCTTTCCATCCTCAGACAAATGGCCAAACCGAACAAACTAATCAGACTTTGGAAACATATCTGAGATGCTTTGTTTCTGCTGATCAGGATGATTGGGTGTCCTTTTTGCCTTTGGCTGAGTTCGCCCTTAATAATCGGGCCAGCTCGGCTACTTTAGTTTCGCCGTTTTTCTGCAATTCTGGTTTCCATCCTCGTTTCTCTTCAGGGCAGGTTGAGTCTTCAGACTGTCCTGGTGTAGATACTGTGGTGGATAGGTTGCAGCAGATTTGGACTCATGTGGTGGACAATTTGACATTGTCCCAGGAGAAGGCTCAGCGTTTCGCTAACCGCCGGCGCTGTGTGGGTCCCCGACTTCGCGTTGGGGATTTGGTTTGGTTGTCGTCTCGTTATGTTCCTATGAAGGTTTCCTCTCCTAAGTTTAAGCCTCGTTTCATTTGTCCGTATAAGATTTCTGAGGTTCTCAATCCTGTGTCGTTTCGTTTGACCCTTCCAGCTTCTTTTGCCATCCATAATGTATTCCATAGGTCATTGTTGCGGAGATACGTGGTTCCATCCGTTGATCCTCCTGCCCTGGTGTTGGTTGAGGAGGAGTTGGAGTATGTGGTGGAGAAGATTTTGGATTCTCGTATTTCGAGACGGAAACTCCAGTACCTGGTCAAGTGGAAGGGTTATGGTCAGGAAGATAATTCCTGGGTCTTTGCCTCCGATGTTCATGCTGCCGATCTGGTTCGTGCCTTTCATTTGGCTCGTCCTGGTCGGCCTGGGGGCTCTGGTGAGGGTTCGGTGACCCCTCCTCAAGGGGGGGGGGTACTGTTGTGAATTCTGTTGTCAAGCTCCCTCCTGTGGTCATGAATGGTACTTCGGCTGGTTCTGTCCATGGGCTTCCTCTGGTGGTTGTCAGTGGGGCTGCGGCTTCTGAGGTTCCTTCCACAGGTGACGAGGTTAATTCGTTAGCTGGCTGCTCTATTTAACTCCACCTAGATCATTGCTCCATGCCACCTGTCAATGTTCCAGTATTGGTCTAGTTCACTCCTGGATCGTTCTTGTGACCTGTCTTCCCAGCAGAAGCTAAGTTCCTGCTTGTTTTTCTTTGGTTTGCTATTTTTCTGTCCAGCTTGCTTTTTTGATTGTTGTCTTGCTTGCTGGAAGCTCTGGGACGCAGAGGGAGCGCCTCCGCACCGTGAGTCGGTGCGGAGGGTCTTTTTGTGCCCTCTGCGTGGGGGGCTGCCTTTTCCTTTGGGGAATTTCTCTGAGGCAAGGTAGGCTTTATTTTTCTATCTTTAGGGCTAGCTAGTTCCTTAGGCTGTGACGAGGTGCCTAGGGAGCGTCAGGAGCGCTCCACGGCTATTTCTAGTGTGTGTGATAGGATTAGGGATTGCGGTCAGCAGAGTTCCCACGTCTCAGAGCTCGTCCTATATTATTAGTAACTATCAGGTCATTCCGTGTGCTCTTAACCACCAGGTCCATTATTGTCCTGACCACCAGGTCATAACAGCACCACACAGATATGAGCATAATATACCAACAGTATCAAATATAATATGGGGTGCAAATGAGTGATAAACAACTATATGGTACCAACAAAGAGACAAGTATCACTCCAGTGATGCACACCACATATAAAAATTGAAAACATAATGTTGAAAAAACACAAGATTTTATTGGCACACCACATTAAAACATAATTAAAAACAGCAAACAAAAAGCCCTGTCCATAACAATCAATCAATGCAAAGTACAATAATACGTACAGCCTATAATGAATGTTATGACATACAATGCTGTAAGCCTGCCTATACCCTAAGATTGAGTAGGAACTATGTATGGTCAGCTGAAAACACCAAGCTGGCCAGGCAAAATGCGCCCTACACCACCCAATACATAATGATGAGTGTAAGACCCAAAAAGGTACCTGAACGCAAAGTAATGCGATAACCTGTGCGGCTCATGGGACACTTGTGAGCATACGACCCAAACTAGCTGGGCTATGAAGAAAATCCCAAAGTGACCATGCTAACAGTGAGACATGGCCAAAGGACCACCAGACAGAGCCCCCAGAAAATACTGGGATGAAAATTACCCAAAGCAAGGTTGTGGCCAGGAGGAAATCCGTGGGTAGACAGGCAAACCAGCAGGACTAAGGCCAATGCAGCCCCACGCGTATCGCCCTCCCAAGTAGGGCTTCGTCACGGGAAGTGCTAGCGTGTATCCCAAACCTTGTATAAATACAAACCGAATAGTTAGAAAGATACGGCACACCTGTGACTCAGCGATAGTGCCGCTAGCCGCACATGTGCAGAAGGTCCAACGATCAAATGAAAGCGCCGGCCAGAATGCGGCCGGAGCTGAATCAGGAGAGGAGCCAATGAAGCGCCCAGCGAGCGCTTTACAGCTGGTTCTCTGGCGCTCTTGCACCTGCGCAGGTGGATTTCCCCTGGTACGTTTCGTGGGTGTGGCTTTGTCCGCTCACACTGACAGCGGCTTTCTCTTTCCCCGCCCTGCTGGGTGCTTCATTGGCCAGGATGGGGCCAATCATAGCAGGATAAGGATGGGACTATGCACACCAGGACGGGGATGGGGGCCAATCATACCAGGTTAAGAATGGAGCCCTGCATACCAGGATAGGGATTGGGGCCAATCATACCAGGATGAGATGGGGGCCCTGCATACCAAGATAGGGATGAGGGTGACCATTGCTGCCGGGATAGGGATGAGGGTGATCATTCCTATCAGGATAGGGATGAGGGGACCAAAGATAAAGGGGATGTGCACACCAGGATAGAAATGAGGGAACCATGAATACCAGGATAAGGATGAGGGGGGCAAGCATACCAGAATAGGGATTGGGGGTCCACGTGTATCAGGATGGGGATGAGGGGACCATATAAATCAGGATAAGGGATAATAATACTGTATTCTCACCCATCCCTTGTAGATTGTGAGCCTTCGTGGGCAGGGTCCTCACTCCTCCTGTACCAGTTATGACGTGTATTGTTTAAGCTTATTGTACTTTTTTACTATGTATACCCCTCCTCACATGTAAAGCGCCATGGAATAAATTGTGCTATATCAATAAATAAAAATAATAATAATAATAATAATAATAAGTAAAGAATTGACCACATTTTTGATTCAATTTGTTTTTCCTAATTTCCTCCTCTAAAACCTAGGTGCAACTTATGGTCTGAAAAATACAGTATAACACGATCTGCACTTCATTCATAGGGAACTACTGGATCACGGCCAAAGATTATATTGCCCAAACTGTGATCCAATATACAGTACATCCTATTTCAGTTCTTCAATACAAAAAGTGAAACTCATTTGTTATATAGAGTCATTACAAACAGATTGATCTATTTCAAGTGTTTATTTCTGTTAATGTTGATGATTATGGCTTACAGCCAATGAAAACACAAAAGTCATTATCTCAATAAATTAGAATAATTAGCAAAAAACACCTGCAAAGGCTTCCTAAGCTTTTAAATAGGTCCCTTACTCTGTTAGTCTGTTCCAGTAGGCTCCACAATCATGGGGAAGACTGCTGACTTGACAGATGTCCAGAAGGCAGTCATTGACACACTCCACAAGGAAGGTAAGCCACAAAACGTCATTGCTAAAAAAGATGGCTGTTCACAGAGTGCTGTATCCAAATGTATTAATGAAAAGTTGAGTGGAAGGAAAAAGTGAGTTAGAAAAAGGTGCACAAGCAACCGGGATAACCGCAGCCTTGAAAGGATTGTTAAGAAAAAGCCATTCAAAAATTTGGGGGAGATTCACAAGGAGTGGACTACTGCTGGAGTCATTGCTTCAAGAGCCACTGCACGCAGACATATCCAGGACATGGGCTACAAGTGTTGCATTCCTTGTGTCAAGCCACTTATGACCAATAGACCATGCCAGAAGCATCTTACCATGGCTAAGGAGAAAAAGAACTGGACTGTTGCTCAGTGGTCCAAGGTGTTGTTTTCAGATGAAAGTAAGTTTTGCATTTCATTTGGAAATCAAGGTGCCAGAGTCTGGAGGAAGATTGGAGAGGCCACAATCTAAGCTGCTTGTGGTCTAGTGTGAAGTTTCCACAATCAGTGATGGTTTGGGGAGCCATGTCATCTGCTGGCGTAAGTCCTCTGTGTTTTATCAAGACCAAAGTCAGCGCAGCCATCTACCAGGAAATTTTAGAGCACTTCATGCTTCTCTCTACATTCAGTACAAGCTTTTTGGAGATGGAAATTTAATTCTCCAGCAGGACATGGCACCCTGTCCACACTGCCAAAAGTACCAATACCTGATTTAAAAACAAAAGTATCACTGTGCTTGATTGACCAGCAATCGCCTGACCTAACCCCATATAGAATATATGGTGTTTTGTCAAGAGGACGATGACACCAGACCCAACAATGCAGACGAGCTGAATGCTGCTATCAGAGCAACCTGGGCTTCCATAACACCTCAGCAGTGCCACAGGCTGATCGCCTCCATGCCACGCCGCATTGATGCAGTAATTGATGCAGAAGGAGCCCCGACCAAGTATTGAGTGCATTTACTGAACATGCATTTCAGTAGGCCAACATTTCGGATTTTAAAATAATTTTTCAAGCTGGTATTATAAAGTATTCTAATGTAATGACTTTTGGGTTTTCATTGGCTGTAAGCCATAATCATCAACATTAACAGAAATAAAGACTTGAAATAGATCACTCTGTTTGTAATGACTACATAATATATGAGTTTCACTTTTTGTATTTAAAGGGAACCTGTCACCCCGTTTTTTCAGTAGGAGATAAAAATACCGTTAAATAGGGCCTGAGCTGTGCTTTACAATAGGGTATTTTTTGTCCCCTGATTCCCTACCTATGCTGCCGAAATACCTTACAAAAGTGGCCTTTTTCGCCTGTCAATCAGGCTGGTCAGGTCGGATGGGCGTGGTCACAGCGCTGTTTCTCCCCCACATCTTGCTTATGTTCCCATTGGTGGCGTAGTGCTTCTCGCATGCGCAACTGCCGAATGCACTGTGCAGCTGTAGAAAAAGAGCGCGCTCGCCGCTATTCAGTGGTTTCTCGGTGGGCGCGGCCATCTTCCTGAGGCCGCGCGTGCGCAGATGGAGTCTCCTGCTTCCCGGGGCTTCAAGAAAATGGCCGCGGGATGCCGCGCGTGCGCAGATGGACATCGCGGCGGCCATTTTCCTGAAGCCGAGATTCGAACTCGGCTTCAGGAAAATGGCCGCCACGATGTCCATCTGCGCACGCGCGGCATCCCACGGCCATTTTCCTGAAGCCCCGGGAAGCAGGAGACTCCATCTGCGCACGCGCGGCCTCAGGAAGATGGCCGCACCCACCGAGAAACCGCTGAATAGCGGCGAGCGCGCTCTTTTTACTACAGCTGCGCAGTGCATTTGGCACTTGCGCATGCGAGAAGCACTACGCCACCAACGGGAACATAAGCGAGATGTGGGGGAGAAACAGCGCTGTGACCACGCCCATCCGACCTGACCAGCCTGATTGACAGGCGAAAAAGGCCACTTTTGTAAGGTATTTCGGCAGCATAGGTAGGGAATCAGGGGACAAAAAATACCCTATTGTAAAGCACAGCTCAGGCCCTATTTAACGGTATTTTTATCTCCTACTGAAAAAACGGGGTGACAGGTTCCCTTTAAGAACTGAAATGCATTAACTTTTTGATGATATTAGAATTTTGTGAGAAGCACCTGTACATTATCTAATGTATCAAATACTTACTTCATCAATACAATTCAATCTAATTATGTAAAAATCATACAATGTGATTTTCAGGATTTTTTTTTAAAGATTCTATCTCTCACAGTTGAAGTGTACCAACGATAAAAAATTACAGACCTCTCCATTCTTTGTAGGTGGGAAAACTTGCAACATCGGCAGTGTATCAAATACTTATTTCCCCCACTGTAAAATTGTATTGTAATCTCTTGTATGTTCTGCAGGACTGGTATCTACCACTATGTCACTATATGGTGGTAATATCAGTTTGCCACAATAGTTGTAATCAGGGTTACTGGTTAGGGACCCACTCAGATGTTTATCTAGCCTTCTCCGGAGCTGGACCCCTTGCTATGCCTCTGAGAGAATTAGAAATTAGAAATGAATTTATGCCCTGGAAGGCCATAAAAGTTGGGGATGGGAGATGAGTCCACCACCAGGAGAAAAGTCCAGGTTGAAGTTGTGATACAACACCAGGCAAAAATAATGGAATCACCGGCCTTGGAGGATGTTCATTCAGTTGTTTTATTTTGTACAAAAAAAGCAAATCACAGACATGGCACAAAACTAAAGTCATTTCAAATGGCAACAACTTTCTGGCTTTAAGAAACACTAAAAGAACAAAAAATGTGGTTGTCAGTAATGGTTTCTTTTTTAACCAAGTATAAGGGAAAAATTATAGAATCACTCAATTCTGAGGAAAAAATTATGGAATCGCCCTGTAAATTTTCATACCCAAAAATAACACCTGCATCAAATTAGATCTGCTCATTAGTCTGCATCTAAAAAGGAGTGATCACACCTTGGAGAGCTGTTGCACCAAGTGGACTGACATGAATCATGGCTCCAGCACGAGAGATGCCAATTGAAACAAAGGAGAGGATTATCAAACTCTTAAAAGAGGGTAAATCATCACGCAATATTGCAAAAGATGTTGGTTGTTCACAGTCAGCTGTGTCTAAAATCTGGACCAAATACAAACAACATGGGAAGGTTGTTAAAGGCAAACATACTGGTAGACCAAAGAAGACATCAAAGCGTCAAGACTGGAAACTTCAAGCAATATGTCTCCAAAACAGGAAATGCACAACAAAACAAATGAGGAACGAATGGGTGAAACTGGAGTCAACATCTGTGACTGAACTGTAAAGGTACCGTTACACTAAGCGACGCTGCAGCGATATAGATAACGAGCTGATCGCTGCAGCGTCGCTGTTTAGGTCGCTAGGAGACGTCAAACACGGCAACAGCAGAACGATGCAGGAGCGATCCAGTGACGTACTTATCGTTCTCGCTAGTTGTTAGCTCCATGAAAAAACATTGCAGGAAAGGAAAGGTGAATCAAACACTCGAAAACCCCGCCCCTGTGGCTGAAAATTGTTCCCTCCAAATTCAGGTGGCAGAGTCCCTTTAAAGCCAGAAAGTTGCCATTTGAAATGACTTTGTTTTTTTGCCATGTCTGTGATCTGCTTTTTTTTCTACACAATTAAACAACTGAATGAACATCCTCCAAGGCCGGTGATTCCATAATTTTTGCCAGGGGTTGTAGAGGGCCCTCTCAGCTCTAAGCTCACTTCTGTATGAACCCAAATCAGACTGTAATGTGTATAGTGTAGGGGATGAAATATCTCAAATTTAGCTCTAGTAATAAATCATTCACATTGTCATTTACAAAAGCAGAAAACTTGAAATGTTGACATTCACTTTACTTAATCATCTGTAAAACACACAAATAAAGATCATAACATTTATTCTAGAAGTATTTGAAGATAATCTATTTTTCTATGTCATCATTATTGTCAGTGATGAGATTACTGGACCATTCAATTGTCAAAATGATGAAGCCAAATTGACTCTGAGAAAAGGAATTTGTGGTAATGTTAATTATTATCTTCTCTATGGTCAATTTCAATGCAGTGTTTAAATACAAGATACATTAATATCTTTATCATAGTCATTAGCATGTGGGGAGGAGGATTAAATAAAGAAAATGTAATTATATATAAATTCCTAGAAAATTACATTATTTGTCTAGGGACATAATTACTTTTGATCAATAAAATGGCCACCATCTTGTTTCACCGACATACAGCCGACCTAGAATAATGATTGCCTGTGAGCATGTGCAGTGGAAAGCACATGTGTTATAGGCTATTCCCAGGAGCTTCCTACTGCACATGCTCACAGGCAATCGTAATTCTAGGACGGGTGTTTGTCGGTGTAACAAGACGGTAGCCATTTTAAGTTATTATATCCGTAGACAAAAGAAATGTGATTTCCAATTGAACTGTATTTAGAAACCTATTCATAATAACATTTTCTCTTGTTTCCTCTGTTCTTTCCTCTTTTTCCTATCCCTTTCTTTCCTAACTTCCTTTCTTCCCTCCTTTTCTTTCTTTCTTTTTCTCTCTCCCTTTTTCTTTCCTCCTCTTTTATTTTTTTCCATTTTACTTTCTTTCTCTTTCTTTTTCTCTCTTTCTTCTTTTTTTCCCATCACTCCTTCCTTTCTCTTTCTGGAGAACCTATCCCAAACACTGATGATGTACTGATCCCAAACACTGATGATGCAGTGATCCCAAACACTGATGACACACTGATCCCAAACACTGATGACACACCGATCCCAAACACTAATGACACACTGATCCCAAACACGGATGACACACCGATCCCAAACACTAATGACACACTGATCCCAAACACGGATGACACACCGATCCCAAACATGGATGACACACCGATCCCAAACACTGATGACACACTGATCCCAAACACGGATGACACACCGATCCCAAACACGGATGAAACACTGATCACAAACACTGATGATACACTGATCCCAAACACTGATGACACACCGATCCCAAACACTAATGACACACTGATCCCAAACACGGATGACACACCGATCCCAAACATGGATGAAACACTGATCACAAACACTGATGACACACTGATCCCAAACACGGATGACACACCAATCCCAAACACGGATGAAACACTGATCACAAACACTGATGACACACTGATCACAAACACTGATGACACACTGATCACAAACACTGATGACACACTGATCACAAACACTGATGACACGCTGATCCCAAACACGGATGACACACCAATCCCAAACACTGATGACACACTGATTCCAAACATGTATGACATACTGATCCCACACACTGATCACAAACACTGATGACACGCCGATCCCAAACACGGATGACACGCTGATCCCAAACACGGATGACACACCGATCCCAAACATGGATGACACACCGATCCCAAACACTGATGACACACTGATCCCAAACATGGATGAAACACTGATCACAAACACTGATGACACACTGATCCCAAACACGGATGACACACCGATCCCAAACACGGATGAAACACTGATCACAAACACTGATGACACACTGATCACAAACACTGATGATACACTGATCCCAAACACTGATGACACACCGATCCCAAACACTAATGACACACTGATCCCAAACACGGATGACACACCGATCCCAAACATGGATGAAACACTGATCACAAACACTGATGACACACTGATCCCAAACACGGATGACACACCGATCCCAAACACGGATGAAACACTGATCACAAACACTGATGACACACTGATCACAAACACTGATGACACACTGATCACAAACACTGATGACACACTGATCCCAAACACGGATGACACGCTGATCCCAAACACGGATGACACACCAATCCCAAACACTGATGACACACTGATTCCAAACATGTATGACATACTGATCCCACACACTGATCACAAACACTGATGACACGCCGATCCCAAACACGGATGACACGCTGATCCCAAACACTGATGACACACCGATCCCAAACACTGATGACACACTGATCCCAAACACGCATGACACACCGATCCCAAACATGGATGAAACACTGATCACAAACACTGATGACACACTGATCCCAAACACGGATGACACACCGATCCCAAACACGGATGAAACACTGATCACAAACACTGATGACACACTGATCACAAACACTGATGACACACTGATCACAAACACTGATGACACGCCGATCCCAAACACGGATGACACGCTGATCCCAAACACGGATGACACACCGATCCCAAACACTGATGACACGCTGATCCAAAACACGGATGACACACTGATTCCAAACATGTATGACATACTGATCCCACACACTGATCGCAAATACTGAAGACACACTGATCCCAAACACTGATGACATACTGATCCCAAATACTGATTACACACTGATTCCAAACATGGATGACATACTGATTCCACACACTGATTTCAAACACAGATGACACACTGATCCCAAACACTGATGACGCACTAATCCCAAACACTGATGACACACTGATTCCAAACATGGATGACACACTGATCCCAAACACTGATGACATACTGATCCCAAACACTGATGACACACTGATCCCAAACACCGATAACACACTGATCCTAAACACTGACGATACACTGATCCCAAACACTGGTGACATACGGATCCCAAACACTGATGACACACTGATCCCAAACACTGGTGACATACGGATCCCAAACACTGGTGACATACGGATCCCAAACACTGATGACACACTGATCCCAAACACTGGTGACATACGGATCCCAATCACTGATGACACGCTGATCCCAAACACTGATGACACAATGATCCCAAACACTGGTGACCTACGGATCCCAAACACTGATGACACACTGATCCCAAACACTGATGACACACTGATCCGAAACACGGATGACCCACTGATCCCAAAGACTGATGACACGCTGATCCCAAACACAGATGACACACTGATTCCAAACATGGATGACACACTGATCCCAAACACGGATGACACACCGATCCCAAACACGGATGAAACACTGATCACAAACACTGATGACACACTGATCACAAACACTGATGACACACTGATCACAAACACTGATGACACGCCGATCCCAAACACGGATGACACGCTGATCCCAAACACGGATGACACACCGATCCCAAACACTGATGACACGCTGATCCAAAACACGGATGACACACTGATTCCAAACATGTATGACATACTGATCCCACACACTGATCGCAAATACTGAAGACACACTGATCCCAAACACTGATGACATACTGATCCCAAATACTGATTACAAACTGATTCCAAACATGGATGACATACTGATTCCACACACTGATTTCAAACACAGATGACACACTGATCCCAAACACTGATGACGCACTAATCCCAAACACTGATGACACACTGATTCCAAACATGGATGACACACTGATCCCAAACACTGATGACATACTGATCCCAAATACTGATTACACACTGATTCCAAACATGGATGACATACTGATTCCACACACTGATTTCAAACACAGATGACACACTGATCCCAAACACTGATGACGCACTAATCCCAAACACTGATGACACACTGATTCCAAACATGGATGACACACTGATCCCAAACACTGACGATACACTGATCCCAAACACTGGTGACATACGGATCCCAAACACTGATGACACACTGATCCCAAACACTGGTGACATACGGATCCCAAACACTGGTGACATACGGATCCCAAACACTGATGACACACTGATCCCAAACACTGGTGACATACGGATCCCAATCACTGATGACACGCTGATCCCAAACACTGATGACACAATGATCCCAAACACTGGTGACCTACGGATCCCAAACACTGATGACACACTGATCCCAAACACTGATGACACACTGATCCGAAACACGGATGACCCACTGATCCCAAAGACTGATGACACGCTGATCCCAAACACAGATGACACACTGATCCCAAACACTGATGACATATGGATCCCAAACACTGATGACACACTGATCCCAAACACTGATGACACACTGATCCCAAACACGGATGATACACTGATCACAAACACTGATGACACACTGATCACAAACACTGATGACACGCCGATCCCAAACACGGATGACACGCTGATCCCAAACACGGATGACACACTGATCCCAAACACTGATGACACACTGATCACAAACACTGATGATACACCGATCCCAAACACTGATGACACGCTGATCCAAAACACGGATGACACACTGATTCCAAACATGGAAGACATACTGATCCCACACACTGATCCCAAACACTGATGACACACTGATCCCAAACACTGATGACATACTGATCCCAAATACTGATTACACACTGATTCCAAACATGGATGACATACTGATCCCACACACTGATTTCAAACACAGATGACACACTGATCCCAAACACTGAGGACACACTGATTCCAAACATGGATTACATACTGATCCCACACACTGATTCCAATCACTGATGACACACTGATCCCAAACACTGATGACATACTGATCCCAAACACTTATGACACACTGATCCCAAACACTGATAACACACTGATCCTAAACACTGATGATACACTGATCCCAAACACTAATGACACACTGTTCCCAAACACTGGTGACATACTGATCCCAAACACTGATGACACACTGATCCCAAACACTGATAACACACTGATCCTAAACACTGATGATACACTGATCCCAAACACTAATGACACACTGATCCCAAACACTGGTGACATACTGATCCCAAACACTGATGACACACTGATCCCAAACACTGGTGACATATGGATCCCAAACACTGATGACACACTGATCCCAAACACTGGTGACATACGGATCCCAATCACTGATGACACACTGATCCCAAAGACTGATGACACGCTGATCCCAAACACTGATGACACACTGATCCCAAACACTGGTGACCTACGGATCCCAAACACTGATGACACACTGATCCCAAACACTGATGACACACTGATCCGAAACACGGATGACACACTGATCCCAAAGACTGATGACACGCTGATCCCAAACATAGATGACACACTGATCCCAAACACTGATGACACGCTGATCCCAAACACTGATGACATACGGATCCCAATCACTGATGACACACTGATCCCAAACACTGATGACACTCTGATCCCAAACACTGATGACACGCTGATCCCAAACACTGATGACACGCTGATCCCAAACACTGATGACACACTGATCCCAAACACAGATGACACACTGATCACAAACACTGATGACACGCTGATCCCAAACACTGATGACATGCTGATCCCAAACACTGATGACACGCTGATCCCAAACACTGATGACACGCTGATCCCAAACACTGATGACACACTGATCCCAAACACAGATGACACACTGATCCCAAACACTGATGACACGCTGATCCCAAACACTGATGACACGCTGATCCCAAACACGGATGACATACTGAACCCACACACTGATTCCAATCACTGATGACACACTGATCCCAAACACTGATGACATACTGATCCCAAACACTTATGACACACTGATCCCAAACACTGATAACACACTGATCCTAAACACTGATGATACACTGATCCCAAACACTAATGACACACTGATCCCAAACACTGGTGACATACTGATCCCAAACACTGATGACACACTGATCCCAAACACTGGTGACATATGGATCCCAAACACTGATGACACACTGATCTCAAACACTGGTGACATACGGATCCCAATCACTGATGACACACTGATCCCAAACACTGGTGACCTACGGATCCCAAACACTGATGACACACTGATCCCAAACACTGATGACACACTGATCCGAAACACGGATGACACACTGATCCCAAAGACTGATGACACGCTGATCCCAAACATAGATGACACACTGATCCCAAACACTGATGACAAGCTGATCCCAAACACTGATGACATACGGATCCCAATCACTGATGACACACTGATCCTAAACACTGATGACACGCTGATCCCAAACACTGATGACACGCTGATCCCAAACACTGATGACACGCTGATCCCAAACACGGATGACACGCTGATCCCAAACACTGATGACACACTGATCACAAACACTGATGATGCACTGATCCCAAACACTGATGACACGCTGATTCCAAACACTGATGATGCACTGATCCCAAACACTGATGACACGCTGATCCCAAACACTGATGACATACTGATCCCAAACACTGATGATACACTGATCCCAAACACTGATGACACGCTGATCCCAAACACTGATGATGCACTGATCCCAAACACTGATGACACGCTGATTCCAAACACTGATGATGCACTGATCCCAAACACTGATGACACGCTGATCCCAAACACTGATGACATACTGATCCCAAACACTGATGATACACTGATCCCAAACACTGATGACACGCTGATCCCAAACACTGATGACACGCTGATCCCAAACACTGATGACACGCTGATCCCAAACACTGATGACATACTGATCCCAAACACTGATGATACACTGATCCCAAACACGGATGACACGCTGATCCCAAACACTGATGACACACTGATCCCAAACACTGATGACATACTGATCCCAAACACTGATGATACACTGATCCCAAACACTGATGACACGCTGATCCCAAACACTGATGACACGCTGATCCCAAACACTGATGACACGCTGATCCCAAACACTGATGACACGCTGATCCCAAACACTGATGACATACTGATCCCAAACACTGATGATACACTGATCCCAAACACTGATGACACGCTGATCCCAAACACTGATGACACGCTGATCCCAAACACTGATGACACGCTGATCCCAAACACTGATGACACGCTGATCCCAAACACTGATGACACAATGATCCCAAACACTGGTGACCTACGGATCCCAAACACTGATGACATACTGATCCCAAACACTGATGACACACTGATCCGAAACACGGATGACCCACTGATCCCAAAGACTGATGACACGCTGATCCCAAACACAGATGACACACTGATCCCAAACACTGATGACATATGGATCCCAAACACTGATGACACACTGATCCCAAACACTGATGACACACTGATCCCAAACACGGATGATACACTGATCACAAACACTGATGACACACTGATCACAAACACTGATGACACGCCGATCCCAAACACGGATGACACGCTGATCCCAAACTCGGATGACACACTGATCCCAAACACTGATGACACACTGATCACAAACACTGATGATACACCGATCCCAAACACTGATGACACGCTGATCCAAAACACGGATGACACACTGATTCCAAACATGGAAGACATACTGATCCCACACACTGATCCCAAACACTGATGACACACTGATCCCAAACACTGATGACATACTGATCCCAAATACTGATTACACACTGATTCCAAACATGGATGACATACTGATCCCACACACTGATTTCAAACACAGATGACACACTGATCCCAAACACTGAGGACACACTGATTCCAAACATGGATTACATACTGATCCCACACACTGATTCCAATCACTGATGACACACTGATCCCAAACACTGATGACATACTGATCCCAAACACTTATGACACACTGATCCCAAACACTGATAACACACTGATCCTAAACACTGATGATACACTGATCCCAAACACTAATGACACACTGTTCCCAAACACTGGTGACATACTGATCCCAAACACTGATGACACACTGATCCCAAACACTGATAACACACTGATCCTAAACACTGATGATACACTGATCCCAAACACTAATGACACACTGATCCCAAACACTGGTGACATACTGATCCCAAACACTGATGACACACTGATCCCAAACACTGGTGACATATGGATCCCAAACACTGATGACACACTGATCCCAAACACTGGTGACATACGGATCCCAATCACTGATGACACACTGATCCCAAAGACTGATGACACGCTGATCCCAAACACTGATGACACACTGATCCCAAACACTGGTGACCTACGGATCCCAAACACTGATGACACACTGATCCCAAACACTGATGACACACTGATCCGAAACACGGATGACACACTGATCCCAAAGACTGATGACACGCTGATCCCAAACATAGATGACACACTGATCCCAAACACTGATGACACGCTGATCCCAAACACTGATGACATACGGATCCCAATCACTGATGACACACTGATCCCAAACACTGATGACACTCTGATCCCAAACACTGATGACACGCTGATCCCAAACACTGATGACACGCTGATCCCAAACACTGATGACACACTGATCCCAAACACTGATGACACGCTGATCCCAAACACTGATGACACACTGATCCCAAACACAGATGACACACTGATCCCAAACACTGATGACACGCTGATCCCAAACACTGATGACACGCTGATCCCAAACACGGATGACACGCTGATCCCAAACGCTGATGACACACTGATCACAAACACTGATGATGCACTGATCCCAAACACTGATGACACGCTGATTCCAAACACTGATGATGCACTGATCCCAAACACTGATGACACGCTGATCCCAAACACTGATGACATACTGATCCCAAACACTGATGATACACTGATCCCAAACACTGATGACACGCTGATCCCAAACACTGATGATGCACTGATCCCAAACACTGATGACACGCTGATTCCAAACACTGATGATGCACTGATCCCAAACACTGATGACACGCTGATCCCAAACACTGATGACATACTGATCCCAAACACTGATGATACACTGATCCCAAACACTGATGACACGCTGATCCCAAACACTGATGACACGCTGATCCCAAACACTGATGACACGCTGATCCCAAACACTGATGACATACTGATCCCAAACACTGATGATACACTGATCCCAAACACGGATGACACGCTGATCCCAAAAACTGATGACACACTGATCCCAAACACTGATGACATACTGATCCCAAACACTGATGATACACTGATCCCAAACACTGATGACACGCTGATCCCAAACACTGATGACACGCTGATCCCAAACACTGATGACACGCTGATCCCAAACACTGATGACACGCTGATCCCAAACACTGATGACACGCTGATCCCAAACACTGATGACATACTGATCCCAAACACTGATGATACACTGATCCCAAACACTGATGACACACTGATCCCAAACACTGATGACAAAAACAGAAGAAAAAAAAAAGGCCTTAATGAGGAACTACTTTTTACAGGCTTTTACAAAAAACTGTGATCCTGCTATCATCCACCATGTTTGTTGTTAGTGGTACGTTGGAGGCCTTTTTTGGTATTCACTCCATTCTACTCTCGAGTATACTAGCTACAATTTGTCAGGTGGGGCTATTTTTCTATTTTTCTAGTTCAGGACTTGTGTCATCTTGCCCCTATTCTGGCATTCACTCCATTCTACTCTCGAGTGTACTAGCTACAATATGTCAGGTGGAGCTAGTTCTCTAGTTTAGGACTTGTGTCACTTTGCCCCTATTTTGGTATAGAGTAGTAATCATTTAATTTTTTTGTTTGTGTTTTTGGGATATGGGAGGCACATAGGCTATGTGCTATGATTACGTTATAAAATGAAAAATTTACAAACCAACACTATCTCCTTTACTAGTTTCTTTTTTCAGTATACGATATTTACATCTTGCCAGACATATGTCTTGTCGTACCGTGTTCTGGACTGGCTTACATCATTCTTGCGATATATTTCCGTAGGACTCTATTTATTCTTTGTCCATTTTGTGTGTTGGTTGCGTGTGTATTTTTTGTTTTTCTGTTTGTTCAGGTGGGTGTCTCATCTTCTATCTATATATGTGGCACCGACGTACAGTGCTAAAAAGCCTTCATCATTATACGCCTCTCTTAGCGTCTTTTGGGAAGTGTCGACAGTGATTGGCATGATCTATGTAGTCAGTTTCCTCATAAGCAGAGTCACGACAGTGTTTACAATCACTTGGCTGCATTTTGCGTCGTTATACTCCCAGTGTTTGGTATGCTATTGTACACAATACGCTGCTTCTCATTATACTGTTTTACTGGTGTCTTTTAAACGCTGGTATATAGCGTTTATTGGTGTGCATTTTTTGTCATCTGGCCCACCCTCTTTTTCTGTATGCCATAGGCATCTGTATTGATGGTAATCTATTGCCTATGTAGTTTACATGTATGCGCACTCATGTTTTATTTTGCCATATTGGTATACTATCCATCTTTGGGTGTGCTTGACGCTGGGGCACTTTTGCCTCATATTATGGCGTTTGGTTTTTATGGCATTCTGTATCCCTATATGTCCCTCTATTTACATGTCTGGCACCGGTGGACGGTGCTAATTCGTTTTCATCACTACATGCCCTCTCTAGCATCCTGTATGAGTGCTGACAGCGTTTGATATCATCTATTTAGATATATACATATATAAATATGGCGTCAGCGCAAGCGAAGTCATGATAGTGCCCGCAACTATCTGGCTTCATTCTGCGTTGTCATTTTCCTATTGTGTGGTCTGCTACCTCTCATAATACGCTGTTCCTTAACATACTTAACTATTGTACAGCATATGTTGGTTTGCAAATTGTTTTTTCTGTCTTTTTCGGCTCTTCTCCTGTCTGGTACAGGCATTAATTGATAATAATTCATGGCCAAGGGAGCGCTCACGCATGCGCACCTATGCTATATTCCGCACTTATTGTTGGCTGTGCCTCACGCTGGGGCACTTCCGCCTCATACCACGGCGCTTTGGCGTCCTCATGGCAACGTGCATCTCGGCGCATGCGCACTTCTGCCGTGTCCCGCCATACTGGTACACCTCCTTCCTCTGGGTGTACATGACGCTGGGGTACTTCCGCCTAGTACTGTGGTGCCGCGGCGCTACTATCATCATACGTCTCCACCACCTGCTTGAAATTTCGTCCAGCTGGTATGTTATTTTCTTCTGATCTACTGGTATATATAGTAGTCAATGTGTGGACTTCAGCACTTGCTCCTGACGAAGCCACGCTGTGGCGACACGCGTTGGGCTCTTTTTTGTCCCCCCCTTGACCAGTGGCATGCTGCTCTAGCGCCGGTCCCGTTTTTGGGCAACCATCCCCTTGTTTTTGGCGCATATGGCCTTGTCTTCTGTGCTTAGTGTTGTGCGTACCTGTATGCCTCCTTCTTCATTTACCACTGCCTGTTGGCAGTTAGGATAGTGATAGGGGTTCCTTTGTTTGGTATTTTTACAGCCCTGACATTTACTTTATAGGGCCTTTGCAATCTGCCTCATCTTTTGATAACAGACCACGTTATGGGGTGTATACTTCAGTTGCATGTATGCACCAGTTCCTGCTCTACCAGCTATCGCTTATTTTGTGTATATATTACTCCTTGCTTTATATAGATTATTTTGATAGGCAGGTATTACATCTATATACTCTTTACTGGGGGATATATACCCATTATTTTGCAGGGTTTAGTATTTTCTGGTCCACCTTACACTGCTGATGCTATATACCCTGTATATGACACCTTTCAATCGTGGTCTCTGTCTGGCAGTTTGGGCGTTTTGTTTGTATGCGCACAATAGCACTAGTGTTTATGTATTGTATTATATAGATATTTTTGTACTTGTTATGGCCATAACAACTCTGTGTATATAGGGCAGATTGTATTTCTCTGCTCCTCAGCAATTGTTTGTATATTTGCATGTGCCTTTCATATACCATCTATTTGCCATGTCATGTATTAGCTGTGATACATTTGTATCTCTATTAGAGTATTAGCTTTGATCTGGTCTTGGGGGGTATTCCCTATTCAGGGATGTACCTGTTTGGTTTTTAAATGTTTTTAATGTGTGCTATGTCCTGTTTCTTTGACCTTAATAAAAATTATTTAGTATTATTATTATTGTTTTCTTTTGGTGATCCCCGGTTAGTTGTATGTCCTCTTTTTTTTCTTCTGTTTTTGACAATACTTTAGTTTGACATACCCCGGGTAGATCCCAGTTTGTTACAAGGATGATGGTGCCCTCCACCCTCCTCTCTCGCTAATTTGTTTTGGGGTGACACTAGTTTCCCCCCTTTTCTGGAGTAGTGGCACATCAGGAAGCATTCTAGATAATATTTCCCGGTTTATTTTGAATACTGTTGTATCATTGTTCATTTCCAGCATGGATCTTTCTAGCAGGGAGACGGCTTGGAGCAATAGGGCTTTAGGCCTTTTTGATAATAATGGTGGTAGTACAAGTGTTGGTGAGCCCAGTAAGGAAACTGATTTTCAGGTTTTGTCACAAAAAATTATTGGTTTGCATAAATCATTAACAAAAGTATGGTGGAACATTAGGAGTCTTGAAGAGTATAAGAAAGCGGGATTTATACCCCGTGGGCTACGTGTACAAATTTTTCCCGCATGGGAGGTCTCTCCTGATTTCCAAAAAACATGGGAAACAGGACTCGCTAAATGCTCCACCATACTGATTGACATGCTAATCGAACATGATCAGTTGTTGCTAATTAAAATCAAAAATGAGATCAAGGTCTGTGAGGGTACTTTGGTGGACTTTGATAAGGACACTTTTGTTAGCCCGTTCCAACTAAAACTTAAAGATCTAATAGATACTTTTGAAAAAGAAGTGATTAACCGTAAAAGAAATAAATTTCATAGGGACAAAATGGACTTTGGTAATGGAAGGGCATACAGGTGGTCACATCGGGGAAATAGACGCCCCCTCGATGAAATACCTAGAGGCATAACGGAATCCCTCCCTAGACAAGATATTTCTTCAAGTGATTTTTTATCCTCGGACCCCAGCGACGCAGAGGGCGCTGTCGGCGGGGTCGGAGGAAGAGCAAACTACACCCGCAAGAGGGGCAAAGGATACAGGAAGTGGTCACCGACATTCAGGAGAGAAACAAGACTCAACAAGAAATCGTAGTTGATGTCTCGAGTTATGATGGATCAGAAGGTAATCTACAAATCATCAACCTCTCTACTTATACTCTGTCAGATATTGAAAAACGAGTACTTTCTAAGGGTCTTTCGTTTTCCCCTATGAACCCGCTTGATAAATTTGTTCTTGTCAAGGATGTATATTTATTTTGTCGTCAAATCACTTTCAAATTGTTATACCATCAACCATCCCTGATTGATACACTTCCGGATAATGAAAGACGTGTCTTTTGTGACCTTTTAGAATTGTTACAGGAAAACGAGTCTCCGGACAATCTGGCTAGATTTACGAGAAGACTTCCTTCCCAAGCTACACCATCTTTTTCCTTATTTCCGGCAGTTCAGATTTTTTTCGAGAAAGTTTGCAAGGACATTGAAAGACTCAGGCCGGATACACACCAACAAGATAATCTGGGTAAGAGTGAGAGAGAGGCTTTGCGGCGTTTAACAACCAATAACCACTTTTTAATACGCGAAGCGGACAAAGGGGGTAACGTTGTCTTATGGCCACACGAACTATATGTTAAAGAAATTATGCGTCAACTCAATGTAGGGCACTGCTATACCCCTTTACCCTCTGACCCTACATGGGTCTTTAAAGACAAAATCGATGGTCTTATCAATAGGGCATTTTTGGATGGGATCATCACGAAAAAGGAGATGGATTTCCTCGTAACACCTTGTCCTGTGGTCCCTACTTTCTATGCCTTACCAAAGATCCACAAGTCTTTAACTGAACCCCCAGGTAGGCCTATAGTCTCCGGTATAGGAAGCATCTTTGAACGACCCTGTATCTATGTGGATCACTTCTTGCAGCCTCTGGTGACTTCTTTAAAATCATTCACCAGGGATTCGACCCACCTCATGCAGATCTTGGAAACCTTGGAGATCCCTGCGGGCGCGTTATTGGTGAGCATGGACGTCGAATCTCTCTACACCAGCATTCAGCACCAAGCAGGTATGCAGGCGGTCATGTATTTTTTGGAAAAGGATGCACATAGAGTTACAGCACACAAGGATTTTATCCTCCAACTGCAATTTTTTATCTTAGACAAAAATTATTTTGTCTTTGATAGAAAGTTTTTTCGCCAGTTATCCGGTACAGCGATGGGTGCACGTTGTGCACCATCATACGCTAACCTATTTCTTGGATGGTGGGAGGAAGTGACTGTGTATAAACATCAGGCTTTTCGATCTAATGTATTGACGTGGCAACGTTACATCGATGACATTCTGCTAATATGGTCTGGTTCGGTGGAAGAGTGCAACAAGTTCATTATGGAGCTAAATGATAACCTTCTTAACATCAAACTTACCTCTGTTGTTTCAGATCATAGCATTGATTTTTTGGATCTTAAATTTTCTATCCACAACTCAGGTATTGGAAGCTCTCTATTCAGGAAAGTTACTGCCACCAACAGCTTGCTGCACTATACAAGTTTCCATCCATCTCATCTTAAGAAGGGGATCCCCAAAGGACAGTTCCTTAGGTTGAGAAGAAATTGCAGTACCAACACGGATTTTTTGCAACAGGCTAGAGATCTCTCGGGTCGTTTCAAGAAGAGGGGATATCCTAAGAAGGCCATCTCGAGTGCTTTCCAACACGCTCTTGAACAGGACAGGAGTAGCCTTCTCACCCAAAAGGTACGCGACAGTTCTCGACCTCTGTCTCTAATTACCACGTACAACAACCAGTGGGGTGACATTCGTAAAATATTGCAAAACAACTGGGACATTCTAATGAGTGAGAGAAGGATTGTACCCTTTGTGTCAAGTACACCCAGCCTTGTGGCTAGAAGAGCCAAAAATTTGAGAGACACTCTTTGTCATAGCCACTACCAACGACCTACCCCAAGATTAAATAGGGGTACTAGGGTATATGGCTCATATCCATGTGGCGGGTGCACGGTCTGTCAATACATGATTGCACAAGATGGTTATTCTATATCTACTCTCCCTTTCCAGATCCGGCCCAGAGAATTCTTTACCTGTAGATCCAGGAACATCGTATATGCGATCTTCTGTGACTGCCCAAAAGTGTATGTCGGACAAACCACACAGGAACTCAGGAGACGCACTCAACAACATCTTTCTAATATCTCCACGGCCCGCAGGGATCGGGAAAGGAAGAAGGTCTTGTCATCAGTAGCAACGCACTTTTTGGATATGCATCAGGGCAAGACATCAGCCTTTAAAGTTATGGGACTTGAAAGTGTTCATACCAACATCAGGGGGGGTGATATCATTAACAGCTTACTCCGCTGTGAAACAAAGTGGATTTTCAACTTGAAGAGTTTGGCTCCTCAAGGCCTTAATGAGGAACTACTTTTTACAGGCTTTTACAAAAAACTGTGATCCTGCTATCATCCACCATGTTTGTTGTTAGTGGTACGTTGGAGGCCTTTTTTGGTATTCACTCCATTCTACTCTCGAGTATACTAGCTACAATTTGTCAGGTGGGGCTATTTTTCTATTTTTCTAGTTCAGGACTTGTGTCATCTTGCCCCTATTCTGGCATTCACTCCATTCTACTCTCGAGTGTACTAGCTACAATATGTCAGGTGGAGCTAGTTCTCTAGTTTAGGACTTGTGTCACTTTGCCCCTATTTTGGTATAGAGTAGTAATCATTTAATTTTTTTGTTTGTGTTTTTGGGATATGGGAGGCACATAGGCTATGTGCTATGATTACGTTATAAAATGAAAAATTTACAAACCAACACTATCTCCTTTACTAGTTTCTTTTTTCAGTATACGATATTTACATCTTGCCAGACATATGTCTTGTCGTACCGTGTTCTGGACTGGCTTACATCATTCTTGCGATATATTTCCGTAGGACTCTATTTATTCTTTGTCCATTTTGTGTGTTGGTTGCGTGTGTATTTTTTGTTTTTCTGTTTGTTCAGGTGGGTGTCTCATCTTCTATCTATATATGTGGCACCGACATACAGTGCTAAAAAGCCTTCATCATTATACGCCTCTCTTAGCGTCTTTTGGGAAGTGTCGACAGTGATTGGCATGATCTATGTAGTCAGTTTCCTCATAAGCAGAGTCACGACAGTGTTTACAATCACTTGGCTGCATTTTGCGTCGTTATACTCCCAGTGTTTGGTATGCTATTGTACACAATACGCTGCTTCTCATTATACTGTTTTACTGGTGTCTTTTAAACGCTGGTATATAGCGTTTATTGGTGCGCATTTTTTGTCATCTGGCCCACCCTCTTTTTCTGTATGCCATAGGCATCTGTATTGATGGTAATCTATTGCCTATGTAGTTTACATGTATGCGCACTCATGTTTTATTTTGCCATATTGGTATACTATCCATCTTTGGGTGTGCTTGACGCTGGGGCACTTTTGCCTCATATTATGGCGTTTGGTTTTTATGGCATTCTGTATCCCTATATGTCCCTCTATTTACATGTCTGGCACCGGTGGACGGTGCTAATTCGTTTTCATCACTACATGCCCTCTCTAGCATCCTGTATGAGTGCTGACAGCGTTTGATATCATCTATTTAGATATATACATATATAAATATGGCGTCAGCGCAAGCGAAGTCATGATAGTGCCCGCAACTATCTGGCTTCATTCTGCGTCGTCATTTTCCTATTGTGTGGTCTGCTACCTCTCATAATACGCTGTTCCTTAACATACTTAACTATTGTACAGCATATGTTGGTTTGCAAATTGTTTTTTCTGTCTTTTTCGGCTCTTCTCCTGTCTGGTACAGGCATTAATTGATAATAATTCATGGCCAAGGGAGCGCTCACGCATGCGCACCTATGCTATATTCCGCACTTATTGTTGGCTGTGCCTCACGCTGGGGCACTTCCGCCTCATACCACGGCGCTTTGGCGTCCTCATGGCAACGTGCATCTCGGCGCATGCGCACTTCTGCCGTGTCCCGCCATACTGGTACACCTCCTTCCTCTGGGTGTACATGACGCTGGGGTACTTCCGCCTAGTACTGTGGTGCCGCGGCGCTACTATCATCATACGTCTCCACCACCTGCTTGAAATTTCGTCCAGCTGGTATGTTATTTTCTTCTGATCTACTGGTATATATAGTAGTCAATGTGTGGACTTCAGCACTTGCTCCTGACGAAGCCACGCTGTGGCGACACGCGTTGGGCTCTTTTTTGTCCCCCCCTTGACCAGTGGCATGCTGCTCTAGCGCCGGTCCCGTTTTTGGGCAACCATCCCCTTGTTTTTGGCGCATATGGCCTTGTCTTCTGTGCTTAGTGTTGTGCGTACCTGTATGCCTCCTTCTTCATTTACCACTGCCTGTTGGCAGTTAGGATAGTGATAGGGGTTCCTTTGTTTGGTATTTTTACAGCCCTGACATTTACTTTATAGGGCCTTTGCAATCTGCCTCATCTTTTGATAACAGACCACGTTATGGGGTGTATACTTCAGTTGCATGTATGCACCAGTTCCTGCTCTACCAGCTATCGCTTATTTTGTGTATATATTACTCCTTGCTTTATATAGATTATTTTGATAGGCAGGTATTACATCTATATACTCTTTACTGGGGGATATATACCCATTATTTTGCAGGGTTTAGTATTTTCTGGTCCACCTTACACTGCTGATGCTATATACCCTGTATATGACACCTTTCAATCGTGGTCTCTGTCTGGCAGTTTGGGCGTTTTGTTTGTATGCGCACAATAGCACTAGTGTTTATGTATTGTATTATATAGATATTTTTGTAGTTGTTATGGCCATAACAACTCTGTGTATATAGGGCAGATTGTATTTCTCTGCTCCTCAGCAATTGTTTGTATATTTGCATGTGCCTTTCATATACCATCTATTTGCCATGTCATGTATTAGCTGTGATACATTTGTATCTCTATTAGAGTATTAGCTTTGATCTGGTCTTGGGGGGTATTCCCTATTCAGGGATGTACCTGTTTGGTTTTTAAATGTTTTTAATGTGTGCTATGTCCTGTTTCTTTGACCTTAATAAAAATTATTTAGTATTATTATTATTGTTTTCTTTTGGTGATCCCCGGTTAGTTGTATGTCCTCTTTTTTTTTTTTTTTTTTCTTCTGTTTTTGACTGATCCCAAACACTGATGACACGCTGATCCCAAACACTGATGACACGCTGATCCCAAACACTGATGACACGCTGATCCAAAACACGGATGACACACTGATCCCAAACACTGATGATACACTGATCCCAAACACGGATGACACGCTGATCCCAAACGCTGATGACACTCGTACTATTTTTTCACGTGCAAGTTTAAGCATGGATATGTGACCGAGACCTAAATAAAGTTTTAAAATAAAGTTTTCTTATGAAGACAACTTGTTTAAAATATAAGCTAGATCAGTGAAGAGCAGACCACCACAGGCCCACCTTCTTTAACCACTGCCATGCAGCCATCAAGTCCAGGGAAAGTCCATGGGCGCTTGCCCATTCATTGCTCCTGAAGGTGGACTGGTGCATTACATGGATTGTTCCAACATAGTGACTTTCCCACCTGGCTCAGTGATGACATCCTGGGCTGGGGCTCTCCTTTAATAACACCCAATAGGGCATACATTGATCTGGGTTACTGTCTTGATTTACCCCAAAATGTGTTAGTAGGAATATCACAAGTTTAAAAAGAAGAAATAGTTAAGTAAATATGTTTCTTTTACTTACAGTGTATAACTATAAGGTTATCCACTTATTTTCCTCTCTATGGTCTGGATATTTGTAGTCACACATGGATTCATGCGTTTTAGGTAAGACTAATGTAGAAATGCAGGAAATTCTCACAATCTCTCCCCGTAATACATGAGGAGTGCGGATATTATCCCAGCTGTAAGCTTTTCTTTAACAGATAAGCTGCTCTTCACCAGCGAGCAAAGAAGAGACGGGCAATATTGATCATATCACAGTCAGGTCTTTGGGATCTTCTGATGTTGGGGAACATCAGGGCATTCACAGCTTTCAACGTCGAAGATTTGATTAGTGGATGTGAGGGCATATATGGCAGTGTCTATGGCATTCCTTAGCATCTGGGATATGCTGTACATCCTTTAAAGGAGCGTTATCATCAAAATGTGACATTTAAAAATAAAAATTGTGAAAGAAGACTAGATTTTTGGATATACTGTATGAAAATTGTTTTTCCAAACTGGACATCCCTTTTGATTATCTACTAGGAAAAATGTTAATCAGATGTGATGGAAACCATAGTTACAGAGCGCTGGTGGGGTCATGCTCATTTAAAGGTCCATTGACTATAAAGTATATCATTGTGAAGAGATTGCGGGGAGAAGATGCCCACAAGAAGAAAACAACAGAGCAATATCAGCAAACCTTTCATAGATGACAGCATAGTCTATATAAATGGAGTGGTGATGGCTCCATAGTGGCTAACTGTCTTGATTTTCTTAAAAGTACTGAAATCCAGACCTGAAAAGTGAAGTTTAATTAAATATTTCCAAAAAAGGCTTTTATTACATTTTGAGGCATTCCTGGATGGAACAGAAAGGTAGTGGTAGGAGACTTAAATGGGTACTCCCATCTCTAAGATCCTATCCCAATATGTAGAAGCTGAAATAATAGTGCAGCGCCCCAGGGTCCTGGTCGTTGCAGTAATATCATTCTCCTCTAGGGGGGAGTGATGTTACGTTTGAAGGCAATAAAGGAGATCTCTTTACTAGGCATCACAAACATAGTAACATAGTAACATAGTAACATAGTTAGTAAGGCCGAAAAAAGACATTTGTCCATCCAGTTCAGCCTATATTCCATCATAATAAATCCCCAGATCTACGTCCTTCTACAGAACCTAATTGTATGATACAATATTGTTCTGCTCCAGGAAGACATCCAGGCCTCTCTTGAACCCCCCGACTGAGTTCGCCATCACCACCTCCTCAGGCAAGCAATTCCAGATTCTCACTGCCCTAACAGTAAAGAATCCTCTTCTATGTTGGTGGAAAAACCTTCTCTCCTCCAGACGCAAAGAATGCCCCCTTGTGCCCGTCACCTTCCTTGGTATAAACAGATCCTCAGCGAGATATTTGTATTGTCCCCTTATATACTTATACATGGTTATTAGATCGCCCCTCAGTCGTCTTTTTTCTAGACTAAATAATCCTAATTTCGCTAATCTATCTGGGTATTGTAGTTCTCCCATCCCCTTTATTAATTTTGTTGCCCTCCTTTGTACTCTCTCTAGTTCCATTATATCCTTCCTGAGCACCGGTGCCCAAAACTGGACACAGTACTCCATGTGCGGTCTAACTAGGGATTTGTACAGAGGCAGTATAATGCTCTCATCATGTGTATCCAGACCTCTTTTAATGCACCCCATGATCCTGTTTGCCTTGGCAGCTGCTGCCTGGCACTGGCTGCTCCAGGTAAGTTTATCATTAACTAGGATCCCCACGTCCTTCTCCCTGTCAGATTTACCCAGTGGTTTCCCATTCAGTGTGTAATGGTGACATTGATTCCTTCTTCCCATGTGTATAACCTTACATTTATCATTGTTAAACCTCATCTGCCACCTTTCAGCCCAAGTTTCCAACTTATCCAGATCCATCTGTAGCAGAATACTATCTTCTCTTGTATTAACTGCTTTACATAGTTTTGTATCATCTGCAAATATCGATATTTTACTGTGTAAACCTTCTACCAGATCATTAAGTCCACCAAGGGGAGCTATGCTCCTCTTTATTAGGGCACTCTTCACAATTAGGTAAAACTGGTGGTCTGGATAGGAAGTCAGTCAGTTCCTGTCAGGCAGACAGAGAGGAAGGAGGAACATCGAGTAGTTTTCCGACAGGGTTGGTCCCTGACAGGGGTGGGATCCTGTCAGAGGCCTAGACGGAAGGTCATGGAGCTGCGCCTTCCCCACGTGTGGGAGCATCATAAGAACGAGACACGAACAGCGAATTGTATTGTAGAGAGTGAAAAGAAGTCATAGCAAAAGGAGAGGAAACCAGAAGGAGGTCTGCCCTACACAGGCGCAGGATCTGGTAGCCGGAACACAGAGGGAGCAACAGTTCTCCATGCCTTGCTCCAGAGAACAGAAGGACAGATAATTCCACGTTACTTGCCCACCCTATACTCAGGAGGCACGGTGGCAACTTGTGGGGGCTGGGGCGTGCTAGAGTCCCTGTAAAAATCCTCAGTCCATCAGTCATACGGGTTTGTCCTATCCATCTGGGGGACAGAGAGGGACATAACATCTATAACATCTACAACAGTTGTGAGGACCTTATGAGAAGCTCAGCAATAAGGTACTACAACACCCAGGCGCTAGAGGAAGGCTACTGATTTCCACCTGGATAAGAGGACTCTGGATTTGCCTCCAAACCAGCCGGACTCTACCTGCCCTTTGATCTGGTGCTCTGGACTGTGGATGTTGAAACCTTCAGTAAAAAGGTAAAGAGACTGCAACCTTGTGTCCTTGTTCTTCACTGTGCCTCACACCATCCACCATCTACACACTGGGAAGCCCTGGGGACATACTTCACCTGTGGGAAGGTATACCATCTAGTAGCCATAACATCACCCCAGTGGACCCCTTAGCAGCGTCGGTCACCCTGACCGAATACCACAGGTGGTGTCACGAACATTTCCCCTTTAAAGACCTTTCCCCTTTTTCAACGGACCTCCCGAGGGCCACGGACCGGGTCAGCCACTGTGACATCCCCCTTGAGAACCGAAGGACCCGGTACTGAGTACCCCACTGCCCTATGGGGGCGATCCAATAATATTAGTAAATACCACCAACTAGAAATGTAGCATAGTTCTTCTGATTTACTATGTTACTTTCGCTATGTGCAGGGCATTGCACTAGCTTAGGTATCCATGGTTACGACCATTCATATAGTGACAGTTAGTTAGTTACTAGTGGTCATGAGCATGGATACCTAAGCTACTGCAATGCCCTGCAGATGGAGTATGTGAATTTGCAAATCAGAAGAACTATACTACATTTCTAACTAGAGGTATTTGCTATTATTATTATTATTATTACACCTACTACATATTGGGATATGATCTTGTAGATGGGAAAACCCCCTTTAAAGAAAGTCAAAAAATATACTTTAAAAGGAGCACATACCATATTTTTATACAACACAGTCACTATTATAATCATACTTTTATGTTATTTTTTTTATAGCTGCTTCCGTTTATCATAAAAATCATCTTCCTTCTAATATGATAGCTAGGGTGCTTGTTGTGGAAGGATGTGGACATGCCCATGTTTCCCCCTTGAAGAAAAAAGTTTGTTGTTGAAGTGTATGTAATATGAAATGTCGTGTAAAATTTAATAAATGTTAATGTCATATAATATGTTGTAGTGTGAATAGTGTTATACGGCGTTAGCATAGTGTAGTGTATGTAGTTGACTGTAGGGTAAGCTTAGAGTTAATGTTTGGAGGTAGCTCATAGTGAGAAGCTACTCTTAGGGAGAGTCTTAGGGAGAGTGACTCCTTCCTGTTGGGAAGGCAGATAGGGTTTGGAGTGCGAAGTGAGCTGTGCTGCATCGAAGGGTGACCTTGAGGGAGTGGAAACTGAAGAAAGAGGGATAGCGAGATCCTGAGGAAAAGTGACAAAGAGACAGAGTGGCCTTCCGGAGAATGCCTAGCCACCATACCTTGAGCCTGTAATGCAGAAGGTAATGGGCCTGAGCAGGACTGAGAGACGGGACTAGAGAAAGATCCCAAGCGGGAGATCCAAGGCATCAGTAGGGGAAGAAATAGAAAGTTGAACCGCTGACCAAGTAAAGGAGACTTGTTAATCAGGACTGTAGGGTTATAGCTGGGTGTTTGGCAAAGTAGGGAAAAACAGTGTGCCTACAAAACCCTGGACTAAACTACTGAGGAAGAATACGGTGTGGAAAATGCTTCAAACTGTAAAGGGAGTGTTCACAAGACTTTGCAGCCGCTATCTCTTGTATATAACCCTTACCAAGTTACCGTTCAGTTAAGACTTTAATTTTGAATGGTGGTCTCCCTCACTGAACTGTGAAACATCTGGTCCTGGCAAAGCCACAACATTGGTTACATGCAGCTTACACATGGTTAAGGCCCTCTCAGCACAAGTCCACACATCCAGCTAGCGTAGTTGGAAGGACCGACTCTTGCAGCTAAAGGAACAAAGCAGTGCTACCGCCCCACGTCACGTTACAGGTGCCCCCTTGATGTAGTCAAGCAATTCAATGCATCATTGCACCCAGGGCCGGCTACAGGTTTTGGTGGGCCTCGGGTGAAAGAGTCTCAGTGGGCCCCTTTAACACATAGCACAATTCATGATGCGCAGATATGGCAGAGAAATATAGGTATTGTACTATGCCAAATATTTCACTTTCTTCTTACATTAACTGAGTGACATCTATTGTAAATTCTACAATAGCTCAGAAACTGGTGAATCCTTGCAGCACACAGTGCGTGCCCTGGAGGAATTCACACGTTTTCATTTTAGACTGGGCAGTATGGTCCTCCATACAGTATTTTGGCCACCACATAGTCCTCTATACAGTATAATGAGCCCAATATATTGCTCAATACAGAATAATGAGCCCCTTAGAGCGCTCCATACAGAATAATGGACCCCATATATTGCTCCATACAGAATAATGGGCCTCTTATAATGCTTCAAACAGAATAATTGGCCCCATATACTGTATTGCTGCATAGAAAATAATGGGCCCAATATAATGCTCCATCCAGAATAATAGTAGCCATATAATTCTCCATATAGAATGATGGACCCCATATATTGCTCCATACAAAATAATGGACCCCATATATTGCTCCATACTGAATTATGCGTTTCATATAATGCTCCATATAGAATAATGTGCCCTATATAATGCTCCATACAGAATACTGGACCCCATATAAAGCTCCAAACAGAATAATGGGTCCCATATAATGCTGCATACAGAATAATGGTTCCAATATAATGCATACAGAATAATGGGCCTCATATAAAGCTGCATACAAAATAATGCGCCCTTATAGTGCTGCATTCAGAATAATGGGCCTCATATAATGCTCAATACAGAATAATGGGCCTTATATAATGCCCCAAATGGAAAAATGGACCCCATATAATGCTCCATACAGAATGGGCTCCAGATAATGCTGCATACAGTATAAGGAGCCTCATATAATGTTCCATTTAGAATAATGGACCTCATATAACGCTAAACTCAAAATGGGCTCCATATAATGCTCCATACAGAATAATGTGACCCGTATAGTACTGAAAACAAAATGGGCTCCATACAGAATAATCTGACCCATATAATACTGAAAACAAAATGGGCTCCATATAATGCTCCATACAGAATAATGGGACCCATGTAATGCTCAGTACAGTATAATGGGCCCATATAATGCTCTATACAGAATAATGGCTCCCATATAATGCTCCATACAGAATAATTGGCCCTTTATGATGCTCCATACAGAATGAACCTCATATAATGCTCCATACAGTACAATGAGCCCCAAATAAAGCTCCATAAAGAAACATGGGCTGCAGAAAATGCTCTATACAGAATATTGACTCCATATAATGCTCCATACAGAATGGGTCCATATAATGCTCCATACAGAATGGGCTCCATACATAAAATGTAAATAATCAAATACTTACCTCTCCTTGTTCCCTTCCCTACTGGCTGCACCTCCGGTGTCTTCAGCCTATTCTGGCTCTCTGCACAACTCAGCGCAGAGTGCTTGCTGTAGTGATGTCATAGAGTCCTCTGCCCTTAGATGTCAGAGAGTCAGAAGACGCAGAAGAGACAGGACCTGACCTGCGACCTGCGGGGAACGAGGAGATGTGAGTATTTCAAAGAGTTTAATGCACGGAGTGGCCCGGTGCCAGTTAGACTCATAGGCCCATAGCGTGCCAATGTCCCCAGTGGTGAGTGGGCCCCGCCACTTGCTCAGGGCCCTGGCGCATGATTACAACTATAGGATTTACACACCCCCATGCCTCCTTCTCCCTCAATTGATCGCTCTGACAGCACTGAAAACTCAGACATTCTCTGACAGTAAGAGAATAGGAGTGACCTCAACAATAGGAGAAAGGGCTGCATGCATATAACTCTGGCACTCCTTTCGTGAGCAGTATGGCTGGAAGAGGTTAGAAGGACTGAATATTTTATTGGAGAGACCTGAGTCTTACCCGGTACGGCTGAATGTCTGTGGCCTAAAGTCCAGATGTTTGGACTGGTGTAGTTTACAGGAATAAAATTAGTGGGCAGGTGTGGGCACAGACAAAAGAGACCCATATGCAACAATAGCACATGGACCCTTTGCAGTCCATATTCATCAATATGGGTGCCTTTATGTATCTATGATAGAAGATGTTTATTGCTTTGGAGGTGGAAGTGGGCCCCCTTACATATTAGGTCCCTTTGCAGCTGCACAAGTTGCACCAATTTTATGTCTGCCCCTAATAGTGGGTTTGATATTGGGTTGGTCTCCAGCAACACTTTGTCTAGAACATAACTACATTATCAAAAAGTGCTCAGATTGCTTTTAGGAAATAGAAGAAGCTTTATGTTATTTTTGGCAATTACCAAAAAATGTCTAAGTTCTTTCCTCTTCTACTCTAGTAAAGTCCATTTTCAATAAATATCTCCTATCTATTCAAGTAGTACATTTCTTTCATAATCAATCACACTTTAGGTAATTGTCACAGCACCGCATTTTCTCTTACCCGAGAGAATTAGGCCGGGGTCACACTTAGCGTAGGGAAATACGGTTCGTTTTTTACAGGCGTAATACACAGAAATGATCCCAAAACAGTGATCCGTATGTCATCCATAGGCAAGGTGTGGCTGCGTATTTTACTCATGTCATCCTCCGTATGTAATCCGTATGACATCCGTATTGCGTTTTTTTTAGTGACCTTCCAAAATGGACATTTAACGGTTTTGGGGCCTGAAATTGATTTAAATCATCATCAGCAACCCTATTTAAGGCCTCTACAACAGGTGGCAGCCTCCAATCTGGCCATTTTGTTGTTGTGCTTGTGAAGGTGTTTTGGTGGTACTTGGGCAACATGTGTGACCTCCTGCATTTCACCCCAACTCAGCAAGTGTTATTTAACTGGGTGTTGTCACGTCGCTTTGGCCAGCCATACCCCGTGATAGTGTATCCGCGAAGGAGGAGAAGAATGTGAGTGCATCCACTTTTTAGGCAACGTCTCACTAAGGCTACTTTCACACTAGCATCGGATTCCGACGCTAGCGTTTGATGCGCCGCACAACGGGTGCAGCAGATGCATTTCTCCGGCGCATCCGCTGCCCCATTGTGAGGTGCGGGGAGGTGGGGGCGGAGTTTTGGCCGCGCATGCGCGGTCGGAAAAAGCGGTCCGTCGGCAGCAAAAAACGTTACATTTAACGTTTTTTGCTCCCGGCGGTCCGCCACAACACGGCGCAACCGTCGCACAACAGTTGCGACGTGTGTCAATACGTCACAATGCGTCGGTAATTGTTACTCTATGGGGCAAAAACGCATCCTGCAAACAACTTTGCAGGATGTGTTTTTTCCCCTAAACGACGCATTGCGACGTATTAAAAAAAACGCTAGTGTGAAAGTAGCCTAAAGGGCATTTTCACAGGATGTATACAGCTCTGTGGACACATCTGGAAAAATTCTTTCAGTACTGTCCCATGACAATACCCTCCTTTGACATCTTGTTGGAGACAGTACGTCCAGGAATTACGTATCAGGATACCAGGATTCGGAAATGCATATCCGCAGAGGAGCGTCTTCTCCTTACCTTACGGTATGTATTCACCATCCTCACATACTGTTTGTTGATGATATTTATTGTTTTTTTTTTCTTTTCATAGCAGCTGATTATATTACTAAATTAAACCAAAATCACATACAAATATGTAGTTAATGTAAAATGTAAGTAGCCAGTGTAGATTTTGGATGATACACTGGTATCCTGCCTTTTTATATCCTCATATTACTTGTCTTTACTATGCTTTTTTTTACATTGCTAATATTTTTTTGTTGTGTGCTTTCAGCTTCCTATCAACTGGATTGTCTTATGCTGGAATCCATCTTGAATTTCTAATAGGAAGGTCCACTATTTCCGGCATAGTGTGGGCTACATGTATTCAAATATGGGCAAAACTACATGAACTTGTGATGCCGGAGCCCAAAAGGGAGTATTGGCTGAAAATAGCACGTGGATTTAAGGACACGTGATTTCCCACACTGTATTGGAGCCCTGGATGGGAAACATATCATGGTGTGTAAGCCGCCAAACTCTGGCTCCCAATTCTACAATTATAAACAATTTTTCTCTGTGGTTCTGTTAGCTGTAGTTCACAGTCACTATAGGTTTATAATTGTAGATATTGGGACCAATGGGCGAACTGGAGACTCTAGAGTCTTCAACTTATCCATTATGGGTCGGCAGCTACGCGAAAACCAAGTTGGACCTCCCACCACCATGACAAATCCCAGGTTCCAATGCTGAAGCAGTGCCATATGTCCTTGTGGCAGATGAGGCCTTCCAGTTGACAAAGCATGTCATGAGGCCTTATTCCCATTGAAACCTGGACCACCGGTGGCGGGTTTTTAATTTGAGACTTTCACGGGCGCGGCGACTGGTGGAGTGCGCCTTTGGCATTCTATGTGCAAATGGTGGGTCCTCCAGTCTGCCATTCGGTTGAGTGAGGCAAATGTTAATGAAGTAATAAAAGCTTGTGTTGTTTTACATAACTTGTGAGCCCTCGCGGGCAGGGTCCTTATTCCTCCTGTACCAGTTATGACTTGTATTGTTTAAGATTATTGTACCTGTTTTTTTTTATGTACACCCCTCCTTACATGTAAAGCGCCATGGAATAAATGGCGCTATAACAATAAATAATAATAATAATAATAATAACTTCACAAGAATTCATGAGTGCTCCTCAGCTGATAGTGGTGAAGGCATGTTGGCCAATGTGGGTAGGCCTACACTACATGGCCTTCCTCAGCGGCGTCCCCTTTCTGGCCTAAAAGTTAGGGATATTTTAACAAATTATTTTGTTTCTCCTTAGGGTGCTACTCCCTGGCAAGATAATGCTGTTTCTTTTTTGTAATATATAATTTGAGCTAAAATGAAAAATGTACTTTACTTACTGAACTCTGTTGTATTGACTTAATTTACAGATGGTTAAGAACATAGAATTTGTGGATGATGTAATAACGATTGGTCAAACAAACTTAAATTGGCTTTTGACTATATATTTTAATTATAGCAAAAGACTTTTTTTTCTTAAACACCATATTACTATCATATGGGTTTTTTTGCCAATGAAACTTGGCATAACAAATTTTTTACCAAAAGATAATAAAGTGCTATCACAGCACACTAAAATAAACAACAGTAACCAAAATTGTAAACAACAGAAAACATTTTTTACAGATTTCTGTAAGTTGGTGGAGGTGATGGCGGCAGCTCGGGGTCCTGGTCAGGTGGCCTTTGCTGAGCTAATTGTCCTTCACCCTGTGTGGATGATGTCTGGCCCTCATCAAAATACTGGCCTTGCTCTTATTGGCCAGTTGGGTATTGCTCATAATAAGGGTTTTGACTATGGGCCTCATGAGGATGGGAATATGGCCTTGACTCATATCCCCCCCCCCCCAATATGGCCATGTCATCCAAACCCAGGTTGGGACCAGCCTCCAGCACTGGATCTGTACAAGTGGCCATATTGTGAAGGTTGATGGTAGGATAGCATATGGTAAGGTGCTGGCTTTGGTGGGTTTTGTGTGAAAATGGGTTGATGTGTAGTCACACGTGGAGAAGGTGCTTCAAATCCCTTTTGGCATGCACCTGTTGAGATCTTGGAAGGTGCAGGACATTACGTGGTGACAGCTGCCAACTCTCAATGCACTCAAGTCATACAAGTCATTTGGGGGGGTGTATTGTGAATTCTGTTATCGAACTCCCTCCTGTGGTCATGAATGGTACTTCGGCGAGTTCTGTCCATGGACTCCCTCTGGTGGCTGTGAGTGGAGCTGCTGCTTCTGAGGTTCCTTCCACAGGTGACGTAGTTTATTCTTTGGCTGGCTGCTCTATTTAACTCCACCCAGATCGTTACTCCATGCCAGCTGTCAATGTTCTTGTACTGGTTCAGTTCGCTCTTGGATCTTTCTGGTGACCTGTCTACTCCAGCAGAAGCTAAGTCCCTGCTTGTTAATTATTTGTTCATTGTTTCCTTGTCCAGCTTGCTATCATGATTTTGCCTTGCTAGCTGGAAGCTCTGGGATGCAGAGTGGCACCTCCGCACCGTGAGTCGGTGCGGAGGTCTTTTTGCACACTCTGCGTGGTCTTTTTGTAGTTTTTTGTGCTGACCGCAAAGATACCTTTCCTATTCTCAGTCTGTTTAGTAAGTCTGGCCTCCCTTTGCTGAAACCTGTTTCATTTCTGTGTTTGTGACTTTCATCTTAACTCACAGTCAATATATGTGAGGGGCTGCCTTTTCCTTTGGGGAATTTCTCTGAGGCAAGGTAGGCTTTATTTTCTATCTCTAGGGCTAGTTAGCTCTTAGGCTGTGAAGAGGCGTCTAGGCAGAGTTAGGTACGCTCCACGGCTATTTCTAGTTGTGTGATAGGATTAGGGGTTGCAGTCAGCAGAGCTCCCACTTCCCAGAGCTTGTCCTGTGTGAGTTTAACCATCAGGTCGTTCCGGGTGCTCCTAACCACCAGGTCCACAACAGTACAGCTGGCCAGTAGTATTAATGCATCTCAATAGAGGGATAAGAGAAGTTCTGAGACCATTTTTTTTTCTCTGCAGTGTGTTTTGTCTTTCTTTTCCCCTTAACCTCTGGGTGGTTCAGGACATTCAAGGTCTGTCCTCTTGTGTGGATCATCTCACTGCAAGGGTACAAAACATTCAAGATTTTGTGGTTCAGAATCCAATGTTAGAGCCTAGAATTCCAATTCCTGATTTGTTTTCTGGGGATAGATCTAAGTTCCTGAATTTCAAAGATAATTGTAAACTGTTTCTAGCTTTGAAACCCCGCTCCTCTGGTGACCCCGTTCAACAAGTAAAAATCATTATTTCTTTGTTGCGTGGTGACCCTCAAGACTGGGCATTTTCCCTTGCGCCAGGAGATCCTGCATTGCGTGATGTAGATGCGTTTTTTCTGGCGCTTGGATTGCTTTATGATGAACCAAATTCAGTGGATCAGGCAGAGAAAATCTTGCTGACTTTGTGTCAGGGTCAGGATGAAGCAGAGGTGTATTGTCAGAAGTTTAGAAAGTGGTCTGTGTTTACTCAGTGGAATGAGTGTGCCCTGGTGGCAATTTTCAGAAAGGGTCTTTCTGAAGCCCTTAAGGATGTCATGGTGGGATTTCCCACGCCTGCTGGTCTGAATGAGTCTATGTCCTTGGCCATTCAGATCAATCGGCGCTTGCGTGAGCGCAAAGCTGTGCACCATTTGGCGGTATTCTCTGAGCATAGGCCTGAGCCTATGCAATGTGATAGGACTTTGACCAGAGCTGAACGGCAAGAACACAGACGTCGGAATGGGCTGTGTTTTTACTGTGGTGATTCCACTCATGCTATCTCCGATTGTCCTAAGCGCACTAAGCGGTTCGCTAGGTCTGCCACCATTGGTATGGTACAGTCTAAATTTCTTTTGTCCGTTACTCTGATTTGCTCTTTGTCATCCTATTCTGTTATGGCATTTGTGGATTAAGGCGCTGCCCTGAATTTGATGGACTTGGAGTTTGCCAGGCGCTGTGGCTTCTTCTTGGAGCCCTTGCAGTATCCTATTCCATTGAGAGGAATTGATGCCACACCTTTGGTCAAGAATAAGCCTCAGTACTGGACTCAATTGACCATGTGCATGGCTCCTGCACATCAGGAGGATATTCGCTTTTTGGTGTTGCATAATCTGCATGATGTGGTCGTTTTAGGGTTGCCATGGCTACAGGTCCATAATCCAGTATTGGATTGGAAATCTATGTCTGTGTCCGGCTGGGGTTGTCAGGGGGTACATGGTGATGTTCCATTGCTGTCAATTTCACCTTCCACTCCTTCTGAAGTCCCTGATTTTTGTCAGATTACCGGGATGTATTTGATGAGCCCAAATCCGGTGCCCTACCTCCTCATAGGGATTGCGATTGTGCTATTAATTTGATTCCTGGTAGTAAGTTTCCTAAGGGCCGTCTGTTTAATTTATCTGTGCCAGAGCACGCCGCTATGCGGAGTTATATAAAGGAATCCTTGGAGAAAGTTCATATTCGCCCGTTGTCATCACCGTTGGGAGCAGGGTTCTTTTTTGTGGCCAAGAAGGATGGTTCTTTGAGACCTTGTATTGATTACCGCCTTCTTAATAAGATCACAGTCAAATTTCAGTACCCTTTGCCGCTGCTGTCTGATTTGTTTGCTCGGATTAAGGGGGCTAGTTGGTTCACCAAGATAGATCTTCGAGGGGCGTATAATCTTGTGTGAATTAAACAGGGCGATGAATGGAAAACAGCATTTAATACGCCCAAGGGCCATTTTGAGTACCTGGTTATGCCATTCGGGCTTTCTAATGCTCCATCTGTGTTTCAGTCCTTTATGCATGACATCTTCCGAAAGTACCTGGATAGATTCATGATTGTATATTTGGATGATATTTTGGTCTTTTCGGATGATTGGGAGTCTCATGTGAAGCAGGTCAGAATGGTGTTCCAGGTCCTTCGTGCGAATTCCTTGTTTGTGAAGGGGTCAAAATGTCTCTTTGGAGTTCAGAAGGTTTCATTTTTGGGTTTCAATTTTTCCCCTTCTACTATCAAGATGGACCCTGTTAAAGTTCAGGCCATTTATGATTGGACTCAGCCGACATCTGTGAAGAGCCTGCAGAAGTTCCTGGGCTTTGCTAATTTTTACCGTCGCTTCATCGCTAATTGTTCTAGTGTTGCTAAACCGTTGACTGATTTGACCAAGAAAGGTGCTGAAGTGGTCAATTGGTCCTCTGCGGCTGTAGAGGCTTTTCAAGAGTTGCAGCGTCGTTTTTCTTCTGCCCCTGTGTTGTGCCAGCCAGATGTTTCGCTCCCGTTTCAGGTCGAGGTTGATGCTTCTGAGATTGGAGCAGGGGCTGTTTTGTCGCAAAGAAGTTCTGATGGCTCAGTGATGAAACCATGTGCCTTCTTTTCTAGAAAATTCTCGCCTGCTGAGCGCAATTATGATGTTGGCAATCGAGAGTTGTTGGCCATGAAGTGGGCATTCGAGGAGTGGCGACATTGGCTTGAAGGAGCCAAGCATCGCGTGGTGGTCTTGACGGATCACAAGAATTTGACTTATCTCGAGTCTGCCAAACGGTTGAATCCTAGACAGGCTCGATGGTCGCTGTTTTTCTCCTGTTTTGATTTTGTGGTTTCGTACCTTCCGGGCTCTAAGAATGTGAAGGCTGATGCCCTGTCAAGGAGTTTTGTGCCTGACTCTCCGGGTGTTCCTGAGCCGGCGGGTATTCTCAAAGAGGGGGTAATTTTGTCTGCCATCTCCCCTGATTTGCGGCGGGTGCTGCAGAAGTTTCAGGCTGATAGACCTGACCGTTGTCCAGCGGAGAAACTGTTTGTCCCTGATAGATGGACTAGTAGAGTTATCTCTGAGGTTCATTGTTCGGTGTTGGTGGGTCATCCTGGAATCTTTGGTACCAGAGATTTGGTGGCTAGATCCTTTTGGTGGCCTTCTTTGTCACGGGATGTGCGTTCTTTTGTGCAGTCCTGTGGGACTTGTGCTCGGGCTAAGCCCTGCTGTTCTCGTGCCAGTGGGTTGCTTTTGCCCTTGCCGGTCCCAAAGAGGCCCTGGACGTATATTTCCATGGATTTTATTTCAGATCTCCCTGTCTCTCAAAGGATGTCGGTCATTTGGGTGGTTTGTGATCGCTTCTCTAAGATGGTCCATTTGGTACCCTTGTCTAAATTGCCTTCCTCCTCTGATTTGGTGCCATTGTTTTTCCAGCATGTGGTTCGTTTGCATGGCATTCCGGAGAACATCGTCTCGGACAGAGGTTCCCAGTTTGTTTCGAGGTTTTGGCGGTCCTTTTGTGCTAAGATGGGCATTGATTTGTCTTTTTCTTCGGCTTTCCATCCTCAGACAAATGGCCAAACCGAACAAACTAATCAGACTTTGGAGACATATCTGAGATGCTTTGTTTCTGCTGATCAGGATGATTGGGTGTCCTTCTTGCCTTTGGCTGAGTTCGCCCTTAATAATCGGGCCAGCTCGGCTACTTTGGTTTCGCCTTTTTTCAATAATTCTGATTTTCATCCTCGTTTCTCTTCAGGGCAGGTTGAGCCTTCGGACTGTCCTGTTGTGCATACTGTGGTGGACAGGTTGCAGCAGATTTGGACTCATGTGGTGGACAATTTGACATTGTCCCAGGAGAAGGCTCAACGTTTCGCTAACCGCCTGCGCTGTGTTGGTCCCCGACTTCGTGTTGGGGATTTGGTTTGGTTGTCGTCTCGTTATGTTCCTATGAAGGTTTCCTCTCCTAAGTTTAAGCCTCGTTTCATTGGTCCCTATAAGATTTCTGAAGTTCTCAATCCTGTGTCATTTCGTTTGGCCCTTCCAGCTTCTTTTGCCATCCATATTATGTTCCATAGGTCGTTATTGTGGAGATACGTGGCGCCTATGGTTCCCTCCGTTGATCCTCCAGCCCCGGTGTTGGTCGAGGGGGAGTTGGAGTATGTGGTGGAGAAGATTTTGGATTCTCGTATTTCGAGACGGAAACTCCAGTACCTGGTCAAGTGGAAGGGTTATGGTCAGGAAGATAATTCCTGGGTTTTTGCCTCTGATGTTCATGCTGCCGATCTAGTTTGTGCCTTTCATTTGGCTCGTCCTGATCGGCCTGGGGGCTCTGGTGAGGGTTCGGTGACCCCTCCTCAAGGGGGGGTACTGTTGTGAATTCTGTTATCGACCTCCCTCCTGTGGTCATGAATGGTACTTCAGCGAGTTCTGTCCATGGACTCCCTCTGGTGGCTGTGAGTGGAGCTGCTGCTTCTGAGGTTCCTTCCACAGGTGACGTAGTTTATTCTTTGGCTGGCTGCTCTATTTAACTCCACTCAGATCGTTACTCCATGCCAGCTGTCAATGTTCTTGTACTGGTTCAGTTCGCTCTTGGATCTTTCTGGTGACCTGTCTACTCCAGCAGAAGCTAAGTCCCTGCTTGTTAATTGTTTGTTCATTGTTTCCTTGTCCAGCTTGCTATCATGATTTTGCCTTGCTAGCTGGAAGCTCTGGGATGCAGAGTGGCACATAGCACACTAAAATAAACAACAGTAACCAAAATTGTAAACAACAGAAAACATTTTTTACAGATTTCTGTAAGTTGGTGGAGGTGATGGCGGCAGCTCGGGGTCCCGGTCAGGTGGCCTTTGCTGAGCTAATTGTCCTTCACCCTGTGTGGATGATGTCTGGCCCTCATCAAAATACTGGCCTTGCTCATATTGGCCAGTTGGGTATTGCTCATAATAAGGGTTTAGACTATGGGCCTCATGAGGATGGGAATATGGCCTTGACTCATATCCCCCCCCCCCCAATATGACCATGTCATCCAAACCCAGGTTGGGACCAGCCTCCAGCACTGGATCTGTACAAGTGGCCATATTGTGAAGGTTGATGGTAGGATGGCATATGGTAAGGTGCTGGCTTTGGTGGGTTTTGTGTGAAAATGGGTTGATGTGTAGTCACACGTGGAGAAGGTGCTTCAAATCCCTGTTGAGCATGCACCTGTTGAGATCTTGGAAGGTGCAGGACATTACGTGGTGACAGCTGCCAACTCTCAATGCACTCAAGTCATACGAGTCATTTGGGGGGGTGTATTGTGAATTCTGTTATCGAACTCCCTCCTGTGGTCATGAATGGTACTTCAGCGAGTTCTGTCCATGGACTCCCTCTGGTGACTATGAGTGAAGCTGCTGCTTCTGAGGTTCCTTCCACAGGTGACGTAGTTTATTCTTTGGCTGACTTCTCTATTTAACTCCACCCAGATCGTTATTCCATGCCAGCTGTCAATGTTCTTGTACTGGTTCAGTTTGCTCTTGGATCTTTCTGGTGACCTGTCTACTCCAGCAGAAGCTAAGTCCCTGCTTGTTAATTATTTGTTGATTGTTTCCTTGTCCAGCTTGCTATCATGATTTTGCCTTGCTAGCTGGAAGCTCTGGGATGCAGAGTGGCACCTCCGCACCGTGAGTCGGTGCGGAGGTCTTTTTGCACACTCTGCGTGGTCTTTTTGTAGTTTTTTGTGCTGACCGCAAAGATACCTTTCCTATCCTCAGTCTGTTTAGTAAGTCTGGCCTCCCTTTGCTGAAACCTGTTTCATTTCTGTGTTTGTGACTTTCATCTTAACTCACAGTCAATATATGTGGGGGGCTGCCTTTTCCTTTGGGGAATTTCTCTGAGGCAAGGTAGGCTTTATTTTCTATCTCTAGGGCTAGTTAGCTCTTAGGCTGTGAAGAGGCGTCTAGGCAGAGTTAGGTACGCTCCACGGCTATTTCTAGTTGTGTGATAGGATTAGGGGTTGCGGTCAGCAGAGCTCCCACTTCCCAGAGCTTGTCCTGTGTGAGTTTAACCATCAGGTCGTTCCGGGTGCTCCTAACCACCAGGTCCATAACAGTGGTGCATGTGGGCCGCCCCGGCCTCAGAGTGGTACCACCGTGCCTCCTGGGTGTTAGGTCGGACAGATAACTTGGAGTTCAGCTGTCCTGCTGGTCTCTGATGTAAGTCATAGAGTTCGTTACAACCTCGGTCTCTGCGCTTCAGAAGGAGGCAGCCTGCTCGGGGCTGGTCTCCTACTGGTATTCTCCTGTGCTTTGCTCTCCTACACGCTCTCTGCAATGTATTCGACTTCCTTAATCTCTCTTTCCAGGAGCTGCTGCACTGCGGCGACACAGCTCCAAAAACCCTCTGCTTCCTCAGACTGATTCAGTCTGGTTCCTGGCAAGAACTTACTGACTTTTCCTACAGACTACCAGTTATATATATGTGGGGAGTCACCTAGTAAGTAGGATCAAAAGCTCCCCCTGGTGGCCTGGAGTGTGAATGTGTTGCATGTTTGTGGTACCTGGTTACAGTTATCCCTTCTTGCCTTCAAGCTTAACATCACTCTCCCCATGAGGAAAGCAATGCTACTGTGACGACCAGGACCCTGGGGCGCCACACATGCATCAATAAGGATTTGAATACACCCTCTCACACGTAGCCTCACCTCACGGGCTAGAGGACGGATGTACTGGGCCAGGCTCCTCGCATAGGCCTCCTCACCCTCATCCTGAGCAGCCCTGGCCAGAAGGACCCCAGTGTCCACATTCCTCCTGCTTTCCTGAAGCTCTTTCCTTCTGCAGCCATGGTGTGAAGTAACAGCAGGCTGTTCGGAGGTCTCCAGTGGAACAGTAGGGCTGCTGCTGTTTCTAGGATCATCCTGGCTTACTGGAACTGGTGCTGCTGTGGGTGGTGGTGCAGCTTCTTGCCCAGTTGTTGATGGAGCTGGTGGTGCAGCTGAAGATGTTCCAAGAGGGATGGACCTGGAAGGATCTGAAGATGGGCCAGCCACCTCTTCTCCTTCCCCAACCGGATCAATGATGACCTCCGAGTCTGACCCGGTCTCCCTCTCAGTGAGGTTGGACTGTGTTCTGTTAGGAAAGTATGAGAATAAGAATATAAAATTTTATATATGACCATTAAAAACATATGTGTAATGTGTTGTGAGGTTTGTACTTACGGTCTCAGATCCATAGTGGGATCCAAAAAGGAGAGATGATCATAGTAGATGTACTTTTTCTTTTTGGAAGGAGCTGGTTACCCACTCCTGGCCTGCTGCTGCCTTTCCCTCCTATATTTGTCCCTAATACTGCGCCATCATCTCATAACATCTTCCACTGCAATGACAGAGAAGAAACTAATGTATAAGGCCATTGTGCACAGTCGTACCACAAGGTGTCAGTGATTTATCATATTTTAATGTGGCCTAGTAAGCTGCATTTGTTCAAAAATATGTTCACTAATAAAATTAACAACACAAAGAGCACAATGCGATATAATTGGAACACCATAGAATTTAAGGCTACAAGGACAGGGTCCTCTCCACTCTGTACCAGTCTGTCATGGTAAATTAGTTTAGTGTAAGCGACATCTAAAACTCTGTACGCAACCCCTTTCTCATGTCCTGCACTGTGGAATTAATGGTGCTATATAAATAAATAAGAATAAGAATAAAAATAATAATAGTCAGAAAATCTTGTAGTTACTGCAGTTTACAATATTAGTTAATATAGAAACATGAGTGTACTTACAAATTTGCCTCTGGACCTCACGTGGCCGCTGCTCATAATCTGGGAAAAGGATCCCACATATGCTCCTCCAAAGAGCCTCTTTCCTTGCCCGGTTCGCATGGTTTGCATCACATTGGTCCCAAATTTCGGGCCTTTCTTGGACCAGGATGAGTCTGGCTTTTTCAGCAAATTAGCATGTCTAAGCTTCCTGATTGAGGGCTTGGCACATTTCCCGTCACCTACAAAACTCTGGCGTATTTTTCGCAAGTCACACTGATGGTCCATGTGCAATCCGTATTTTTCGCGCACCCATAGACTTTCATTGGCGTAATTTTTGCACAATACACTGACAAACGCAGCATGCTGTGATTTTCTACAGATGTAAAATCATTGGTCTGTGTGCAATGCGTAGTTTTTGCGCCTCTCATACGTCCATAAAACTCTCTAGTGTGACCCCGGCCTTAGTCTGATTATGGAAATCACACTCTGATCACACTCTGTCCACCGTTGATCAGAGTGTAATCATAGTGTGATCTGATTTTCTCAGGAGAAGATGGGGAAAAAAAATCTCCATCTACTCCATTCTGTCAGTCCTCAATAAACTGGTGAACCAGTGAAAGAGTCGGGCAGTGTTTATTTGAATAAAGTATTTTTTTATTTTTTATTACTGGGTTAATCGGACCAGGGACCATCCCAGCCTGATAATATCAGCTCTCAGATGTCTCCTTTACCTTTGCTGGTTGCCAAAATAGGGGCGACCCCCCACATTATTTGTTTCATTTATTTATTAGATTTATACACGCAGGGCACTGATTATATATCTCACGGATATCTATCTATCTATTAACTATCTCTCTATTTATCCATTTATAATATAATAATAATAATTTTTATTTATATAGCGCCAACATATTCCGCAGCGCTTTACAAATAATAGAGGGGACTTGTACAGACAATAGACATTACAGCATAACAGAAATCACAGTTCAAAATAGATACCAAGAGGAGTGAGGGCCCTGCTCGCAAGCTTACAAACTATGAGGAAAAGGGGAGACACGAGAGGTGGATGGTAACAATTGCTTTAGTTATTCGGACCAGCTATAGTGTAAGGCTCAGGTGTTCATGTAAAGCTGCATGAACCAGTTACCTGCCTAAGTATGTTGCAGTACAGACACAGAGGGCTAATACTGCGTAAAGTGTATGAGAACATGATGCGAGGAACCTTTTTTTTTTTTTTTTTTTTTTATTATAAATAGGCCACACAGGGATCGTTAGGTTAATGCATTGAGGCGGTAGGCCAGTCTGAACAAATGAGTTTTTAGGGCACGCTTAAAACTGTGGGGATTGGGGATTAATCGTATTTACCTAGGTAGTGCATTCCAAAGAATCGGCGCAGCACGTGTAAAGTCTTGGAGACGGGAGTGGGAGGTTCTGATTATTGAGGATGCTAACCTGAGGTCATTAGCGGAGCGGAGGGCACGGGTAGGGTGGTAGACTGATACCAGGGAGGAGATGTAGGGTGGTGCTGAGCCATGGAGTGCTTTGTGGATGAGGGTAGTAGTTTTGTACTGGATTCTGGCGTGGATGGGTAGCCAGTGTAATGACTGGCACAGGGTAGAGGCATCGGTGTAACGGTTGGTGAGGAATATGATCCTGGCTGCAGCATTCAGGACAGATTGGAGCGGGGAGAGTTTTGCAAGAGGGAGACCGATTAGTAGAGAGTTACAGTAGTCCAGACGAGAATGAATATCTCTCTATCTAGATCTTTGCACATCTTTAACACCCAAACGTCTGTAATTTCTATTCTGCATGCTATTTCGGTGTGTCACACAGACAGCCAACAGAAAAGCACATGGATAGTAAAAACAGACTATCTCATGTGTATGTTTTTTTTTCAGCAGGCGTGTAAAGGGAGCCTTAACCAAACAGACAAACTATTTGTCAGGAAGGAAACATTTGGCAAATATGGGCTTGTCTAAAGTAAACTGCGTCCTTATTTATTATTAGTACTGCCCCAAAATGACATTGTTGTATGCAAAATGGCACTGGAAACTAACCCCATCTTGCATCCCACCAATATTGACCTCGTAAACTAAGCCAGTGTTAGGGTTGGCGGATTGCGCTAAATAAAATAAATAATAAAGTGCAATCGCAACCCAGGGTCCACCATGCAGAGATGGAAAACTGCTGCCAATAAACAATGACGGAACACACGGTGAGTAATTGCCTGTATACACTGGGTTAACGTCACTCAGTGTGAACAGCACGCTGAGTTCTATCCTCTGTTACTACACAGAGAGGAACTGTACAGAAACGAAAGAGCTGCTTTGCAACTGAGCTGTGTCACTCGCACACAGAAACGAAAGAGCTGCTCTGCACTGACCTGTATCACTCACACACAGAAACAAAAGAGAAGCTCTGCAACAGAGCTGTATCACTTGCACGCAGCAATGGAACAGATGCACTGCAACTGAGCTGTGTCACTCGCACACGGAAACAAAATAGAAGCTCTGCAACTGAGCTGTGTCACTCGCACACAGAAAACGGAAGAGGTTTTGAGCTTAAGGCCAGGATCACACTACAGCGAGATACAGCCGAGTCTCGCAGGTTAAAAACAAGCTCTGGCACCGGCACTCTGGAGCGGAGCGTGCAGCTCCATATATTGCTATGCGGCTGCACGCTCCGTTTCGGAGTGCCAGTGCCAGAGCTTGGTTTTAACCTGCGAGACTTGGCCGTATCTCGCTGTGTGTGATCCCGGCCTAATACCCTGACAAGGGTTGTGTTTGCTTTGGAACTCTACTGTACTAACTGCACACATGTAGGAATCAGATACTAAGCCAATGGCTAATTGCCCCCCACTGTACAGTCCCAAAGCTTAGACAGTTTCATGACACTTGCAGACAGGGTGGTAGAAACTCTCTCACATAGCCATACATAAAATGATACTAGCGCACAGCATGTGCTTCTGAGTGCCTTTTAAACATTAGGCTCCACCCCAAACACTCATGCCCAGCCAGCCGTGACATCGCCCGCAGGCCAATTTGGAGCTGCCACATCACAGTCACGGACATGCTCGGTAAGGAGATTTCTGGACTTAGGCTCCAGAGTGCTGGAATGCACCTGAATATTACTGGTTACTAAGGGCTTGGCTGGAGGCAGATAAGGAATGGGATCTATATATTATTGTTAACGCTGTTACTTATGACTGTTGTGTTTGAAACTGTGTAACTGTAAAAATATGCGAAATATGTTGGTGCTATATAAAGATTATTATTATTTATCTATCCTGTGCAGTGGTAGAGTCCCGACGCCTAACAGGCAGTCCATAGATATATGGGATCACAGACATGCAGCCATACTGGGTCAGATTCGAGTGTCGCCGATAAAATCCTGCTGACTGTGACATCACTTCAATATAATTTCCACATATTAATGTCATAGTATGAAATGGTTCGCAGATAGGGAACTGCATTACCATCTAAAATACATAGGATTGTAGAGAATTGCAAAGCAATCGGGAAGTAAAGCATAAAATAAATCTACACTACAGATAGGGCTGCCTCTTGAAAGCAATTTCTTGAAGGACTGCAATATGTAGAGAATGTAAGACTGCTAGGGTATTAAATATTCAACGATGATATTCCTGGGAGAGGCAGAGGCATAACTCTCCTATATTGTAGCTTTTTCTGCCACCTTTCCTCTATTTGTAATTTGTGGTCATTGATTGCGGAGGTAATTGACACTGTTCAGAGCATCAATTCTGTCACCTCTCTGATTGAAGGGCAAACTCTCAGCTCCCAGCAATCTTGAGTGCTCTGGATGGGTAATTGTAGGTTAAAACCCGATGGTTCAGCTGACCTGCATAGAGATGCTTAGTGGGTATTAGGCATTTCCAATTTGATTTCCATTCTTTCATATTGTACATCAGCTCATGAACATCCATTCTATGGTTCCATAGAGTAATACAAAGATGCTACATAGATAATCATTCATCAATATCTCCTGCCATTTTGGGGGCAAATTTACCATGATTGGCATTTTATATGCCTGAGTAATATGCACTCAATGAATTTGGCACATCTTTCAGACATAGAATTTAAGTAAATTTCAGCTATAATCTTCAACGTTAATGGCATAGTAACATAGTAACATAGTTAGTAAGGCCGAAAAAAGACATTTGTCCATCCAGTTCAGCCTATATTCCATCATAATAAATCCCCAGATCTGCGTCCTTCTACAGAACCTAATAATTGTATGATACAATATTGTTCTGCTCCAGGAAGACATCCAGGCCTCTCTTGAACCCCTCGACTGAGTTCGCCATCACCACCTCCTCAGGCAAGCAATTCCAGATTCTCACTGCCCTAACAGTAAAGAATCCTCTTCTATGTTGGTGGAAAAACCTTCTCTCCTCCAGACGCAAAGAATGCCCACTTGTGCCCGTCACCTTCCTTGGTATAAACAAATCCTCAGTGAGATATTTGTATTGTCCCCTTATATACTTATACATGGTTTTTAGATCGCCCCTCAGTCGTCTTTTTTGTAGACTAAATAATCCTAATTTCGCTAATCTATCTGGGTATTGTAGTTCTCCCATCCCCTTTATTAATTGTGTTGCCCTCCTTTGTACTCTCTCTAGTTCCATTATATCCTTCCTGAGCACCGGTGCCCAAAACTGGACACAGTACTCCATGTGCGGTCTAACTAGGGATTTGTACAGAGGCAGTATAATGCTCTCATCATGTGTATCCAGACCTCTTTTAATGCACCCCATGATCCTGTTTGCCTTGGCAGCTGCTGCCTGGCACTGGCTGCTCCAGGTAAGTTTATCATTAACTAGGATCCCCAAGTCCTTCTCCCTGTCAGATTTACCCAGTGGTTTCCCATTCAGTGTGTAATGGTGATATTGATTCCTTCTTCCCATGTGTATAGCCTTACATTTATCATTGTTAAACCTCATCTGCCACCTTTCAGCCCAAGTTTCCAACTTATCCAGATCCATCTGTAGCAGAATACTATCTTCTCTTGTATTAACTGCTTTACATAGTTTTGTATCATCTGCAAATATCGATATTTTACTGTGTAAACCTTCTACCAGATCATAAAAGATACTTTTTATGGTCATGCTAGGTTATGCCTCCTTCTGATCTGCTCACTTTTCAAAAAGTTATTGTTGCGAGAGTAAAAACACAAAAAGTCTGAAAATGTTTGCACCACTATACATTAAGCAAAAGAACAAAAAAAGTGCAACATTTGCAATTTTCTGGTGCGAACTGATGAATCGTGCCCAAAAGTATGTTGTTCTTTAGGGTTGTGTAGTAGTTTTCCTTTAAAGCGTTGTATGTCATGGCCCCCATCTTGCAATAATGTCTCTCTCCCTAGGCCCCATCCTGGTATAATATCCCCCATCCTGTGTCCAGTCCTGTTACAATAACCCCTGTTCCTGTTATTATGACCTGCAGGGCAAAAAAGCACAGAGAACTGACATGGAGCAGATTATTTTCTGCACCGAATCAGCAAGTCAAAAATACCCAACTTGTGCATAATAAGTCAGGTTTCTCACTCACTTTGCTGGCATCAGGTTTCATCACAAATCCACGCAGAAAAAAAATGCGACAAAAAAACACCAAATCTGCAACGTGAGCACACAGCATCAATTTTTTAACATATTTTTTAAGGGTTATTTTTGAGGGTTGAAATGTATTCAAGAATCAAGACAGCGGAATAGTCTATGAGAAAGCAATACAATACCGATAAGTTTTGAACAAGTTTTTTGAGGCTTATATTGCAACAAAATGTACCCGAGAAGTTGTCATACCCTATGGGTGAGTAATATAATATCGATAAATTTTGGAACAAGTGTTTTGAGGGTTATAGGGCAATGAAATGTCTTCCAGACCATGGAATAGTCTATAGGGCAGCATTATAATAGCGATTACATTTTTAACAGGTTTTTTGAGGCTTTTATTGGCATTTAAATGTACCCAAGAAGATGTAATATTATGGATGAGCAATATGATACAGATAAATTTAGAACAAGTTTTTGGAGGCTTATATAACAACTAAATGTACCCAAGAAGGTGTAATACCCTTTGGGTGAGTAATATGATACCGATAACGTTTCTTGAGAGTTATATTCCAATGAAATATATTCCAGACCATGGAAAAGTCTATTGGTGAGCATTATAATAGCGATACATTTTTTACCAAGTTTTTTGAGGCTTTTATAGCAATGAAATGTGCCAAAGAAGATGCAATACCCTATGGGCAAGCAATATAATAACAATAAATTTTGAACAAGTTTTTTGAGGCTTTTATAGCTACAAAATTAACCCAAGAAGGTGCAATACCCTATGCTGTTAAATTTTGAACAAGTTTTTTGAGGGTTATATACCAACGAAATGTACCCCAGACAAGAGAATAGTCTGTAGGTGAGTATCATAATACCAATACATTTTTAAACAAGTTTTTGAAGGTTTATATAACACTGAAATCTACCCAAGAATATGTAAATGTCTATGGATGGGCACTATAATACCAATACATTTTGTAAACAAGTTTTGGGACGTTTATATGCCAATGCAATGTACTCCAGACCACAGAATAGTCTATGAATGAGCAATGTAATAACAATAACATTTTGAACAAGATTTTTGAGGGTTATATACCTTAATTAAACTGAATTAAACTTAATTTGAAATTTGTTGAGGCCTGGAATTCAAATTCAATTGGCCTTCATTTCACTTGTGAAATCCATAAAGGAAAACACCCCTTTCATGAACCGATAATCGAGAAGGTGGATGACATTTCAAAATTATGGTGTATCAGAAACCTACCTCTACAAATGCCCTCTTGAAATTGAGCGGTGATCATCCTATGCCACTGAAAGGAGGCATTCCTAAAGCACAATACTTGCGTCTGAGACGCAACTGCTCTGATAAAAATGATTTCATCAAGCAGGCAGGGCTCCTCCATCAGAGATTTAGAGACAGAGGCTCTCCAGACTTTGTTCTTTGTCAGGCCTTTCAACATGTATTAAAACAAGATTGGGTCCAGCTACTCGATCGAAGAGCGCATGCTACTCCAAGGAACAATATCACCAGATTGATTACAACTTTTGACAATGGGGCAGGCCAAATTAAAAAAAAATTTTTGTAAACATTGGGACATCCTATGAATGGATAGTGACTATAGACAATTAATAGGCAATGCCCCTTCAATCACATATCGTAAAAATAATTCAATTGTTTGCAGCCATTTTTCAGATCCACCAATGAAGGGTACGTGGTTATCCATGAGACCAAATAGCTTCTATAAATGCCATGGTTGTATGGCATGTTCATTCATAAAGGAAGGAAGAACTTTCCAAAGTGGGGCTACACAAGAAACCTTTACCCTGAGGGGTTTCAGCAACTGCAGGACAAAGGAAATCATATATAAGTGCACACACAATAAGAAAAGCTAAAAAATGAATTTCGAATGCATAAAGCTTGCTGGTATTGTGACACCCGAAGAAAACAAATCCTTGGTGCAAACTGCAGAAAGAGAAGAGGGTGGAACTTCGACTCATGTGAATGTCTTGTATAAACTTTATTCTTAAAACACTTTATACAACATGGACCCGACGATTGCATTCCTTCAGGACGGTGGCCGCTTTGCACCTGACTAGTGCTTCAATGGGTTCTAGTCCCATTGCACTTTTCTGGTTACTGAGGTCATAAAAAAGTGAGAGAATTTAATTTGTGTTTCTTTTTGGTTTCGATCTCGGGCTGGGCCACCCCGGATGCCTCTGTAGTGCATGTTTATTGGTCTAGGTAATTGCCTCAATTGGGTGGACGAAAGAGGTACCGGGAGATGCCTGGAGAGCATGGATAGCATTGATGGGCAGGTCTTATATCGGCGCTTTGGATGAGCACCCTACTGGGTCACTCGTTCATACCCACTCTGTTTTACTGAGAAATTCAGGAGTGTCAGTACTCTGGCGAACAGTTGCCCGCCTTCTCCCTCTGGTCACCCCACTGCCTCTTTCTGTCTGTTTCGGTGCTGTTGAACTATCCCCCTCACCGCTGCTGGCCTTGCTCTGCATGCCAGCTTCCCAGGTTGGGTTGGTGACTTCGTCATCCAGCACCTCGTCTTCCACCGCAGCACTCTGGTCCTCCTGACTTCATTACTTAACAACACCAAGACTTAGCAGCAACTGTGTCTCATCATCTTCTTCCTTATCTCAAATTTGACCTTTCCCACCATCATGTTCTTTTGGCCGTCGCTGCTCTAAGGTTTGTGTGTCACAACATGTCCCTCGCTGTCCCTCTTCGAGCATGCAGGCTGAGAGTCCACAATCAAGAAATTATGTTGTAAAGAGCTCCTTGGAGTTTCGTAGTATGGGATCACTAGTTTCCTGGAACTCAACATGGTGGAAGGAAGGAGGATCAGTCTGAGGATTAAGTGATCCAGACTTTAGGCTGGTGAGACTGGACCATGTCGAAGACTGTGTGGTCTCCGTCTGTTACCATGATCGATACAGCATGCTCCCCTGCTTTTCTGTGCTATACAGACATGTATTAGAGTTACCACTACTCCCTATGACTCTGCAATGGCCCATCTTGGGTGTAGGAGAACTGGAATATCTTTCTCAATGGAGGAGGAAGTAGAAGGAAAATGGTGGGAACCAGATAGGTTGACTTACTATGATAGTTTATATGATGTACAGTCCCTTTTCAGTGCCAGGGTGGAGGGTCGTTTCAAAGAAGACCTCACATTGTTCATGGTAATCTGGCCACAGGATGTAGTAATGGCTGCAGTGTAGAATTACACACTTTTGTTTGTTTTTAATTTCACCTTTCCGTTGTGCAGATTTTTATACTCGCAGTCAAAGTAATTGGTAGCTTATGAGTTAATTTTAGTTAAGTCAAAGTGGGTGTTATCAGATAGTTTTCACTTGGGGCGTGTACTTCTCCCTGTTTGAGCTGCTATAAATAAAGGAGGGGGCAGGAATATGCGCAGCTCAATGGATTCCCCCCATGACTGCGCTTGGACATAAGGCATTTTTTGAATCTGGTGGCTGAAGGATAGGATTGAGTTAAAAGGGGGTGGTTTAAGGGAGGTCATTAGAGGTGGGAGCTTTGGGAGCAGGAGAAAGTGTGGGAAAACTAGAAGTTGGACCCAGGCTGGTAGCATGAAGAGACCTCCAGAAGAAACACTACCTGATTAAATCGGTGGAAAATCTGGTGGAGCGCCTGCGGGGTGTTGCGCGATCCAGGAGGGAAGGCTGGCTGGAGGAATAGCTGTTAGCATTGTTGGGAGGCGCCGGACCCAGTGTGTATGCCAGCAGGAGCAGCAGGAGGACAAGGCCTCCTGAGAGACTGCCTTCGTAGGTAACAACGCGCAGCAGGTGCAGGCTCCGGAGCCCCTCTAGGGACCCTGCGGAGGCAGGGCGCAGTGGTGTGGCATCCCCCCGATGTGCCCCCTGCGGCAGGAATCCTCCCAGCCGGCCTGCAGGCGTGGGACAGCGGCGCAGATAAGGAGTGATGGCCGAACCTGAAGTGCGGCCTGCAGCGACGGCACAGGAAAGGGCCCGTGGTGAGGCCAGGTGGGGAGTGGACCCCTGGACTGGGACTGCTGCAACTCCGGTGGGCATAGGCCGGGGGCAGCGGAGACGTCCCCTGGTGCAGACCGCATGGCTGGTCCCCCGGGCGAGCCCCTTGGCAAGGGGACAGCCAGAATGAACGCATGCTGGAGGACTACAGCGGGCAGGCAGCAGCAGGGTACCGATCTGCAGCTGGGTCCAGACAGCCAGCAGCGAGCAGGAAGGGCGGCAGGCAGTGGGGCCACGCTGCCTGGCATATCCAACGGACAGGCATCGAAGCGCACGAGTGGGTCCGGGGACCAGGCGCAGTCCAGATCAAGGCTGAGGTCAGTGGTGAGGCGCACTGCAGGAGCTCTGGTCCCCCTGGTGATGAGGAGGCCAGGGGTGCAGGCCTCGAGCAGCGAAGTGGTGCAGAAGAGTCAGATTTCGGAAGTGACCAGGATGGCGACAGAGAACGTCGGGATTCAGGACATACGGCTGGCGGTGACACAGCACCCGTGCAGCTCGATGAGTATGATTCCATGTCTAGTCTGTTGCCCGCGGGAGTTAGGTCTGGAAATTTTGGAGGGAGTCAGGCGTTAGGTGTTATAGGAAGGGAGTTGGGGAGTTCTAGTGGGGCGGTAGTACCGGGGCTGCGGGACGTCTTAGTTAGCATATCGCAGATTCTGAGTAGCTTTCAAGGCGGGGCGGCCATCTCCAGTTGGGGCATAGCTTCCGGGGTCGGGGTTCGGGTCGCAGTTAGTGAGCGAGCCGCTTAGAGCAGTGGAGAGAGACCAGTCACCATCATCGGGTGTATCAGTTTCGGTGCAAACTGAGAAAGATAAAGTGGATTCAGTGAAGTTGGATGATAGAGCTAAAGGGAAGGTGTATGTATGCTTCGAGGGGTGTTTAGGGGCGCACTTAAAGAGGTAAAAGAAAAGATTTGGAAGGACGAATATGTGGAGATTTTCTTCCCTTCTTCCATTGGAGAAATTTTGGATAAGGGAAAAAGGATGACAGCAAGAAGGAGGAAGAGGAGAAGAGGAGGTGGCGGCTGATTCCGCAGACGTTTGTTAATTAGTTACAAGCGTTTGCGATATTAGCGAGTGTGGTAGGTGAAAAGACTCCTGAGAATTGTTCCGGTTTATTCTGTTATCTTGATTCAATTGGGGAGGCACGCCGTACTTATGGGGGGCAGGCCTGGCTGCTCTATGATGAACAATTTAGACAGAGGAAGGCGGTCAGGCCCGAAATTAGGTGGGGCCAAAAGGATATTGGGCTCTGGTTAAAGGTGATGGCTCCAGTCAGATATGGACAGTCCTTTCATGGGAGCGGAAGTAGCGGCAACCAGCAGGCGGGACATGGGAGCTATAGTCAGGGAAACGCAGGGAGGAAAGGACAAATCAGGAACGTGCTGGCAATTCAATGAGAGCCAGTGTAAATATGGCGCTACCTGCAAGTTTAAACATGTATGCTCCCACTGTAATGAAAGCTCCCATGGGGCCTCAAAGTGTTTTAAAAAAGCCAGGGGGAAGCCAGCAATGGGTGCCAGTTCAAGGGGGTGACACCGGTGAATCTTCCAAAGATGGCCCCCTTTCTAAGTAGGTACCCCGATCAGGAAAAGGCTGGAGTCATCCGGGATGGTTTTACTGATGGTTTCATTATCCCCCCCCCCAATCACATGGTTCGTTTTTCTGTTAAGAATTTGAGGTCGGCAGATTTGCATGCAGAGGTAGTTAGCAGCAAATTACAAAAGGAAGTACAGTTGGGTAGGATGGCGGGTCTGTTTTTGTGTTTACCAATTGAGGGAATGATCGTCTCTCCATTGAGGATGGTCCCTAAGAAGGAACCGAACAAATTTAGGTTAATACAGCATTTATCGTATCCGAGGGGGTTGTCGGTTAATGATGGCATTTCTCAGGAGCTGTGTTCAGTTGTCTATACATCGTTTGACACGGTGGTGCAATGGGTTTGCAGTTATGGCACCGGAGCTTTGTTGGCAAAGGCGGATATTGAATCGGCCTTTAGATTGCTGCACCCGGACAGTATTCCTTTGTTGGGATGTTTGTGGAATGGTGGCTATTAATTGGATAGGTGTTTGTCCATGGGTTGTGCAATTTCATGTTCATTGTTCGAGACGTTTAGTAACTTTTTGGAATGGGTGGTGAGGGATGTTGCTTGCGTCCCGTCTGTCATTCATTACTTGGACGACTTCTTGTTTATAGGGCCACCAGATTCTAGTTTATGTAGGAATACTTTGGCTGCAATGGAATGGGTGGCGGAGCGTTTTGGTGTACCGCTGGCTAAAGCAAAGACTGAAGGCCCTTGCACTGTATTAAGTTTTCTGGGAATATTGATTGACTCGGAAAGAATAGTGTTGTTTGCCAGAGGACAAACTGTTGCTATTAAAGCAGGAAGTGGACCGAGTAGTAAGGCTTAAAAAGGGGACTTTGAAGGAGTTGCAGTCATTGCTCAGCCTTTTGAATTTTGCATGTAGGATCATGCCCATTGGCCGAATTTTTGGCCAAAGGTTGTCCGGCGTGACGTCGGGGGTGCAGTTAGCGCATCATTTTATTCGCTTGAATAAGGAGCATAAGGAAGATTTAATAGTGTGGCAACATTTTTTGGTACAGTACAATGGTCGTTCGTTAATACAACAACAGGTAGTGAATAACATAGATAGTGAGATTTACACAGACACAGCAGGCAGCGTTGGTTACGGGCCTATTGTGGAGGGCAGTGGAGCGTTGGCAGGTGGCCTAATTGGTGGCATCAGAAGGGTATCACTAAAAACCTTGTTTTGTTGGAGTTGTTTCCCATTGTGGTGGTGGTTTTGATTTGGGGTAAAATGTTGGCGAATCGCAGAGTTCGTTTTCATTGTGACAATATGAGTGTGGTGTCAGTGGTCAACACAACAACCGCATCTTCCCCCCGTGATTAAATTGGTGAGAGAACTCGTTTTGCGGTGTCTGGATTTAAACGCTTGGATTTCTGAAGTGCATGTGCCAGGGGTGCAAAATTTAATAGCTGATGCCTTATCTCGTTTACAGTGGGAGTTTTTCCGGGAGTAAATTCGTGGCCAGCCACGCTTTCGGTTTTAAGTTGGAGGGCTCAGTTGACGTGACAAAGAATTTTTTGGTGAGACAAGCATTGAAAGGTTTTCGAAGAGGCAATCGGAGTGCTGACAAGCACCGGCCTATATCGTTCAGTGTGCTTGAACGTTTAGGCGGAGTTTTGGGGAGGATTTGCTGCTCTGATTTTGAAACCGTATTGTTTAAGTTGGCTTTTTCTTTGGCATTTTTCGGGGCACTGCAAATAGGTGAACTAGTGTCCCACAGCAGGGTCAGGGCAGGTGGTCTTTTGGCCTAGGATGTGGAATTTTGGGCGGGGGCATTGTTTTTTGGATTCGGTGTTTAAAAACAGTTCAAGCGGGGTTAGGACAGAGGGTAGTTCTGGGTAGAGTTGATGGGTCATTGATGTGCCCAGAACGGTGCTTAAGACAGTACTGGAGTTTGTGGTCAAATCGGGTGGGCCCATTGTTGTGCCATAGTGGTGAGGAGTTTTTGTCTCGTTTTCAGTTTACCGCAATTCTCCAGAGGGGATTAGCAGAGTTGGGCCTTGCGGGAGACAGGTACGGGTCGCATTCTTTTAGGATCGGGGCCGATATTATTGTTATTAAGTGGATAGGCCGGTGGAGCTCGGGGCACTATTTGACATATGTGCGTAATTGTTTGCGCTGGGGAATTACAGAGGGTTCTTTAATTAATGGTTACTGCTGTTATGTCTTTCGGGTCGGGATCCATATTTGGCTTGGATTTTCGGACACTCGTTTGTTTATTAGGGGGCACTTCGGGCGGACGTTAGGCCGGACGGCAGGCAATTAGTCTTTCGCAGGGATCAAGTTGTTCGGTGGTTGGGTTTTCGGGGGATGGTTTGGAGCAGAGCCATGTCTTATTTCTCTAGAGCTTCCTGTTTGGATAGAGAACCTGACATTTTGGTGGTACATTTGGGGGGGAATGATTTGGGCTCCAAACCAGTTAGGGAGTTGATCAGGGACATTCGTTTCGACTTCCTCCGGTTGTGGACGTCGTTTCCAGGGGTGCTAACGGTGTGGTCGGATATTGTTCCCCAAAAGAATTGGAGGTTGGCACTATCTGTTAAAGGGATTAATAGGGCTAGGGTGAAGTTGAACAGGGCGGTAGGGAATTTTGTGTCCAGGAATGGGGGGATCAGTGTTAGGCATTTTGAATTGGAATCGGCCATGGGTAATTTTTGGAGAGAGGACGGAGTTCATTTAAATGAGATTGGAATTGATTTGTGGGCGCTTGCAATACAAGAAGGAATTGAGAGAGCATTGGTTGCATTGGGGCACTCACAAGCCTGAGGTGGTCAGGGCTGTTCGTGGTTGGCAGGGGGTGGGGTTCTTGGAGTTGATGCTGATTCAGCGGGGAAGGAATTTTACGTAAAATTCCTGACAGTTAAAATTGTGTTGGTTGATCTGGCATTTTGGTTATGGGCTCTGGATAGGGTTTTACCCTGGGAGCTGGTTGGTGGTTGAATTTTTCCAAGAATGGGATTTATGGTGCCCTCGAGCTGGTGGTGTATGGCTGAAGGTAAAAGTGATGGTTAAGTTCTTTTTGTTTTTGCCAAATATTTAAGCCAGATTTTTTCCCGGGAGCTCCAAGAACCCTCCCCCTTAAAAAAATGTTTTGCATATATTGCATATTAATATTTAATATAAATGTTTGTTATTGTTTGTTAATAAACTGGCCGCTATGGCCAAAATTATCCAAAGAATTAACGTGTAACGTTTTTATTTCAAAAGGGGTGGTGTTTTTCCTTTGACGGGTTGGTGGTATTGGAGATCACGGGTATGAGGTAGCCATATTGGCCATACGCGGTCATGCTAATAACTCCTCAATAGACATACATAATTTAAAAAAGTTTTATTCTGCTCTGTAGCCATAGTTACATGCTCAGCATGAAAAATTTGGTGAAAAGTCCTGTTTTAGTGGTATAAGGTCCCTTCCTAATTAAAGCTCAGGTTATTGTATACTTATCTAAGCTCTAATGCTGAGCTGTCAGTGCCAGGGCTCGGTTACAGCTGCAGCTCTTTATACACAGAACAGTGACTGAAGCTGCACTGCCCAGCGCATAACTGGCTAGCTGCAGGTATGGACTGGGGATGAAATTCAGCCCTGGCATTTGAAATCACGCAGGCCCATGTTGTCCCCGTCCCCATGAACCAGATGGGACATATTACTAATATTACCCTGGATAGATGAAAGGAAGATTTTCTACAAGACCAATATTTCTAATGATACTCTTGGCCTGGTGGGGTAAGTGACAGAGTCAGCTACTTGTGCTACGTCACAACTCAACAGTATGGGAGTCTTGAGAACACTGATTCTGTTAACAACATAGCAGTCAAGGCAGCCCACGACCAGACAGGCCCTTCTGGCATTTGCCAGAATTGCCAGATGGCCAGTCCGGCCCTGGCTAGCGGTATAGCAGGGTTGCCCAGCAAATAGCAGAGCTGAGTTTGTTTAAGAATCTAAGCAGAGGTGGTCAGCATTATGCCAGAATTGGTCAGCGATATAGCAGAGCTGGGTCTGTCACAGAGTCCATATCAGAATTGGACAGCAGTATTGCAGAGAGTGATATAGCAGACCTCAGTTTATCAGAGGGTTATCATTGCAACTTGGCACGCTGGAATGCATACAATTTTGGCTAAGGCAATAGGAGGATAAGGTGCCCAAAGCTGCAAGTACCCCATGTAATGTTAAAAACTCCATAATAATAATAATAATAATAATAATAATAATACAATTTAAAATATTTTAATACAAACATTTGATTGAAACCACAGGGGATTTTTTAATTATAGATTTACTTTAAGATGTATTTTTTGTGCACCTTGTCCTTTAAGGTGAACTGGTGCACATATAAGATTATGGAATTTTTATGTTCAGCCTTTATCTCATGCTTTATGTATGACCTTGCATTTGGTATGTAAATGCTGCTGTTTGAGTAATTTTCATTATGAGGAATATTTCTCTTTGTGCAGAGAATATATTTATATCAGGTCTGTATAAGCGGTTATTAATGTAGACATGTTGGTTCGGCATGTTTATATTTTATAATAATGTATTATCTGCATTTACAACTTTAAGGCCATGTATTTTTACCGTGCTCCTAAATGAAGGAATTTTATGTAACACCGAGGAAGTAACCAAAGAAGAGATATGACCGCAGTAAATAGCAGGGTTCATACTGACAGCCATAAACCTCTGATTGATAATTTTGCCTTAATAGAATGTGAGGATGACCTGGAGAGTATTCAAGATATGCATACAAGTCATAATATTAATATACACAGCAAAATGCTATAAAAGGTATGCTAATTTAAGATGTTGAAAGGTCTTCGTATAATGAGATACTTAGTCATACATATTTATAAGTGCTTGTACTTTTTGCTTTGTATCAATACCATGGTTTTAGCAAAATATGGGTAAGTAGGTAACAGTGTTTAAATTATAAATTTAGATAAAGGGCTTATATTAAGTCATCAGTCATATCATCCATCGTAGTCATCAGTAATGGTATTTTTACACTTTATTCCATAGCTTTTCAATTAGCAAGTCAGTTTGCATCGGAAAGTGTCAGACACCGTTAAAATTGGCAATTGGCACTGCGAGACTTGCCCTGATAACATTTAGTTTCCAGCACACCCTTAATTTTGGTGCCCTTTTTGGTGGCCTTTTCACAACCCCTCACTCTGTTTCTTTTTCTTATCTGCCATCTATGCCTATTAATTGACAAATGTCTTCCTTGCCTTCCATCTGAGGTAGCCTCCTGTGCTTACCCTTTCAACCTCTTTACCCTGTGTGTCATTTTTGCCTCTTCGTTGCTGACCCGGATTGCCCTTTCTTTTCCAATCCATCTAATTGCTATAGATAACTGCCCTCATTATGCTAGTGTTGTACATTTATGGAAAGCAGTCCGTGAAAAGTCTTCTGATGCCTAAAGTTGGCCATACATATTATACATGATCATTCATCTGATATTTGCCTCACTAAATCTTGATCCGTCATAAGAATTGGAATATGTTTGCTCCTGTTGGAAGAGGGGAATGAACCGTCTGTGGATCTTTAGTAAGAACTTAACTCCAGGGGGAATGTTGGGCTTTGCCATACAAGTTAGATTGGTGATGCCCATCTGGTGGCCCAGTGGACCATATGCAGTTCTCACAAGCTTTACGCAGGCCATAATGGGAGCATATGGTGCAACTGCTTTTCCCAGGATGACGATCGATCAGTCATGTACGCCATTATGGGGGCACGGTGGTATCTTATCTTCAAAGTTTCTGCTGTGTATATGCATCTTTGTAAAACACTGTTTTCAATTGTTTTAGCCTTGTCTTTTGCTGCAAGTATTTCAGAACATGCAAGAACAGATGATAGTCTAAAGGTTTTTTTTGTTACTGTTGTGTCTAAATCAGCTAAATAATTATATATATATACATATGTATATAGATGTCACCCTAAAATGTACCTGTATGAAATAGTCATATATGTTTAAGTCCTTTACAATATGTTGCACCACTATAATGGATTATGGACTAGATTTACTGAGGAGGAGAGTTTAAGTTTAAATCATTATCTGCTGCTTTTATGCTGATCATTTGGTGTCATAGTAACATAGTAACATAGTTAGTAAGGCCGAAAAAAGACATTTGTCCATCCAGTTCAGCCTATATTCCATCATAATAAATCCCCAGATCTACGTCCTTCTACAGAACCTAATAATTGTATGATACAGTATTGTTCTGCTCCAGGAAGACATCCAGGCCTCTCTTGAACCCCTCGACTCAGGCAAGCAATTCCAGATTCTCACTGCCCTAACAGTAAAGAATCCTCTTCTATGTTGGTGGAAAAACCTTCTCTCCTCCAGACGCAAAGAATGCCCCCTTGTGTCATTCACTGATATCTACTGGTGCAGAAAGCAATGAGTTTCACAACATTTGAAGTACCTACACATCATGTCTGGATAGGGGTTCCCGACCAATGACGTATAGGTATGTCATGGAGATCGTGTGTGGCACAGGAGGTGTGCCAGCATGAGCACCGCTGGGAGATCGGCTTATGCGACAGCCAAGCTCCGGCTGTTACAGCGATGCCCACACTGACCCCGACTGTTCAACCCTCTAAAATGCTGTTATCGATATTGATCGCAACATTTGGGAGGCTAAGAAAAGGAGGGAGCTCCCTCTTCTGTCCTATCAGCACCCCTGATATGTAATCGGGGTCTGCCAGCAATGGTGGCCTGCTTAGACCTTGTCTGGAGCATGGTCATTGTCTGGGCTTTTGTCATTGTAATACTGACATGTAAAATGCATTGTAGTGCTGCAATGCAGATGTATTGCAACGCATTATGTGAGCAATTAGAGTCATAAACGTTAAAGTCCCATAAAGGGACTAACTAAAAAAAATATTATATTCATAAATACATATCTTATTGTAAAAAGAAAAATAAACAAAAAAATACACATATTTGGTATTGCCTCATCTGGAACGACCTGATCTAGGAAAGTGTCACACTAGTTAATCTCTTCAGTGAACACCATAAAAAAGTGGCAAAAAAACTATGCTTTTTCATCATACTGCAAAAAAAATAATAATAAGTGGAATAAAACATGAACAAAGAGTTGCTGAATGTAAATATATTTGTTTCTCTGTCCCGCAAAAAACAAGCCATCATACAGCTTCTTCAGGGGGAAAAATAAGAAGGTATAGCTCTCAGAATGCAGCAATGCAAAAACAATTACCGTATATACTCGAGTATAAGCCGACCCGAGTATAAGCCGACCCCCCTAATTTTGCCACAAAAAACTGGGAAAACTTAATGACTCGAGTATAAGCCTAGGGTGGGAAATGCAGCAGCTACCGGTAAAAGTAAAAATAGATACCAATAAAAGTAAAATTAATTGAGACATCAGTAGGTTAAGTGTTTTTGAATATCCATATTGAATCAGCAGCCCCATATAATGCTCCATACAGTTTATGATGGCCCCATAAGATGCTCCATATTAAAATATGCCCCATATAATTCTGTATAAAGGTTAATAATGGCCCCATAAGATCCTCCATAAAGACATTTGCCCTATATAGTGCTGCACAAACCTTGATTATGGCCCCATAAGATACTCCATACAGACACTTGCCCCATATAATGCTCCACAAACGTTAATTATGGCCTCATAAGATGCCCCATGAAGACATTTGCCCCATATAGTGCTGCACAAACGTTATGGCCCCATAATATACTCCATACAAACATGTGCCCATATAATGCTGCACACACGTTAATTATGGCCCCATAAGATGCTCCATAAAGATATTTGCCCCATATAGTGCTGCACAAATGCTATGACCCCATAAGATACTCCATACAGACATTTCCCTTATATAGTGCTGCACAAACCTTGATTATGGCCCCATAAGATGCTCCATACAGACACTTGCCCCATATAGTACTGCACAAACGTTATGGCCCCATACAGACACTTGCCCTATAGTGCTGCACAAACGTTATGGCCCCATACAGACACTTGCCCCATATAATGCTGCACAAACGTTATGGCCCCACAAGATGCTCCATACAGACACTTGCCCAATATAGTGCTGCACAAACCTTGATTATGGCCCCATAAGATGCTCCATACAGACACTTGCCCCATATAGTACTGCACAAATGTTATGGCCCCATACAGACACTTGACCCATATAGTGCTACACAAACATTTTGGCCCCATACAGACACTTGCCCCATATAGTGCTGCACAAACGTTATGGCTCCATACAGACACTTGCCCCATATAATGCCGCACAAATGTTATGGCCCCACAAGATGCTCCATACAGACACTTGCCCCATATGCTGTTGCTGCGATAAAAAAAATCACATGCTCACCTCTTCGTCGCTCAGGCCCCCAGCACTTTCAATATTCACCTGACTTCGTTCCGGCGCCGCTCCATCTTCAGCGTCTTCTGCACTGACATTCAGGCAGAGGGCGCGCACATCCACGTCATCGCGCCCTTTGACCTGAGCATCACTGCAGAAGATGCTGAAGATGGAGTGGCGCCCGGAACAGGGAGCAGGTGAATATCGCGCAGCGCTCCCCCTCACCATTATACTCATCTGCTCCTGGCGTGGTCCCTGCAGGTCCCTGGCTTCCCGGCACCGCAGGTTCTTCCTGTACTGAGCGGTCACCGTTACCGCTCATCACAGTAATGAGCGGTACCATGTGATCGCTCAGCACAGGAAGAAGCTGGGGTGACGGGCAGCAGGGACCTGCAGGTACCGCGCCAAGAGTAGGTGAGTATATTTAGACAGCCCCCGCTCCCCATCCCCGCCGCCCCCTAAGTATGACTCGAGTATAAACTGAGAGGGGGATTTTCAGCTCAAAAAAATGGGCTGAAAATCTCGGCTTATACTGAGTATATATGGTACTTTTTCTTTTATTGTGTAAAAGCATCAAAACTTAGAAAACAGTTATATAAATGTGCTGATCCGAAGAATAAATCTGCCTTATCATTTTTACCACAATGGCATAAAAAAGAATTCCTGAATTGCAGTTTTTTGTTCATTCTGCCTCCCAAAAATTGGAATCAAAAGCAATCAAAAAATGTTGGTGCCCAAAAATGGTACCAATGAAAACATCAACTCGTCCTGCAAAAAAAGACCTGTCACGTCTCTGTCTCCTTGAACTGTGGATCAGGAGCTGGATCAACTTTTTTCCTTCCCAATAAGATCACTACATCATAAGACGAATGCCTTGAGTAGTGTAGTTTGTAAAAAGGGGTCAATTATGGGAGGGTTCTGCTGATCTGGAACCTCAAGTGCTCTTCCAGTAGGTCATGGAACCCGCAAACCACAACAGCAAAATCTGCACTACAATACGGCGCTTGTTCGCACTGTGCCTGGAAAGTATTTTCTGATTATATGTAGGGTATTGGCGCACTCAGGAGAAATTGCCCAGCTAACTCTGAGGTCCATTTTTACCTATTAGCCTTTATAATATTTTATAATGTGGGACTAAAACAACATTTTACTGGTAAAAATGTAACTATTTTTTCTTCACTGCCTAATGGTATAAAATTCTGTGAGGTATGTGTGGCATCTATATGCTCACTGCACCCGTAGATGAATTAATTGGGGGGTGTAGTTTGTAAAATGGGGTCACTTATGGCAACATATGAACTCCAATATAGCTTATAGCTTTTTTTTCCTTTCGAGCTTTGTTCTGTGCCTCCAAAATAGTCTTTGACCATGTATTGACATACTCAGGAGAAATTGCGTAACAGATTGAAAATTTTGCTAAAATTGCACTCCTGAAGTCAGTTGGCAGCACCTGCCTTTACAAGCCGTGTCATGTGCCCAAACAGTAGTTTTCCACCACAAGGACAACCCCTTCTTAAATTAAATGTTCGACCTTAATAAAATAATAAAGCCTATACTCACCTCCTTCTGTGTTGGCTCTGTTACAGCAGTGTCAGCACTCACTCTCCCCGGGGCTCTGATTCGGTGTAATGCTGACACCCAATCAGGCGTCACTGTCTCTGCCTTCATAGGAACTGAATATGAAGAGGAAGCCATGGCTGCAGCTCATCCCAGACTTTCTCTTCATATTCAGTTTGTCAGGCAGAGTCAGTGACACCAGTGCTGATTGGGCACCGGGCATTATGTGTCATTCCACTGCATCACAGCCCCGGGGCTGTGAGTGCCGAAACCGCTCTAATGGAGCCAACACGGGAGGTGAGTATAGGCTTTATAATTTTATCTGGAGCAAGCATTTAATTTTAGAAGGGGTTGTCCTAGTAGTGGACAATCCCTTTAAGTTTTTCCACACCAAACTCCCCCTGATCATGTATTTGGGGGAACAGCAAAAAGCTTCCCCAAACTCTTTACACAAAATTGTAAGTTACAATTGTCCGATATGTCTTATTCTGAAGAATTTTCCTTCACTGGAACAACACCTTACCAATATCCTTCTTTCTCCAAGCTTTGCAGCTAGCACAATTCAGTCAGACAGGTACGTTGCTCCTAGCATTCACCAAACCCAGACTTCCCATCAGATGCACATAAATGCATCACTTCACAGAACACATGTCCATTACTCCAATGATGGTGGCCTTACACCACTCAACCCAACTCTTGGTATTGTGCTTGATGATGTAAGGCACTGTCCACTGCTCAGCCTAGTTCACTTCAATGGAGCCTGGATGTAATATGAGATACAACCCAGGCACCAGTGTGGTGTTGATTCTGGAAGAAAGCAGTCATATCTTTCAAAATCTGGACAATCCCTAATTTTTCAAACTTTGTCAATCATTTTAGATAAAATATGAGAGTAACTTAAAATGTGACAATATTCAGAGGCTCTATTGTTTGTCTACATTTGATTTTTTTTCCGCTCCAGGTCTTGTGAAGTTCTAAGCATTTTTGGAATAAGAGTTTTTAGGTTATGTGTTGCTCTATTCAATGAATTACAAATGTAAATATTTTTAATACGCAGAAATTTGTACTCATCCAATAGAGACATAAAAAAAAAAAAAAAAAAAATTCCAGGCTATTTCCAGCTTGGATTTACAGTAATTTACCTTTAGAATGACCTAAATGGAATGAATTGAAAATAGGCTTTAGGCTCCATGTGATTAATATCTTACATTTTCTTTCTTTATAGAAAGAGCTGTGGGAACTATTTCATTTACTTCCCTAATGAAGAGGATAGAAAATTATCCTTATCATAATGATACTAATTTTCTACTGATTGTGGATATGGCTCAATGTAAAATAGACTCTTGAATCTTTTCTTGTCTTTTCATCTCTTAACCAACTTCTCTATCTTTTATCATAGTTAATTAAACATTTCATGAGTGTCCACCAAGAAGACAATCCCTCCTAATGCTAATAAAGGCTACCTCCATCTCTATCAATAGATTTCATGTCCACTTCAATTGAGTTTCCCTACCCCCAGGTTTTTTTTTTCACTTCAATTGAACATGAAGTAATTTAAGTCTTAATATAAAAGCTTCAAAATTTATATCACATTTATGTGACACTTTCAGTAATATAAATGCCTTTAGCTATATGTGATGTGGGCCAGGGATGTAAATAGACATCATAAGGCCCCATTGTAGACGTCCTAATTGGGCCAATGAAAAGCATATCTCACAACTTTGCAGCACTTACAAAGTTATTTTTCTCCTATGGAAGCATCTCAGTGTTCCTACACAGTATGATACCCCTTTCATGCCCCCATATAGTATAAGGTCATCAAAAATACCCATTACAGTACACCCAGTGTGATATCTCCACACCACCATCAACACTCAAAGTATGATAACCCTACATAATCCCCCATAAAGTATGATACCCACACAGTGACCCCAACACAGTATGATTCCCGTATAGTGGATCTCCTTAGGCTATAATGGCCCTCCATACAAGATAAGGGACCTCACACCCTTCCACACAGTATGAGGCAACCCACACAACCCTCCACATTGTATAATGGACCACACATAGTTTAATGGCTCGACATATAGCCCTCCAAATAGTATAATTGCCCCCATATAGACCGCCAAACAGTACAATGGCCCCCACATAAACCTCCAAACAATACAATTACACCCACAAAGTCCTCCAAACAGTACAATGGCCCTCACATATCCATTCAAACAGTATATAACTCCCACAATGTACTTATTTATTTTGAAAAAATAATACTTAACTCTGCCCGTTCCCTTGCTGCTCTGGTATCTGCAGCGAGTCGTCTGAAGCCACAGCGGGTGTGATGTAATGGAACTATATCATTGTACCCGCTATGCTGAGACATCAGAGCTCAGAGAAGAGAGAATGTTGAAGGAGGCAGATGACAGCTGATTGTTCCATGATTGCTTTCAACTGTATCTGCATCCAGGCACCGGACACTCCTGGCTTACGGGCCCCATAGAGGCCATGGGGTCTGATGCTATTAGTATTATGACACTCACATAGGCTAAAATCATCTTACTTGCCTTATTTGTTTTGGCTACGAGACAGAATAATTCAGCAGCACATTAGGGATATAAACCAGGGGTGGAATTCAAATTTTTAACATCAGATTCCTTGTTTTTGTTAAGAAACCAAACCCATTTTAAAGTCATGTGCATTTTTAAACCACATTCATTTTCACGCACTTTTCTCCACCAGAAAATACAAGTAACAGTAGCTAAACGTAAAAGTGCTTTTCCCTTCTTGCCCTGCACGTACCTTTATGTACAGTCTTATTGCCTCCTGCCCAGTCCAAATATGTGCAAAATATCACCACACATTGACTAGACCATATATTAGAACCAAATAGTGACTGAATAATACCATATATAAGGGATAAATACCACTACACCAAGACCAGACCACATAGTGACCGAATTATACAAATACAAGGGACAAATACTATCACACCATGACCAGACCACATATTACCACTACATAGTGACCGAATAATACCGCAAATAATTAATAAATGCCACTACACCATGACCAGACCACATATACCACCACATACTGACAAAATAATACCACATACAAGGGATAAATACTAGGACACCATAAGCAGGCCACATATTACCACCACATAGTGACCGAGTACTCCAATACTGATCATTAACAAAAAACACAATACTAATAACACTAATATTACCATCAATGCCATTATACACAGGAGCTCTCTATATAGCATATAGTGTACAGGTAATACAAAGATCACTGGTGACATTATACACAGGAGCTCTGCATATAATATATGTATGTATATATATATATATATATATATACAGTGGGGCAAAAAAGTATTTAGTCAGTCAGCAATAGTGCAAGTTCCACCACTTAAAAAGATGAGAGGCGTCTGTAATTTACATCATAGGTAGACCTCAACTATGGGAGACAAACTGAGAAAAAAAAATCCAGAAAATCACATTGTCTGTTTTTTTATCATTTTTTTTTGCATATTATGTTGGAAAATAAGTATTTGGTCAGAAACAAACAATCAAGATTTCTGGCTCTCACAGACCTGTAACTTCTTTAAGAGTATCCTCTTTCCTCCACTCATTACCTGTACTAATGGCACCTGTTTAAACTTGTTATCAGTATAAAAAGACACCTGTGCACACCCTCAAACAGTCTGACTTCAAACTCCACTATGGTGAAGACCAAAGAGCTGTCAAAGGACAACAGAAACAAAATTGTAGCCCTGCACCAGGCTGGGAAGACTGAATCTGCAATAGCCACCCAGCTTGGAGTGAAGAAATCAACAGTGGGAGCAATAATTAGAAAATGGAAGACATACAAGACCACAGATAATCTCCCTCGATCTGAGGCTCCACGCAAAATCCCACCCCGTGGGGTCAGAATGATCACAAGAACGGTGAGCAAAAATCCCAGAACCACGTGGGGGGACCTAGTGAATGAACTGCAGAGAGCTGGGACCAATGTAACAAGGCCTACCATAAGTAACACACTACGCCACCATGGACTCAGATCCTGCAGTGCCAGACGTGTCCCACTGCTTAAGCCAGTACATGTCCGGGCCCGTCTGAAGTTTGCTAGAGAGCATTTGGATGATCCAGAGGAGTTTTGGGAGAATGTCCTATGGTCTGATGAAACCAAACTGGAACTGTTTGGTAGAAACACAACTTGTCGTGTTTGGAGGAAAAAGAATACTGAGTTGCATCCATCAAACACCATACCTACTGTAAAACATGGTGGTGGAAACATCATGCTTTGGGGCTGTTTCTCTGCAAAGGGGCCAGGACGACTGATCCGGGTACATGAAATAATGAATGGGGCCATGTATCGTGAGATTTTGAGTGCAAACCTCCTTCCATCAGCAAGGGCATTGAAGATGAAACGTGGCTGGGTCTTTCAACATGACAATGATCCAAAGCACACCGCCAGGGCAACGAAGGAGTGGCTTCGTAAGAAGCATTTCAAGGTCCTGGAGTGGCCTAGCCAGTCTCCAGATCTCAACCCTATAGAAAACCTTTGGAGGGAATTGAAAGTCCGTGTTGCCAAGCGAAAAGCCAAAAACATCACTGCTCTAGAAGAGATCTGCATGGAGGAATGGGCCAACATACCAACAACAGTGTGTGGCAACCTTGTGAAGACTTACAGAAAACGTTTGACCTCTGTCATTGCCAACAAAGGATATATTACAAAGTATTGAGATTAAATTTTGTTTCTGACCAAATACTTATTTTCCACCATAATATGCAAATAAAATGTTAAAAAAACAGACAATGTGATTTTCTGGATTTTTTTTTCTCAGTTTGTCTCCCATAGTTGAGGTCTACCTATGATGTAAATTACAGACGCCTCTCATCTTTTTAAGTGGTGGAACTTGCACTATTGCTGACTGACTAAATACTTTTTTGCCCCACTGTATATACTAGATTGTGGCCCGATTCTAACGCATCGGGTATCCTAGAATATGCATGTCCCCGTAGTATATGGACAATGATGATTCCAGAATTTGCGGCAGATTGTACCCGTCGCTGATTGGTCGAGGCAACCTTTATGACATCATCGTCGCCATGGCAACCATTATGACATCTACGTCGATATTGTGCCCGTTGCTGAATCAGAAACGTGGGATTTCTACGTCCTTTATGACATCATCGTCGCTGTGCCCGTCTCTGATTGGTCGAGGCCTGGCGGCCTCGACCAATCAGAGATGCGGGATGTCTACGTCCTTTATGACATCATCGTCGCTGTGCCCAATCAGAGAGGCGGAATTTCTATGTCGATACTGTGCCCGTCGCTGATTGGTCGAGGCCTGGCGGCCTCGACCAATCAGAGACGCGAGATTTCCAAGACAGACAGACAGACAGACGGAAAAACCCTTAGACAATTATATATATATAGATTTTTTTTTTTTTTGCAAAAAAAAGTATTAACTAAATACCCTGTATTTTTGTATTTTTTCATTTTTTGACTAGCACTTGCTTATTTACTGTGACTTTTTTACAACAGAGTATTTTTTGACCTCTCTGTGCGCTTTTGTGTCTTCAAGTTCTTTGGTGGTGTGAACAGGTTTCTACAGACTTGTTCACTGTGCAAGTAGCCCATGTGTTTTTGGTTCTATAATTGTTCTCTTGTTTCTACAAGACTGGGGAGTCCACCACTCCTCTGTGAGTCATTTGCATTGTAGCTGTTCCATCCTGCAAGTTCCACATGGATATTTTCTCTCTGAACCCTGCTCATACAGGCTCTATATAGATGATCAGGTTTTTAAATACACCAGATAGGGATTATATACATTAGATAGGACTGCTCTATTATGGGTATACCTTGGCGATTGGTGGAGCAGCTTAACATACTTTTTTTGCAAAAAAACGTATTAACTAAATACCCTGTATTTTTGTATTTTTTCATTTTTTGACTAGCACTTGCTTATTTACTGTGACTTTTTTACAACAGAGTATTTTTTGACCTCTCTGTGCGCTTTTGTGTCTTGAAGTTCTTTGGTGGTGTGAACAGGTTTCTACAGACTTGTTCACTGTGCAAGTAGCCCATGTGTTTTTGGTTCTATATAATATATAGCGTATAGGTAATGCAGGGATCACCAGTGACATAATTTACAGGATCTCTGTATATAGTGTCTGTGTACAGGTAATACAGTGATCACCAGTGACATTATACAGAGGTGCTCTATATATTGTCAGTGTACAGGTAAGAAAGTTATCACCAGTGACATTATACAAAGACCTCTTTATTTAGCGTCAGTGTACAGGTAATACAGAGATCATCAGTGACATTATACACTGAAACTGTATGTAGCATATAGTGTCAGTGCACAGGTAGTAAAGGGATAATCGGTGATATTATAAATAGGTGCTCTGTATATAGTATAGTTTAGAGATATCACCGAGATCAATAGTGACATTATACACAAGGTTTGTATATAGTGTATAGCGTATGTAATACAGTGATCAGTAGTGATGCAGTATTATACACAGGAGCTCTGCATATAGTGTCAGTGTACAGGTAACACAGTGATCACCAGTCATACATACACAGGAGCTCTTTATATAGTGTTATTGTACTGATCACCAGTAACGTTATACACATGAGCTCTGTATATACTATATAGTATATAATGTCTGTGTACAGGTACTACAGTGACTTATCAGTGATATTGTTAGTTGAAGTAATTCATCTTCACTTTTCCTCTTCATCTGGCACAGACCACCATGACTTCTTCCAGCCAGGACTCGTCTCTGCAGAAAATAACAGTCATCTATAACTGATTGCTTCTAGAGCACATTCCCCACTTCCCCCGGACTTCTACACTGTGCCCAATGAAGAAAAACAACAACATAGTCTTGCCCTGCACAGTAACTCGACCTCCCTATTGTTCCCCCAGTGAAAAACGTTATCTTCAAAAGTCAAATATATTACAGCAGTAATTATGTCCCCTAATTGGCCCTTACAGTAATTATGTCCCGTACTTGCCACCACAAAGCAATAATCTATGTTGCTCACTCTTGCCACAGCAATTATGTCCCTTATCCTGTACCCCTTCCTGTAAGAATGTCCCCCATCCTGGGCCTCTTCCTGTAATATCCCATCCTTGGCCCTATATATTGACCAATGCTTAGGCCCTACTTAAGGTCCCATCCTAGGTCCCATATATGGTAATTTCCCATTGTGATGATCACCTCATGATTGTAAAATACGAATAGGAGGGTGCTCCCCACTCTAGAGGAGGTGCTCAGGAGAAAAAATTGTTCAATATAAAATAAATAAACTCCGGCACACTACGGATACTGTGAAAGTTTATATTGTTTTATTCCAAGCAAAACAAGACATGTCTCCTTGCTTGCGGTCGCAAGCCTTTCTCTGGATCTCCTCCACAAGATACATGTGCGGTATGCACTACTGACTTTTGGTCACAGTGGGATTCCCATTTTCTACTCATCACAGTTACAAAAAGACAGATGTTTCTTGAAAAAGGCCAATAAGCCCGAAACATTGAATATATACAGTAAATAAGTCTGTCACAGAATTTACAGAATCTTGTTTTGTGGAAACCCACCATCTTGTTTTGCTTGGAATAAAACAATATAAACTTTCACAGTATTCGTAGTGTACCGGAGTTTATTTATTTTATATTGATCACCTCATGATTGTCCGGTGCACTTGGTGGGTTTTTTAACATATAAATTAAAAAAAATACAAATATACTTTTAATGTGTTCATTAATTTACACATGTAACGTATTATCATCCATGCTTTTTTTAAAAGTATATGTGTCTAAAACTGTTTAGATGGGGATTTTTTAAGCTATTATAGTAGGTTTTTATGAGAGGGTAAAAATTGTATTGATGTGGAGAAAAACAAATAAGTTTTATTGCAAGACTGCATTGAGTTCTATGTTATTGTTTCCTGAAAAAAGGGTGCTGATGTACAGAAGACTAAATATAAACAGTTGTGTGAAAAAGTGTTTGCCTCTTCTTGATTTCCTATTCTTTTGCATGTGTGTCACACTTACTATAAATATTTCAGATCACCAAACAAATTTAAATATTAGATAAAGATAACAAAAGTGAACACAAAATTCAGTTTTTAAATCAAGGTCTTTATTATTAGGGGAAAAATAAATCCAAACCTACAGGGCCCTGTGTGAAAAAGTGATTGCCCCCTGAACCTAATAACTGGTTTGGTCATGATTAGCAGCAACAACTGCCATCAAGCATTTGTGATAACTGGCAATAGGTCTTTTTCAACTCTCTGGAAGAATTTTGGCCCACTCATCTTTGCAGAATTGTTGTAATTCAACCACATTGGAGGGTTAACGAGCATGAACTTTTTAAGAACATGCCACAGCATCTCAATTGGATTAAGGTCAGGACTTTGACTAGGCCACTCCAAAGTCTAAATTTGTTTTTTCTTAAGCCATTCAGTGATGGACTTGCTAGTGTGTTTTGGATCATTGTCCTGCTGCATAACCCAAATGTGCTTCAGCTTGAATTTCACAAACAGATGGCCGGACATTTTCCTTCAGGAATTTTTAGTAGGCAGCAGAATTCATTGTTCCATTTACCACAGCAAGTCTTCCAGGTCCTGAAGCAGCAAAATAGCCACAGTCCATCACACTACCACAACCATATTTTACTGTTGGTATGATGTTCCTTTTCTTAAATGCTGTGTTACTTCTACACCAGATGTAATATGACATACACTTTCCAAAAAGTTCAACTCTTGTCTCATCAGTCTACAGAGTATTTTCCCAAAAGTCTTGGGGTTCATCAAGACGTTTTCTGGCAAAACTGAGATGGGCCTTTATGTTCTTATTGCTTAGCATCAATTTTTATCTTGGAACTCTGCCATGCAGGCCATTTTTACCCAGTGTCTTTCTTATGGTGGAGTTATGAACACTGACCTCAACTGAAAAGAAGTGAGGTCTGCAGTTCTTTGAATGTTGTTGTGGGGTCTTGTGTTATCTTTTGGATGTCGTCGCTGTGTTCTTCGGGTAATTTTGGTTGGGAAGGTTCACTATCACTACTGTTCCATGTTTTCGCAATTTGTTCCAGAATTTCTTTGGATTACAATATAATGTCTAGTTTTTGAAGACCTTTTGGTCCACTTCACTTTGTCAGGCAGGTTCTATTTAATTGATTTCTTGATTGAGAACAGGTGTGGCATTAAGCAGGCCTGCGTGTGGGTAGGTAATATGAACTGAGCTCCCCAAAGATGTGATAAACCACACTTAATTTATGTTTTAAGGTGGGGTTAATTACTTTTCCACACCGGGCCATGTAGGTTAGGATTTCTTTTTCCTTTAATAATAATAAAGAACTTAATTTAAAAACTGTTTTTTGTGTTACCGTTGTCTAATATTTAAATTTGTTTGGTGATCTGAAACATTTAAGTGTGACAGACATGCAAGAGAATAGGAAATCAGGAAGGGGGCAAACATGTTTCCACACAACTCTACGTAAGTATGCAATTTTAGGATTTTTTTTTCAATATTGCCATTGGCAATGCTAGGAGATGTGTCAGAAATCTGGTTTTCATTATCTAACATACCCATTAAGTATTCCATAAAAATGTGCCACTCTGCCGGAGCACCAGATCACCAAGGATAAATGGAGTCAGTCTTACCAGGAAAAATTAATCGCCCTTTTAGTAGATTTGTGAACTATGAAAACATCATTGGTTGGTTTCATTAGTTGAGACCTCCATTAGTAACTATTCAAAAGAGGCACTGTAGAAGTTTGGCTTCCATGAAGATTATTTAGAAATGACTATGTACCATTTATCGTATTGGCCTCTTCAAATAATTAATTTTGTTCTGTTGGTCTCCTTAGGAACCATGGCTAACATACAAATATCTCTGCAACCTATGCCCCCTGGAGAGCATGTCTATTATTTTGCAGCATACAGCAGAAAATAGGATCAAGACTGTGATGATGATGATTTTGTTGATATTCTGGCTCCATAAGTGTGTAGGTAGTGAACACGTTTGAAAATCATGTTTTAAAGGGTTATTCCCATGTTTAAAAATGATCATCTCTCCATAGAACTGACGCTATAACCTGTTGATCGGAGAGGATCCAATCATTGTTCCTGTCTGAATAGCAACTTCTCCATTCATTTTCTATGGGGCGATCAGAGATCGCCAACTACAACACTGAGCTATCCCCACAAGTCCCATAGAGAGTGAATCGAGTGAGTAATGTGGATTTCTGGACGTCAATTCATTCTACTACTGTATTCTGCAAACTCCTGATTTTGGGATCTATGAGGGTCTATCCAATGGATAGGTGATAATTTCTTAACATGGGAATGCTTTAAAGCTTCTCCAAAAAACAATAATGATAGCTTATCCCAAAGACATACAATTTATGTGTAATTAGTGAAACCAATCAACAGGGCTCCCAACACTTAGCATGAAGGCTGTTCAGCAGTGCTCATAGTCAACACTCATTCATGCATGCTCAGCTCCAGTATGGCCACGAGGGGGACAATATTACTGCATGGGGCCACAGCCACATAGAAGGATGGTATTAATGTATGGGGCCACATAAGGGGATGTTAAATTTTGGGTCAGCAAAGGGGAAATGTTACTACTATATGAGGGCATAAAAGGTGGACAATACTACTATATTGGTGCCACGGTGGTTGGTAATTCCAGCCTGCTTTGGCACAAAGGGGAACATCAATTCTATATTGTATTTTATATATGGGCATACTGTTACCGTGGGACTAAGGGGAGATATTGGTACTGTATACTTGGGGGAAAATGAAAATGGTAAATTACAAGTGATGGGGCATAGATGTCTGTGTGTTACATTTTGAGTCTTGGCTAGAAGAAGCCATCACAGTCTGATGAAGAAGAGAATAGAAAATGACCGGCTTCAGCTGGAGACGTCACAGAAATTCCCTGTACACTTACACTACATGCTAACTGACAACAGAGCTCTTATATAATTGTCACTTGTGGTCTCTGGAGATGCCTGCAATGTATATACTGAAACTTTCCACTATACGGTCATTGTAAGGGGGAATATTAGTGTTAGCACCGTGATTTTTATCAGTATGACGGTATCCGTCACTATTTGGTGGTAAATTATGGTTGTGGTGTGATGAAGTATGTTGTATGTGGTATGTTTGGTATATTGGTCTTGGCATAGTGGACTTTGTTCAGTAAGCGGAAGGTGGTGATAGTCAGAAACTGTGGGGGGTAATATATGATCATGGTGTGGCATCTGACTAAATACTGTTAGCGAGGGTAAGGGGGGGCAGGTCCAAGTTGTGCCTTAGGATCCATAAAAATCCAGTTACTCCACTGGCCTCTGTGCTGTAGACCCCAATAATCAGCCACGCCCGGCTTACAATTTGTCTGTATTATTATTATATTATTATTATGCCTGTCTTGCATTTATAATTAAGCCTTACACACCTATATCGCTGCAATCACCGCGATCACACTTCACAGAAATGATAATGCAGAGTTAATTCATGGTGTTTGCAGAATGCGATAAGAATATTTTGCCAGTGTTTAATTTTAGGTGTGATTTTAATGCTCGTCTCAGCAACACATAATTAGACAATCATTTTTAATTATAGCAGGATATAAAAACATAATTGAAAGAAAACTTGTAAACAGCTTCTCGGGTTCTAAAGGACCGGCTGCCTTTTCTTGTTAAACACCTCTGTCGGAAATCAAACAAGGACATTGAACGATCGGAATGAAACGTTATCACAGACGCTTTGTAACAATGAGAAGAGATAGAATACCGCCAGGTACCTCCAATAATCCTCACCGGCCTCACAGGATACAACACTGCGGCATCTTGTGAATAAAACATGGGACAAAACAATCCAATAATCAGATTAGATCTGTTCCTGTGGATGTTTACGTGAATGAATGTAAACCATGGGTGTGGATTACTGGGGGCGGACAAAGTTATATAATGTTCAATTGTTATAATTACTTTTATGTATTCCTTATATTCTGCTAAAACTAATAATGCAATGTGTAGCTTTTTAATTACTGAATATTGGATAACCAACGCATTATTTTTTTTCTTTAATAAATCAATGGAAACCTTGTCATATTTTTTCCTTAATAAAATCAGCCCCTTTCTCCTCCTCGACTGATCCTTTATACTGAAAATTCTCAATTCATAGGTTAAGTTTGTCTTCAATGCATACAGATATTCCCATTATTTAGCTAAGAGATGACATATATAAAAAAGCTAAAAACTATCAATTTCCTCCATAAAAAAGAACACAATATTATTAATATTTTTATGAACGGCAAAATCCACTGTATAGGACAGTGTGTTGAAAGTGCTGAGTGTAATCTGGGCTACATCAATTCCACCATAAGAATGTTTGAAACACGTGTTTCAGAAAACATACACGATATTAAAAAAGGTAACAGCATATACTCAGGTGTGGTAAAACAAGAGGCGCATGATTAAAGGAAATTGAATTTTGAATGCTTCTTGGAAATGCCAACTCTTTTTTCTATTTACTGCCAGCTAGCATTCATTCGATAGTTGGGAGATCGCAACACACGCCGTGAGTCCAGAAACCTTTTCCTTTCTAATTGAATATGACAGTTGGTGCTCATGAAGTTCTACGGAGAACCGTCTGACTCCTCCTCTTCCCTTCCTTCTCCAACTGTCATCTCATATCTCAATAATGGGAGAATCTGTCTTCACCGAAGACAGATTTTACCTCTGAATTGAGAATAGAGATGAGTTCATGGCATTGTGCAATCCCGGTGCACAGTCCTGGTCAGTGCTTTCTAGGCGTGGACAGGAGCTGCACAAATTGCCTGAGCGCCCTGGTTCCGCAGTGTGGCATCTTATTCACCCTATTGGTATGAAATAATCTGTGCAGCCAATCATTCGCCCAGCCTGGGACCCCGGAGAGTAAAGACATTCACACGTCTCCTGGCCAGGATTGCGCAAAGCCATCCACTACTCTAGAATTGAGAAAAAAAAAAAAATGTCTGTGGTGAAACACATTACAACGTTGCTTATTTTCACATTCATTATTGATTTTCTAAATACCAATTAAAATTACAATTACTTAAAAGTTTTTCTATTTTTTTATGTCAGGATAAATGATAACTGACCTGTCACCTTCCCTTGCTTATCCGTTTTAGAAAATACTTGTAGTAAATAGCAATATTAGAATTGTGCATTGTGCCATTCTTCTGTTAATCCTCCTGGTAATGTAAGACAAATTGTAACTGGGTGCTACAATTCTCCTTGTCACACCGATCCAGAAAAATGATTTCTTTGCCCAAGAAATGGCGACCAGATGGCTGACATCAATTATTTATTTCCCAGACTACCAGAAAACACACAGCGGCTTTTTAACCCCTTTACCCCCAAGGGTGGATTGCACGTTAATGACCGGGCCAATTTTTACAATTCTGACCACTGTCCCTTTATAAGGTTATAACTCTGGAACGCTTCAACGGATCCTGATGATTATAACACTGTTTTCTCATGACATATTGTACTTCATGATAGTGGTAACATTTCTTTGATATTACCTGCGTTTATTTGTAAAAAAAATGGAAATTTGGCGAAAATTTTGAAAAATTCGCAATTTTCCAACTTAATATTTATGCAGATACTAGCTGAAGAGCCCGGCGTTGCCTGGGCATAGTAAATATCTGTGGTTAGTTATAGCACCTCACGTCTCTTATTTTCCCATCACGCCTCTCATTTTCCCAATCGCATCTTTCATTTTCCCCCTCACATCTCTCATTTTCTCCCTCACACCTCTCATTTTCTCCCTCACTCCTCTCATTCCCCCCTAACACTTGTCATTTCGACCTCACATCTGTCATTTTCTGATCACTCCACTATTTTCCCTCGCTCCTCTCATTTTGTACTCATACCTTTTCATTTTCACCTCACACCTCTCATTTTCACCTCAGTATATACATGTTTGTCATCTCCCTTATATATATTATACACCTGTATGTCATCTCCCCTGTATATAGTATATACCTGCTGTGTGTCATCTCCCCTGTATATAGTATATACCTGTATGTCATCTCCTGTATATAGTATATACCTGCTGTGTGTCATCTCCCCTGTATATAGTATATACCTGTATGTCATCTCCTCTTATATATAGTATATACCTGTATGTCATCTCCTTCAATATATAGTATATACCTGTATGTCATCTCCTCCTGTATATAGTATATACCTGTGTGTCATCTCCCCTGTATATAGTATATATCTGTGTGTCATCTCCTCCTGTATATAGTATATACCTGTATGTCATCTTCTATATATAGCATATACCTGTATGTCATCTCCTCCTGTATATAGTATATACCTGTAGGTCATCTGCTCCTGTATATAGTATATACCTGTGTGTCATCTCCTCTTGTATATAGTATATACCTGTATGTCATCTCCTCCTGTATATATATGTACCTGTATGTCATCTCCTCCTCTATATAGTATATACCTGTGTGTCATCTCTCCTGTATATAGTATATATCTGTGTCATCTCCCCTGTATATAGTATATACCTGTGTGTCATCTCCTCCTGTATTAGACCTCGTTCACACGTTATTTGCTCAGTATTTTTACCTCAGTATTTGTAAGCTAAATTGGCAGCCTGATAAATCCCCAGCCAACAGGAAGCCCTCCCCCTGGCAGTATATATTAGCTCACACATACACATAATAGACAGGTCATATGACTGACAGCTGCCGTATTTCCTATATGTTACATTTGTTGCTCTTATAGTTTGTCTGCTTATTAATCAGATTTTTATTTTTGAAGGATACCAGACTTGTGTGTGTTTTAGGGTGAGTTTCGTTTGTCAAGTTGTGTGTGTTGAGTTGCATGTGGCAACATGCGTGTAGCAACTTTTTGTGTGTCGAGTTGCATGTGACAGGTTAGTGTAGCAAGTTGTGTGCAGCAAGTTTTGCGCATGGTGAGTTTTGCGCGTGGCGAGTTTTATGTGTGGTGCCTTTTGAGTATGTGCAAGTTTTGTGTGAGGCAACTTTTGCATGTGTTGCAACTTTTGTACATGTGGCAATTTTTCCGCGTGTGCAAGTTTTGCGTGTGGCGAGTTTTCCATGAGGTGAGTTTTGCACTTGTGGCGAGTTTTGCGTGAGCCTAGTTTTTGCATGTGGCGAGTTCTGCGCGTGGCGAGTTTTGAGCGGCGACTTTTGTGTTTCGACTATTATGTGGCGAGGTTGGTGTATGTGTGGTGAAATGTGTGCTGAGGGTAATATGTGTTCATGCACGTGGTAGTGTGTGGCGCATTTTGTGTGTGTTCATATCCCCGTGTGTGGTGAGTATCCCATGTCGGGGCCCCACCTTAGCAACTGTACGGTATATACTCTTTGGCGCCATCGCTCTCATTCTTTAAGTCCCCCTTGTTCACATCTGGCAGCTGTCAATTTGCCTCCAACACTTTTCCTTTCACTTTTCCCCATTATGTAGATAGGGCCAAAATAGTTTGGTGAATTGGTAAGCGCGGGGTTAAAATTTCACCTCACAACATAGGCTATGATGCTCTCGGGTTCCAGACGTGTGACTGTGCAAAATTTTGTGGTTGTAGCTGCGACACCTCCAACACTTTTCCTTTCACTTTTTTCCCCATTATGTAGATAGGGGCAAAATTGTTTGGTGAATTGGAACGCGTGGGGTTAAAATTTCGCCTCACAACATAGCCTATGACGCTCTCGGGGTCCAGATGTGTGACTGTGCAAAATTTTGTGGCTGTAGCTGCGACGGTGCAGATGCCAATCCCGGACATACACACATACACACACACACACATACACACATTTAGCTTTATATATTAGATATCACACAAAATACTTAATACGTAACATTTCTCACATGTCTACTTTACATCAGCACAATTTTGGAACCAACATTTTTTTCTGTTAGGGAGTAGTAATGAGTGAATATACTCGTTACTTGAGATTTCTCGAGCATGCTCGGGGGTCCTCCGAGTATTTTTTAATGCTCGGAGTTTTAGTTTTTCTTGCTGCAGCTGAATGATTTAGATCTCACAGCCAGCTTAAGTACATGTGGGGATTCCCTAGCAACCAGGCAACCCCCACATGTACTTATGCTGCCGATCAGATGTAAATCATTCAGCTGCAGCAAGAAAAACCAAAACTCTGAGCACTACAAATACTCGGAGGACCCCCGAGCATGCTCGAGAAATCTCAAGTAACGAGTATATTCACTCATCACTATTAGGGAGTTATAAGGGTTAAAAGTTGACCAGCAATTTCTCATTTTTACAACACCATTTTTTTTTAGAGACCACATCACATTTGAAGTCACTTTGAGGGGTCTATATGATAGAAAATACCCATTTGTGACACCATTCTAAAAACTGCACCCCTCAAGGTGCTCAAAACCACATTCAAGAAGTTTATTTACCCTTCAGGTGTTTCACAGGAATTTATGGAATGTTTAACAAAAAATGAACATTTAACTTTTCATCCCAAAAAAACTTCAGCTCCAATTTGTTTTATTTTACCAAGGGTAACATGAGAAATTGGACCCCAAAAGCTGTTGTGCAATTTGTCCTGAGTATGCTGATACCCCATATGTCAGGGCAAACCACTGTTTGAGCGCATGGCAGAGATCGGAAGGGAAGGAGCGCTTTTTGACTTTTCAATGCAAAATTGACTGGAATTTAGATAGGATGCTATGTTGCGTTTGGAGAGCCCTTGATGTGCCTAAACATTGAAACCCCCCACAAGTGACACCATTTTGGAAAGTAGACCCCCTAAGGAACCTATCTAGATGTGTGGTGAGCACTTTGACCCACCAAGTGCTTCACAGAAGTTTATAATGCAGAGCCGTAAAAATAAAAAATCACAAAAATGATATTTTCGTCCCCAGTTTTTTTTATTTTACCAAGGGTAAGAGAAGAAATTGGACCCCAAAAGTTGTTGTGCAATTTGTCCTGAGTAAGCTGATACCCCATATGTGGGGGTAAATCACTGTTTGGGCGCATGGCAGAGGTCAGAAGGGAAGGAGCGCTGTTTGACTTCAATGCAAAATTGGCTGGAATTGAGATCGGACGCCATGTCGCGTTTGGAGAGCCCCCAATTCTAACTGTACCCTACCCCAAGCACACCCCTAACCCTAATTCCAACCCTAACCATAACCCTAACCACACCCCTAACCCTAATCCCAACCCTAACCATAACCCTAACCACACCCCTAACCCGAACACACCCGGAACCCTAATCCAAGCCATACCCCTAACCCCAACAGACCCTTAACCCTAATCCCAACCCTAACCAGACCCCTAACTCTAACACACCCCTAACCCTAATCCCAACCATAGCCCTAACCACATCCCTAACCCTGACCCACCCCTAACCCTAATCCCAACCGTAAATGTAATCCAAACCCTATCCTTAAGTTCAGCCCCATCCCTAACTTTACCACATCCCTAGCTTTAGCTCCAACCCTAACCCTAACCCTAACTTGAGCCCCAACCCTAACTTGAGCCCCAACACTAACCCTAACTCTAATGGGAAAATTGAAGTAAATACTTTTTTTTAATTTTATTATTTTTCCCTAACTAAGAGGGTGATGAAGAGGAGTTTGATTTACTACTTATAGTGGGTTTTTTAGCGGATTTTTATGATTGTCAGCTGTCACACACTAAAAGATGCTTTTTATTGCAAAAAATTGTTTTTGCGTCTCCACATTTTGAGAGCTATAATTTTTCTATATTTTGGTCCACAGAGTCATGTGAGGTCTTGTTTTTTGCAGGACGAGAAGACGTTTTTATTTCATTTTCGGGCACGTGACAATTTTTGATTGGTTTTTATTCCGATTTTTGTGAGGCAGAATGACCAAAGACCAGCAATTCATGAATTTGTCTTGTGGGGAAGGTGGGCGTTTATACAGTTCCACATTTGGTAAAATTGATAAAGCAGTTTTATTTTTCGGGTCAGTACAATTACAGCGATACCTCATTTATATCATTTTTTTTAATGTTTTGGCGCTTTTATACGATAAGAACTATTTTATATAAAAAATAATTATTTTTGCATCGCTTTATTCTGAGGACTATAACTTTATTTTTTCGCTGATGATGCTGTATTGCAGCTCGTTTTTTGCGGGACAAGGTGGCGTTTTCAGCGGTACCATGATTTTTTTATATCCCTCTTTTTGATCGCGTGTTATTTCACATTTTGTTTGGCGGTATGATAAAAAAGCGTTTTTTGCCTCGTTTTTGATTTTTTGACGGTGTTCACTGAAGGGGTTAACCAGTGGGACAGTTTTATAGGTTGGGTCTTATGGACACGGCGATACTAAATATGTGTACTTTTATTGTTTTCTTTATTTAGATAAAGATATGTATTTATTGGAACAATTTTTTTTCTGTAGTTAGGTTTTTCTTTTTACACATGTAAATATTTTTTACTTGTTTATTTTGTCCCAGGGGGGGACATGACTATATAGTGTCAGATCGCTGATCTGACACTTTGCAGTGCACTGTGTCAGATCGGCGATCTCACAGGCACTGCAGGAGGCTTGCTGGCACCTGCTCTGAGCAGGCACTTGCATGCCACCTCCCTGCAGGATCCAGAAGGACCCCGTGGCCATTTTGGATCTGGAGTCTGCAGGGAGGAGGAGGTAGGAGACCCTCCGGAGCAACGTGATCACATTGTGTTGCTCCGAGGGTCTCAGGGAAGCACGCAGGGAGCCCCCTCCCTGCGCGATGCTTCTCTATGCCCCCAGATTGCTGCGATCATGTTTGATCGCAGTGTTCCGGGGGTTAATGTGCCAGGAGCGGTCCGTGACCTCTCTTGGCACATAGTGCCAGATGTCAGCTGACACCCAGCCCCGATCAGCCGCATTCCCCCCGTGAGCGCGGCTGATTGATGATGGTGTACTATCCCATCAGTGGTCATACTTGCCCAAACCAACTCGACGGGATAGTACATCATATGTCAGAAAGGGGTAAAAGCAAAGTTCTTCCAGCAGCCGGGAGGGGGTGGGGCAGAGTACACAAAGTGGCTTAAAGGCATAGTACTCCCACAGGAGGAGGGTGCAGATTACAAATAGTGGCTTAGAGGCACAGTACTCCCACAAGCAGAGAGTACGGAGTACACACAGTGGCTTAATGGCACAGTACTCCCAAAGGCTGGAGGGCAGAGTAGTAGAAACTTAATGGATGAGTATTCCCAGATGGAGGGAGCACAGTACACACAGCAGCTTTAAGGCACAGTACTCTCACAGATATGGGTTGCAGAGTACACACAGCGGCTTAAATGCACAGTACCCACAGTGGATTAAAAGCACAGTACTCTCACAGCCAGATGGAGGGAAAAGTACACACAGCGGCATTTTGGCACAGTTCTCCCACAGATCTGGGTTGCAGAGTACACACATCGGCTTTTTTTCAGAGTGATCAGTCAGAATCAACCCCTCACTCCACATATGTCCTATCCCTACAGTAATTAGTGCATTATGGTGGTGGTACTTGTGATCCGGTGGTATTTGGCATGGCTGTGATGGCTCTGGAAGTGTCGACAGTCTAAAATCTTGTTGATTTGCTGTGCTACAGCCTTTCAACAAGCTTTATTAGTCTGATGAACAAGAACAGGAAACCAGACATACATTAAAAAGTCAGTGTTCGTGGTTCGGCACCAGACACTTGGTGTCCGGTACAGACCCCGAACTTTACTATTAGGGTTCACTCATCCCTATTCCTGACTCCACATACGGTAATCAGACTAAATCTCTGGATCAATGTCCTATTGATGTGCCATATTTGATCCTCATTTACTGAACTCTTGTGGAGTAATTTCAGTCAAAGCTCTGCAGTTTGTGCTGTAGACTTCTCTTTCCTACTAATTTGCAAATAACACTTTTTATCTTTACCTTTCTATAATGGAGCTGCAGACAATTGAGTGCAGCCATTCATCTATTTGCTATGTCAGTAGTTTTTGGTTATGCACCAGTTCAGACAAGATCGCTGTTCAGTCAGTTTACCATTATTTGCTATGTACTATTTTTTTTCTGACTTGAACGCCCCGCCCTTCACCATGCTGTGATTTTAATTACATCCAAACACATTTGGTTCCGACTGTCCTTTAAATACAGGCTTTACCATGACATTAGCCTGAGGTAAGTGTTCACATAGGCAGTCAGGTCAGGGATCTGGTTCCGACCTTCCTATAAATACAGGCTTTACCATGAAATTAGCCAGAGGGAAGGGAACGTAGCAACCTAGACTTGCGATGCTGCGCCCTCTGCTGGCATAACCTGAGATGAACTCGAGCGTGGGAATTTTTCTGAATATTTTCTCATGCTCGAGTTCATCTGAGGTTATGTCAGCAGGGAGCGCAGCACCACAAGTCTAGTTAGCTACGTTCCCCTGCTTTCCATTCCCCAGTTTTTACAGGCAGGGGCTGCATTAGCAGGCTCCTGCTTGTAAAATTATTTAACCCCTTCAGATGGATTTACAGCGTGGGACAAGACTGAACGACGGAAGGTATGGGATATTGTTGATTTTTTATTTTAACTTTGTTTCAGGTGACAAGGGTCTTCAATTGGATTGAGAGTATAATAAACTATTACAACACCCTGTGTCTTTATTTCAATAAAATACTTTTTCCTAATGTGTGTGTGTTTTATTAACCATTTACTACTATTGGATTAATAATGGATAGGTGACTTATTGACGCCTACCATTATTAACCTGGCTTAATGTCACCTTACAATAGCAAGGTGACATTAACCCGTTATTACCCCATATTCCACCACTACACGGGAGTGGGAAGAGAGAGGCTAAGTGCCAGAATAGGCGCATCTTACAAATATGCCTTTTCTGGGGTGGCTGGGATCAGATGTTTTTAGCAAGGGGGGTCCTATAACCATGGACCTTCTCTAGGCTATTAATATCTGCCCTCAGTCACTGGCTTTCCCACTCTGGCGGAGAAAATTGCGCGGGAGCCCACTCCAATTTTTCCGTGATTTAACCTTTTATTTTAATAGCTAGAGCCCCCAAATTTTGCACACAGACACTTGGAACATTATTAGTGAGGAATATGTTAAAAAATAAGGAAAATGAAATGGTTTACTGTATGTAAACCATGTCTCATATCCTGTCGGGTTTGGGAAGGAGATAGCAAAAGCCGGCAATTAAATTATTGGCTTTTAAGCTATCTACTGACATATATATATATATATATATATATATATATATATATATATATATATATACCTATTCTATGTGTAGACATTTATTTTAGCTATTCTATTCTAACCTGTCAGTGTGATTTTACTGTACGCCGGCTTTTCTATAGAACACCGATGCGTATTTCTCACAAGTCACACTGTTGGTCCGTGTGTAATCTGTATTTTTCTCGCCCCCATTGACTTTCATTGGCAGATTTTTTGAGCAATATGCTGACAAAAGCAGCATGCTGCGATTTTCTATGCCTGTAAAATATGGCAGAGAAATACACGGCAGATAGGAGCTGCCCCATAGAAAATCATTGGTCCGTGTGCAATGCGTAGTTTTTGCGCCTCTCATACGTCCATAAAAATCGCTAGTGCGACCCCAGACTAAGGCTGCCGTCACTCTAGCAGTATTTGGTCAGTATTTTACATCAGTATTTGTTAGCCAAAACCAGGAGTGGGTGATAAATGCAGAAGTGGTGCAGATGTTTCTATTATACTTTATCTCTAATTGTTCCACTCCTGGTTTTGGCTACAAATGCTGAGGTAAAATACTGACCACATACTGCTAGTGTGACGGCAGCCTAAGGGTTCGTGCACACAACCGATTTTCTTGTGCGATTGCTATCAGTTGTTTTCCATACCTATACTATTCTGTGGGACTGTGCACATGTCTGATTTTTTTCTCGGACATAGTCCATGGATAAAAGTCAGAGAAATGTCTGATTTTGACCCAAAGGTTGGATAAAAATCCACAATGTGGACCAATTGTCAATTTTTTTTCTTTCCACATCCAAGAAAAACTAATACCACTCTGATCTAAGTCTGGGCGAAATAATTGCACCATTTTTCTCGGATGTGCATAACACGGTCGTGTGACCCTAACCAAAGTCACATTTCCGGAAAGAATATAAATTCTTCTCTTGTCCCATCAGAATCTAGGGCTGAAGTTATAATTTCCCCCTCATGTTTTTAACTATGGCTGAGATTAATTGCTGTGTGAAAACACAAACTCAATACAAGCTCATTAAAAGGCCAGTGCACGAGGAACTGATTTCCATTATGGCAAAGAAAATACATTACAAGCCACTAAGCTGCTATATACAAGCAACATAAAAGTTATGTACATGAATGTTCTATGGATAATGCCCACCAGCTATATATTTTCTTAAGTGCTTGCTGTTTAAATTGCTTTTTTCAATCTTTTATTACATTACAGATTTGTCCTTCCTAAACTTATTTTTCAACCCCAAATATCCTAAAAGGTATTGCATGAGGTATGCATGCATGAAAAAATGTATTTGTCTATGCGATGTCTGAATTTATACAGTATAATCTGCCTGCAATGTTAGAAAAGTGCACACCTACACATACTTTGTCACTGGATTGCTGTTACTGATATCTCTGACAGATACCATCTATCGCCCATAGACTCCCTGAAAGAAACATTGGTTCATTAGAGTTTTTTTCAGTGGACAATGGAAAATTGTATTGAACTAATATCAAGACAAAATGTATAATGGTATAATATATAATAATTAGTGATGAAAGAGCACTAAAATGGTCGGGTGCTCATTGCTCGGGTCGAACAATTTGTAATACTCGGGTACTTGGCCAGAAAAACGAGTCCAATGTAAGTCTATAGGAGACCCGAGTATTTTTACCGCGATCCCCCCGGGGGGCCTTTTAAAGTCTAAAAACGTTTGAAAATGATGGAAACAGTGCTCACATGACATGGGAACATCATGGCAAATGTCCCTGGAAGCATTTTTGACTCCTAGGTCACAGCTGTAAACAATGTTGTCAGAGTTTCACACCATTTTTACAGGCATAGCAAAAAAAATTAAAAAAGGAAACCAAAATGGATTTTGCTGGGAAATATGTTAAGGAACATTCTTTCCAGGGTAATAACTTGTATATAAGACAAAATAACCAACCCAACCCCAGAGTTTTCAGATGGGAATTTTTTAAATAATTCCGCAACAATGGCCCTCTGGTACTGCACCATTTTAGTACACCTGTCTGCCTCTGGAACAAGAGATTGAAAGTTCCCCTTGTAGCATGGGTCTAAAAGTGTCACTACCCAGTAATGACTGTCACCCAAAATGTTTACAATACGAGGGTCACAGGAAAAGCAGGGCAACATAAAGTCAGCCATGCATGCCAGACTGGTAACAGGAAAGCCTTTCATGTCCTCAACAACAGGATGAGTGACCAAGGTGTCCTCCTCCCTGTCCTCAGGCCATCCATGCTGAACAGAAGGCATGACAGTTGTGCTTGTAGTACCAACTATACATCATGAAAGTAGCTCCTGTTCTTCCTCCCCTTCCTAATTGTCAACCAATCCACGTTGGGATGACATGAGGCTGGGCTGTGTGTAATCACCTTGCATGGTTCCTTGCTCCATGTCCTCATGCTCCACCTGCAATGCATCGTCTTTCATCGTGAGCAGAGAGCTTTTCAGAATGCAGAGAAGCGGGATGGTGATGCTAATTATGGTGTCATCGCTGCTCACCATCTTGGTGGAGTCCTCAAAGTTTTGCAGGATGGTACAGATGTCTGACATCCATGTCCACTCCTGTGGTCTTATGTGTGGAGTCTGAACTGAATAACGACAGCCTTGTTGATGCTGGTAGTCAAGATTAGAGTTGAGCGACTTTTACTTTTTTAGGATCGAGTCGGGTTTTGCAAAACCCGACTTTCTCAAAAGTAGGGTCGGGTGAAATCGGCCGATTATTGCGAAAAGTCGGGGGCCGACCGAAACACGAAAAACAAATGCAAGTCAATGGGGAATCAAAGTGAGTGAAGGACAGGAAAACACCTACAATGCCCATTTTAATGCCAAAAACATCAATTCGTATTACTGAAGCTTGTCAATCTTATTTTACTTTATAATAATAGTTAGGCATTGAAAACAGGGGCTCATTTGGCTAAAGTTGTGGGGGGGTAGGGCTGGCTCAAGATTTTCGTGGGCCCAGGAAACGCGGAATACATCACGGCGGTGGAGCAGGAGAGGTAAGTATTTCAACTTTGCAAGTGCTGTGATCCTGAGCAAGCAGGGGGGGGGGGCCACTAGTTGGCACTGGCACAGGGCCCCTCATAGTACGGTGGTGTGTTTGATGGCGGGCGGCGCCTCCCACTGCCAGAGACACTTTTGCGTACTATGAGGGGTCCTGTGCAAGTGCCAATGAGTATGCCACCGCACCTGATGAAGGAACCTGCACTTTCATCTGCATCTTCCTCTTTGCCCCCGTGTAAGGTGGTATAGTGTTGTGAACTCCGCTCTTGGGCTCCCTCCGGTGGTTGTAAGTGGCACTTTTGTGAGTTCTGCTCTTGGGCTCCCTCCGGTGGTTTTAAGTGGTATGGCTGCTCCTTGGATTTAGCAGTCTGCAGCTGCTTCCACTGATTGTCTTTCTGCTCAGCTATTTATGCCTGGCTCTTCCCTTCAGCCAGTGCCACTTGTCAATGGTTCCTGGTTGGATTCACATCTCTCTTGGATTTCCCTGATATCCTGACCAGTCCTGCAAAGTTAAGTCCTTGCTTTGCTCTTTTCTGTCCACATGTTGTGGAGTTATTCGTTCTGTGCATTCTATGTTTTGTCCAGCTTGTTAGTATGGATTAATTCAGTTAAGCTGTAAGCTCTGGGAAGCAGATTTACCCTCCACACCTTTAGTCAGGTGTGGAGATTTTTGTAAACTCTGTGTGGATTTTTGTAGTTTTTAATACTGACCGCACAGTAATCTATCCTGTCTTATCTATCTAGCTAGACTGGCCTCCTGTGCTACATCCTGGTTTCATTCTGTGTATGTCTTTTCCCTCTCCACTCACAGTCATTACTTGTGGTGGGCTATCTATCCTTTGGGGATTTTCTCTGAGGCAAGATAGTTTTCCTGTTTCTATCTTTAGGGGTAGTTAGTTCTCAGGCTGTGACGAGGTGCCTAGGGAGTGACAGGAGCATCCCACGGCTACTTCTAGTGTTATGTTGAGCTTAGGAACTGCGGTCAGTACAGGTACCACCTCCTTCAGAGCTCGTCCCATGTTGCTCCTAAACCACCAGTTCATAACAGTATAGTATGCGGGAAGGGGAACCTGACTTTGAAATTGGGGGTCATTTGGCTAAAGTTGTGGGGGGTGGGGCTGGTTCAAGTATTTAGTGGGCCCAGGTAATCTGGACTACCTCAGGGCAGTGGAGCAGGGAGAGGTAAGTATTTAAACTTTGCAAGTGCCGTGATTCTGAGAAAGCAGGGGGGGCCCACTTGTTGGCATTGGCACTGGCACAGGGCCCCTCAAAGTACGGCGGTGTGTTTGCACGGCGGGGGCGCCTCCCACCGGCAGCGACACTTTTTGCGTACTATGAGGGGCCCTGTGCCAGTGACGTCGCCAATGAGTATTCCCCCCCACCTGATGAAGGAACCTGCACTATCATCTGCACCTTCCTCTTTTCCCCGTGTAAGGTGTTATGGTATGCGGGAAGTGGAGCCTGACTTTCAGCAGGGTCACATTCTTGCTGTGTAGCGTGCACAGGGAATGTAGTGGTCTGGGTCAATGTACCAGCAGACTCATCTAGCAGTGGCTGGGCAATGGGCAGGATGAGGAGAAAACACAGATATAGGCCCAAGTAAGTAAGTAGGCTAAATGCAGTTCAAAATTGGTAAGAGGAGTACACAGGCGGCATAGCTTTGTTCAGTGGAGGACAACAGTAATAAATGGTTCAGACAGACTGAGTAGGCCTAAAATAAAAAAGTAGGCTAAATGCCGTTCAATATTGGTAACAGGAGTACACAGGCGGCATTGCTTTGTGCAGTGGAGGACAACTGAAATAAGTGGCTCAGACAGACTTAGCAGGCCTAAAATAAAAAAGTAGGCTAAATGCAGTTCAAAAATGGTAAGAGGAGTACACAGCTGGCATTGCTTTGTGCAGTGGAGGACAACTGTAATAAGTGGCTCAGACAGACTGAGTAGGCCTAAAATAAAAAAGTAGGCTAAATGCAGTTCAAAATTGGTAAGAGGAGTACACAGGCGGCATAGCTTTGTTCAGCGGAGGAGGACAACTGTAATGAGAGGCTGACACAGTTACTTGGCCCAAATAAGTAAGTAGGCTAAATGCAGTTCAAAATTGGTAGCAGGAGTACACAGGCGGCATTGGTTTGTTCAGTGGAGGACAACTGTAATAAGTGGCTCAGACAGACATAGTAGGCCTAAAATAAAAAAGCAGGCTAAATGCAGTTCAAAATTGGTAACAGGAGTACACAGCGGCATAGCTTTGTTCAGTGGAGGACAACTGTTATAAGTGGCTGACACAGTTAGTAGGCAAAAATAATAAAGTGGGCTAAATGTCTGCGAAAAAAATGTTGACAAATAAACTGGTGGCATAGCTAGGTACAGGAGTGGGCTCCTCTGCTGAGTAGCAGACAGTGGTAGTTGGTGCAAAGTATTAAGTGGTCTAAATGGAGGCCAGGGCCCCTGTATATTTTTACTATCATCTATCATTTCAACAAATTTGTATTGGCAGTGCCATTGAAGGATTTAACAGCACAGACTACACAGTGGTGGAGCAGGGAGAGGTAAGTTTTGCCAGTGGTAGAGCACTGTTCGAGCTGGGGTGGAACACTCTCTCGTGGGCGGCGGTACCCCTCATATTACGACAGTGTGTCTGACGTTGGTTGTGCACCACCACCATCAGAGACACTTCATTGTACTATGAGGGACCCTGTGCCAGTGCCGTCGCCCAAGAGTGGGCACACCCACCTGTCCAGGCAAACAGCACTCGCATGGGTGCTTATGCCAAGTGGTGACCACGGCCCTGTGGGGGGAGTCAGCCCATTTAGGGAGGTATAAAAATGGCCTATGGTGGACATTCAGCAGCTGCAAATTGAGGAATTGGAGCAGTCAGTAAGAGGAGGCCAAAAGCACGCCACCTCGTCCAGGAGAGTTCTCTGAGCAGACAATGGCTGACTGTCATCAAGGCTTACCTCCTCCTTGGCTGTAGATGCCTGCTCCTTGATGTGTGTCAAACTTTGCATCAGCAGACGCATTAGTGGGATGCTCATGCTTATGATGGCGTCGTCTGCACTTACCAGCGTGTGCATTCATCAAAACACTGAAGGACTTGACAGAGGTCTTGGAGCTTTGACCACTGCACACCAGACAACTCCATGTCTGCCATCCAACTTCCTGCCCGTGCATGTGTATCCTCCCACAAATAAATGACAGCACACCTCTGTTCGCGCAGCCTCTGAAGCATGTGCAGTGTGGAGTTCCACCTTGTTGCAACATCGATTATTAGGTGGTGCTGGGGAAGATTCAGCGATCGCTGTTGGTTCTGCATACGGCTGGAGTGTACGGGCGACCGGCGGATGTGCGAGCAAAGTCTTCGCACCTTCAGGAGCAGGGCTGGTAACTTCGGATAATTTTTCAGGAAGCACTGCACCACCAGGTTCAAGGTTTGAGCCAGGCAAGGTATGTGTTTCGGTTCTGAAAGGGCTATGGCAGCCATAAAATTCCTTTCGTTATCACTGACTACCTTGCCTGCCTCAAGATGTACACTGCCCAGCCATGACTGAGTTTCTTGCTGCAAGTACTCGGCCAGTACTTCCGCGGTGTGTCTGTTGTCGCCCAAACACTTCATTTGTAGCACAGCCTGCTGACGCTTACCACTAGCTGTTCCATAATGGGACACCTCGTGTGCAACACTGGCAGCTGCGGATGGAGTGGTCGTGCGACTGCGCTCTGTGGACGAGCTTTCACTTCTGGAGGAGGAGGAGGGTGGCAAACGCCTAAAGCAAACTGTTTCCTAGACCGTGGGCTAGGCAGAACTGTCTCACTATGGCTGTCCCCTGTGGACCCTGCATCCACCACATTAACCCAGTGCACCATGATGGACATGTAATGTCCCTGGCCATGCCTACTGATCCATGCATCTGTTGTCAGGTGCACCTTTCTACTGACTGATTGCCTCAGTGCATGGACAATGCCGTCTTTGACATGCAGGTGGAGGGCTGAGATGGCTTTTCTCACAAAGAAGTGTCGACTGGGTAGGTCATAGCGTGGTACTGCTTATGCCATCAGGGCTTTGAAAGCTTCACTTTCAACCAACCTGTAGGGCATCATCTCTAACGAGATTAGTCTAGCAATGTGGGCGTTCAAACCCTGTGTAAACGGATGACTTTCTTTTCCTAACGAGAGTCTCTTGTAGGGTGAGCAGGACTAGAGAAGTGCATATGGTGGAACTAGCGGGGGTGGTGGTGGACATGGCAGATTGAGAGAGGGTTGGTGATGGTATTCTTGATGTTGGCCTACCTACAGTGTTTCCTACCAATAACCTTGTGATTCCCTGACTGCTTTGGCCTTGCGACGATACCTCCACATTTGCTCCATTTGCTGCTGGTGGTGTCCTAACCGATGGGCTTACTGTGAGGGAAGCAATGTAGCGTTGCTGACTACCTTCATTCTGAGCAGGTGCACCAACGGTACTGGACGTTTGGTAGTTAGTCCAGCCTTGCAAGTGCATGGTGGGTAAATGTCTACACATTCACGTTGTGTTTAAATTTGGGAGATTCTTCCCTCTGCTAAAGGTCTTTGGGCACTTCTTACAGATAACTTTGCACTGATCATTCGGATCTTGGTTAAAAAATTCCCACACTGCACTCTTCCTACTATGGATTACCTTTTCAGGCATTGCACGCTGTGCTACTTTCTCCGGATGGCCACGCTGTCCTAAAACTGTTTTTGGTTTTGACAAACATTTTTGGCAAGATACGGGCCTGCCAGATGAAAGCAGTTGCGATGTAGATGGCTGCTGCGGATCATCCTCCTCCGCTTCCGAGCTACTGGCAGCGGCACCCTGTTCCCCCAATGGCTGCCAATCTGGGTCAACAACAGGGTCATCTATCACCTCCTTTTCAATGTCATGTGCACCATCCTCTGTGCTACCGTGTAAGGTGCTATAGTGTTCGTGACGGGGCACCATAGTCTCATCAGGGTCAGATTCAGGCTCAGTACACTGCGAGGGCAATGTAATGATCTGAGTCAATGGAACAGCATAATAATCTAGCTGTGGCTGTGCATCTGTGCACTCCATGTCAGATTCATCTTGTAATGGGCTTTTAACAATTTCCCTCTCTAACCCAGGCATGGTATGTGTAAAGAGCTCCATGGAGTAAGATGTAGTGTCGCCTGCCACATCCTTCACTTTTGGTTTGGGTGAAGGACACAAGGAAGCAACTTGTTCCTGACCGAGAGCATCCACTGACGACTCGCTGGTTTTAGATTTTGAACCTTCTGAAGAGGAGGCGAAAGAGCTAGAGGCTGAGTCAGAAAGGAAAACCAAAGCTTTAAAAGCTGTTTTCCTGCTCCCAGACCACCACCATCAGCACCAGCTGGCAACGACCGCCCACGGCCTCTTCCACCAGACTTCCTCATTTTTGGAAAAATCTAACCAAAATAACAACCATTATATGGCATTGTGAAACAAGGTAGAAGGTGTATATAAACTTGTGGAGAATTTAAATCTCCCTTTTTTTGGGGGGGGGAGACTGCAACAAAACTCAGGCGTAGTGTATTACGCTACACAATGTAAGTGGCAGAACGTGGCTGGAAGATGTACGACAAACTAACAGAACTGTGACGTAGATCCACTTAGTGCCAATTTAAATCTCCCTTTTTTGGGGGGGAGACTGCAACAAAACTCAGGCCCAGTGTATTACACTACACAATGTAAGTGGCAGAACGTGGCTGGAAGATGTACGACAAACTAACAGAACTGTGATGTAGATCCACTTAGTGCCAATTTAAATCTGCCTTTTTTGGGGGGGTGTTATGAACAGGTAATTCAGAACCACAATGGACATTGAAGTTCAGAGTACACAAAGTGACCTGACAATTACCAAAAACAAAGGACGAGCTCTGAGACGTGGAAACTCTGCTGACCGCAATCCCTAATCCTAACACACCACACTAGAGGTAGCCGTGGATTGCGCCCAACGCTCCCTATGCAACTCGGCACAGCCTGAGAAACTAACTAGCCCTGAAGATAGAAAAATAAGCCTACCTTGCCTCAGAGAAATTCCCCAAAGGAAAAGGCAGCCCCCCACATATAATGACTGTGAGTAAGATGAAAATACAAACACAGAGATGAAATAGATTTAGCAAAGTGAGGCCCGACTTACTGAATAGACCGAGGATAGGAAAGATAGCTTTGCGGTCAACACAAAAACCTACAAACAACCACGCAGAGGGGCAAAAAGACCCTCCGCACCGACTAACGGTACGGAGGTGCTCCCTCTGCGTCTCAGAGCTTCCAGCAAGCAAGAAAAACCAATATAGCAAGCTGGACAGAAAAAATAGCAAACAAAAATAACACAAGCAAAACTTAGCTATGCAGGATAGACAGGCCACAGGAACGATCCAGGAGGAAGCAAGACCAATACTAGAACATTGACTGGAGGCCAGGATCAAAGCACCAGGTGGAGTTAAATAGAGCAGCACCTAACGACTTAACCTCATCACCTGAGGAAGGAAACTCAGAAGTCGCAGTACCACTCTCATCCACCAAAGGAAGCTCATAGACAGAACCAGCCGAAGTACCACTCTCGACCACAGGAGGGAGCTTGGCCACAGAATTCACAACAGGGGGGAGACTGCAACAAAACTCAGGCCCAGTGTATTACACTACACAATGTAAGTGGCAAAACGTGGCTGGAAGATGTACGACAAACTAACAGAACTGTGACGTAGATCCACTTAGTGCCAATTTAAATCTCCCTTTTGTTTGGGGGAGACTGCAACAAAACTCAGGACCAGTGTATTACACTATACAATGTAAGTGGCAGAACGTGGCTGGAAGATATATCAAAAAATACAAGGGCTGTAGTACAATTTCAATCTCCTCCAATGATCTCAGGAAAAGTATGGCAGCAATAAAAAGGACTGCTGCACACAAAAGTGTGGACAAATAAACAAGAGAACTGTGCAGAAAGGAGCAACACGATTTTACAAACAGCAATGCAGCTATCAGGGAGCCTTATAAGGCAGCCTAATAAGCTACAGCGCTGATGCACAAAAATATAAACTCCACTGTCCCTGCAAAGAAAAGGTGGTGTTGAACAGTGGAAATCGCTACAGCACAAGCAGTTTCGGGGTTAATCTTCCCTCCCTAACTATATCCCTTCTTCTGATGCAGCTGCAGCAACCTCTCCCTATGCTAAGATCGGCAGAAGTAAGATGGCGGTCGGCGTGCACGCCCTTTTATAGGCCCTGTGACGCCACAGAAAGCAAGCCAAACACTGTCATGCCCTTCTCTAAGATGGTGGGGACCGAGACCTATGTCATCACGCTGCCCACACTCTGCATTCTCCTTCATTGGATGAGAAATGGCGCTGAAAATGTCATACGAAACGCGACTTTGGCACGCTGATCGCCGACCTCATGGCCGATCCCACACTAGGATCGGGTCGGGTTTCACGAAACCCGACTTTGCCGAAAGTCGGCGATTTTTCAATTTGTCCGATCCATTTCGCTCAACCCTAGTCAAGATTCCGCATGTCCTGGGTCAAAGCGACTGCTGGAGCAAAAGATGGAGGAGGTGATAAAGCAACTTGTGCAGGATAATATCCAGAAGAAACAGTTATGACAGCAGCAGCAGTGGCAGCAGCAGTACAAGCAACAAATTGAACTCCTAGGCGATCCATGGCAAGGCTACCCCACCGCTAAGACCAGACGATGACTCACATGTGAGGAAGACAGTAAGAAGAGCATTGCAAAATGATGACCTCAGCTAATCATGTTGAAGCATTCCTGACTCTTTTTCAAAAGGGTAGCATAAGGGGAGAAATTGGCTCTGGAGCAGTGGGCAGAGGTGATGGTGCCATATTTAACAGGGGAACTGTAGAAGGCCTATTATGACCTGACCTTGCAAGATGCAAAAGAGTATGCTAAGTTGAAGACTGAGATCTTGGCACGCTTAGGAGTAACTCAATGTCAGGGTGCAACAGGTGCACTTCCCGGTCCCAAATGTGTGACATCCTACACCCGATCCCAAAAATGGTTACAGCCTGAATCTTCCACCCCAGCACAGATGGTTGAAAGCGTTGTCATTGACTAGTTTACACATTCCCTTCTGAGGCCGGTGCAATCCTGGATTACCCAGGGAGATCTCCAGAAGGCTGATGAACTGTTGGGTGTGGTTGAAAGGTACCTGGTGGTTGAGAGTTCCTTTGGGAAGCAATGAGTCTTAGCATCTCCATATTGGGGCTCCCAAAGGCGGGTGGATACCGAAAAGAGGGGAACTAGAGCCACATCTGGGAGGTGTCCTTGAGCCCAGGAGGTGTCTGAGTTGTTGCCAAAAGCCCCATCCAATAACTTAATTTGTTGGAGATGCCACACCCCAGGTCAGATAACCGCCTGTTGCCCAATTACCACCGAGACAATGGACTATGGCATAGGATGTCGCTGCTCATATTTTGCATATCCTGTCTGCAGTGCTGTCCATCAACCAGGCAAGGGACTGCAGACATGTCCCGTATCAGTGAACGAAGTGCAAATGACTGGCCTGTTGGACTCAGGTAGTTTGGTAACCTTAGTAAGGGCCACAATTCCTCTTTGGCTAATTCCTAGGAAGATGGTGGGTGTCTGTAGTATCCATGAGGATGCTTAGGACTAAGCATTATTTTGGGACTTGTGGGAGAAAGGAAGGACACCTGGTGGCCCGGACAAAAGCCAGTTCCCCCCTTATGAAACCTTGTCGTAGGCCTCAGCTGATGGGTTTCCTTTTTGTGCTCCTGTTGGTGGTTTGGATGAGTCAGCATCCCCGGAGGCCAACATCCCTGTGTTGGAGGTGTCTGAGGGAAACTTTGGAACCTCTCAAATAAGAGGTTAAACTTTAAAAGGGCATTTAATAATTAATAATGTGATGGTACTTAATGGTGTTGCTCAAGAGCCAAGGGGTTTTGAAGGGGTGCTACTATACCAGGTCACCAAGATGAGTGGGGAGGCAATTGAGCAGTTACTGGTGCCATTGCCATACAGACGCAAAGTGTTACACATGCCCCATGCACATGTTTTAGGAAGTCATCTGGGCTTAGAAAAAAAAACAGGAATGCATCCTCCAGACTGGATCCTCTATTGAATGGACGTTTTACTTCAGGTTTTTTCTTTGTGCCGGAAAAGGCTTTTCTTTGATTGGTTTCCTGAGTGGTTTATACAATTTTAATAAACATGCCTGGACATTTTAAATATTAAATATTATATTAATAATATTAAATATTATATTTTATATTTACATTTTAGGAAAATATAAGCATAGAATATATGCAATGTGTACATATGTGTAGAATCACAAATTCTGATTTGAAGGGAATCTTCTGTTAGTAGGATTTCACATTCCAAACTATTTATATGAATATGTAGCTTATCAATGATAAGTACAGCAATATCTTTACATAGCTGGTCCTTTCCTATGTTACTAAAAAATCAGCATGAGCTCCAGGCCTGTATTGCCTCCTCCTGCTTCTTTGCCTGAAGTCACCCAGCATAAAGGCTGTCAGTCAAGAAGGAGGAGAAGGCGACATTGGAAGGGGAGTAGAGCTGATATGACAGAGGCTTCATTCCTTCATCCACATTTGCATATCAATCCAAATACTGATTCACCAGAAACAGAGAAATTAACTGGCAATGTAAAGGTAATGCTGAATTTGTTTTGAAAGAGATACATGCATATATAAATAGTTTGAGGGGTGAATCCTGCTGACAGACTTCCAATAATATCAATGATAATATATTTTATATTTATTTTTAAAAAAATATTGACTCATCCAAATTACCATAGCGATAACACAATTTCCAAAATTTTAGGCGATAGGTGACAAACCCCATTTTTTCCAGTGCTCTTTCTAGGTCAGTGATCACATATCTTAGAAATGACTAGACTGTGACTAGTTGCTTCCCCTGTGTTAGTCGGTCAATGAAATTGACTGAAAAGATACTGACCCCGCATTTAGCAGCTGGGACACAATTGTTACACATCAGGTAAACTCCACTGGCATTGAATTCACTCACCATGCAAATGATTTATCTGGAAGTTAAAACCCGCAAATACCCACTGTTACGTTTCATAGCACCGCTCTTTGATTTTATGCTGATGGTTCTGAAATTTTAATTGGAAATTTACCTGTTGAGTAATTCTGTTTGTTTTGTGTTCTGCTCCTATGACATACAATTTTCTAATTACTCACATGGCAGAGTCTCATTTCAATCCCGTCACCTGCAGAGTTATCTATTATCAGAATTTTAAGGTGTAATGAACATTAATTTAATATGGGTTTTTGTGTGAGCATAAATAGTACTGGTGCCAAAATATGCTGATTATTAAAGTTTCAATTTATAGTAACTTTTAAGTTAGCTGAAATGTATTTGTTCCCTTAGCACTTTCAATTACATTTTCTACTTCTAAGTACAACTAAAAATGTAAGTGATCATTATTTTAAAAAATAGGACATTGCTATCCATGGACAGTAAGGATACTGCATATTCCCTTCTAAATCCTCAGCAAATTAATTTTGGAACAAATCAGGCCAGACATATTACTTGAAGGAAGTATCACCAAGCTACGACTTGCCTATTTTGGACACATCATACGAAGAGAGCAATCACTGGAGAAGGACATCACAATTGGAAGAATAGAAGGAACAAGGCAAAGATGAAGATCAGCAACCCGATGACTTCCAAGTGGGTTCCTTAGATTGAGAATGGGTATCCGCACTTAGTGAGTGCCATCAGCCTTTTCCTTATGTGTCTGATCCCTCTACACTGACATCTCTTCAGATATTTGTAAACAGCTCTTAAGTTTCCGCTTGGCCTTCTTTGTGGGACATACTTTGCAGTCCACTCACCATCCTGGTAGCTCTTCTCTGAACTCTCTCCAATTTTTCAATGTCTTTTTTAAAATGAACTGGACACAGTATTCTAGATGCGGACTGAACAAGTAGGAGTAGAGGGCGATAATTACTTCTCGCGTTCTAGACTCTATGATTCTTTTAAGACATCCTAGAATTGTGTTTGCCTTTTTTGCTGCTGCATCACACTTTTGACTCATGTGAAGTTGGTGATCTATTAGTATATCCAAGTCTTTTTCACGTGCTGTTGCTTAGTTTTATTCCTCCCATTCTGTAGATATAATTTTTATTTTTCATGCACAGATGTAGAATCTTGCATTTCTCGCTGTAAAATACTGTTCTATTAGTAGCTGACCATTATTCAAGCTTATCTAGATCCTTCTCAATCTTTTCTTTGTCTTCTCCATTGTTATCCCTCCTAGCTTTGCATTGCATGCAAATTTAATCAGTTTACATTCAGATTCCTTATCTCGATCATTTATAAAAATGTTGAACAACACTGGGGCCAAGACAGAGCCTTGTGGTTCCCCACTTGAAACACTCTTCCAACTGGATGTACAACCATTTATTACCACTCTGAGTATGATCACTGAGCCAGTTATGAATCTACCTAGCCATAGCCTTGTCAATCTCATACTTGATCATTTTTTTCACAAAAGATGGTATGAGATACTTTATCAAATGCTTTGCTGAAGTCAAGATATACTATATCTACCACATTTTCCTGATCCACACAGTGATTCCATCAAATAACGAAATTAAATTAGTCTGATATGACTTGTTTGCTACAAACCCATACTGGCTAATTACTGTATTCTTATCCAAGTACTTAAATACATGCAGTTTAATAATTTGTTCAAAGATCTTTCCTGGTACAGAAGTAAGACTCAATGGCCTGCAATTTCCTGGTTCCATCTTCTTTCCTTTTTATAATAATAATAATAATAATAATTTTTATTTATATAGCGCCAACATATTCCGCAGCGCTTTACAAATTATAGAGGGGACTTGTACAGACAATAGACATTACAGCATAACAGAAATACAGTTCAAAACAGATACTAGGAGGAATGAGGGCCCTGCTCGCAAGCTTACAGACTATGAGGAAAAGGGGAGACATGAGAGGTGGATGGTAACAATTGCTTTAGTTATTCGGACCGGCCATAGTGTAAGGCTCGGGTGTTCATGTAAAGCTGCATGAACCAGTTAACTGCCTAAGTATGTAGCAGTACAGACACAAAGGCTATTAACTGCATAAAGTGTATGAGAACATGATGCGAGGAACCTGGTTTTTTTTTTTTTTTTTTTTTTATATATAAATAGGCCACACAGGGATCGTTAGGTTAATGCATTGAGGCGGTAGGCCAGTCTGAACAAGTGAGTTTTTAGGGTACGCTTAAAACTGTGGGGATTGGGGATTAATCGTATTAACCTGGGTAGTGCATTCCAAAGAATCGGCGCAGCACGTGTAAAGTCTTGGAGACGGGAGTGGGAGGTTCTGATTATTGAGGATGCTAACCTGAGGTCATTAGCGGAGCGGAGGGCACGGGAAGGGTGGTAGACTGAGACCAGAGAGGAGATGTAGGGTGGTGCAGAGCCATGGAGTGCTTTGTGGATGAGGGTAGTAGTTTTGTACTGGATTCTGGAGTGGATGGGTAACCAGTGTAATGACTGGCACAGGGTAGAGGCATCGGTGTAACGGTTGGTGAGGAATATGATCCTGGCAGCAGCATTCAGGACAGATTGGAGCGGGGAAAGTTTGGTAAGAGGGAGGCCGATTTTTTTGGCTTTTTTGAGGATAGGGACAATATTTGACCTTCTCAAATCCTTTATGACTTCTCCAGATTTCCAGGATTTTTCAAAGCTTCTGTCTAGTGGTTTTGCAATTTCCTCTGCTCTTTCAGTAAAAATCCTATAGTATCTTTGACTTTTCTTTTGCTTTGCAAGCCTCACTTCATTACTGGCTTCAGGTCTTCTGATGCTTGCCCTTCATTCCCTGCAAACAGCATTATATCCTTATTTATCCCCCTCTTTCAATTTAATATACATTTCTCTTTTCCTTTTTAACAAGTGATATAGTTCTGTGTTCGTTTATCCTGTTCTCTTTAAATGCTACCAATTCTTCCTTCTTTTTGAGATTGTTATCGATTGTGTAGTGAGGATTTCGTTTAGCAAAATCTCCTATCCTTCTTGGACAGTTCTGTCCTTTAGAACATCCAGCCATTGGACCTTTCTTTCTGAGTCCATAAGGCTATGTGCACACGTTCATGTTTTTTCGCGTTTTTTCTCATTTTTTCACTATAAAAATGCGAAATAAGCACTCACATTAAGCATCCTATTATTAGAATGCATTCCGCATTTTTTGTGCACATGCTGCATTTTTTTCTGTGGCGGAATCGCAATCCAGAAAAAAACGCAGCATGTTCATTCTTTGTGCGGATTCACAGGGATTCCGCACACATAAGAATGCATTGATCTGCTTACTTCACGCATGGGGCTATGCCCACCATACGAGAATTAAGCGGATCATGTGCGGATGGTACCCAGGGTGGAGGAGAGGAGACTCTCCTCCAGGCCCTGGGTACCATATAATTGTTAAAAAAAAGAATTAAAATAAAAAAATCATGATATTCTCACCTTCCGGCATCCCCCCGGCAGGCTTCCCGCTAGTCGCGATGCTCCGGTCCCAGTAATGCATTACAAAAGTGACTCGCGAGACCACTACGTCATCTGGGGTCATGCCGCAAAGGTTTATTTTGTAAAAAAAAAAAATTGTCACCTGCAGCAGGAGAATCATTTTTTGGAGAATAATACCAACATAATGTAACACAAAGCATGTAAAACCGTATGGATGAGTAATTGAATCAAGAATAATTTTACAACGCTTTTTGTGAGTGTTATATACCAACAAAATGTACCACAGACCGTGTATTGTACGGATGAGGACTTGAATCCAGAAACATTTTTCAATGCTTTTTGTTAATGTTAGATACCACCGAAATGTACCACAAACCATGTAATAAACTATGGGTGAGTAATTGAATCCAGAAGAAACATTTGAACGCTTTTTGGAAGTATTTCATAATAACTAAATGTACCGATGAGCACATAACACTATATGGGTGAGGAACTGAATCCAGAATTTTTTTATAAATGCTTTTTGGAAGTTTTATCTAACACAGAAAAATACCACAGGCACTACACATGTGGGGCAGGGATTTTAGTTTTGAATCTAGCAGCGTCAAATGCTTTACAAGTAATGAGCAGCCAGATATTGGAGTGATATCCGCATATCACAGAGCACATTCGCTCTTTTCTATCTATATACAATCGAAATGTAACATACAGCACATAATACTCTATGGATGACAAATTCAAGCCAGAAACAATTTTTAACTTTTTTTTGGAGTGTTATAGAGAGATGAGCAAACTTGTTCAGAAAATGTTTGCCAATCTCAATTTTGACATGATTATTGCATATTCGGATTCATGCTCCAATTCCCGAGCATTTATCCTCAAAATCGGCAAAATTCGGCCAAAACTCGGTAAATCATTGAGTTTTCACTAATGCTTTTGTTAGGACTTTGGTGCTGTATGATGAGTGTGGGAAGACGTGTTTGATGAGGGGAGGATGGTGGAGAGAGGTCAGAATAGCGTCGGACTGTTTTTAAAAAAAATTAACTTAATGTGTGGAGATTCGGGCAGCCAATCAGTGTGCAGAAACTATTGTGAGTGACTTATCTCGGTTAATACTGAGGGTCAGCTATCTCAGGACCTATTAACACTCCCTATCTTATCCTCTTATCATAGGGCATGATAGAAACCATAGGGTTAGCTGCCTGTCACGCTGCTGCTGCCGCCACCGCTCGCCGCATCCTCTCATACTTACCTGTCCTTGGCGTCCCGGCATGGCTCCTCCTCTGCAGCATCTTCCTTCCAGGTTCAGTTCTGCATGTGCGCAGTTCTAGCTTCCCTCCTGCGCTTCCTGCTCTGTCCTCTCTATCATCCTGGAGGACTCTCACCCGGAGGTAATGCGCAGCGCTGCTATGTATACCCGCCTCTTCCTCTCTCCTGTGCCTATGGTTGTTTGTGTATTCTATTGCCCTAGGCTGCCCATGGTCTCTGTGCATTTTTCGTGCTCTCTGACATTTGGTTTCTTTCTCCATTTTTCTAGCGCTCCATCCGTTCCTGTGTTCCTGCCTTGTTCCTGCCAGTCTCTCCATCTCTCCTGTACCCCATCCATTCCTATGTTCCTGCCTTGTTCCTACCAGCCCCTACGTCCGCAGTATCCTGCTGAGTCCTGAATCCCTGTGGTGTACCTGTCAGCTCCTGTGTCTCTGTGGTACTCCTGCCAGTCTCTGTGTCCTTGCATCTCCTGTGTTTCCTATTGGGTCCTAGCCACTTCCCTAGCCACTGTCACTCCCGTCAGCCTAGTGTTCCTTCTTTTCCGTCTTGCCCCCCAGCTCCCGTGGCGATAGTTCCTCACGGGCCTGCCCCTAACTCTCCCTGTATAGGGGGTGGTCCATCTAGTCAGCTCGTCCGTGAGGGGTTCGTTGCCGCGGTCCAGAGGGTCCACTTTTTCCACGCTTTAGCGTCACACTGCTGAGGAGCAGGGGCGCCATTATTGCTACATATAGGGTGCCATCCTCCACTGGCAGGCAGGAGTTGAGAATAGGACCCTTAGTAGGGCTGTGTTAGCTAATCTGTACTATTTATATTATTGATTGATTATCTATAAATATGTTTTTTGTCTGTTTAGGACAATTGTCCCTCCTGTTTTAATGAGTACCTAATAACGATATCCGTTTTTAGAGGTTTTCACAAGTTAGCCGTTTTTCTTTAAACCGCCTGTCCAGTCCTATTTTTGTATACAGTTTGAGCTGTTGCAAGAGGAATCAGGGCTCCCAGCACAGCAGGCTTACACCAGTCCCTCACCCACCTTGTCTTAATTTGCTGATCAATGTTTAAGATAGAAATGCTGGTCCAGCGGGGGAAAAAAGTATTTAGTCAGCCACAAATTGTGCAAGTTCTCCCACTTAAAAAGATGAGAGAGGCCTGTAAGGCTACTTTCACACAAGCGTTTTTTGCAAAACGTCGCAATGCGTCGTTTATGGGAAAAAACGCATCCTGCAAAGTTGTTTGCAGGATGCGTTTTTGCCCCGTAGATGAACATTAGCGACGCATTGCGATGCATGGACACACGTCGCAACCCACCTCCCCGCACCTTACAATGGGGGCAGCAGATGCGCAGGAAAAATGCATCCGCTGCCTCTGTTGTGCGGCGCATTCACTGCTAGCGTCGGAACCTCGGCCCGACGCACTGCGACGGGCTGAGTCCAACGCTAGTGTGAAAGTAGCCTAACTGATATCATCAGGTGATTTTCTGGATTTGTTTTCTAATTTTGTCTCTTATAATTGTGGTCTACCTATGATGTCATCTTTTTAAGTGGGAGAAGTTGCACAATTGTTGGCTGACTAAATACTTTTTTTCTCCACTGTATCATCAAAAACGTACCCCCGAACATGAAGTAGTGTTTTGGTGAGAAACTGAACCCAGCAACATTATTTTTACACTTTTTGGATTGTTATATATCATAAAAATGAACAAAAGACCATGTAATACTCTATTGCTGAAAAATTTAACCAAGCAAAATTTGTTAACAGTTTTCTTTTGAGTGTTATATATTACAAAACATGTACCCCAGACCACAGAATAGTGTATTGGCAAGTAATATAACCCAGCAAAATATTTAAACGCATTTTTGGGGTGTTATATATCCAAGAAATGTACCCCAGACCACATAAAAGTGTTTGGGTGAGAAGTGTAACCAAGCTAAATTTTTAAAAGCATTTTTTGACTTTTATATACCACCAAAATGTGACAGAAAGCATGTAATATTCTATGGATGAGTAATCTAATTGAGAAATCTTTTTCAAAGCTTTTTGTGAGTTTTACATACCACTCTAATTCAACAATAACTGTTTTAAACTGTATGGACGACTCATTGAAAAACAGTTCACGCAAAATTCCAGTGTCAATGTCTGCAGTGAAGAGGCGACTCCAGGATGCTGGACTTCAGGGCAGAGTGGCAAAGAAAAAGCCATATCTGAGACTGGCTAACAAAAGAAAAAGATTAATATGGGCAAAATAACACAGACATTGGACAGAGGAAGATTGGAAAAAAGGGTTATGGACAGATGAATCCAAGTTTGAGGTGTTTGGATCACACAGAAAAACATTTGTGAGATGCAGAAAAGCTGATAAGATGCTGGAAGAGTGTCTGATGCCATTTGTCAAGCATGGTGCAGGTAATGTGATGGTCTGGGGTTGCTTTGGTGCTGGTAAAGTGGGAGGTTTGTACAAGGTAAAATGGATATTGAATAAGGAAGGCTATCACTCCATTTTGCAACGCCATGCCATACCCTGTGGACAGCGCTTGATTGGAGCCAATTTCATCCTACAACAGGACAATGACCCAAAGCACACCTCCAAATTATGCAAGAACTATTTAGGGAAGAAGGAGGCAGCTGGTATTCTATCTGTAATGGAGTGGCCAGTGCAGTCACCAGACCTCAACCTCATTGAGCTGTTGTGTGAGCAGCTTGACCTTATGGTACGCAAAAAGTGCCCATCAAGCCAAACCAACTTGTGGGAGGGTCTTCTGGAAGAATGGGGGGAAATTTCTCCAGATTACCTCAGCAAATTAACTGCTAGAATGCCAAAGGTCTGCAATGCTGTAATTGCTGCAAAGGGAGCTGTTATGATCTGGTGGCCTAGGAGCAGCATGAGACGTACTCTGGAGAAGGTGGTACCTGTACTGACCGCAGACCCTGAACTTAGCAATGCAACTAGAAGTAGCCGTGGGATGTACCTAACACTCCCTAGACACCTCGACACAGCCTAAGAACTAACTTCCCCTAAAGATAGAAACGGGAAGACTATCTTGCCTCAGAGAAAATCCCCAAAGGATAGACAGCCCCCCACAAATATTGACTGTGAGAGGAGAGGGAAATGACATACGCAGACTGAAATCAGGATTTAGCAAAGGAGGCCTTCCTAGCTAAAAAGAAAGAATAGGACAGAGTACTATGCGGTCAGTATTAAAACACTAGAAAATATCCACCACAGAAAATACAAATCTCCACATCTGACTAAAGACATGGAGGGTATATCTGCATCTCCAGAGATACAGCTTGGCTGCAAAAAATCCCTACACAGACAAAGCTGGACAAGACAAAACATGTAAATGCACTGAACTATAAGGCCCACAGCATGTGGACAGCAAAAACAAAGCCAGAACTTATCTTTGTTGAAAAGAACAGCAAAACAGGAGAGACCAGGTAGGGATGTGAATCCTCCAAAAACAATGGGCAACTGGCACTGACTAAAGGATAAAGCAAGACTAAATAGCCCAGTCCAAATTGCAATAAGTGGACACACCTGATAAATGCTGCGATCCAAAGACAGCAGCACTACCACTCATAACCACCGGAGGGAGCCCAAGAGCAGAATTCACAACAGGGAGCATTCTTTGATGAAAGCAAAGTTTGAAGGAGAAAGTTATTTCAAATAAAAATCTTTTTTTCGAACCTTGTCAATGTCTGGACTAGATTTTAAATTCATTTAGCAACTCATTCGATTAATAAAAATATGAGTTTTCATGGAAAACACAAAATTGTCTGGGTGACCCTAAACTTTTGAATGGTAGTGTATGTAGTCATAAAGGCTTTGAGGAAAGTGCAAAGACAGACAAAACTTATAAGGAAGGTCATCCATAGATCCCTGAAAGGAAACAGCTGGTGCCCCTCATTCAAATATTTAATAAAAAAAACACTTTATAGGCTGCTGCCATTAGATGATGTGGAAAAGTGTGGGCTAATCCAGGCTTTGTTTTTATAAGAGTGAGCCTGTCAGCATTCTCAGTTGACAGGCGAAAGCACCTGCCTTGTATGAACCCCTGGTGGCACTAAAAACTCTCTCAGACAAGAAGCTAGTGACAGGGCTGCACAACACATCCAAGGTATAGAGAGACAGTTCATGCCAGGTGTCCAACTTTGAGACCCAATAGTTGAAAGTCACAGAAGAAGTAGGGAGTATGCAGGTTTGGTTGGCCAGATATTGCTTGACCATCTTTAAAAAAGTTTCCCTCCTTGTCAATACCCAGTAATCAGGCCCTGGATGCTGGGCTGGTGTCATGAAATTGGCCCATGCCTTTGACAGTGCACACTGACTCTGCTGTGTCTCTCCCTCACCTCTCCTGCTTGGTTGGGCAAGGAAGCTTGCCCCCTGCTGCTAGCGTTGTCTGATGGGAATTTTTTCAACATATTTTCCACAAGGAACTTCTAGTACAGCATCTTTTTGGAAGACCTATCCACCTCAGGAAGAAGAGATGCAAAGTTCTCCTTTGTAGCGTGGGTCTTGCAGGGTGAACAACCAGTACCCTTTTTTGCCAAAATGAAGGTAACGGGAAAGGCAGCGTTACATAAAGTCAGCCATATGAGCCAAGCTCCATACAGCCATCACTTCTCTGTCTCCGCCATGATGACGACTCTCCATCTCCTCTTCCCTATCTTCTTTCTCATTCCCATCCTCAGCCCATCTACATAGGAGAGACAAGACAAAAGGTGTGTGGTTACTAGCCTCTTTAGCGCTAGCCATCAGCTCCTGTTCCTTCTCAGCGTCCACATCCTCATTATTACACAATCTGTGCTGAGCAGATGAGATGAGGCTGGGCTGGGTACAATCTCTCTGTCTCATGTCTTCCGACACCCCAACCTCATCCGCATGCAAAGCTTCATGTTTAATTGTGAACAGCGACTGTTTAGGTAGGCAGAGAAGCTTGATCGCTGCATAGACTATCGAGTCATCACTGCTAACCATCTTTGTGGAGTCTTCAAAGTCTTTTGCGAACTGCACAAATGTCACATCCATGCCCACTCTTCAGATGTTATGTGCGGAGGCTAACCAGAATACTGACAGGTGTGTTGGAACTCGTGTGTGGAACCCCAGAGCGTGGTGATGTTGCACACCAGTCGGTCACCTGGGACTTGCATGCACTGCTGCAGCACTGCCAGAGCGATGGCAGCTGTAGCCGACTTGCAGAAACAGGCAATGAATCTAGTTAGGTTTACAGAAACCACAGAACAAACAAGTTGAGCACATGTGCCAAGCATGTTACGTGTGTGAGCTTGCCAAGCTTAACAGCCTTCACCAGGTTACGCCCATAATCATGCTTAGTTGGATGCTCAGCAGCAAAAACCACAGACCTGTCTTTAAGTAAATTTGTCACGGTGTACGGCTTGACTCCTAGACAAATTACCTTCAGCAAGCCCATTGCTGCTTCGCTGAAGCAGTGCTTCAGAGCTTCCAGCTTCCTGCTAATGTGTATGATTTGCTCTGTCATAGCACATTGGAGATGAAGGATAAGGAAGAGTAGGAAGTGGTGAGGAACTGCTGCAGAAGACGGAGGAAAACCTGAAGTAGGGTCAGCAATCCTCGGCGTCGGGAGCACATGTGCCATGTCAGGATGTGACTCGGCCCAAGCCTTTAACCTGTATATCCAGTGGGCTGTCAGGGAAGTGTAGCATCACTGGCCACAAGCTGTCCCTGTCCACGTGTCAGCTATAAAGTGGACAATTAGAGTAAGTGCATCAATAAGGGCACGTGCTGGTACAAGGCGCGGATTCCACACCGGAAAAAAAGTGGCGGCTGGGGACTGAGTACCGAGGGACGGCTGCCGCCATGAGTTGGCGGAAATCCTTTTTGTCAATAAGCTGAAATGGCAACATTTCCATGGCAAGTAGCCAGGAAACATGTCTTTTTAACTTTTGGGTCTGTGGGTGGTTGGCTGCACACTTTCTCTTTTGTTGAGGTTGAGGTAGGGACATCTGAATGCTGTGCTTGGATAAGGATTTGTAATTACCTGATGATGGCAAGTCAGAATGTGTAAGGATAGCTGCTGAGCTGGAGGCATCTGCACCAGTGTTTTGGACAGGGGATTGGGAAGCACCTAACATACGGGAAGAGGTAGTAGTGTCACAAAATGGTACCAATCATGGACCCAGGTGTTTGACTCACCGAGTTGAGAGCTAAGATGATATGTGCCTGACCATGCTGATTGTGGTTAGGTCCTTAGTGGTCATGCCCCTATTGATCTTGGCATGGTACAGGTTACAAATGGCCATTTTGTTTGTTTTAGAACGTTCTTTGAAGAAGTCCCAGATTGAGGAACACCTAACTCTTTGATGGAGAAATTCAGGAGTGTTGGTGCTCTGCAGAACAGTTGCCTGCCTTCTACCTCTGGTCATCTCACTGCCTTTTTCCTGTCTAATTTGGTGCTGCTGATCCCTCTCCATCAGCGCTGCTGGCCTCGCTCTGCAAGTCAGCGTCACAGTTTCGGTCGGTGACTTTATCTTCCACCCTGCGTATGCCACCCCAGCACCTTGGTCCTCTTGACTTTGTGACTTAACAACAACAAGACGTAGCGGCAACTATATGTCATAATCTTCCTCCTTAGCCAAAATTTTCCATTCCTCACTGAGATCTTCTTGTGGATGTGGCGGCTTTAAGTGTTGTACATCAATAAACAGCATGTCCTCCTGTCCCTCTTGGAACATGCAGGCTGAGTATCCTAGTGTGTAATCATTAGTCCCCTGGGATGCAACATCGTGGGAGGAAAGAGGATCAGGGTGAGGATTAAATGATCCAGGAGGAGGCTGGTGAGACTGGACTGTATGGAAGAATGTAGTGGTGTTGCCAAGCCTGCTGGAAGCATTAGCTGCTATCCAACCGGCAACCTGTTCTCATTGCTCTAGCTTCAGAAGTGGTACTGTGCCCCCCTGCAAAGTGGGACAGGAACCTATGTGTCATGGATGGGCCTGTTTCTTATGCTCCAGCAACAGGCATAGTTGCACTTGTTACATATCCTTGGCAAAAATTGGTCACCGGCGGCACTCAAAGCATTTTTGGGAGTTTAATATTACAGTAATATAACAGAAAGAATACAAAAGTGTATAGTTGACAATCAAATTCAATTCAGAAAAATGTTTTGATGCTTTTTAGGAGTGTTATACATCATGGAAATGTACCTCAGACTATGATACACTTTATGGCTAAGAAATGTAATCTATCTAAGGGAAACGCTCAGCAGGATTGTGCTACGTAACCTACAGACAGTGTCAGGCTGGCGCCGTTATACTGATTGAAATGATACCTTGGTTGATGAAATCCATCTTGTGGTTGTTGTTTAATCTTTATTTTCAGTTTTCAGTTAATGAGATTCTCGTACTCTGGGGTGGGCCTGTGGGGGGCTTTATGTGGTGCTCTGCTTACATATTCATCTGTATGGCTTATGACTAGTGTTGAGCGATTGTCTTGTTGAGTTGTTGTGTTGAGCGATGGGAGTGTTGTCCCATTGACTTATATTGGTATCGGGTATCGGTATCGGCGATATCCGATGTTTTTCGGATATCGGCCAATACCGATACCCGATACCAATATAAGTCAATGGGACACAAATATCAAAAGTGATCCTGGAATGGTTCCCAGGGTCTGAAGGAGAGGAAACTCTCCTTCAGGCCCTGGGATCCATATTCATGTAAAAAATAAAGAATAAAAACAAAAAATATGGATATACTCACCCCTCCGGCGGACCCTGGACCTTATCGGTGTAACCGGCAGCCTCCGTTCCTAAGAATGCAGGGTGAAGGACCTTCGATGACATCGCGGCTTGTGATTGGTCGCGTGACCGCTCATGTGACCGCTCACACGACCAATCACAAGCCGCGACGTCATCGCAGGTCCTTCACTCGCTCATTCTTAGGAACGGAGGCTGCTGGTTGCAGTGGTTACAACCAGGGCGCGTCCGAGGGTGAGTATATTCATATTTTTTATTTTTATTCTTTATTTTACACATGAATATTCATCCCGATCCCGATTCCCGATATCGCAAAAATATCGGAACTCGGCATCGGAATTCCGATACCGCAAATATCGGCCGATACCCGATACTTGCGGTATCGGAATCCTCAACACTACTTATGACAGGTCCCTGATCCCTCAGTGACCTAATTCCTATTTTACATACTGAATATGTTTTGAAAAAAAATCACAATCAGCAGGCAGGTGGCGCCTGCCCTGTAGCATGATCACAAGTATAATGTCCATTTAATTAGTTTATTTGGTGATAGAAATTTATTCAGAAAAAACAATCTCTTTCAAAATAACGATGGTTAGGCCTGTGCAGTGGCACCTATCAGCGATCTGAAAGTCTGTAGATTACTCAGCACAATCTTGCTGACATGTTCCCTTTATCTCTTTGTGGGAGTGTTATATTTAACAGGAATGTACCACAGGCCATGTCACTAGGAGATTTAGATTGAAACCCCAAAGTAAGTGGTCAGCGTAGTGCACCGGATAAATTTGACCCTTATGGTTATGTAAAATGTTCCCAATAAAAGCTTTAACTAAATCTACAAAAAAACTCTACACTCAAGTCCGTCATCTGTCAATGGAAATATAGGGGCTTCCACATTACTTTGGAAAAGCGACATGACTCCTTGCCGCTTCAAAAGAAGTTCAGCAAATTCTGTGCTCTCAAATCCAAATGTCCCTCTCCCATTTAATCCCCACAGTGTGCCTAAACCACGTTTACAGACCAGGTTTGGCATTTCTGTAGCGATGAGATCCCTTCTAATTTACGGGTGCGTGTCTCCAGAAGCATGAGCTAGGCACAATGTACTAGTCACTACAACGTACTGGTCACTACAATGTACTGATCACTACAATGGCAGTTTATAACATTAACTGTTGCATGTTTCTGGAAAACCACCATGGAGTCAAAATCATCACTACACCTGTAGATAAATAAAAATAAAATAAAATATGCACTCCAGGAGACAAACAGCACTCAATCCCTCCCAAATCTCGCTGGCCAAGCAGTACTTTACAGCCACAAACGGGGTATTTCTACATTCAGCAGAAATTGTGGGACACATTTTGGTCCCATTTTTACAAATTTCTCCTTGTGATAATGTAAATTCTGGGGCCTAAACAAAATTTTGGTGGTAAAAATGTAATTATTTTTTCTTCACTGTCCAATGATTTAAAATTCTGTCACCCATCTGTGGTATCAATGCGATCACTGCAACCCTAGATTAATTCATCCAGAGGTGTAGTTTGTAAAATGGGGTAGCTCATGAGGACTCCTGCTGTTCCAGCAAACCATAAAAGAATATGGTGCTCCTTCCCTTCTGAGCTTTTCACTGTGCCTTTAACCCCTTCACCCCGAAGCCTGTTTTCAACCTCCTGACCAGGCAATTTTTTTCAATTCTGACCACTGTCACTTCATGAGGTCATAACTCTGAAATGCTTCAACGGATCCTAGTAATTCTGAGAATATTTTCTCATGACATATTGTACTTTATGATAGTGGTAAAATTTCTTAGATATGACTTGGGTTTTTTGTAAAAAAAATTGAAGTTTGGCAAAAATTTTGAAAATTTTGCAATTTTTAAACTTTTAGTTTTTATGCTCTTAAATTAGAGAGTCATATCATACAAAATAGTTAATAAATAACATTACCCACATGTCTGCTTTACATTAGCACAATTTTGGAAACATAATTTTTTTGTTACTAAGTTATAAGGGTTAAAAGTTGACCAGCGATTTGTCATTTTTACAACAAAATTTGCAATACCATTTTTTTAGGGACCACCTCACACTTGAAGTGACTTTAAGGGGCCCATATGACAGAAAATGCCCAAAAGTGACACCATTCTAAATACAGCACCCCTCAAGGTACTCAAAAACACATTCAAGAAGTTTATTAACCCTTCTGGTGCTTCACAGGAATTTTTGGAATGTTTAAAAAAAATTGAACATTTAACTTTTTTTCACAAAATTTTTATTCAGATCTAATTTGTTTTATTTTACCAAGGGTAACAGGAGAAATTGGTCCCCAAAAGTTGTTTTGCAATTTGTCCTGAGTATGCTGATACCCCATATGTGGGGGTAAACCACTGTTTGGGCGCATGGTAGAGCTCGGAAGGGAAGGAGCGCCGTTTGACTTTTCAATGCAAAATTGGCTGGAATTGAGATCGGACACCATGATGCGTTTAGAGAGCCCCTGATGTGCCAAAACAGTGGAAATTCCCCAAAAGTGACCCCATTTTGGAAAGTAGTCTCCATAAGGAACTTATCTAGATGTGTGGTGAGCACTTTGAACCCCCAATTGTTTCACTAAAGTTTAGAATGTATAGCCGTGAAAATTAAAAAATCATTTTTTTTCCACAAAATGATTTTTAGCCAGCAATCTTTAATTTTCCCATGGGTAACAGGAGAAATTGGACCCCAAACGTTGTTGTCCAATTTATTCTGAGTATGCTGATACCCCACTTGTTGGGATAAACCACCGTTTGGGCGCATGGCAGAGCTCAGAAGGGAAAGAGCACTGTTTTGGATTGAAGACCTTGATGGAATGGTCTGCTGGCGTCACGTTGCATTTGCAGAGCTCCTGATATGCCTAAACAGTAGAAACCCCCACAAGTGATCCCATATTGGAAACTAGACCCCCCAAGGAACTTATCTAGATGTGTTGTGAGATCTTTCAACCTCCAAGTGTTTCGCTAAAGTTTATAACGCAGAGCCGTGAAAATAAAAACTATATTTTTTTCCACGAAAATGATATTTTAGCCCCCAATTTTTTATTTTCACAAGGGTAACAGGAGAAATTGGACTGCAAAAGTTGTTGTCCTATTTGTCCTTAGTTCGCTGATACCCATATATGGGGGGAACCACTGTTTGGGCGCACGGCAGAGCTCAGAAGGGAAGGAGAACCATTTTACTTTTTCAACGCAGAATTGGTCTAGAATTGAGATCGGATGCCATGTCACATTTGGAGAGCCCTGATGTGCCTAAACAGTGGAAACCCCCCCAATTCTAACTCCAACCCTAACCCCAATGCACCCCTAAGCCTAATCCCAACCATAACCCTAGCCACACCCCTAACCTGAGCACACCCTTAACCCTAATCCCAACCCTAACCCTGACCACACCCCTAACCCCAACACACCCCTAACCCTAATACCAGCCCTAATCTCAACCCTAGCCATAACCCTAACCACACCCCTAACCCTGACACACCCCTAACCCTAATCCCAACCCTAACCCCAACCGTAATCATAATCCAAACCCTAACTTTAGCCCCAACCCTAACCCTAACTTTAGCCCCAACTCTAACCCTAACTTTAGCCCCAACCCTAACCTAACTGTATCCCCAACCGTAACTTTAGCCCCAACCTAGCCTTAACGTTAGCCCCTACCCTAACCCTAACATTAGCCCCAGCCCTAACCCTAACCCTAATAGGAAAATGGAAATAAATAAATTTTTTTAAATTTTATTATTTTTACCTAACTAAGGGGGTGATAAAGAGGGGTTTGGTTTACTATTTATAGCGGGTTTTTATAGCGGGTTTTTGTTTGGCAGCTGTCACATGCTATTAGATGTTTTTTATTGCAAAAAATAGTTTTTGCATCGCCATATTTTGAGAGCTATAATTCATCCATATTTTGGCCCACAGAGTCATGTGAGGTCCTGTTTTTTGCAGGGCACATGACATATTTTGATCGCTTTTTATTCTGATTTTTGGGAGGCAGAATGAACAAAAACCAGCAATTCCTGAATTTCTTTTAGAGGGGGCGCTTATACCATTCCGCGTGTGGTAAAATTGATAAAGCAGCTTTATTCTTTGGGTTAGTACGATTACAACGATACCTCATTTATATAATTTTTTTACGTTTTGGAGCTTTTACACAATAAAAACTATTTTACATAAAAAATATTTGTTTTTGCATTGCTTTATTCTGAGGATCATAACTTTTTATTTTTCTGCTGATGATCCTGTATGGTGGCCTTTTTTTTTGCGGGACAAGATGATGTCTTTAGCCGTACCATGTTTATTTATATCTGTCTTTTTGATCACATATTATTGCACTTTTTGTTCAGCAGTATGATGATATAGCATTGTTTTTTGCCTCGTTTTTTATTTATTTTTTTGCGGTGTTCACTGAAGGGGTTAACTAGTGGGATAGTTTTATAGAGCGGGTCGTTACGGACGCGGCGATACCAAATATGTGTACTTTTATTGTTTTTATTTACATAAATAAATGGATTTATTGGAAAATATTTTTTTTTCTTTATTTGTTTTTTTTTGTTTTTTTACTTTATTACATTGTCCCAGGGTGGGACATCACTATATTAAATCAGATCGCTGATCTGACACTTTGCATAGCACTGTGTCAGATCAGTGATCTGACAGGCAGTGCAGGAGGCTTTCCGGCGCCTGTTCTCAGCAGGCACCAGGAAGCCACCTCACTTTAGGACCCAGAAGGAACCCCGTGGACCTGGGGACCACTTGGAGAAGACCGGAACAGTGCTATCGCATCGCTTTGGTCCTGTGGGAGAGCACAGGGAGCCCCGTCCCTGCGCGATGCCCCTCTATGTCGCTGTCACTACTGACAGCGGCATCAGAGGGGTTAAATGCCCACGATCGGTGCTTGCACCGATCATGAGCATTGCTTCGGGGTGTTAGCTGTCACATACAGCTGACACCCGCACGCGATCACCGCGGTGCTCACCGTGAGACCGCGCGATCATGCCGCTGTACTAGTACTGCAGTTTACGGGAACTCATTTCGCTCAGAGCAGTACTAGTACGGTGCATGTCGGGAAGGGGTTAAAGCTTTTCCCCTTTACATATAGGGCATTGCCACACTCAGGAGAAATTTTTACAACAAACTGAGGTCCATTGTTTCCTATTAGCCCTTAGAAAAATTAAAAATTTGGGGCTAAAACAACATTTTAATGGTAAAAATGTAATTATTCTTTCTTTGCCGCCCAAACGCATAAATTTCAGTGGTGCACATGTAGTGTCAATATTATCACTGCACCCCTCCATGAATTAACTGGGGAGTGTAGTATGTAAAATGAGGTTATAATTATGAATTATGTCAGGTTTTGTTTTTTTCTGTCATATAGGCACCCAAAGTCACTTCGAACGCAATGTCCCGAAAAAATAGTTTAGTAAATTTGGTGGATAAATTAGAAATCGCTGGGCAACTTTTAACCCTCATAAATTGCTAACAAAAAAATGTTTCAAAAATAGGGCCAATGTAAAGTATACATGTGGAAAATGTTACTTACAGTATTATCTATTTTGAATGACATTATGTTAGGGTTGGCGGAAGGCACCGAGTATATATATATGTATTAATAGGTGTGTTCGACCCCCGGGTCCACCGTGCAGGAGAGGAACCTGCTGCTGGCAAATGGCAGTGCTATATGGCAGTATAAGCAAACTCTGTTAACTCCACAGATTCGCTAGAAACAAGATGCTGTGCTCTGTTAACCTCACAGAGGTACAAAGCTACCAAACAGAGGAAAACTGTGGTCATGCAGTCAGAGAAACAGGCAAACAACTCCTCACCGGAGGTGCTGGTATTCTAGCGGCTTCTTTCAGCCAAGGCCCTGAATACACACATACAAACTCCTCACTGGAGGTGCCGATATTCTAGGGGCTTATTTCAGCCAAACCCTAACCACATCCAGACATGACCACACTGGCGCTGAGATCATAGACTTTGGTTTGATACCAATCTTTTATAGCTGTAGCAGACAAGGACCTTCCAAGTGGTCCAATAGGAGCTTCTACAGGGCCTGAGCGTGTGACCCCTGACCTCCAATGACAGGTCCTCCTGTGGGCATGCTCAGTGTGTGCAAAGCGGGACTACAAAAGCAGAACCTGGAAAGGCAGCAGTAACCCTTTGCACAGTATCAGGCTGAGCGAGACGCTGGGACCAACATCTCTGTTGAGCAGGCTCCACTGCGGCTGAAGCAGAATGGGAGACCGCAGCACACATGGCTCGAGATTCCCCCTGTGAAGTGGCGGGAACTCGACTCCCAACATTAACCCCCCTCCCAGGGCCCCCCTCCTTGGGCCTCGCTACGCTCAAAGGCTGCAATGAGCAGCGGAGCCCGAATGTGCTCCACAGGTTCCCAGATTCTGTCCTCCGGGCCATGACCCTTCCAGTCCACCAGATAATATTTCTTGCCACGTATCACCTTGCACCCCACGATAAAGTTCACCTCAAACTCATCCGTGGATGAACCCGATGTCCCAGCAGATGACTCGGAAAACCAGGACAAATAGACGGGCTTAAAAAGGGAAACGCGAAAGGTGTCGGTGATACCAAGGTGCGGAGGAATAGCCAAATGGTAGACTACAGGGTTGACCTGTTCCAGAACCTTGAAAGGGCCTATGTAGTGAGGCGCAAACTTAGTGGACTCAACTCGCAGCCTGATGTAACGGGGGAAGACCCACACTAAGTTGCCAGAAGCAAAGGTCGGAGCGGGGCGCGGTGTGCATCAGCAGAAACCCTCATTCTCTCCTTGGAGGCCCGGATGGCATCCTGTGTGCGGTCCCAAATGTCACGTGCCTCCACCATCTAGTCTGCCACCCTAGAATCAGTGGATGACACGGGCATGGGCACAGGAACACCCAGATGCTGGCCGTAATTAAGGAGAAAAGGAGTCTGCCCGGAAGAGTCGGCTTCGGCGTTGTTCAAAGCAAATTCTGCCCAAGGTAGCAAAGATGCCCAGTCATCCTGCCTGGCGGAGACAAAATGTCGTAAGTATGTGACCAGAGTCTGGTTGGCCCTCTCTACCAACCCATTCGTCTCAGGATGGTATTCAGAGGAGAGATTCATCTCAATGCTGAGTAAAATACAGAGTTCTCTCCAGAACCAAGACGCAAACTGAGGACCTTGGTCACAGACAATTTTGTCAGGCATGCCATGTAAACGGAAAACATGTTTGACGAACAACGCAGCTAAAGCCTGTGCAGAAGGTAACCGTGACAGCGGAACCAAGTGCACCATCTTAGAAAAATGGTCGGTTACTACCCAGATAAGTGTACATCTACGAGACTTGGTTAAGCCTACCACGAAGTCCATCCTGACCATCTCCCAAGGCCTGTCTGCCACCGACAGGGGGAAAGTTGCCCAGTAGGCCGTTGCCGAGGAGACTGATTCTTGGCGCAGGAGACACACGCCCGAATATAGTCCTCGATGTCAAGAGCCATATGCGGCCACAAGTACTTCCTCGCCAAGAGCTCAGATGTCCTCTTGGTCCCAAAATGTCCACCCACCCTGGATGAGTGAGCCCAACAGAGAACCTCCGGTCGCAAATTAGATGGAACGAAAGTCTTGCATGGGGGCACAGACTCTAGCAAAACCAGAGCCACAGTTCTCAGGCTCTCTGAAGGGACAATAAGCTGAGGCTCCTCCTCCTCTGATGACACTACAGAGCGAGATAGAGCGTCGGCATGAACATTCTTCTCCCCGGAAAGAAAATTGAGGGTGAAATGGAACCGGGAGAAGAACAGTGACCATTTAGCCTGGCGAGAATTTAGCCTCTGGGCTGTCTGTAAATACACTAAGTTCTTGTGGTCTGTGAAAAAAAAAAAAAGCGAGCTCCCTCCAGGAGGTGTCTCCACTCTCAGAAAGCCAACTTCATAGCTAGCAACTCCCTGTCCCCGATGGAATAATTCCTCTCCGCTGGTAAAAAGGTCTTGGAGAAGAAGAAGCAAGGATGCTTCCGACCTTGAGCATCCTTGTGGAAGAGGACTGCTCCAGCACCAACGGATGAGGCATCCACCTCCATAATAAATGGCTTATCTACATCGTGGCGATGTAGGATGGGAGCGCTAGTGAAGTGTGACTTAATCGAGAGAAAGCCCTTGGAGACCTCCTCCGACCACAACTTGGGATTTGCTCCCTTCTTGGTGAGGGCAACCAAGGGAGCTACCAAAGTTGAGAAGTGGGGAATGAACTGGCGATAGTAATTAATGAACCCCATAAAGCGCTGCACCACTTTGAGAGAATGGGGTTCCTGCCAGTCCATCACAGCCTGTAGCTTGGCAGTATCCATAGCCAATCCCTGGGCAGAGATGATATAGCCATGAAAAGGCAAGGACTCCTGCTCAAACACACACTTCTCCAAGTTGGCATAGAGGGAGATAGCCTGTAGGAGGTCGAAGACCTTGCAAACCTCTCTCGGGTGGGAGTCAATATCTGGAGAGTAGATGAGAATATCATCCAGATAAACTACGACCGAGGTGGAAAGCATATCCCGGAACATGTCATTTACAAAGTCTTGGAAAATGGCTGGGGCATTAAAGAGCCCGAAGGGCATCACCAGATATTCATAGTGCCCATCCCTGGTGTTAAAAGCCATCTTCCATTCGTCCCCCTCACGGATGTGAATCAGGTTGTAAGCACCCCGCAGATCTAATTTAGTAAATACCCTTGCTCCCCGTAGCCTATCAAAAAGCTCAGATATCAGGGGTAGTGGGTACTTATTCTTAACGGTGATGGTGTTAAGACCCCTGCAGTCTAAGCATGGACGCAGTTCTCCACATTTCTTCTGTACAAAGAAGAACCCAGCCCCTGCAAGTGACACTGACTTCCTAATGAATCCTCTTGCCAGATTCTAGCGGATATACTGTGACATTGCCTCCGTCTCCGGGAGAGTCAGCGGATAGACTCAACCCCGGGCAGGCTCAGCACCAGGCAAGAGGTCAATAGGACAGTCATAGGGGCGGTGACGTGGAAGGGTCTCCGCAGCCCTTTGGAGAACACATCAGCATAGGGCCAATATTGCTTGGGGAGAGAGGATAGATCTACGGGTACCTCAGTTGTAGCAACCTGAATGCTTTCCCTCTGACATCTACCCCCACAAGATTCACGCCATCCTAAAATTCTGCCTGTGGACCACTCGATATGAGCAGAGTGATACTGAAGCCAAGGCATCCCTAACAGAAACTCATCAATTCCCTCAGGAATGATGAGCAGAGATATAATCTCCTGATGAGATAGCGACAAGGACAGAGAGAAAGGGATGGTCTGGTGTGTTGTCTGTGAGGGCAGTGTCGACCCACTCACCACTCGTACAGTTACTGGTTAAGCTAGCATTACCAGGGGTATTGCGTGATGTTGGGTGAAGGCAGAAGTCATAAAATTGCCCTCCCCCCAGAATCCACGCAGAGCTCTACCAAGTGAGTGAATGAGCCTATTGTAATTGTCCTCTTAAAGGACAATTTTGAAGCAAATGTTGCTGTGTCTATTGTACCTCCACCTACTACCACTAGACGCTGAAGTTTCCTCGACAGCTGTGAACATCTGGTGGCAAGATGTCCTGACTGTTGGCAAACATGACAGACCTTGAGTGTATGAGCGGTTCGGGACTTAGATCCCACTCGTGACACTTCCATGGCCTCATGTGACTCAGGGACCAGGAGATTCCAAAGATGTGGCAAAGGTGGGAGCAAGCCGAAATCTCTGCCTACACTGGGCCCACTCTAACCTCCGCTCATGAAAATGGAGGTCAATACGGGCAGACACAGCTATTAACTCCTCCAGTGTGGTGGGAATCTCCCTTGAGGCCAGAGCGTCCTTCACGTGGTCAGCCAGCCCCCTCCAAAATATCAGAATAAGGGCTTTATCTGACCACTCCAGCTCAGATGCTAGGGTGCGGAAGTGGATGGCAAAATGGCTGACCAAGGACGAGCCTTGTGTCAATGCCAACAGTTGGAGCGCTGTATCATGGGTGACTCGAAGCCTTAACAATACCTGTTTCAGAGTGCTCAGGAACAGCGGAGCACTCTGCACCACATGATCGCCACTATCCCACAGCGGCGTAGCCCACTCCAATGCCCTGTCTGACAGGAGAGACACAGTAAATGACACCTTTGCCCGCTCTGTGGGGAAACGTGCGGCCAGGAGCTCGAGGTGTTTAGAGCACTTTCTCACGAAACCCCTACAAGATTTACTATCACCAGAAAATGTTTCTGGCAGCGGGAGGCGAGATACAGTCAGAACAGGGGTGGCCGTGGACAAGGTTGCTGCAGCTACGCTAGCAGCCTGAACAGCAACTGCGGTAACATCCACAGCTGAGGTTGTGCGCTCGAGAGCCGCCAACCTACTCTCCAGCTGCTGGATGTACCGCAAGGATTGTTTTTTGTCCGCCATTTACAAGCCAGACCCTGGCGCTAGTATTATGTTACAGTTGGTGGAACGCACCTAATATATATGTATTAATAGGTGTGTTCACAACACGGAGTCCACCGTGCAGGAGAGGAACCTGCTGCTGGCAAATGGCGGTGCTATATGGCGGTATAAGCAAACTCTGTTAACTCCACAGATTCGCTAGAAACAAGATGCTGTGCCCTGTTAACCTCACAGAGGTACACAGCTACTAAACAGAGGAAAACTGTGGTCATGCAGTCAGAGAAACAGGCAAACAACTCCTCACTGGAGGTGCCGGTATTCTAGTGGCTTATTTCAGCCAAACCCTAACCACATCCAGACATGACCACACTGGTGCTGAGCTCATAGACTTTGGTTTGATACTAGCGCATGGCTGTGCGGCCATGAGAACCTTTTATAGCTGTAGCAGACAAGGACCTTCCAAGTGGTCCAATAGGAGCTGCTACTGGGCCTGAGCGTGTGACTCCCGATCTCCAATGAGAGGTCCTCTCGTGGGCATGCTTAGTGTGTGCAAAGCAGGACTTAGTCCCAGAAAAGCCTGCACACCGCTGACCAGTGCTGGCTACAAAATCAGAACCTGGAAAGGCAGCAGTCACCCTTTGCACAGTATCAGGATGAGCGAGACGCTGGGACCGACGTCTCTACTGAGCAGGCTCCACTGAGGCTGAAGCAGAATGTGAGACCACAGCAGACATGGCTCGAGATTCCCCCTGTGCAGCAGTGGGAACTCGACCACAGCAGACATGGCTCGAGATTCCCCCTGTGCAGCAGTGGGAACTCGACTCCTAACACATAACTCTCTGATTTAAGGGCATAAAAATAAAAACTTAGAAAATTGCAAAATTTTAAAAATTTTCGCCAAAATTTCCATTTTTTCCACAAATAAACGCAAGTCATTTCAAAGAAATTTTTACCAGTATCATGTACAAAATCTCAGAATAACTGGGATTCGTTGAAGCGTTCCAGTGTTATTACCACATAAAGTGACACTGCTCAGAATTGTAACATTTGGCCTGATTATGAAGGTGAAAACAGGCTTGGAGGGTGAAAGGGTTAATGGCACAATACTGCCAGATGGGTTTGCAGAGTTCACCCAGCGGCTTTCACTACAAAAAAAGCACATATAGTGGTTGGTGAGTACACACAGCGTTGTGTTTGCAGAGTGCACAGTCAGAATCTGTCCCTCACTCCACGTATGTCCTATATCAATACTCTAACAAAAGCATAATGGCGGTGGCACTCATGATTCGGAATTCATACAGGCCGCGTCACGTGTTGTCCCTGCCAATCACAGCCATGCCTATACTTGGCATGGCTGTGAATGCTCTGGAAATGCCCACAGTAAAAAAAAGCTTGTTGATTGGCTGTGCTGCAGCCTTTCAACAAGCTTTATTAGACTGGTGAACTTGAACAGGAAACCAGACATACAGTAAAATGTCTGTGTTCTGTACACTAGGTGTCTGGTATTAACCCCTAAACTTTCCAGTTCGGGTTATCTCAACCGTAGCCAGGGTCACATGAGTGATGATTGTTTCATCAGAGTTTGATCTGAAAGTTGGCTTAATGAGATCTGATTCTCTTGGGGAGGAGGGTTACTGGCAGAACCCTGCTCTGTTCTTATCAGGAGTTATAGCCTGTAAATAAACAGGAGTAAGGTTAGAACTCAACAGCATTTTGGCATCCTCAGTCAGAGATTGGATGGTGGAGTCTCGCCCTGCAGTTGCTTAGAACTGGCTATCTTTCTCAGCTACCTGTCACAATGACGTTCCTCCTTTCTACTCCCTTCACACACCGCTCATGTTTGAAGTTTGGGCTGAGTGGAAAAACTTGACACCATGCCCCCAAAGCTCACGATCCCCATAGCGACACGGGGTCTGCCACAATGGGGTTGTAGGCCAATGCCTCTGTAACATGGGAGTTAAGGGCAGGTGTAGATGATCGATTTTTCTTCATCTTTGAAAATAGATCTGATTATGCAAATAACACTCTGATCAGAGTAAGATCAGATTTTCTGGGAGGTGAAGAGAGAAAAAAAAAGTTTATCCACCTTCTCCATTATGTTAGTCCCCGAAAATCAGACCACATCTGATCTGATTCTTGGAGGTAAATCATGCATGTAGAGACTTTTTTTTCCATGGCCCTATAGAATGAGATAGGCACAAGTGCCATTCGTCAAAACCATCTGGTTAAAACAGTCGAAAGCACGAGCCCTAATGTTAACACAATGACGCTGTCTGGATCCAGGTATAGAAAACAGCTTGAAGCATGCACTCCTTGCATATTAGATCAACCACTATGAGCTGTTTGAAAACCTAGGCAATGAGCACCAAAGCAAAGATTTAAAAATCCATCCATTTTAGAATGGAGAGGACCTAAATTGCACAGTTGCTTGTTTTTTTTAAAGAACTTTCCAATTGGAACCATTAATGAACATGGAAGAACCCTAATGCCTCAATGCATTGACTTTGCTTTGGCAGCACGTGACGACTGGTAACATCTTATTCCAGTTCATCAGGTTTCACCTCTATTTTATATTAATATTTGCTTGTGAGATATGCTAAACATTGTAAATAAGGACCAAACTTTTGCAAATTCTTTAAGTTTGACATCTCTGCAATTCTTAGTATTCTTGTCCACAAGTCGCTAACGGTAAATGTTAACAATGCCCTGTTTGTACTTCAGCTAAAGATGTTACCGCAACGACAATATTGATCCAATTGAGATTCTGCATCCTAAGCAAGGATCTAAGCAATAGCAAGCAATTAGATTATATTAAATGAAATTAACATGCACAGAACATTATGGCTATGACTTGTATTGTGAATGATTAATGATCTTTGTTATTTCTCATTTTATGGAATGAATTTTTTGGAAACATTTCAAAGGCAACAAAAAGATGACACAAGGAAACAACAGTGCGTTTCCCTAGTACATGAAATGTTAACAGTTTCAGTCCAGAATCAGGTTGCTTAGAAAAAGAACTGACTGATATAAACCCTGTATAATATAACAATGTGGGAAGAATCAAATATTTTACATTGAGCGATAGGTATTCACTTGTAAAAACTGCATTTTTTTTGTTTGATTTGTGTCATCATTTTATAAGATTCATCATATCTTTTTTTTATTTTTCTGTCAATGGAATTTAATGAGGGCTTGTTTTTTGTGTGGTCACATGTAGTTTTTATTGGTATGATTTTGGGGTACATGCAATATTTTGTACTCTTTTTATTGAATTTTTATACGGTGATTAAAAAACAATCTAACATTTTGATTTTTTTTGTAAGTTGTTTACAGTTTAGTTTAATTAATTTAGTATGAGGAAAGTAAGAAAACATTCTATCTAGCCCTGTCGTGTCCAGTCCAGTGACTCCCACCATTACAAACGCAGTACCCAAGTGTGGCACTAGACCTTGTGACCCCAAAAAGATAATCCCTCCTCATCTGCCTCTCACTGCATTCTGCGGAAGGACTACTACACGCAGGGCTGCCACTAGAAATTTCGGGGCCCCATACTGGCAAAATTTTTGGGGCCCCCTTGAGACTCCGCCCAGGCTCCACCCCAGCCCCGCCTCCAGGCTCCACCCCTCGAACTGTCCACAGTCCCACCGCTCTCTCTAGGAAAAACTCCACTTCTCACCTATCACACATTAAGGCCGGCGTCACACACAGCGTATGCAAATACGGTCCGTATATTACGGCCGTAATACGCTGAAAAGTCCCGAAAATAGTGGTCCGTAGCTCCTCCGTAGGCAGGGTGTGTCATCGTTTTTTGCGCATGGCATCCTCCGTATGTAATCCGTATGGCAGCCGTACTGCGTGTTTTTACCGCAGGCTTGCCAAACCGACATACGCCTATACAAGGGATCCATGTGTTTAAAAAAAAATAAAAACATGTATACTGTCTATATATATATATATATATATATATACTAGCTGAAGAGCCCGGCGTTGCCTGGGCATAGTAAATATCTGTGGTTAGTTATAGCACGTCACTTCTCTTATTTTCCCATCACGCCTCTCATTTTCCCAATCACATCTTTTATTTTCCCCCTCACATCTCTCATTTTCTCCCTCACACCTCTCATTTTCTCCCTCACACCTCTCATTTTCTCCCTCACTCCTCTCATTCCCCCCTAACACGTCATTTCGACCTCACATCTGTCATTTTCCGATCACTACACTATTTTCCCTCACTCCTCTCATTTTGCACTCACACCTTTTCATTTTCACCTCACACCTCTCATTTTCACCTCAGTATATACATGTTTGTCATCTCCCTTATATATAGTATACACCTGTATGTCATCTCCTGTATATAGTATATACCTGTATGTCATCTCCCCTGTATATAGTATATACCTGCTGTGTGTCATCTCCCCTGTATATAGTATATACCTGTATGTCATCTCCTCCTATATATAGTATATACCTGTATGTCATCTCCTCCTATATATAGTATATACCTGTATGTCATCTCCTTCTATATATAGTATATACCTGTATGTCATCTCCTCCTGTATATAGTATATACATGTGTGTCATCTCCCCTGCATATAGTATATATCTGTGTGTCATCTCCTCCTGTATATAGTATATACCTGTATGTCATCTTCTATATATAGCATATACCTGTATGTCATCTCCTCCTGTATATAGTATATACCTGTAGGTAATCTGCTCCTGTATATAGTATATACCTGTGTGTCATCTCCTCCTGTATATAGTATATACCTGTATGTCATCTCCTCCTGTATATAGTATGTACCTGTATGTCATCTCCTCCTCTATATAGTATATACCTGTGTGTCATCTCTCCTGTATATAGTATATATCTGTGTGTCATCTCCCCTGTATATAGTATATACCTGTGTGATCTCCTGTATTAGACCTCGTTAACACGTTATTTGCTCAGTATTTTTACCTCAGTATTTGTAAGAATTGGCAGCCTGATAAATCCCCAGCCAACAGGAAGCCCTCCCCCTGGCAGTATATATTAGCTCACACATACACATAATAGACAGGTCATGTGACTGACAGCTGCCGTATTTCCTATATGGTACATTTGTTGCTCTTGTAGTTTGTCTGCTTATTAATCAGATTTTTATTTTTGAAGGCTAATACCAGACTTGTGTGTGTTTTAGGGCGAGTTTCGTTTGTCAAGTTGTGTGTGTTGAGTTGTGTGTGGCGACATGCATGTAGCGACTTTTGTGAGCTGAGTTTTGTGTGGCAACATGCGTGTAGCAACTTTTTGTGTGACGAGTTGCATGTGACAGGTTAGTGTAGCAAGTTGTGTGCAGCAATTTTTGCGCATGGCGAGTTTTGCGCGTGGTGAGTTTTATATCTGGTGCCTTTTGAGTATGTGCAAGTTTTGTGTGAGGCAACTTTTGCATGTGTTGCAAATTTTGTGCATGTGGCAATTTTTCTGCGTGTGCAAGTTTTGCGTGTGGTGAGTTTTCCATGAGGTGAGTTTTGCACTTGTGGCGAGTTTTGCGTGAGCCTAGTTTTTGCATGTGGCGAGTTTTGCGCGTGGCGAGTTTTGAGCGGCAACTTTTGTGTTTCGACTTTTATGTGGCGAGGTTGGTGTATGTGTGGTGAAATGTGTGCTGAGGGTGGTATATGTGTTCAAGCACGTGGTAGTGTGTGGCGCATTTTGTGTGTGTGTTCATATCCCCGTGTGTGGTGAGTATCCCATGTCGGGGCCCCACCTTAGCAACTGATCGGTATATACTCTTTTGCGCCATCGCTCTCATTCTTTAAGTCCCCCTTGTTCACATCTGGCAGCTGTCAATTTGCCTCCAACACTTTTCCTTTCACTTTTCCCCATTATGTAGATAGGGGAAAAATAGTTTGGTGAATTGGAAAGCGCGGGGTTAAAATTTCACCTCACAACATAGCCTATGACGCTCTCAGGGTCCAGACGTGTGACTGTGCAAAATTTTGTTTCTGTAGCTGCGACGCCTCCAACACTTTTCCTTTGACTTTTTTCCCCATTATGTAGATAGGGGCAAAATTGTTTGGTGAATTGGAACGCGCGGGGTTAAAATTTCGCATCACAACATAGCCTTTGACGCTCTCGGGGTCCAGACGTGTGACTGTGCAAAATTTTGTGGCTGTAACTGCGACGGTGCAGATGTCAATCCCGGACATACACACATACACACACACACACACATTCAGCTTTATATAGTAGATATATATATATGTCAGTAGACACATATATGTATATATATTATTACTTCATACAGCCGCGATATGGCAGAAAGCTGGTAATTCAATTACCGGCTTTTTCTTTCTCCTTCCTAAACCCGACATGATATGAGACATGATTACATACAGTAAACCAGGTCTTCTCTCCTTTTTTTTTGCAGATTCCACACTACTAATGTCAGTAGTGTGTATCTGCAAAATTTGGCCGTTCTATCTACTAAATTAAAGGGTTAAATGGCGGGAAAAATTGGCGTGGGCTCCCGCACAATTTTCTCCGCCAGAGTAGTAAAGCCAGTGACTGAGGGCAGATATTAATAGCCTGGAGAGGGTCCACGGTTATTGGCCCCCCCTGGCTAAAAACATCTGCCCCCAGCCACCCCAGAAAAGGCACATCTGGAAGATGCGCCTATTCTGGCACTTGGCCACTCTCTTCCCATTCCCGTGTAGCGGTGGGATATGGGGTAATGAAGGGTTAATGCCACCTTGCTATTGTAAGGTGACATTAAGCCTAATTAATAATGGAGAGGCGTCAATTATGACACCTATCCATTATTAATCCAATTGTAGTAAAGGGTTAAATAAAACACAAACACATTATTTAAAATTATTTTAATGAAATAAAAACAATGGTTGTTGGAGTATTTTATTCTACGCCCAATCCAGTCACTGAAGACCCTCGTTCTGTAAGTAAAAAAACATAATAAACCAACAATATCCTTACCCTCTGCAGATCTGTAACGTCCAACGATGTAAATCCATCTGAAGGGGTTAAAATATTTTGCAGCCACGAGCTTTGCTAATGCAATGATGCTCATGGCTGCAAAAACCCCGGAAAATGAAGGTAAAGTAGGTCAATGACCTATATTTAGCTTCATTTGCGGTGAGGCGCCCTCTGCTGGCTGTTCCAAGATCGTGGGAACTTTCCTAGAAAGCTCCCAGGCTTTCTAGGTAAGTTCCCACGATCTATGAACAGCCAGCAGAGGGCGCCTCACTGCAAATGAAGCTAAATATAGATCATTGACCTATATTTAGCTTCATTCCCCGGGGTTTTGCAGCAAGGAGCAGCCTGCATTAGCGGAACTCCTTGCTGCAAAATGTTTTAACCCCTTCAGAAGGATTTACATCGTTGGACTTTACAGATCTGCGGAAGGTAAGTATATTGTTGGTTTATTATGTTTTTTCTTTCACAGAACGAGGGTCTTTAGTGATTGGATTGGGCGTTAAATAAAATATTACAACAACCTTTGGTTTTATTTCATTAAAATAATTTTTAATAATGTGTGTGTGTGTTTTTTTAACCCTTTCATTCATTTGGATTAATAATGGATAAGTGTCATAATTGACGCCTCTCCATTATTAATTAGGCTTAATGTCACCTTAAAATAGCAAGGTGGCATTAACCCTTCATTATCCCATATCCCACCGCTACACGGGAATGGGAAGAGAGTGGCCAAGTGCCAGAATAGGCGCATCTTCTAGATGTGCCTTTTCTGGGGTGGCTGGGGGCAGGTGTTTTTAGCCAGGGGGGGGCCAATAACCGTGGACCCTCTCCAGGCTATTAATATCTGCCCTCAGTCACTGGCTTTACTACTCTGGCGGAGAAAATTGTGCGGGAGCCCACGCCAATTTTTTCCGCCATTTAACCCTTTAATTTAGTAGATAGAACGGCCAAATTTTGCAGAAACACACTACTGACATTAGTAGTGTGGAATCTGCAAAAAAAATGGAGAGAAGACATGGTTTACTGTATGTAACCAGGTCTCAAATCATGTCGGGTTTAGGAAGGAGAAAGCAAAAGCCGGTAATTGAATTACCGGCTTTCAAGCTGTATAGCGCTGGAATAAATATTAATATATATACATATATGTGTCTCACTGACATATATATATATATATATATATATATATACCTATTCTATGTGTACACATTTATTCTACTTATTCTACTGTAAGCTGTCAGTGTGATATTACTGTACACCGCACTGAATTACCGGCTTTCTGCTATATCGCGCTGGAATAAATATTAATATATATACATATATGTGTCTCACTGACATATATATATATATATATATATACCTATTCTATGTGTACACATTTATTCTACCTATTCTTCTGTAAGCTGTCAGTGTGATTTTACTGTACACCGCACTGAATTACCGGCTTTTCTCTCTAACACCGCTGCGTATTTCTCGCAAGTCACACTGCTGGTCCGTGTGTAATCCGTATTTTTCACGCTTCCATAGACTTTCATTGGCGTATTTCTTGCGCAGTACGGTAACAAACGCAGCATGCTGCGATTTTGTACGGCCGTAGAAAGCCGTATAATACTGATCAGTAAAATATGGCAGATAGGAGCAAGGGCATAGAGAATAATTGTGCCGTATTTTTTGCGAGTTTTACGGACGTAGTTTCTGCGCTCTTACGTCCGTAAAACTCGCAAGTGTGACGCCGGCCTAACAGTTCCCATCACCAGATCACACATATAGCTGGCAGCTTTTGTTTTGGCCAAAAGATTTTTTTAAGCCGCCACCATAACACGGTAGACACTTTTGGCCGGGCCCTACTCTACTGTAACCTATTAAATATTTGTTAAAATATGCAATACAATTTAGGTATATTTTTATTTATTTTTCAATTTTTAAAATGACCAATAATATCACATACAACGAACAAATACCGCTACACCATGACCAGATGACATATTACCACCACAGTGATCGAATAACATCACATACAAAGAACAAATACCGCTACACCATGACCAGATGACATATTACCACCACAGTAATCGAATAATATCACATACAAGGAACAAATACCGCAACACCATGTACAGACCACATATTACCACCACATAGTGACTGAATACTACAATTCTGATCAGTAATTAAAAAAAAAGCACCATACTATCACCATAAGTGCCATTATACACAGGAGATCTGTACTTAGTATGCAGTGTCTGTGTACAGATAATACAGTGATCACTAGTGAAATTATACACAGGAGCTCTGTATACAGTATACAGTGTATAGTGTCAGTGTATAGGTAACACTGACTCACCAGTGACGTCTCTAGGTGAAGTCCTTCATCTTTCATCCAGCACAGACCGCCATCATTTCATCCAGCCAGGGCTCGTCTCTGCAGGAAATAACACAGTTATCTCGAGCTCCGCTTGTAGAACACATTACTTAATTTTTCACAACTTCTACATTACACCACATGAAGAAAAAGAGGCAACATAGTATCACTCTATACAGTAACAGGACCGCCCCCTCATTTAAAACAGTATACTCAAAAAATAAAATAAATACATCACTGCAGTAATAATATCCCTAAATTAGCCCCTATGGTAATAATATTCCCCATCCTGGCCACCGTGTGTCTTACTCCTGGCGTCAGCCATATGTTCTCCCATCCTACCCTCATGAGTATCCATTCTGCCCCATATGATCTCCCCATCCTGCCCCATATGATCGCCCCATGTGATCTCTCCATCCTGCCCCATCTGTCTCCATCATATCCATCCTGCCCCATGATCCTGCACGATCTGTCTCCAATTCTGCCCCCAGTGTCTCCAATCATGCCCCATGTCTCCATTCTGCCCCCTATGTCTCCAACCATGCCCCCGTGTCTGCAATCCTGCCACTTGTCTCCAATTATGCCCCCTGTGTCTCCATTCTGCCCCATCTGTCTCCAATCCTCCCCCATCTGTCTCCAGTCATGCCCCCATGTTTTTCATCCTGCCCCGTGTCTCCAATCATGCCCCGTGTCTCGCATTCTGCCCCAATATCCAGCATTCTGCCCCCGGGTCTCACAGTCTGCCCCTGTGTCCAGCATTCTGCCCCTGTCACTGTGTCCAGAATTCTGCCCCTGTCACTGTGTGTCCAGCATTCTGCCCCTGTCACTGTGTGTCCAGCATTCTGCCCCTGTCACTGTGTGTCCAGCATTCTGCCCCTGTCACTGTGTCCAGCATTCTGCCCCTGTCACTGTGTGTCCAGCATTCTGCCCCTGTCACTGTGTGTCCAGCATTCTGCCCCTGTCACTGTGTGTCCAGCATTCTGCCCCTGTCACTGTGTGTCCAGCATTCTGCCCCTGTCACTGTGTGTCCAGCATTCTGCCCCACTGTGTGTCCAGCATTCTGCCCCACTGTGTGTCCAGCATTCTGCCCCTCTGTGTGTTCAGCATTCTGCCCCACTGTGCCCAGCATTCTGCCCCACTGTGCCCAGCATTCGGCCCCACTGTGCCCAGCATTCTGCCCCACTGTGTCCAGCATTCTGCCCCCACTGTGTCCAGCATTCTGCCCCCACTGTGTCCAGCATTCTGCCCCACTGTGTGTCCAGCATTCTGCCCCACTGTGTGTCCAGCATTCTGCCCCACTGTGTGTCCAGCATTCTGCCCCACTGTGTGTCCAGCATTCTGCCCCTCTGTGTGTCCAGCATTCTGCCCCACTGTGTCCAGCATTCTGCCCCACTGTGTCCAGCATTCTGCCCCACTGTGTGTCCAGCATTCTGCCCCACTGTGTGTCCAGCATTCTGCCCCACTGTGTGTCCAGCATTCTGCCCCTCTGTGTGTCCAGCATTCTGCCCCCACTGTGTCCAGCATTCTGCCCCACTGTGTGTCCAGCATTCTGCCCCACTGTGTGTCCAGCATTCAGCCCCACTGTGTGTCCAGCATTCTGCCCCTCTGTGTGTCCAGCATTCTGCCCCCACTGTGTCCAGCATTCTGCCCCCACTGTGTCCAGCATTCTGCCCCCACTGTGTCCAGCATTCTGCCCCCACTGTGTCCAGCATTTTACCCCCACTGTGTCCAGCATTCTGCCCCACTGTGTCCAGCATTCTGCCCCTGTGTGTCCAGCATCCTGCCCCCCGGGCCCCCTTAGATCGCCGCTCTGATAGAAAAAAAAAAAACCCACGAGTTCTTACCTGGCCATGCTCCTGCGCCGGGCGAAGATCCCTCCAGGCTCCACACACAGACGCACTCGCCGGGCCTGGCGGCTGACAATGACGTCAGACGCCGGCTACGCCGGCGAGTGCGCACTGCGGCCCTATTCAGCTGCCAGCCTCAGCCTGGCTGGCGGCTGTTAACTATTGACGTGCGGGCGCCAGCCCGCACGTCAATAATGTGCCGCAACGCCTGCAGGGGGGGCCCGGTGAGGAGATGAGACGGGGCCTGATGCGGGCCCCCTCTGCTCACCGGGCCCCATACGCCAGTCACGGCTGTAATGCCCTGATGGCGGCCCTGACTACACGTTCCCATTTGAATCAGGTGAGGTCAAAATATATATTGCTGACACTTATTATATGGCACATTATTATCCAGTGCAATTCTTATTGCACCAATATATTTTGAGAGCAATACCTTTTTTGATTTCTCGCTGAAAGAGCTGTGCAATGATTCATTTTTTATGGAATAAGTTAAAGTTTGTATTGGTACTGTTTTGGACTACGAAGCTTATATTTGTTGCTTTTTTTTTCTTTTTTTTACAAATTTTGGGTTGCCGAGTGAAAAAAAATAGCAAATAATGAATAGATCTTATTTTTTAACACCATTTACCGTGCATTAGGTGGTAGTAGTCAGTAGTCATTATAACTATAATGAAACCACATTTATATAGTTTTTTTTTGTGTTTTGCTGCTTTTACCACTCTAAACATGTTTTAGTTGTTTTTTACATAGAATTAATTAGATTTTTCATTGCCATATTATGATAGTTTAACCTGTTCAGCCATGCTTTGTGTATGTAAAATGCTCATCTGATATGAGTGCCGTCCACTGGGCGGCTCTCATAGCTATCTGACAATAACAACCACAGGAGTCTCCTCAGAACTTGGCTTGGTATCCCAAACCATTGGCGACCCCTGGTCATGTGACAAAGGCGCTGATGGGTGGGGGTTGTGACTAACAGCGGCATTTAGCATGTTAACAGCTGCAGGTGGATCGTGATTCCACCTGCGGCTGTTAGGGGTACAAGTCAGCTGATCGTATCAGCTGAAATGTGTTCCACAAACGTTGCGGGCTCATCACCAGAGCCCGCAGCAAACGGGGAGGCGACCGAGGTCGTAAAAGGGATAACATTTTAATTTTCACAGGAACTGGTAACAGGTAATTAGGGGACAAGAATACATGGGGTGCAGGTCACATGTGGGGCTACATATGGGAGTGCAGGCTACATGTGGGGGTACATATGGGGAGTGCAGGATACATGTGGGGGTACACATGGGGAGTGCAGGATACATGTGGGGGAAAAACGGGGGTTGTTGGCTACATGTGGGAGCACATATCATGGATGCAGGCTACAAGTGGGGGTACATACAGTATGAGGGTATAGGCTTTATGTAGGTGTACATATGGGGTTGCAGGTTACATGTGGGGTTACATATGGGGGGTGCAGGCTACATGTGGGTGCAGGGCTGACTCCAGGTTTTCGTGGGCCCCTGGTGAGAGTCTCAGTGGGCCTCTTTAACACATACCACAATTCATTGTGCACAGATACAGCAGAAAAATACAGGTATAGTACAATGCCAAATATTTCACTTCTTACATTACATGAGTGATACCAATAGCTCAGAATCCAGACAGTATAGTCCTCCGTACAGTATTTTGGGCACCACATAGTCCTCCATACAGTATAAAGAGCCAAGGAGCCCTATGTAATCCTCCATACAGTATTTTGGGCACCACATAGCACTCTATACAGTGCTCCATATATGTGTCCCCATAAAATGCTCCATATATAATTGGCCCCATAAAATGCTCCATATATAATTGTCCCCATAAAATGATCCTTATATAATGGGCCCCATGAGATGCCCCATACATAATTGGTCCCATAAGTTGCTCCAAACATTAAAAAAATTAAATACACACCTCTCCTTGCTGGCTGCTGTTCTGCTCCAGAATCCTCAACATCTGCGTTTTCCAGCTCTTCACACTGTGACTGCTCAGAAAGATGGTGCACACTAGTCACACCATCGCGTCCTCTGACTTGGACATCACAGTTAGAGGAAGCTGAAGACGCAGCAGCGGTGAAACAGGGAGAGGTGAGTATCGCAAGTGCTGGGGCCCAAAGCCTCCTTAATTTATGGGGTGCATGTCTCCAGATGCACGAGTTGGGCACAATGTATGGGCACTACAACGCATGGGCACTACAACGTATGGGCATTACAACGGCAGAATTGCAATTTTCACTCAGCAACATCCACTGCTGCTTGTTTCTGAAAAATACCCATGAAGTAAAAATTGCCACTACACCTGTAGATATATTCCCAGAGGTGTGTAATTTTTTGACCACATAAGGTATTTGCATACTCAGGAGAAATAGCGTACCAAATTAAAAGTTTGGTGCCAAAGCAGCATTTTTTGGAAAAACTGTAATTTTTCATTTACTTTGCCTAATGTTATACAATTCTGTGAATTGCCTGAAGGTTAAAAATGCTCACAAACCCTTAGATGAATTCCATGAGAGGTGTAGTTTCCAAAATTGGGTCACTTGTGGGGGTTTCTGATGTTTTGGCATGTCAGGTGATCTTCAAATGTGACATGGAATTAAAAATCTATTGTAGCCAAAATTGTGTGCCCAAACAGTAGCTTTCCACTACATTGGAGATACAGTGGGGCAAAAAAGTATTTAGTCAGTCAGCAATAGTGCAAGTTCCACCACTTAAAAAGATGAGAGGCGTCTGTAATTTACATCATAGGTAGACCTCAACTATGGGAGACAAACTGAGAAAAAAAAATCCAGAAAATCACATTGTCTGTTTTTTTAACATTTTATTTGCATATTATGGTGGAAAATAAGTATTTGGTCAGAAACAAACAATCAAGATTTCTGGCTCTCACAGACCTGTAACTTCTTCTTTAAGAGTCTCCTCTTTCCTCCACTCATTACCTGTAGTAATGGCACCTGTTTAAACTTGTTATCAGTATAAAAAGACACCTGTGCACACCCTCAAACAGTCTGACTCCAAACTCCACTATGGTGAAGACCAAAGAGCTGTCAAAGGACACCAGAAACAAAATTGTAGCCCTGCACCAGGCTGGGAAGACTGAATCTGCAATAGCCAACCAGCTTGGAGTGAAGAAATCAACAGTGGGAGCAATAATTAGAAAATGGAAGACATACAAGACCACTGATAATCTCCCTCGATCTGGGGCTCCACGCAAAATCCCACCCCGTGGGGTCAGAATGATCACAAGAACGGTGAGCAAAAATCCCAGAACCACGCGGGGGGACCTAGTGAATGAACTGCAGAGAGCTGGGACCAATGTAACAAGGCCTACCATAAGTAACACACTACGCCACCATGGACTCAGATCCTGCAGTGCCAGATGTGTCCCACTGCTTAAGCCAGTACATGTCCGGGCCCGTCTGAAGTTTGCTAGAGAGCATTTGGATGATCCAGAGGAGTTTTGGGAGAATGTCCTATGGTCTGATGAAACCAAACTGGAACTGTTTGGTAGAAACACAACTTGTCGTGTTTGGAGGAAAAAGAATACTGAGTTGCATCCATCAAACACCATACCTACTGTAAAGCATGGTGGTGGAAACATCATGCTTTGGGGCTGTTTCTCTGCAAAGGGGCCAGGACGACTGATCCGGGTACATGAAAGAATGAATGGGGCCATGTATCGTGAGATTTTGAGTGCAAACCTCCTTCCATCAGCAAGGGCATTGAAGATGAAACGTGGCTGGGTCTTTCAACATGACAATGATACAAAGCACACTGCCAGGGCAACGAATGAGTGGCTTCGTAAGAAGCATTTCAAGGTCCTGGAGTGGCCTAGCCAGTCTCCAGATCTCAACCCTATAGAAAACCTTTGGAGGGAGTTGAAAGTCCGTGTTGCCAAGCGAAAAGCCAAAAACATCACTGCTCTAGAGGAGATCTGCATGGAGGAATGGGCCAACATACCAACAACAGTGTGTGGCAACCTTGTGAAGACGTACAGAAAACGTTTGACCTCTGTCATTGCCAACAAAGGATATATTACAAAGTATTGAGATGAAATTTTGTTTCTGACCAAATACTTATTTTCCACCATAATATACAAATAAAATGTTAAAAAAACAGACAATGTGATTTTCTGGATTTTTTTTTCTCAGTTTGTCTCCCATAGTTGAGGTCTACCTATGATGTAAATTACAGACGCCTCTCATCTTTTTAAGTGGTGGAACTTGCACTATTGCTGACTGACTAAATACTTTTTTGCCCCACTGTATTTGTGTACTCAGGAAAAAATGCACAACAAATTGAATGGTCCATTTTCTTCTGTTACCCTTGTGAAAATTGAAAATTTAGGGCAAAACCAACATTTTTGCTGGAAAAATTTATTTTTTAAATTTCACGGTTTAATGTTATAAAATTCTGTGAAGCACTTATGGGTTCAAGATGCTCACTACTTCTCCAGGTAAGAGACTCTTCAAATACGACATGTCATCTTCTATCGATTCCAACCATTTTTCCATTCTAAATGTCATATGATACTCTTTTCTTTCTGAGTCCTTCTGTGCAGCAAACAGTAGTTTTCCACCACCTGTCTGATATTGTTTTATGCAAACGAAATTATACAACAAATTTACAGACCATTTTCTCGTTACTAGAGTTGAGCGACTTTTACTTTTTTCGGATCGAGCCGGGTTTCGCGAAACCCGACTTTGTCAAAAGTCGGCTCGGGTGAAATCAGCCGATTATTGCGAAAAGTCGGGGGCCGACTGAAACACGAAACCCAATGCAAGTCAATGGGGAATCAAAGTCGACAGGGAGTGGAACACAGGAAAACATCTACAGTGCCCATTTTAATGCCAAAACATCAATTCTTATTACTTAAGCTTGTCAATCTTAATTTACTTTATAATAATAGTTTGGCATTGAAAACGGGGGGTCATTTGGCTAAAGTTGTGGGGGGGTAGGGCTGGCTCAAGATTTTCATGGGCCCGGGAAACGCGGAATATGTCGCGGCGGTGGAGCAGGGAGAGGTAAGTATTTCAACTTTGCAAGTGCTGTAATCCAGAGCAAGCAGGGGGGGCCCACTCGTTGGCACTGGCACAGGGCCCCTCATAGTACGACAGTGTGTTTCACGGTGGGTGGCGCCTCCCATTGGCAGAGACACTTTTGCGTACTATGAGGGGCCCTGTGCCAGTGACGTCGCCAACGAGTATGCCCCCCCACCTGATGAAGGAACCTGCACTTTCATCTGCACCTTCCTCTTTGCCCCAGTGTAAGGTGGTATAGTATGCGGGAAGGGGAACCTGACTTTCAGCAGGGTCAGATTCTGGCTGTGTAGAGTGCAAGGCGAATTTAGTGGTCTGAGTCAATGTACCAGCAGACTCATGTAGCAGTGGCTGGGCAATGGGCAGGATGAGGAGGAAACACAGATATAGGCCCAAATGATAAAGTAGGCTAAATGCAGTTCAAAATTGGTAACAGGACTAAATAGGTGGCATAGCTAGGTACAGGGGTGGGCTCCTCTGCTGAGTAGCAGACAGTGGTAGTAGGCGCAAAGTATTAACTGGTCTAAATGGAGGCCAGGGCCCTTTTATATTTTAACTATCATCTATCTTTTCAACAAATTTGTATTGGCAGTGCCATTGAAGGATTTAACAGGGAGCAGGGAGAGGTAAGTAATGCAAGTGGTAGAGCACTGTTCGAGCTGGGGGGAACACTCTCTCGTGGGCAGCGGTACTGGTACAGGGCCCCTCATATTACGATGGTGTGTCTGACGTTGGTTGTGCACCACCACCATCAGAGACACTTCATTGTACTATGAGGGACCCTGTGCCAGTGCCGTCGCCCAAGAGTGGGCACACCCACCTGTCCAGGCAAATGGCACTCGCACGGGTACTTGCTCCAGGTGGTGACCACGGCCCTGTGGGGGGAGTCAGCCCATTTAGGGAGGTATAAAAATGGCCTATAGTGGACATTCTGCAGCTGCAAATGGAGGAATTGGAGAAGTCAGTAAGAGGAGGCCAAAAGCAAGACATTTTTCAGGCAAGCTACGTTTCAGCATGGGAAGGTGGGGCAAAATAATTTTAAATACATGATTGGTTCATTTTAATGAAGGTTAGATCATCCGGCTTAAAAAGCTGTTTTCCTACACCCAGATAAGGGAGCCATCGAGGCCAGACGATGACGCTGGCTCAACACCTCCAGCCTTAGGGGCTATTGTGCTTTTGCCACTACCATGAGATGCACCACCACCACCACCACCATCAGTACCCGCTGGCAACCACGGCCCATGGGCTCTTCCACCAGACGTCCTCATTTTTTGGAAAATCTAACCAAGATAACAACCGTTATATGGTACTGTAAAACAAGGTAGAAGGTGTATATAAACTTGTTGAGAATTTAAATCTCCCTTTTTTGGGGGGAGACTGAACCAAAACTCAGGTCCAGTGTATATAACAACGCAATCTAAGTGGCAGAAAGTGGCTGGAAGATATATGAAAAAATACAAGGACTGCATTACAATTTCAATCTCCCTACAACGATCTCAGGAAAAGTATGGCAGCGATAAAAAGGACTGCTGCACACAAAAGTGTGGACAAATAAACAAGATAACTGTGCAGAAAGGAGCAACAGAATTTTTGCTTTTAAAAAAGCAGTTGGTTTGCACAGAGCGTGCAAACAGCAATGCAGCTATCAGGGAAGCCTAATAAGCTACGGAGCTGATGCACAAAAATATAGCCTCCACTGTCCCTGCAAAAAATGGTGGTGTTGGACAGTGGAAATCGCTATAGCACAAGCAGTTTGGGAGTTAATCTTCCCTCCCTAACTATATCCCTTCTTCTGATGAAGCTGCAGCAACCTCTCCCTATGCTAAGATCGGCAGAAGTAAGATGGCGGCCGGCGTACATACTCCTTTATAGCCCCTGTGACGCCGCAGAAAGGAAGCCAATCACTGTAATGCCCTTCTCTAAGATGGTGGGGACCGAGACCTATGTCATCACGCTGCCCACACTCTGCGTCCTCCTTCATTGGCTGAAAAATGGCGCTGAAAGCGTCATACGAAACGCGACTTTTGCGCGCAAATCACTGACCTCATGGCCGATCCCACACTAGGATCTGGTCGGGTTTCATGAAACCCGACTTTGCCGAAAGTCAGCGATTTTTGAATTTGTCCGATCCGTTTCGCTCAACCCTCATATAGGGCCCTCAAAGTCAATTCAAATGTGATGTGGTCCCTAAAATATTGGTTTTATAAATTTTGTTAACAAAAAAAAAATGATGTTTCAAAAGTTGTGCTGATTTAAAAGTAGACATGTGGGAAAAAATGTAATTGTTAAAGTAGACATGTGACATAATTCTCTGGTTTAGGGCTTGTTTTCACTTGCGAGGAACATGTCCGTGTCTCGCATGTGGAAACGAAGCTCTGGTGCCGGCACTCCGGAGCGGAGCGTGCGGCTGCATGTGTTGCTATGGCCCAAAGTACCCCCACAAGCAGAGTTTCTCACACATACATGAGTTAAAGAATACACACAGTGGCTTTTGGTAAAGTACTCCCACAGATATGGGTTAAAGAAATACACACAGCGGCTTTTGGCACAGAACTATCACAGACATGGTTACCTAAGGCTACTTTCACACTAGCGTTTTCTGCAATCCGTCACAATGCGTCATTTTGCAGAAAAAACGCATCCTGCAAAAGTGCTTGCAGGATGCGTTTTTTCCCCATAGACTTGCATTGACGACGCATTTGCGACGGATTGCCACACGTCGCATCCGTCGAGCGACGGATGCTTCGTGCTTTTGCGGACCGTCGGGAGAAAAAAACGCTACATGTAACGTTTTTTTCTCCTGACGGACCGCTTTTTCCGACCGCGCATGCGTGGCTGGAACTCCGCCCCCACCTCCCCGCACCTTACAATGGGGCAGCGGATGCACCGGAAAAATGCATCCGCTGCACCCATTGTGCAATGCAGCAAACGCTAGCGTCGGAATCTCTCCCCGACGCATTGCGACAGGGAGATTCCGAAGCTAGTGTGAAAGAAGCCTAAGAGTAGGAAAATATGTTTGCATACACATCACTCACGCTGACTCAGTTGAAGATTATAAAAACTTTTGTCTACGCACAGTACTATCACAGACATGGGTGCAGAGTACACATAGTGAGTGTTTTTGTAAAACTGCACACATGCAAAACCTGATACTGTCCCTCACTACATCTGAGTCATGTCCCTACAATAAGCAAAGTTGAAATTAAAAAATAAGAATCTTCAACCAGGAGGTACAGATCCAAGTGGAGGGGAGGTGATTGTGGCGGTATAGGTGGAAGTGGTAACCAACACAGTTTGTTTTTTATTTGAGAAGGAGGCCCTCAAATGAAGCAAATGGCAAATAGAGTATAAGACTGGATGGGTGCAGCTGTTACAGTTGTCTAATCATCCAAAGGTGTGGACAAGTCCTGTGGGATACATGACTGGTTCTTTTAAGGAATGTTGGCTTTCCCACGTTGGATGTGGACAGGAGGATACTCATGTCTGTGATGACACCCCCTGCCAAGCTAAACACACATTCCGACAGTACATTATCAGGCCAGTACCTCCAAGGCAAAAAGTGCAAGCCCAGGCCATTTTGGAGACCCAGAAGTTAAATGTGGCAGTGGATCGCCCCCAGACACAGGGCCACGGGTTACTCAGTACCGGTGGCTGGACCCAGTCCGTGACCCTGCTAAGGGGCGTCCAATAAAGGGTGATGGTGCGTAGTGCGAGGAATAACGAGGACACAGGGTTCAGTTTCTTTACCTTTTACTGAAGGTTTCAGGATCCTCAATCCGGGGCACTCTCAACAGGGCTGTCTGAGACCGGCCGGTCCGAAGGCACATCCAGAGTTCCCCTTACAGGTGGAAATCAGTGTCTACCCACTAGTGCCTGTGTGTTGTAGTGCTTCCCTGCTGAGCATTCAGGATAGTCCTCACAACTTCTGTTCTCGTTCTTTCTAGATCTTTCTCTTCTCCGTCCCCCAGGTATGTTATGGCTAGGACGCACCTTTATGGCAGGTAGGCCTGGAGTTATTCTGGAACCCTAGTGTCGCCCCTCTCCCACGATTGCCTCCTATGTCCTTCTTAGGTGTTGTATGGTAGACAGCCAACCTGTAATTAACTCTCCTGCCGCTGTTTGAAGTAATGCGTGGAGACTGTTACTTCCTCGGTGCTCCGGCCACCGGCTATGCACCTCAGTAGAATGTTGCCGTTCTCGGGGCATGACTCCTACTGGATCTCCTTTGTGCTGATCTAGTTTCTCACTGTTCCACAATATCCTTCGCTTCGTGTCTCTTTCTTAGGATACCGCCACAAGGTAGTGCAGGCGCGGTTCCGTAACAATCTGTCCTTTCGCTAGGTACCTGCCAGATTTCCCAGTTCTGACAGGTCCTCCCTGGAGCTCTCCCAGGCTTCGTTCTGCCTAACTTCCTGTCCAACCCCTAGTTTTACCAATGTGAGGAGTGGGCCAATAAATAAAGCCGTTTACTCCCCCTAGTGGTTGGAGTGTGAAGTGTAGTGTGTGCTTGGTGATACCTGGTCAGTAGAACTCCTTTAGTGCAGTCAGACGTACCATCACTCCCCTTAGTGGCAGAGCGACGTTACTGCAACGACCAGATCTCTGGGGTGCTGCACTCCCCCCCAGTTAAATCCAGTACTCCCGGACTGGGAAAAGAAGAACAACAATACATGTTAATAGAAAACACACAAAAATTCTTATATATATACTATGAACAAATAAATATAACAGTGCTTTCTGTTATGGAAGGTAAGGACGCTTGAACGTTGCAAAAGATTGGTCATGCACAGTCCATGACTCCCAGTTCTGTAGGTGCAACCATAGAATAGCAGGGACCCCGGGTAAACAAAGGGGCCCCTGTGAAAGTTTTGGAGTGATTCACTGTCCATCACGCCATTGTCCATTTTTAACCTATAACACAGATATTTACACAAGCATTATCAACCAAATAACAACTATCGTTAATATCGCCAAGGTCTATAACAAAGTGGAGTCTGATTCTTGGTTCTACGCGTGGACCTCCGCAGCGCAGGGTTGCTACTGGCCTAACAGGACCCGCTACGCTTGCTTTCGCTAGTGTAGTGCACTGTCTTCTAGCTACACTTCTATTGAGTCTGGGCAGCACTGGCATACTGGCGTCCTCAGTGCTACCACTATTAGTGGTGGGCATGGCAGATTCACCGATGACAGAGGGAGGACTCACTGGTTCGACCGTATGCATCGCATCTTCTGGTGGGGTCAGCTGCGCTGGCACCACATTTAGTTCTGGCGGTCTCGGTTGACGGAACGTTAGGACAGGTACCACAATGGCCTGATTTATTTGAGTCCACGACTGGGGAAAATCGCCAAGAACAGTGTGTATCATCTTCTCTTCTTCCACGGGCGGAGAAGTCCTGGGATCTATTTCCCCATCTTTCAGCTTATCAGGGCACATTTTCAGGTGGTCTCTGGATATGGCCGCTGAGGTCTCCCCTCTGTCTTTACTGATGAGACAGACCTTTGTATTGTCGAAGTCGGAGGGGAAAATGGTATACGGTTCCGCTTCCCATTGATCATCAAGCTTGTGTAGTCTCCTCTTTCTTTTGAGTACTTGCTCACCAGGTGCCAATGGAGCCACGGGAGCATGCTGGTTGTAGTCCCTCTCTTGCTTCTGTCTGTCCTGAGCGAGACTCGTTTCCACACATTCCTGTACTTTGCGGTACCTCTGCTGCCTCTCGGTATCCCAATCTGCATCTGGTGATATATCTTCGGGGGTCAGAACCCCCATGTCCAGATCGACGGGTAACTTGCTAGACCTTCCTCGCATCAGGTACGCTGGGGTGCAGTTGGTGGAATTCACAGGGATGTGGTTGTACATGTCCACCAAGTCTGGTAACTTTGTAGGCCACAAGTTCCGCTCCTCTACAGGTAAGGTTTTCAGTTAGTCGATCACCACTTGGTTCATCTTCTCACACATCCCGTTGGTCTGTGGATGGTACGGCGTGGTTCTGATCTTCTTACACCCGTACAAATTGCAGAACTCCTGGAACACCTCCGCCTCAAATGCCGGCCCTTGATCGGTCAACACCTTCTCTGGGTACCCATGGGGTCGACAGAAGTACTGTTGGAAGGTTTTGGCAACCATCCTAGCCATCAGATCTTTGACTGGTATGACTACCAGGAATCTGGAATAGTGGTCCACAATGGTGAGAGCGTAGATATACCCTGACCGGCTAGGTGTTAGCTTTACGTGATCCAGCGCGACCAACTCGAGCGGCCGTTTGGTGATGATGGGCTGCAAGGGAGCCCATTGGCTGTCACGATCCTTCCGGCGTAGGCTACAGGGGCCACACTCTCGACACCACTTCTCGATGGCCTTCCTCATGCCGACCCAGTAGAACCTCCCACGGAGTAGCCTCTCCAGCTTCCTCCATCCGAAGTGTCCTGCCCCATCGTGGTACGCTCCCAGGACCATGGGCACATCTTGTCTGGGGACCACAATCTGCCACACTAATTCGTGAGTGCGAGGGTCGATGTTCCTTCGGCACAGCTTGCCATCGTGAAGAAACAGTTTGCCCCTCTCCTCCCACAACTGTAATGTCTCCGGTGGATCATCCGGGCCAGGATGGAAACCTGCCTGCGTCACCTGATGGACCACAGGGTCACTATCCTCATTCTCTGTACACCCGTGGTGAGGCAGGGGATTCAACGGGGTGCCCTGTTTGTTTCTGTACCTGTTCTCCACCTGATGAGAACACTGAGTTGCCTTGGGACGATGGAAAGCGGGCAGCTCCACTTCTTCAAATGCTTCTGGGTCTTCCTCCGTTTCGGGTAGGTAAGGCATTCGCATTCTTGTGCCCGGCCCGGTACTTGATGGTGAAGTCGTAATTGGACAACCGGGCCATCCACCGCTGCTCCAAGGCACCGAATTTCGCTGTGTCCAAGTGCGTAAGTGGATTATTATCCGTGAAGACGGTGAATTTCGCTGAGGCCAGATAGTGCTTGAACCTCTCCATCACGGCCCAAACGACGGCGAGGAACTCCAGCTTAAAGGAACTGTAGTTGTCTGGGTTCCTTTCAGTGGGGCGAAGCTTCCTGCTGGCATAAGCGATTACTCATTCCTTGCCCTTCTGGACCAGGGACAACACCGCTCCCAGCCCCACGTTGCTGGCATCCGTATACAATACAAACGGTTGGTCGTATTCCAGGTAGGCTAGTACTTCCTCTCCCATCAGTGCCGATTTTAAGCAAGTGAACGATCCTTCCAGTCCGTCGTTCCAATCCAACGGGGTATTTTTACCCTTGGGTTTCTTGGGCTGGCCCACCAACAGGTCTTGCAACGGCGCGGTCTTCTTGGTGAAGTCCTTGATAAACCTCCGGTAGTAACCCACCAACCCGAGGAACTGCCGGACCTCATGAAGGTTACTGGGCTGTGGCCAGTCCTTGATCACCGTGACCTTGTCCGGGTCTGGGGCCACTCCTTCGGCACTCACCACGTGGCCCAGATATTGTACTTTGGGTTTGAGCAGATGGCATTTGGACGGCTTCACCTTTGGACAGCGCTTCAAATACCTCGGCCAGGTGCTTCAGATGGTCTTCATAGGTCTTAGAGAAGACAATGACATCATCCAGATACAGCAGCATGGTCTCAAAGTTCTTGTGTCCCAAACAGCACTCCATCATCCTCTGGAATGTCCCCGGGGCGTTACACAATCCGAAGGGCATGTAGTTGAACTTGCAGAGACCCATCGGCGTCGTGAAGGCTGTCTTTTCCTTGTCCGCCTCTGCTACGGGAAACTGCCAATACCCACTGGTGAGATCTAAAGTAGATAAGTAATTAACAGACTTTAACGCGGCCAAGGACTCCTCTATCCTAGGCAGGGGGTATGCGTCCTTATGTGTAATGCGGTTTGATTGCCTATAATCCACACACATCCTCATGGTGCCATCTTTCTTCCTAATGAGGACTAACGGAGCTGCCCAGGGGCTACAGCTGTCTCTCACTACCTCAGCCTCCTTCATCTCTCGTAACATGTCCTTGGCATACTGATAATGAGCTGGGGGTACAGGACGGTATCTTTCCTTTACGGGTGGGTGATCTCCGGTGGGGATGTGATGCTGAATCCCTTTTACCCACCCAAAATCAAGGGGATGTTTGCTGAATACCCGCTCATACTTGTGAACCACCCTGTAGGCCCCCTGTATCTGGTGAGATGGAGTAGCATCATTGCCCACATGTAATTCCTGACACCAATCTTTTGATTGCTCTGCAGAGCCGTTGTCCTCCGCCGACTTGGACGGAGCCAAGGGCCCGGGTGCGTGTATCACACTATTATTAACAGTAAACAGCTTGGCAAGTGTGACATATTTGGTTAGGTGGACTTCCTCCTCCCCGCAGTTAAGAACACGCACCGGCACCCTCCCCTTGCGGATGTCAACCACCCCTCTGGCTGTCAGGAGGGTAGGCCTATTCTCTGAATACACAGGTTCTACCAGGGCCTGATAGTCCTTACCCCCGAGGCCTATGGCTGCCCGACACCATATTAACATTTCACTCCTGGGGGGTATTGCAATGGGATTCGAATCACTCACTGCGACCCGGCCAATTTCACCACCAGTCAGCTCCACTTGCTGTCTCCGCATTAGGGCTCTGATTTCTTTCTGCAAAGCACATTGTTCACTGTGACCAGCTGTCTCTGCTACTTGCTGCAACAAGACAATAACTTCTGCAAGACAATTTTCTATGACATTAGTACCGATGGTCATCATGGGGTAACGTTCACATCGGTCAATATCAACAATGACAATTCCTTGGGCCTCCAATTCTACCCGCCCCACCTTAATAGTGACCTCTTTATATCCCACTTGCGGCAGTGGCTGACCATTGCTAGCTATTATGATGAAATCATCATCAGGGGCACGGGTAATGTCAGTGTCCTCCCAATAATGCCTATAAAGAATGTAGGGCATAGTTGTCACCTGGGAACCGGTGTCCAGCAAAGCGTTCATGGGGATACTGTCGATCACGATGGGGAGAACAGGACGCCCCCCGACGTATTTGGCTCTCCAATTTTGCGGGCCTGGGCGTTCTACTCCTGGGGGATGGCCCTTGCCCCCAGTGGTTGCTCATTTAACTGACAGTACCTTGCAAGATGGCCCACCTGGTGGCAGCGGCGGCAGATAGGTCGTCCATCCTGATGAAAACGATCGTCGTCTCTGCCTCTGGTCGATGGAACCCTCCTTGGTCGTTGCCAGGGGACATCCTCCGGTCTGGAAGCCAGCTGGATCTTCTCCTTGGGGCCTCCTGTTGGGACTGGATGGTCCGGGCTAGGGCAGCAATGCTCCTGGTGAGTTCCTGTACCTGAAGGCGCAGTCCTGCAGGGGAGTCGTCTTCCAGGATCTGGGCATCGGCCTCGACGGAGACAGGTGCGTCCGGTGCCACCTCCTGGTGGTATGTGAGGGCTTGCCGCCTGGGAAGTGTGGCATGGCTGGGCTGCCGCTCCGGTAGCACCTGGATAGCTTTATCTTTGAATTGCGCGAAAGTCAGATCTGGATTCTGCATGGCCAGGAAGTGTAGCTGGGCCCTTTGGTTACTGCATAGGAGCCATTCAACGAACCGCTCTTTCAGGAGTTTATCTTCATCTTGCATGCTGTTTGGGTCACTTTGCTTGATGGCCCGCAGCGCCTCCTGCAGATTAAGGGCATAGTCCCGTAAGCTATCCTGCGGCCGCTGCTTGCACCCATAGAACGTCAATTTAATTTACGTAGCGGTGCGGGTGTCAAAGGTGGCTTTAAGCTTGGCAAATACTTGTTGCGCAGTTTTCTTGTCCGCAGCACGCAAGGACTTTACTTCCCTCAATGCCGCTCCAAAGAGTTGGCCGATTATCATATGAACCTTCTGAGGCTCCGTCAAGGGATAAAACTCGAGCAGGCTACAAATCCCTTCTTTAAAGTCAGTTAACGTATGAGCTTCTCCAAAGTATCGTGGGAGCCAGGCGGCCCTGGTAGGTACGGCATAGAGAAGAGCATTATGGCTGCTGTAGCAGTGGTAAACAACCAACTAGAATAATATTAGGATATACTTAATTGAACAACCAAAAAGAGACGCAATATCCTAAAAAAAATGCTTTATTAATAATATCTAAAATATCTCATAGACAATTAAATATACTTAAATGTATGACTACCAACATCAACCACCTGGGTTTGGGTGGGGTAGGAAAAATTCAGGAAATAATAACAAATGTATTCCTGACACAGTCCCTGTTGGGTGGCCCTATAGTAGCTCTCACCTACTCAACAGCGGAGGTTGGCACCCTAAAGTTTGATGTGGCGCCCCTGCTCCACGTCGACTGTCCCTTCTTGCCCTACTGGGCCCTACCAACTACCCACGCCCAGATCCCAACAACATACACACAAATTGACCAAAAGGTCACACTAACCAAAAACGTGAAAAAAGTGTAAAAAAGGAGTGAAAAAAAGTGTAACAAAAAACTACTAAAAACAACGCAGCAAAATAGTGCTGCGTAAATGTCCACTAGGTTACATGTACCCCATGGGCTGTATCAACAAATAATCTAGATATTGATACATAAAAATATAATATGAATTATGGTAAACGGGTACAAGAACCAGAATTTTCAGGGGTACAATAGAGCACAGATATGCTGTGCTCAGAAACACTCAGAGGTTATAAAATGGAACCTCTAGTATGTATACCAATGTATTACTGTCTTTGTTAGTATATCATGACTTGAAGGTCATAGAGGCAGACCTATACATAGGACTTATACACAAAGTACTAATAAAGAAAAAATAAGAAAGACTAAACAAGATGAAAAAAAGTTCTAAATATCTCTATTCGATACCTAATGCAATGTATCTCAAATCCGGAATAGCAGATATACTGGCTCACTCAATAGATGTTCATATGTGTATGCCCTCAGAGTCATATATAGAGCAATTCAGATGCATGCTATAAAAAATAGCGGTCAAAGAAAAAATAAGTAAAAAATAAAAAAGAAGACAATAGCAATACTAGTTATTAATCATTGCGTTTCACATGAAACCATCTGCTACCTCAAAAGTATTGTGTGTAGTGTGTCTCCTACACGATTAGTCAATGCAGTTGGTACACCTGAGGTCGATGCCTCAGTATGGGTGATTTATAAATTTACACCCTAGATACCATACAAATTCGACATGTATAAAGATCTTCAGGTGTCTGAGATAAAAAAATAAACAAAATATTCAAAGAAACAAAGAAAAAATAATAAAAAACAAATGAAAAATGTCTGCTATATCAGGTATCACATATAGTACCTCTCCTTTAGATTGGACCAATACGTATAGGAGCCCAAACCTGCTGAGGCCAATCCCTCATTGCTTTCTTATAGATAAGTGCTATGCTCAGTCTGCCATGACAAATGAAAAAGAAAACTTATCTGAATATGTGACATGAATCGTCCCATCCCGCCATCCCTACGCGTTTCGCCCCTTCCCAGTATAGGGGCTCATCAGGGGATAAATTAGGGTATAGCAGCAGTGGCTTAGGAAAAGGATATCAGCGTGCGGAGGTAACAGCGCTATATTTAAAGGTTCAAAGTACCGTAATGTTCAGAGAAGGCTGTCCTATCGGCATATTAGGTGGAGGCATTCCGGGATGCCAGCGCTGCTCTTAGATGCTTAACGTGCGCTCGTTATACACAGTGGGGCTAAATCCCTCCCCACCATCACATGACGTTCCCGGAGCTCACAGGAGCATGGAACGCAAATGCGTGTCACCAGTGTCGTCAAGCGCAGTGCCGGTGCTGCTTAAATGCGCTTATTGTACACATTGGGGCTAAACCCGCCCCACCATCACGTGGCTTTCAGGCGCTCCTAAAAAAAATGGAACGCAGATGCGTGTCGCCGGTGCGCAATGCCAGCGCTACTTAAATGCGTTTATTGTACACATTGGGGCTAAGATCCGCCCCACCATCCCATGACTTTCAGCGCTCCCAATATAATAGAACGCAAATGCGTGTCACAGGTGCTGACATGCGCAGTGCCTCCTTTCGGCATATTAGGTGGAGGCATTCCAGGATGTCAGCGCTTAGATGCTTGGCGTGCGCTCGTTGTACACAGTGGGGCTAAATCCCTCCCCACCATCACATGACGTTCCCGGAGCTCCCAGGAAAATGGAACGCAGATGCGTGTCACCAGTGTCGACATGCGCAGTGCCGGTACTGCTTAGATGCGCTTATTATACACATCCCATCCCATCCCATGACTTTTAGCGCTCCCAAAACAATGGAACGCAAATGCGTGTCACAAGTGCTGACATGCGCAGTGCCCCTTGCCTCATCTTGTCCCAGCCTATCTTTCGGCTAGAGCAATCATGGTTCTGTGTTTCTGACTCATATTTTCGAGACATGCGCAATGCGAACTTGTTAACACAAAGTAAATGCAGGCTAGATGAGAAAGAAAGGGAATTCAAGGATAAGGATTTTGGAGGGCTCTATATGTGACTCTTCAGAATGGAAAAGAGGCACATGTAGACGTTATGCAGAATAACCATGAAACATGCTCATTTAGTCAAGTTCATGTCATAAATGTAATATAATTCTACAGTACATTGTGCAATTTATGCCGTATTTAGTAATACTCCGTATCCAGCAGTATTTCTACATATAAAAGGACACCGAGTACTCCCATGTTCATTACAGCCATTCTGTGCGTGTACCTCCGCACACACCACTAATTTATGTGTATCGGATTCTCTACTAGAGGGCAACCATGCCCAAACTTCATAAAGGCCATCTGACCTCTATTGATGAAGGTACCACTACAGGGAAGAAAAATAACCTGCAGTATATTTGGACTCATAATCAGTCAAAAGAATGGACCAAAAGGATTATCTACCGAAGTTGATATCCTTCATACGAGCAGTCCTAAATAAAGCAGGTGTATGTCAGTTGTTCATTGAGCCCACCAGGGCTCATACTCTCCATCCAGAAGATCCATCTACATTCTCGCTGAAGGATCTTGTTGTCCCAGTCACCCTGTCTTATGGAGGGATATACTACCTCAATGATTTTAAACGAGATACAGTCAACATCCCCGTTATGTACAGAATTGACATGTCTAGCTAGCGGGGAATCTCGCTTATGTCTTATGTCTCCTAGATGCTCGCCCATTCTGACCGGCAGCTGTCGCTTTGTTTTGCCTACGTAGTCCATTGGGCAGGAGCACGTACAGACATAAACGACACCTTCCGTTTTACAATTGCCGAATTGTCTATTTTTATATATGCTTTTTGTCACAGAGCTCTGGAACATAGTAGATGGTGCAATTTGATTACAAAAACTACAGTGACCACATCTGAAGGTCCCCACAGATCTATTCACCAGCCATGTCTCTTTCGTTTTAGGTGGATTATAATGGCTATTTACCACCATATCTCTAATGGACCTTCCTTTCCTATAGGTGACAGACGGGTAAGGAAAGATCCATCTATTCAAGTCTGGGTCTGTTCTCAAAATCCCCAATGTTTCCTTAAAATACCCATAACCTTTTCTTGCTGATCATCAAAGGTACCAATGAGTCTTGTTTTAGAGGTCTCATTATCATTTTTTCGAGGGTGCAGCAATGTTGTCCTTTCTATAGTTTTAGCATGTCGATTAGCTTCCTCAAGTAGTGCTCTAGGGTAGGGTTGAGCGAAACGGGTCGAACATTTTCAAAAGTCGCCGACTTTTGGCTAAGTCGGGGTTTCATGAAACCCGATCCGACCCCTGTGCGGGGTCGGCCATGCGGTACGCGACTTTCGCGCCAAAGTCGCGTTTCAATGACGCGAAAAGCGCCATTTCTCAGCCAATGAAGGTAAACGCAGAGTGTGGGCAGCGTGATGACATAGGTCCTGGTCCCCACCATCTTAGAGAAGGGCATTGCAGTGATTGGCTTGCTGTCTGCGACGTCACAGGGGCTATAAAGAGGCGTTCCCGCCGACCGCCATCTTACTGCTGCTGATCTGAGCTTAGGGAGAGGTTGCTGCCGCTTTGTCAGAAGCAGGGATAGCGTTAACCCTAACCAGGGATTCAAGCTTCAGGAGGCTAATTTGCATATTCCAGGTGCCTTTTGGGAGAAGCGAAGTCTCCCTAAGCTAGAAGATCGTTGGGTACAGCCGGGACCAGCTGCTTCGAAAGCATCACCAAACCAGGGATTCAAGCTTCAGGAGGCTAATTTGCATATTCCAGGTGCCTTCTGGGAGAAGCGAAGTCTCCCTAAGCTAGAAGATCGTTGGGTACAGCCGGGACCAGCTGCTTCGAAAGCATCACCAAACCAGGGATTCAAGCTTCAGGAGGCTAATTTGCATATTCCAGGTGCCTTCTGGGAGAAGCGAAGTCTCCCTAAGCTAGAAGATCGTTGGGTACAGCCGGGACCAGCTGCTTCGAAAGCATCACCAAACCAGGGATTCAAGCTTCAGGAGGCTAATTTGCATATTCCAGGTGCCTTCTGGGAGAAGCGAAGTCTCCCTAAGCTAGAAGATCGTTGGGTACAGCCGGGACCAGCTGCTTCGAAAGCATCACCAAACCAGGGATTCAAGCTTCAGGAGGCTAATTTGCATATTCCAGGTGCCTTCTGGGAGAAGCGAAGTCTCCCTAAGCTAGAAGATCGTTGGGTACAGCCGGGACCAGCTGCTTCGAAAGCATCACCAAACCAGGGATTCAAGCTTCAGGAGGCTAATTTGCATATTCCAGGTGCCTTCTGGGAGAAGCGAAGTCTCCCTAAGCTAGAAGATCGTTGGGTACAGCCGGGACCAGCTGCTTCGAAAGCATCACCAAACCAGGGATTCAAGCTTCAGGAGGCTAATTTGCATATTCCAGGTGCCTTCTGGGAGAAGCGAAGTCTCCCTAAGCTAGAAGATCGTTGGGTACAGCCGGGACCAGCTGCTTCGAAAGCATCACCAAACCAGGGATTCAAGCTTCAGGAGGCTAATTTGCATATTCCAGGTGCCTTCTGGGAGAAGCGAAGTCTCCCTAAGCTAGAAGATCGTTGGGTACAGCCGGGACCAGCTGCTTCGAAAGCATCACCAAACCAGGGATTCAAGCTTCAGGAGGCTAATTTGCATATTCCAGGTGCCTTCTGGGAGAAGCGAAGTCTCCCTAAGCTAGAAGATCGTTGGGTACAGCCGGGACCAGCTGCTTCGAAAGCATCACCAAACCAGGGATTCAAGCTTCAGGAGGCTAATTTGCATATTCCAGGTGCCTTCTGGGAGAAGCGAAGTCTCCCTAAGCTAGAAGATCGTTGGGTACAGCTGGGACCAGCTGCTTCGAAAGCATCACCAAACCAGGGATTCAAGCTTCAGGAGGCTAATTTGCATATTCCAGGTGCCTTCTGGGAGAAGCGAAGTCTCCCTAAGCTAGAAGATCGTTGGGTACAGCCGGGACCAGCTGCTTCGAAAGCATCACCAAACCAGGGATTCAAGCTTCAGGAGGCTAATTTGCATATTCCAGGTGCCTTCTGGGAGAAGCGAAGTCTCCCTAAGCTAGAAGATCGTTGGGTACAGCCGGGACCAGCTGCTTCGAAAGCATCACCAAACCAGGGATTCAAGCTTCAGGAGGCTAATTTGCATATTCCAGGTGCCTTCTGGGAGAAGCGAAGTCTCCCTAAGCTAGAAGATCGTTGGGTACAGCCGGGACCAGCTGCTTCGAAAGCATCACCAAACCAGGGATTCAAGCTTCAGGAGGCTAATTTGCATATTCCAGGTGCCTTCTGGGAGAAGCGAAGTCTCCCTAAGCTAGAAGATCGTTGGGTACAGCCGGGACCAGCTGCTTCGAAAGCATCACCAAACCAGGGATTCAAGCTTCAGGAGGCTAATTTGCATATTCCAGGTGCCTTCTGGGAGAAGCGAAGTCTCCCTAAGCTAGAAGATCGTTGGGTACAGCCGGGACCAGCTGCTTCGAAAGCATCACCAAACCAGAGTTTTTGCCTGTAGGACATTATTGCAAGAGAGCTTGGCTGAGTAGATTACACAAGAAGGAAAACACACAGCAAGTCAGCAGGATCTAGGAGCAACATGGCAGATGTGACAACCTACATGGTGAGCTGCAGCATGTGCTACATGTTCACAGATCGACCAGAAGAAGAATCCAATTTCACCTGTCAGAAGTGTAGACTAGTGGCCCTTTTAGAAGAAAAGGTGCGGGGTCTGGAAGAAAGAATAGCAACTTTGAAACTCATCAAAGAGAATGAAGACTTTCTAGCATCTCTACTGGTCACAGAAGGTGCAAAAAGTGTCATAGAACCTCCAAAAGCAGATGAGTGGAAGCATGTGACCAAAAGAAGCAAGAAGACCATGGAGAAATCACCAACCACACAACTGAAGAACCGATATCAAATCTTTGTAGAGGATGAAGATGGCACACCTAAGAATAAAGCAATACCAGCAAGCAAAAAAGAAAAGGGCACACAGCAACAAGTGACAGCAAAAAGTACAGCCAAGAAGCAACGAAGAGTGGTGGTGGTGGGAGACTCACTACTGAGAGGCACAGAAGCAGCCATCTGCAGACCGGACATAACTGCAAGAGAAGTATGCTGCCTTCCAGGTGCGATGATCAAGGATGTGACCGATAGGATACCAAAGCTCTTCAGCTCCAAAGACGTCCACCCATTTCTTCTGATACATGTTGGCACCAATGACACGGCAAGGAAGGACCTACCGACAATCTGCAAGGACTTTGAAGAGTTGGGGAAGAAAGTAAATGAACTGGATGCACAGGTAGTTTTTTCTTCTATCCTTCCAGTAGACGGGCATGGCACCAGGAGATGGAACAGGATCCTTGATGCAAACAACTGGCTAAGACGATGGTGCAGACAACAAGGATTTGGATTCCTGGACCACGGTGTGAATTACTGGTATGATGGACTCCTCGCCAGAGACGGACTACACCTCAACAAACCTGGGAAACACACATTCGCCAGAAGACTCGCTACACTCATCAGGAGGGCGTTAAACTAGAAGAAGAGGGGACGGGAAGAAAAACATTAGACTCGAACAAAGACGACCCAGGAAAACATACTCAGAAGGGAGGTAAGAACATTTCTAAAACAATCCACAGTGAGGAGATTGGAACAAAACAAAATCCTCTGAACTGCATGCTCGCAAACGCCAGAAGCCTGACAAACAAGATGGAAGAACTAGAAGCAGAAATATCTACAGGTAACTTTGACATAGTGGGAATAACCGAGACATGGTTAGATGAAAGCTATGACTGGGCAGTTAACTTACAGGGTTACAGTCTGTTTAGAAAGGATCGTAAAAATCGGAGAGGAGGAGGGGTTTGTCTCTATGTAAAGTCTTGTCTAAAGTCCACTTTAAGGGAGGATATTAGCGAAGGGAATGAGGATGTTGAGTCCATATGGGTTGAAATTCATGGAGGGAAAAATGGTAACAAAATTCTCATTGGGGTCTGTTACAAACCCCCAAATATAACAGAAAGCATGGAAAGTCTACTTCTAAAGCAGATAGATGAAGCTGCAACCCATAATGAGGTCCTGGTTATGGGGGACTTTAACTACCCGGATATTAACTGGGAATCAGAAACCTGTGAAACCCATAAAGGCAACAGGTTTCTGCTAATAACCAAGAAAAATTATCTTTCACAATTGGTGCAGAATCCAACCAGAGGAGCAGCACTTTTAGACCTAATACTATCTAATAGACCTGACAGAATAACAAATCTGCAGGTGGTTGGGCATTTAGGAAATAGCGACCACAATATTGTGCAGTTTCACCTGTCTTTCACTAGGGGGACTTGTCAGGGAGTCACAAAAACATTGAACTTTAGGAAGGCAAAGTTTGAACAGCTTAGAGATGCCCTTAATCTGGTAGACTGGGACAATATCCTCAGAAATGAGAATACAGATAATAAATGGGAAATGTTTAAGAACATCCTAAATAGGCAGTGTAAGCGGTTTATACCTTGTGGGAATAAAAGGACTAGAAATAGGAAAAACCCAATGTGGCTAAACAAAGAAGTAAGACAGGCAATTAACAGTAAAAAGAAAGCATTTGCACTACTAAAGCAGGATGGCACCATTGAAGCTCTAAAAAACTATAGGGAGAAAAATACTTTATCTAAAAAACTAATTAAAGCTGCCAAAAAGGAAACAGAGAAGCACATTGCTAAGGAGAGTAAAACTAATCCCAAACTGTTCTTCAACTATATCAATAGTAAAAGAATAAAAACTGAAAATGTAGGCCCCTTAAAAAATAGTGAGGAAAGAATGGTTGTAGATGACGAGGAAAAAGCTAACATATTAAACACCTTCTTCTCCACGGTATTCACGGTGGAAAATGAAATGCTAGGTGAAATCCCAAGAAACAATGAAAACCCTATATTAAGGGTCACCAATCTAACCCAAGAAGAGGTGCGAAACCGGCTAAATAAGATTAAAATAGATAAATCTCCGGGTCCGGATGGCATACACCCACGAGTACTAAGAGAACTAAGTAATGTAATAGATAAACCATTATTTCTTATTTTTAGTGACTCTATAGCGACAGGGTCTGTTCCGCAGGACTGGCGCATAGCAAATGTGGTGCCAATATTCAAAAAGGGCTCTAAAAGTGAACCTGGAAATTATAGGCCAGTAAGTCTAACCTCTATTGTTGGTAAAATATTTGAAGGGTTTCTGAGGGATGTTATTCTGGATTATCTCAATGAGAATAACTGTTTAACTCCATATCAGCATGGGTTTATGAGAAATCGCTCCTGTCAAACCAATCTAATCAGTTTTTATGAAGAGGTAAGCTATAGGCTGGACCACGGTGAGTCATTGGACGTGGTATATCTCGATTTTTCCAAAGCGTTTGATACCGTGCCGCACAAGAGGTTGGTACACAAAATGAGAATGCTTGGTCTGGGGGAAAATGTGTGTAAATGGGTTAGTAACTGGCTTAGTGATAGAAAGCAGAGGGTGGTTATAAATGGTATAGTCTCTAACTGGGTCGCTGTGACCAGTGGGGTACCGCAGGGGTCAGTATTGGGACCTGTTCTCTTCAACATATTCATTAATGATCTGGTAGAAGGTTTACACAGTAAAATATCGATATTTGCAGATGATACAAAACTATGTAAAGCAGTTAATACAAGAGAAGATAGTATTCTGCTACAGATGGATCTGGATAAGTTGGAAACTTGGGCTGAAAGGTGGCAGATGAGGTTTAACAATGATAAATGTAAGGTTATACACATGGGAAGAGGGAATCAATATCACCATTACACACTGAACGGGAAACCACTGGGTAAATCTGACAGGGAGAAGGACTTGGGGATCCTAGTTAATGATAAACTTACCTGGAGCAGCCAGTGCCAGGCAGCAGCTGCCAAGGCAAACAGGATCATGGGGTGCATTAAAAGAGGTCTGGATACACATGATGAGAGCATTATACTGCCTCTGTACAAATCCCTAGTTAGACCGCACATGGAGTACTGTGTCCAGTTTTGGGCACCGGTGCTCAGGAAGGATATAATGGAACTAGAGAGAGTACAAAGGAGGGCAACAAAATTAATAAAGGGGATGGGAGAACTACAATACCCAGATAGATTAGCGAAATTAGGATTATTTAGTCTAGAAAAAAGACGACTGAGGGGCGATCTAATAACCATGTATAAGTATATAAGGGGACAATACAAATATCTCGCTGAGGATCTGTTTATACCAAGGAAGGTGACGGGCACAAGGGGGCATTCTTTGCGTCTGGAGGAGAGAAGGTTTTTCCACCAACATAGAAGAGGATTCTTTACTGTTAGGGCAGTGAGAATCTGGAATTGCTTGCCTGAGGAGGTGGTGATGGCGAACTCAGTCGAGGGGTTCAAGAGAGGCCTGGATGTCTTCCTGGAGCAGAACAATATTGTATCATACAATTATTAGGTTCTGTAGAAGGACGTAGATCTGGGTATTTATTATAATGGAATATAGGCTGAACTGGATGGACAAATGTCTTTTTTCGGCCTTACTAACTATGTTACTATGTTACTATGTTAGGCAGGGTCCATTAACCACAAAACCGCTTGTGCTGCAGCGATTTGCACTGTCCAACACCACCCTCGGTGTGCAGGGACAGTGGAAGTTTTTTTTTTTTTTTTTCCCCTCAGCGCTGTAGCTCATTGGGCTGCCCTAGAAGGCTCCCTGATAGCTGCATTGCTGTGTGTACGCCGCTGTGCAAACCAACTGCTTTTTTCAAAGCACAAATCCTCTTGTTCCTTCCTTTCTGCACAGCTATCTTTTTTGTTTGTCCATACTTTTTATTTCATTTGTGCATCAGTCCACTCCTTATTGCTGCCTGCCATACCTGGCTGAGATTACTGCAGGCAGGGAGATAGTAATTGTAGGACATTCCCTGTTTTTTTTTTTTTTTTTTTTTGGTGGGAGATTAAGATTGGCAATTTGGCATTTCTGCTAGAGTGCCATCCCTGTGTGTGCCATCTCTCTCACATAGTGGGCCATAGAAAGCCTTTTCATTTTTCTGTATTTTTTTTTGTGGGGTGTATAAATTCTCCCTGATAAAAATACAGTGGGAGATTAATATTGGCCTTTGGGCTTGTGTGCCAGTCCTGAGTGTGCCATCTCTCTCACAAATAGTGGGCCATAGAAAGCCTATTTTATTTTTTTTTGGGTTTTATAAATTCTCCCTGAAAAAAAGGGAGATTAATATTGGCCTCTGGGCTTGTGTGCCAGTCCTGAGCGTGCCATCTGTGCCAGCCCTGAGCATGCCATCTCTCTCACAAATAGTGGGCCATAGAAAGCCTATTTAATTTTTTTTTTGGTTTTATAAATTCTCCCTGAAAAAAAGGGAGATTAATATTGGCCTCTGGGCTTGTGTGCCAGTTGTGAGCGTGCCATCTGTGCCAGTCCTGAGCGTGCCATCTCTCTCACAAATAGTGGGCCATAGAAAGCCTATTTAATTTTTTTTTTGGTTTTATAAATTTTCTCTGAAAAAAGGGAGATTAATATTGGCCTCTGGGCTTGTGTGCCAGTTGTGAGCGTGCCATCTGTGCCAGCCCTGAGCGTGCCATCTCTCTCACAAATAGTGGGCCATAGAAAGCCTATTTAATTTTTTTTTTTGGTTTTATAAATTCTCCCTGAAAAAAAGGGAGATTAATATTGGCCTCTGGGGTTGTGTGCCAGTTGTGAGCGTGCCATCTGTGCCAGTCCTGAGCGTGCCATCTCTCTCACAAATAGTGGGCCATAGAAAGCCTATTTAATTTTTTTTTTTGTTTTATAAATTTTCCCTGAAAAAAGGGAGATTAATATTGGCCTCTGGGCTTGTGTGCCAGTTGTGAGCGTGCCATCTGTGCCAGTCCTGAGCGTGCCATCTCTCTCACAAATAGTGGGCCATAGAAAGCCTATTTAATTTTTTTTTTGGTTTTATAAATTTTCCCTGAAAAAAGGGAGATTAATATTGGCCTCTGGGCTTGTGTGCCAGTTGTGAGCGTGCCATCTGTGCCAGTCCTGAGCGTGCCATCTCTCTCACAAATAGTGGGCCATAGAAAGCCTATTTAAATATTTTTTTGGTTTTATAAATTCTCCCAGAAAAAAAGGGAGATTAATATTGGCCTCTGGGCTTCTGTGCCAGTCCTGAGCGTGCCATCTGTGCCAGTCCTGAGCGTCCCATCTCTCTCACAAATAGTGGGCCATAGAAAGCCTATTTTTTTTTTTTTTTTGGGTTTTAGAAATTCTCCCTGAAAAAAAAAGGGAGATTAATATTGCCCTTTGGGCTTGTGTGCCAGTACTAAGCGTTCCATCTCTCTCTCTCTCTCAGTCAGTGGGCCATAGAACGCCTATTTTTGGTTTTATTTGTTTTCTAAATTCTCCCTGAAAAAATCATTTTATTTTATTTGGTTTCTAAATTCTTCCTGATAAAATCATATTTTTTTTATTATTTTTTTTTCTAAAGTCTCCCTGAAAAAAAAAAAAAAAAAAAAAAAACAGTGGGAGATTAATATTGGCCTTTCTGCTTGTGTGCCAGTCTTGACTCCTGGGTGCGTCATCTCTCAGTCAGTGGGCCATAGAACGCCTATTTTTGGTTTTATTTGTTTTATAAATTCTCCCTGAAAAAATCATTTTATTTTATTTGGTTTCTAAATTCTTCCTGATAAAATCATATTTTTTTTATTATTTTTTTTTCTAAAGTCTCCCTGAAAAAAAAAAAAAAAAAACAACCAAAAAAAACAGTGGGAGATTAATATTGGCCTTTCTGCTTGTGTGCCAGTCTTGACTCCTGGGTGTGCCATCTCTCTCTCTCTCTCTCTCTCTCTCTCTCTCCAATTGTGGTCCATAGAAAGCCTATATTTTTTTTCCTTGATTTGGGTTCCAAAATCTACCAGAGAAAATAACTACATCAATCATTGGTAGAAAAATATTGGCCTCTGGGCTTGTGTGCCACTCCTGACTCCTGTGTGCGTCATCTCTCAGTCAGTGGGCCATAGAACGCCTATTTTTGTTTTAATTTGTTTTATAAATTCTCCCTGAAAAAATCATTTTATTTTATTTGGTTTCTAAATTCTTCCTGATAAAATCATATTTTTTTTATTATTTTTTTTTCTAAAGTCTCCCTGAAAAAAAAAAAAAAAAAACAACCAAAAAAAACAGTGGGAGATTAATATTGGCCTTTCTGCTTGTGTGCCAGTCTTGACTCCTGGGTGTGCCATCTCTCTCTCTCTCTCTCTCTCTCCAATTGTGGTCCATAGAAAGCCTATATTTTTTTTCCTTGATTTGGGTTCCAAAATCTACCAGAGAAAATAACTACATCAATCATTGGTAGAAAAATATTGGCCTCTGGGCTTGTGTGCCACTCCTGACTCCTGTGTGCGTCATCTCTCAGTCAGTGGGCCATAGAACGCCTATTTTTGTTTTTATTTGTTTTATAAATTCTCCCTGAAAAAATCATTTTATTTTATTTGGTTTCTAAATTCTTCCTGATAAAATCATATTTTTTTTATTATTTTTTTTTCTAAAGTCTCCCTGAAAAAAAAAAAAAAAAAAAAAAAAAAACAAACCCCCCCAAAAAATGGGAGATTAATATTGGCCTTTCTGCTTGTGTGCCAGTCTTGACTCCTGGGTGTGCCATCTCTCTCTCTCTCTCTCCAATTGTGGTCCATAGAAAGCCTATATTTTTTTTCCTTGATTTGGGTTCCAAAATCTACCAGAGAAAATAACTCCATCAATCATTGGTAGAAAAATATTGGCCTCTGGGCTTGTGTGCCACTCCTGATTCCTGTGTGCGTCATCTCTCACTCAGTGGCCCATAAAAAGCATATAGTTTGTTACATTTGTTTTCTAAATTCTCCCTGCAAAAATCTATTTTTTTTTTTTTGGGGGGGTTTCTAAAGTGTTCCTGAAAAAAATAAAAATAAAAAAAAAATAATAGTGTGACATTAATATTAACATTTGTGCTTCAGTGACAGTCCTGCGTGTGGGGCATCTCTCTAATTTGCAGCCACCAAAAAAAGAGTGTGTAACATTGGGCCTGATTTTCGCTGTGGTCTCACCAACCTGTAAAGGGGTAGCTAAATCATACTGAAGTTATAGCTCACCGTGTAAGTTGTGTGACTGCAACAAATAACGTTAGTTTGGTTACGTTTTTAAAACAATGAGGAAGTCTAGTGGAAGAGGTCGTGGCCGGGGGCGTTCATTGTCAGCTGGTAATGAGGGTAGTGGTAGTGGTGGAGCATCAGGTGGTCGTGGGGAAAAAAATATTGCACCTAAGTCTGGAGCTGTGGAGCCAGGTTCGTCGTCCGGCTACACAAGGCCTCGAACGCTCCCTTTTCTGGGATTAGGAAAACTGCTTTTAAAGCCGGAGCAGCAAGAGCAAGTTTTGGCTTATCTTGCTGACTCAGCCTCTAGCTCTTTTGCCTCCTCTCGTGAAACTGGTAAAAGTAAAAGCAGCGCGTCGTTAGTGGATGTTCACGGTCAGGGACAAGTCACTTCCTTGTCCTCTTCAGCAAAAACAACAACAGAGAAGAATGCAGCAGGCGACACAACGGGTTACTCCATGGAGCTCTTTACACATACCGTCCCTGGCTTAGAAAGTGAAGCAGTTAACAGTCCATGCCCATTACAAATTGAATCTGACATGGAGTGCACTGACGCACAGCCACAGCCAGACTACTATGCTGGTCCTTTGACTCAGACCACAACATTGCCCTCGCAGGGTGCTGATCAAGAATCAGACCCTGATGAGACTATGTTGCCCCATCACGAACGCTATACCACCGAACGACACGGTGACACAGACGAAGTTGCGCAGGAGGTACAAGAAGAGTTATTAGATGACCCAGTTCTTGACACCGATTGGCAGCCATTGGGGGAACAGGGTGCAGGCGGCAGCAGTTCTGAAGCAGAGGAGGAGGAGGGGCCGCAGCAGGCATCAACATCGCCACAGGTTCCATCTGCTGGGCCCGTATCTTGCCCAAAACGCGTGGCAAAGCCAAAACCTGGTGGAGGACAGCGTGGCCATCCGGTTAAAGCTCAGTCTGCAATGCCTGAAAAGGTATCCGATGCTAGAAAGAGTGCAGTCTGGCATTTTTTTAAACAACATCCAATTGATCAGCGCAAAGTCATCTGTCAAAAATGTTCTACTTCCTTAAGCAGAGGTCAGAATCTGAAAAGTCTCAATACTAGTTGCATGCATAGACATTTAACCACCATGCATTTGAAAGCTTGGACTAACTACCAAACGTCCCTTAAGGTTGTTGCACCCTCGGCCAATGAAGCTAGTCATCAACGCAACATCCCTTCCGGCAGTGTAGGACCACCATTTAGCGCACCACCTGCTGTATCTGTGCAGGTATCTTTGCCAGGCCAAAGCAGTCAGGGTCAGGGAATCACCAGTTTCGTAGTAGGAAACACTGCATCTAGGGCACCGGCGGCAACAATACCATCTCCCACCGTCTCTCAGTCTGCCATGTCCACCGGCACCCCCGCTAGTTCCACGATCTCCAGCTCTCCAGTCCAGCTCACCCTACATGAGACTATGGTTAGAAAAAGGAAATACTTAGCCTCGCATCCGCGTACACAGGGTTTGAACGCCCACATAGCTAGACTAATCTCGTTAGAGATGATGCCCTACCGGTTAGTTGAAAGCGAAGCTTTCAAAGACCTGATGGACTACGCTGTACCACGCTACGAGCTACCCAGTCGACACTTTTTTTCCAGAAAAGCCATCCCAGCCCTCCACCAGCATGTTAAAGAGCGCATCGTCCATGCACTCAGGCAATCTGTGAGCACAAAGGTGCACCTGACAACAGATGCATGGACCAGTAGGCATGGCCAGGGACGTTACGTGTCCATCACGGCACACTGGGTAAATGTGGTGGATTCAGGGTCCACAGGGGACAGCAAGTTTGGGACAGTTCTGCCTAGCCCACGGTCTAGTAAACAGTTGTCTGTAGCCGTTCGCACCCCCTCCTCCTCCTCCTCCTCCTCGTCCTCCTGCAGAAGCAAGAGCTCGTCCACAGACCGCAGTCGCACAAACACTCCATCCGCACCTGCCACTGTTGCACACCAGGTCTCCCATTATGGGGCAGCTACTGGCATACGTCAGCAGGCTGTATTGGCTATGAAGTGTTTGGGTGACAATAGACACACCGCGGAAGTTCTGTCCGAGTTCTTGCAGCAAGAAACGCAGTCGTGGCTGGGCACTGTAGATCTTGAGGCAGGCAAGGTAGTGAGTGATAACGGAAGGAATTTCATGGCTGCCATCTCCCTTTCCCAACTGAAACACATTCCTTGCCTGGCTCACACCTTAAACCTGGTGGTGCAGTGCTTCCTGAAAAGTTATCCGGGGTTATCCGACCTGCTCCTCAAAGTGCGTGGACTTTGCGCACATATCCGCCGTTCGCCTGTACACTCCAGCCGTATGCAGACCTATCAGCGTTCTTTGAACCTTCCCCAGCATCGCCTAATCATAGACGTTGCAACAAGGTGGAACTCAACACTGCACATGCTTCAGAGACTGTGCGAACAGAGGCGGGCTGTTATGTTTTTGTGGGAGGATACACATACACGGGCAGGCAGTAGGATGGCAGACATGGAGTTGTCAGGTGTGCAGTGGTCGAAGATTCAAGACATGTGTCAAGTCCTTCAGTGTTTTGAGGAATGCACACGGCTGGTTAGTGCAGACAACGCCATAATAAGCATGAGCATCCCCCTAATGCGTCTGCTGATGCAAAGTTTGACGCACATAAAGGATCAGGCGTCTGCACCAGAGGAAGAGGAAAGCCTTGATGACAGTCAGCGATTGTCTGGTCAGGGCAGTGTACATGACGAGGTACCGGGCGAAGAGGAGGTGGAGGATGAGGAGGATGATGGGGATGAGTATATTTTTAATGAGGAAGCTTTCCCGGGGGCACGGGAAATTGGTGGCGTGGCAAGGCCGGGTTCTGGTTTTTTGAGGGACACAAGTGACGTAGATTTGCCTGCAACTGCCCCTCAACCAAGCACAACCGCAGATTTGACAACGGGAACTTTGGCCCACATGGCGGATTATGCCTTGCGTATCCTCAAAAGGGACACACGCATTACAAAAATGATGAACGATGACGATTACTGGTTGGCCTGCCTCCTTGATCCTCGCTATAAAGGCAAAATATTATGCCACATGAGAACTTGGAACTAATATTAGCAACAAAACAATCAACTCTTGTTGACCGTTTGCTTCTGGCATTCCCTGCACACAGCGCCCGTGATCGTTCTCACACGAGCTCCAGGGGCCAGCAGACCAGAGGTGTTAGAGGGGCAGAAATCAGAAGTGGCGTTGGCCAGAGGGGTTTTCTGACCAGGTTGTGGAGTGATTTTTCTATGACCGCAGACAGGACAGGTACTGCAGCATCAATTCAAAGTGACAGGAGACAACATTTGTCCAGTATGGTTACAAACTATTTTTCATCCCTTATCGACGTTCTCCCTCAACCGTCATTCCCATTTGATTACTGGGCATCCAAATTAGACACCTGGCCAGAATTGGCAGAATATGCATTGCAGGAGCTTGCTTGCCCGGCAGCTAGTGTCCTATCAGAAAGAGTATTCAGTGCTGCAGGTTCAATACTAACAGAAAAAAGGACTCGTCTGGCTACCCAAAATGTAGATGATCTAACCTTCATTAAAATGAACCACAACTGGATTTCAAAATCTTTTGCCCCACCCTGCCCGGCTGACACCTAGCTTTCCTATGAAAAGGTCTTGCCTGTGGACTATTCTGAATGACTTTTCCAATCTCGTAATTTTCTTCACCTGATTGTCCAGCATACGACATGTTTCCACCTCACGAAATGGCCAAACTCCCCACACGGGGCCGTGCTATCGCCACTTTGCGCTTGGACCCTTGAGAGTGCTGTTTGTCTGAAGAGGTGGGTGTGGCCGCTTTTGGTCGACGGCACTACCACTGGGTCCCTCATAGTACAATAAAGTGTCTCTGGCGGTGGTGGTGCGCACCCAACGTCAGACACACCGTTGTAATATGAGGGGCCCTGTGCCTGTACCGCCGGCCACAAGACAGTTCCCCCCCCAGCTCAAACAGTGCTCTACCACTAGCAAAATTATCTCTCACAGCTTCACCAATGTGTAGTCTAGGCGCTGACATCCTTCAATGCCTGGCACTGACAATACCATTGTTTTGACATTTTTGTTATGTTAGGCCTTCGAAGCCTGTCTGCGGTCCCTTCTTTCTACAACTACTACACTGACCAGGCCACTGCTGGCCGTGTTACCCTGGAACCAATTTAAAAGTGCCTACAGTCAGCCCAATTTTGTTATGTTAGGCCTTCGAAGACTGTCTGCCGTCACTCCTTCCACTAGACTTCCACTGACCAGACCACTGCTGCCCGTGTACCCCTGGAACCAATTTAAAAGTGCCTACAGCCAGCCCAAGTTTGTTATGTTAGGCCTTCGAAGCCTGTCTGCGGTCACTCCTTCCACTAGACTTCCACAGACCAGACCACTGCTGCCCGTGTACCCCTGGAACCAATTTAAAAGTGCCTACAGCCAGCCCAAGTTTGTTATGTTAGGCCTTGGAAGCCTGTCTGCGGTCAATCCTTCCACTAGACTTCCACTGACCAGACCACTGCTGCCCATGTACCCCTGGAACCAATTTAAAAGTGCCTACAGCCAGCCCAAGTTTGTTATGTTAGGCCTTGAAAGCCTGTCTGCGGTCACTCCTTCCACTAGACTTCCACTGACCAGACCACTGCTGCCCGTGTACCCCTGGAACCAATTTAAAAGTGCCTACAGCCAGCCCAAGTTTGTTATGTTAGGCCTTCGAAGCCTGTCTGCGGTCACTCCTTCCACTAGACTTCCACAGACCAGACCACTGCTGCCCGTGTACCCCTGGAACCAATTTAAAAGTGCCTACAGCCAGCCCAAGTTTGTTATGTTAGGCCTTGGAAGCCTGTCTGCGGTCACTCCTTCCACTAGACTTCCACTGACCAGACCACTGCTGCCCGTGTACCCCTGGAACCAATTTAAAAGTGCCTACAGCCAGCCCAAGTTTGTTATGTTAGGCCTTGGAAGCCTGTCTGCGGTCACTCCTTCCACTAGACTTCCACTGACCAGACCACTGCTGCCCATGTACCCCTGGAACCAATTTAAAAGTGCCTACAGCCAGCCCAAGTTTGTTATGTTAGGCCTTGGAAGCCTGTCTGCGGTCACTCCTTCCACTAGACTTCCACTGACCAGACCACTGCTGCCCGTGTACCCCTGGAACCAATTTAAAAGTGCCTACAGCCAGCCCAAGTTTGTTATGTTAGGCCTTCGAAGCCTGTCTGCGGTCACTCCTTCCACTAGACTTCCACAGACCAGACCACTGCTGCCCGTGTACCCCTGGAACCAATTTAAAAGTGCCTACAGCCAGCCCAAGTTTGTTATGTTAGGCCTTGGAAGCCTGTCTGCGGTCACTCCTTCCACTAGACTTCCACTGACCAGACCACTGCTGCCCGTGTACCCCTGGAACCAATTTAAAAGTGCCTACAGCCAGCCCAAGTTTGTTATGTTAGGCCTTGGAAGCCTGTCTGCGGTCACTCCTTCCACTAGACTTCCACTGACCAGACTACTGCTGCCCATGTACCCCTGGAACCAATTTAAAAGTGCCTACAGCCAGCCCAAGTTTGTTATGTTAGGCCTTGGAAGCCTGTCTGCGGTCACTCCTTCCACTAGACTTCCACTGACCAGACCACTGCTGCCCGTGTACCCCTGGAACCAATTTAAAAGTGCCTACAGCCAGCCCAAGTTTGTTATGTTAGGCCTTCGAAGCCTGTCTGCGGTCACTCCTTCCACTAGACTTCCACAGACCAGACCACTGCTGCCCGTGTACCCCTGGAACCAATTTAAAAGTGCCTACAGCCAGCCCAAGTTTGTTATGTTAGGCCTTGGAAGCCTGTCTGCGGTCACTCCTTCCACTAGACTTCCACTGACCAGACCACTGCTGCCCGTGTACCCCTGGAACCAATTTAAAAGTGCCTACAGCCAGCCCAAGTTTGTTATGTTAGGCCTTCGAAGCCTGTCTGCGGTCACTCCTTCCACTAGACTTCCACAGACCAGACCACTGCTGCCCGTGTACCCCTGGAACCAATTTAAAAGTGCCTACAGCCAGCCCAAGTTTGTTATGTTAGGCCTTGGAAGCCTGTCTGCGGTCACTCCTTCCACTAGACTTCCACTGACCATACACTGCTGCCCATGTACCCCTGGAACAAATTTAAAAGTGCCTACAGCCAGCCCAAGTTTGTTATGTTAGGCCTTCGAAGCCTGTCTGCGTCCCGTTCTTTCAACTACAACTACACTGACCAGGCCACTGATGGCCGTGTTCCCCTGGAACCAATTTTAACTTGCCTACAGCCAGCCCTATGTTATTATGTTAGGCCTTCGAAGCCTGTCTGCGTCCCGTTCTTTCAACTACAACTACACTGACCAGGCCACTGATGGCCGTGTTCCCCTGGAACCAATTTTAACTTGCCTACAGCCAGCCCAATGTTAGGCCTTTGATGCCTGTCTGCCGTCACTCCTTCCACTAGGCCTCCACTGACCTGTCTATTGCTGCCCGTGTACCCCTTGAACCAACATCATTAAATATAAAAAAAATTAATTTGATTATAAAAAATAAGATCGTGTTGAGATCTCAAATGCAGACATTTTAACAATCAAAACAAACACACAACAAATATCTGGAACTGTACTACAAAGGTCCAACAGCTACAATTTCTTTCTCCTGCAAGAAGTTAACTGAAAGTTTTTTGGAGTTGTTAACACAGATATGGCATCCACCGAGTGTTGTCCTGTCGCGTCTCCTTTAAATTATTTCCAATAAGATGTTAAACTATTAATTTAATAAAATCAATAATTAAAAAAATAATTGAGTAAGTCAAAAGCACATTGCAAATAAACATTAATTACAAATCAAGAAGCATGGCGCGTCCGAGGGTGAGTAGATACCGAATAAGAATATAATCACCCTCGGACGCGCAATGCTTATTTAAAACAGCCTTCCTTCCTAAGAATCAGCCCTTCCGTGGTGTAGAGAGAGGTTGTGTTACACTCCAAGGTGTTCCCCAGGTTGCCTTTCCTGAGCTTCGATCTTCCGGCTCTCGTTTAGTAGCTGTTGGAAACTACGCTGCATTAGGCCTACTAATTGTGTATGGGTGAAACAGTGGCGCATCTGCGGTCCCTCCTTCCACTAGGCCTCCACTGACCTGTCTACTGCGGCCCGTGTACCCCTTGAACCAACCTAATAAAATATTTAAAAAATTAATTTGATTATAAAAAATAAGATCGTGTTGAGATCTCAAATGCAGACATTTTAACAATCAAAACAAACACACAACAAATATCTGGAACTGTACTACAAAGGTCCAACAGCTACAATTTCTTTCTCCTGCAAGAAGTTAACTGAAAGTTTTTTGGAGTTGTTAACACAGATATGGCATCCACCGAGTGTTGTCCTGTCGCGTCTCCTTTAAATTATTTCCAATAAGATGTTAAACTATTAATTTAATAAAATCAATAATTAAAAAAATAATTGAGTAAGTCAAAAGCACATTGCAAATAAACATTAATTACAAATCAAGAAGCATGGCGCGTCCGAGGGTGAGTAGATACCGAATAAGAATATAATCACCCTCGGACGCGCAATGCTTATTTAAAACAGCCTTCCTTCCTAAGAATCAGCCCTTCCGTGGTGTAGAGAGAGGTTGTGTTACACTCCAAGGTGTTCCCCAGGTTGCCTTTCCTGAGCTTCGATCTTCCGGCTCTCGTTTAGTAGCTGTTGGAAACTACGCTGCATTAGGCCTACTAATTGTGTATGGGTGAAACAGTGGCGCATCTGCGGTCCCTCCTTCCACTAGGCCTCCACTGACCTGTCTACTGCGGCCCGTGTACCCCTTGAACCAACCTAATAAAATATTTAAAAAATTAATTTGATTATAAAAAATAAGATCGTGTTGAGATCTCAAATGCAGACATTTTAACAATCAAAACAAACACACAACAAATATCTGGAACTGTACTACAAAGGTCCAACAGCTACAATTTCTTTCTCCTGCAAGAAGTTAACTGAAAGTTTTTTGGAGTTGTTAACACAGATATGGCATCCACCGAGTGTTGTCCTGTCGCGTCTCCTTTAAATTATTTCCAATAAGATGTTAAACTATTAATTTAATAAAATCAATAATTAAAAAAATAATTGAGTAAGTCAAAAGCACATTGCAAATAAACATTAATTACAAATCAAGAAGCATGGCGCGTCCGAGGGTAAGTAGATACCGAATAAGAATATAATCACCCTCGGACGCGCAATGCTTATTTACAACAGCCTTCCTTCCTAAGAATCAGCCCTTTCGTGGTGTAGAGAGAGGTTGTGTTACACTCCAAGGTGTTCCCCGGGTTGCCTTTCATGAGCTTCGATCTTCCGGCTCTCGTTTAGTAGTTGGTGGAAACTACGCTGCATTAGGCCTACAAATTTGGTATGGGGTGTAGAGACAGGTTGTGTTACACTCCAAGGTTTTCACCAGGTTGCCTTTCCTGAGCTTCGATCTTCATGCTCTCGTTTAGTAGTTGTAGAAAAGTACGCTGCATTAGGCCTACAAAATGGGTATGGGGTGGAGAGAGATGGTGTGTTACACTCCAAGGTGTTCCCCAGGTTGCCTTTCCTGAGCTTCGATCTTCATGCTCTCGTTTAGTAGTTGTAGAAAAGTACGCTGCATTAGGCCTACAAAATGGGTATGGGGTGGAGAGAGATGGTGTGTTACACTCCAAGGTGTTCCCCAGGTTGCCTTTCCTGAGCTTCGATCTTCATGCTCTCGTTTAGTAGGTGTCGGAAAGTAGGCTGCATTAGGCCTACAAATTGGGTATGGGGTGGAGAGAGATGGTGTGTTACACTCCAAGGTGTTCCCCAGGTTTCCTTGCCATTGCTTCGGTCTTCCGACTCTCGTTTAGTAGTTGTAGAAAAGTACACTGCATTAGGCCTAAAAAATGGGTATGGGGTGGAGAGAGATGGTGTGTTACACTCCAAGGTGTTCCCCAGGTTGCCTTTCCTGAGCTTCGATCTTCATGCTCTCGTTTAGTAGGTGTCGGAAAGTAGGCTGCATTAGGCCTACAAATTGGGTATGGGGTGGAGAGAGATGGTGTGTTACACTCCAAGGTGTTCCCCAGGTTGCCTTTCCTGAGCTTCGATCTTCATGCTCTCGTTTAGTAGGTGTCGGAAAGTAGGCTGCATTAGGCCTTAAAATTGGGTATGGGGTGGAGAGAGATGGTGTGTTACACTCCAAGGTGTTCCCCAGGTTTCCTTGCCATTGCTTCGGTCTTCCGACTCTCGTTTAGTAGTTGTAGAAAAGTACACAGCATTAGGCCTACAAAATGGGTATGGGGTGGAGAGAGATGGTGTGTTACACTCCAAGGTGTTCCCCAGGTTGCCTTTCCTGAGCTTCGATCTTCATGCTCTCGTTTAGTAGGTGTCGGAAAGTAGGCTGCATTAGGCCTAAAAAATGGGGAATGGGGTGGAGAGAGATGGTGTGTTACACTCCAAGGTGTTCCCCAGGTTTCCTTGCCATTGCTTCGGTCTTCCGACTCTCGTTTAGTAGTTGTAGAAAAGTACACTGCATTAGGCCTAAAAAATGGGTATGGGGTGGAGAGAGATGGTGTGTTACACTCCAAGGTGTTCCCCAGGTTGCCTTTCCTGAACTTCGATCTTCATGCTCTCGTTTAGTAGGTGTCGGAAAGTAGGCTGCATTAGGCCTACAAATTGGGTATGGGGTGGAGAGAGATGGTGTGTTACACTCCAAGGTGTTCCCCAGGTTTCCTTGCCATTGCTTCGGTCTTCCGACTCTCGTTTAGTAGTTGTAGAAAAGTACACAGCATTAGGCCTACAAAATGGGTATGGGGTGGAGAGAGATGGTGTGTTACACTCCAAGGTGTTCCCCAGGTTGCCTTTCCTGAGCTGCTATCTTCAGGCTCTCATTAAATTGTGGTTAAATGGAACAACTGCATTTGGCGTACTAGTTGGTTTGGGGCCTACTATCGGTGTCTGCCACTCCTTGCTGTTCTCCTGGTTTCCTGTCCTGAAATTCCATTTTCAGCCTCTCGTTAAGTAGTTGTTAATGTTAGACTGCATTTGGCCTACTAGTTGGGTTGGGGCCTACTATCGGTGTCTGCCACTCCTTGCTGTTCTCCTCCACTGAACAAAGCTGTGCCGCCTGTTTACTACGGTTGCCAATTTTGAACTGCATTTCGACTACTTACTGATTTGGCCCTACTCTCTGTGTCAGCCTCTCATTCCAGTTGTCCTCCACTGCAATGCCCCCTGGTTATTCCTGTGTTACCAATTTTGAACTGCATTTAGCCCACTTTCTTCTTTGGGCCTATATCTGTGTTTCCACTTCATCGTGCCCATTGCCCAGCCAGTGATAGATGAGTCTGCTGGTACATTGACCCATAACGCAACATTCCCCGTGCACGCTACACAACAACATTGTGACCCTGCTGAAAGTCAGGTTGCTCTTCCCGCATACCATACCACCTTACACGGGGACAAAGAGGAAGGTGCAGATGAAAGTGCAGGTTCCTTCATCAGGTGGGGGGAGGAATACTAGTTGGCGACGTCACTGGCACAGGGCCTCTCATAGTACGCAAAAGTGTTGCTGCCGGTGGGAGGCGCCCCCGCCGTGCAAACACACCGCTGTACTTTGAGGGGCCCTGTGCCAGTGCCAATGCCAACGAGTGGGCCCCCCCTGCTTGCTCAGGTTCACAGCACTTGCAAAGTTGAAATACTTACCTCTCCCTGCTCCACTGCCGTGACGTGGTCCAGATTTCCTGGGCCCACTAATTACTTGAACCAGCCCTACCCCCCACAACTTTAGCCAAATGACCCCCAATTTCAAATGCCTTCCAATTATTATAAGGTAAATTACGCTTGACAAGCTTCATTAAGAAGAATGGATGGTTTTGACATTAAAATGGGTACTCTAGGTGTTTTCCTGGCCCCCACTCACTGCCGACTATGCTGCCCCATTGACTTGCATTGGGTTTCGTGTTTCGGTCGATCCCGACTTTACGTCATAATCGGCCGATTTCACTCGACCCGACTTTGGACATAGTCGGGTTTCGCAAAACCCGGCTCGACTCTAAAAAGGTCAAGGTCGCTCAACTCTACTCTATGGTATCCACGATCCGTAAATCTTTTTTTCAGATCTCTTGCTTTGTTTTGATAATCTCCATTTTCGGAGCAGTTTCTCCTCAACCTTAGAAACTGTCCTTTTGGTATCCCTCGTTTCAGTGGAGTCGGGTGATAACTTTCCCACTTTAGCAGGCCATTCACCGCCGTTGGCTTACGGAACAGAGTAGTCCTTATTAAGCCATTATCCTCGATGGACAGTTTTACATCGAGGAATTAAATCTCTCTTCCTCTCACCTCATACGTGAACCTGAGGCCTAGTTGGTTCTCATTTAGAGATTCCATAAAGGAGTGGAAAGTAGAAATATCTCCAGTCCAGAGGATGAGGATGTCGGCTATGTATCGACCCCAAAATTGTATATGGGTTCCCCAGATGGCATCCCTGTCCCCAAAGACCACCGTGTCCTCCCACCAGCCCAGGAGCAAATTCGCATAAGTGGGCGCACAGGGGCTACCCATAGCGGTGCCCCTGAGCTGGTGGTAAAACTTGCCATTAAATAGGAAAAAATTATGACACAAAACATACTCCAACAGAGTCATCACAAATTCATTATGTGGAGCAAAATGGTTACCTCGTGTGTTAAGGAAATATTGAACTGCCTTGAGGCCCGCCTCATGATATATACTTGAATATAAAGCCTCTACATCTATTGAGATCAATGTTGTGCCCACCTCCACCGAGACGCCATCCAGTTTAGTCAATAAGTCAGTTGTGTCTCTCGTATACGATGGCAGGGCTACAACGAATGGCCTCAACACCTGGTCAAGGTAGACGCTGCTGTTCTGGGCCAGAGCGTCTATCCTAATATGCCGAAAGGAGGCACTGCGCATGTCAGCACCTGTGACATGCATTTGCGTTCTATTATTTTGGGAGCGCTGAAAGTCATGGGATGGTGGGGTGGATCTTAGCCCCAATGTGTACAATAAACGCATTTAAGTAGCGCTGGCATTGCGCACCGGCGACACGCATCTGCATTCCATTTTTTTAGGAGCGCCTGAAAACCACGTGATGGTGGGGCGGGTTTAGCCCCAATGTGTACAATAAGCGCATTTAAGCAGCACCGGCACTGCGCATGACGACACTGGTGACACGCATTTGCGTTCCATGCTCCTGTGAGCTCCGGGAACGTCATGTGATGGTGGGGAGGGATTTAGCCCCACTGTGTATAACGAGCGCACGTTAAGCATCTAAGAGCAGCGCTGACATCCCGGAATGCCTCCACCTAATATGCCGAAAGGACAGCCTTCTCTGAACATTACGGTACTTTGAACCTTTAAATATAGCGCTGTTACCTCCGCACGCTGATATCCACTTCCAAAGCCACTGCTGCTATACCCTAATTTATCCCCTGATGAGCCCCTATACTGGGAAGGGGCGAAACGCGTAGGGATGGCGAGATGGGACGATTCATGTCACATATTCAGATAAGTTTTCTTTTTCATTTGTCATGGCAGACTGAGCATAGCACTTATCTATAAGAAAGCAATGAGGGATTGGCCTCAACAGGTTTGGGCTCCTATACGTATTGGTCCAATCTAAAGGAGAGGGACTATATGTGATACCTGATATAGCAGACATTTTTCATTTGTTTTTTATTATTTTTTCTATGTTTCTTTGAATATTTTGTTTATTTTTTATCTCAGACACCTGAAGATCTTTATACATGTTGAATTTGAATGGTATCTAGGGTGTAAATTTATAAATCACCCATACTGAGGCATCGACCTCAGGTGTACCAACTGCATTGACTAATCGCGTAGGAGACACACTACACACAATACTTTTGAGGTAGCAGATGGTTTCATGTGAAACGCAATGATTAATAACTAGTATTGCTATTGTCTTCTTTTTTATTTTTTACTTTTTTTTTCTTTGACCGCTATTTTTTACAGCATGCATCTGAATTGCTCTATATATGACTCTGAGGGCATACACATATGAACATCTATTGAGTGAGCCAGTATATCTGCTATTCCGGATTTGAGATACATTGCATTAGGTATCGAATAGAGATATTTAGAACTTTTTTTCATCTTGTTTAGTCTTTCTTATTTTTTCTTTATTAGTACTTTGTGTATAAGTCCTATGTATAGGTCTGCCTCTATGACCTTCAAGTCATGATATACTAACAAAGACAGTGATACATTGGTATACATACTAGAGGTTCCATTTTATAACCTCTGAGTGTTTCTGAGCACAGCATATCTGTGCTCTATTGTACCCCTGAAAATTCTGGTTCTTGACTACTACCCGTTTACCATAATTCATATTATATTTTTATGTATCAATATCTAGATTATTTGTTGATACAGCCCATGGGGTACATGTAACCTAGCGGACATTTACGCAGCACTATTTTGCTGCGTTGTTTTTAGTAGTTTTTTGTTACACTTTTTTTCACTCCTTTTTTACACTTTTTTTCACGTTTTTGGTTAGTGTGACCTTTTGGTCAATTTGTGTGTATGTTGTTGGGATCTGGGCGTGGGTAGTTGGTAGGGCCCAGTAGGGCAAGAAGGGACAGTCGACGTGGAGCGGGGCACCACATCGAACTTTAGGGTGCCAACCTCCGCTGTTGGGTAGGCGAGAGCTACTATATACTGTGTCAGGAATACATTTGTTATTATTTCCTGAATTTTTCCTACCCCACCCGAACCCAGGTGGTTGATGTTGGTAGTCATACATTTAAGTATATTTAATTGTCTATGAGATATTTTAGATATTATTAATAAAGCATTTTTTTTAGGATATTGCGTCTCTTTTTGGTTGTTCAACTGCTGTGGCGGTGGCAGTATCCGGCTGGTTGGTGGGAGCGGTAAGCCCCGTGGCCTCTATGGTGATACCGGGTTTGTGGCTGCGCTTACCGCGGAATCCGGAAGTGCTCCCGAGTCTGCAGCTGTGGCCGCCGCCTCCGCTCTTCCGGAATCCGACATGGCCGTTCCTCCCCCCTTGCTAATCTGTCGGGGTTCTCCTTCCGGGGTCGGCGCCTCACCGCGTCTTCCGCTCCGCGCGCTTTTCCAGCTGGCTCCACCCACGTAGCTATGGCTCCTCCCTTCGCGCTCCACACGGCGCGGCAATGGCGGATTTTTGGCGGCAAATAGCAATACACAGTCCTTGCAATAAGTCACAGTTCAATCACAGTTCCAAGGCACACATGACCTTATTCCTCAGTCATAAGTAGATCCTGTTCGTGACGCCAAGTTGGATCGCCCCCAGACACAGGGCCACGGGTTACTCGGTACCGGTCCTCTGCTGGCTCAGATCTGGGGATGTCACGGTGGCTGGACCCAGTCCGTGACCCTGCTAAGGGGCGTCCAATAAAGGGTGATGGTGCATAGTGCGAGGAATAACGAGGACACAGGGTTCAGTTTCTTTACCTTTTACTGAAGGTTTCAGGATCCTCAATCCAGGGCACTGTCAACAGGGCAGTCTGAGACCGGCCGGTCCGAAGACACATCCAGAGTCCCCTTGCAGGTGGAAATCAGTGTCTATCCACTAGCGCCTGTGTGTTGTAGTGCTTCCCTGCTGAGCATTCAGGATAGTCCTCACAACTTCTGTTCTCGTTCTTTCTAGATCTTTCTCTTCTCCGTTCCCCAGGTATGTTATGGCTAGGACGCACCTTTTGACAGGTAGGCCTGGAGTTATTCTGGAACCCTAGTGTCGCCCCTCTCCCACGATTGCCTCCTAGGTCCTTCTTAGGTGTTGTATGGTAAACAGCCAACCTGTAATTAACTGTCCTGCCGCTGTTTGAAGTAATGCATGGAGACTGTTACTTCCTCGGTGCTCCAGCCACCGGCTATGCACCTCAGTAGGATGTTGCCGTTCTCAGGGCGCGACTCCTACTGGATCTCCTTAGCATCGTGTCTCTTTCTTAGGATACTGCCACAAGGTAGTGCAGGCGCAGTTCCGTAACAATCTGTCCTTTCGCTAGGTACCTGCCAGATTTCCCAGTTCTGACAGGTCCTCCCTGGAGCTCTCCCAGGCTTCGTTCTGCCTAACTTCCTGTCCAACCCCTAGTTTTACCAATGTGAGGAGTGGCCCAATAAATAAAGCCTTTTACTCCCCCTAGTGGCCGGAGTGTGAAGTGTAGTGTGTGCTTGGTGATACCTGGTCAGTAGAACTCCTTTAGTGCAGTCAGACGTACCATCACTCCCCCTAGTGGCAGAGCGACGTTACTGCAACGACCAGATCTATGGGGCGCTGCAGCAGACCCACCTGTTAGTACGTGGAGACGCGTGAACACGTACTGTTTCACCATGTTGTTTTAATGCTGCCTCCTGCTAATAAAGTCCCCAGTGTAAACTAGATAAAAAATACCTTTATTAATTAATTAAAACCTATAATAATAAGTGCACTTCACATAAACCATCACCATGACAACAACATAAAATAGAAAAGACCAGGATGATGCCTAGCCCTGTACTGCACTACCTGCACCCTACCTACCAGCGGAGGTTGGCACCCTAAAGACCTGCGCAATTGGCGCCCCCGCTCACCGTCGACTATCCCTTCTACCCCTATTGGGCCCTAATAGGACGGGATGAAAATACATACACAGTCATACAGAAGTACTATAATATGATGGAGAAACAGGGGGAGTCTATATTGCTACCTGCTCTTCCCCTACCTATCAGCGGAGGTTGGCACCCTATGATAGTACGTGGCGCCCCCGCTCAACGACGACTGTACACTAAACTGTCCCTTTTTAGATGTTTTGGGAGATAAACTACTGTATGTATAATAAAGTGCTGTAGTGCTTATAAACCATGTCTAAACACACTCCACAGGTTTAAATATACTTGTATGGATTCTCTTTATATATAGCGTTCATTCATAAACCAGGTACTCCAGACAAAGTGAAGTTTGATATACAAAAGATGTAAATAATCAGTGTTCATAAAAATAGATCTGATGCACCGATTGGACAACCAAATACCTAGTCCAACCCCACTAGGCTGAGTCCCCAGTCAGGCCACAAACGAAAAAACCACAGTCAGTCGGTACCTTTGTTATAGAGAATCCCTACACAACAACCATTTGGGTCACCCCAATACCCTACTGATGTATATATAAACACAATTAGTATATTCTCAAACAAAGCCTCCCTTGTAGACTCGACGCGTTTCCCCTCACTGTTACATGAGGTTCATCAGGAGTAAAACACGATAATAAGGGGTTACTTAGCTTGTATTAGATGTCAAAACCGAAACCGATACATGGTATAGCATCCCAGGGCTCCAGGGCAGATCCCCTCTTGATATGGTGCCTCGGAAGAAGTGCTAAAGTGTATGCGCTTTATACCTTGCTTTTAAATTGTGCCACCCACCTTATAGCTCTGCGTACATGCCGGTATAGACTTCCGGTAAACTCTCGGCGTCCCGGATGTGATCACATCACACAAGGGACTCCAGTGTGATGTGCGCATGCGCAGAAATCTCGCGCACGCGCTGACGCTCAAGCGTTCCACAGATGCGTTCCAGTTGCTGCGCTTGCGTAGTAACACGTACCCGCAACTGTGCCAGCGTTACACAAAGGCACTATGAAGACTGCGCATGCGTCCCCCTCAATATGGGCAACGCTTCAAGACCCAGCGATCTGTAGACATATCAAAAGCACTGCGCCGGCTCAACCCACATATGTATGGGAAGCGCTAGCACCGCACTACAAACCAAGAGCTAAGGTACCACAACTGACACAGATGTAGAAGGTACCGTGTTACCAATGCTGCAGACATAGATAATGGTCAAAATATGATTAAACCATTACCCATAGAGATAGCCGATATACCTATTGCAACCATACCTTAATATCACAATTTAGGCTTTTACTACCCATATTTACACTATATATCTCTAAGCGCATATCACTACTAAATCTCATTATGATTCATGTGTCCGGGAATATATTTCCACAACACACACTTAGATGCAATATCTCAAAATTGAGATCAGTGAATATATATTTATACAAGTTTGTCCCATTAGGAACAATACTGCAGGAGAAAAATCAGGTGACCAATATTTTATCAACAGGGAATAATTTACAGATAACACCCAAAGTTCATCTGTTCATTGAGTCCCCTAGGGAAAACCGTGTCCAACCTATGGATCCATTTCAACTCCTTCTGTAGAATGGTCCTATCCCAATTTCCACCCCGAACTGATGGGGCCACAACCTCCACTGCACAGAAAGAAAAGGAACTGAGGTCACCCTGGTGAACATCACGAATATGTCTAGATACGGGAGTGTCCCTAGCATGCCTGATGTCACCCAGGTGTTCACCTATCCTTCTTCTCAGTTCTCTTTTAGTTTTTCCCACATAGTTCTTTGGGCAGGCACACTTAAAAAGATATATCAAACCACTCGTTTTGCAATTAGCAAAATGTCTGGTCTCAAAAACTCGACCTGTACTAGCACTGGAGAAATGATTACCCGTAGAAATATACCCACAGAAGGAACATCCTCCACATCTAAAAGTACCCATCTGTCTTTTGTCAAGCCAAGTACCACTCTTTCTTGGGGGGGTAAAAGTGCTATGCACCAATTGATCCCTCAATGACCTCCCCCTTTTATAGGTAATGGTCGGTGTTCCTGGTAAAAATTCATGAATGTCAGTGTCTGCCAGCAAGATATCCCAGTGCCTGCCGATAATATCTCTCACCTCCCGGGAACAGTCATCAAAATTACCTATGAGTCTTACAATGGAGTCAGATTCTACCTTGTTCTTAGATTGTAACAGGCTGCTTCTTGGGATTTTTTCTACATACTTAAATGTATCCCGAAGGATATTATTGGGGTAACCCCTTTCACGGAATCTATTTCTCAGGTCTCTCGTTTCAACGTAAAAGGATGAGTCCGTGGAGCAATTTCTCCTTGCCCTCATATATTGACCTTTGGGTATCCCCCTTCTGAGCCCATAGGGATGATGACTGCTCCATCTGAGCAGATTGTTAGTAGAGGTCGGCTTCCTGTATATTGCGGTTTCCAGGCGACCCTCCTTATCCTTACTGATAGTAACATCCAGGAAGTTGATTTTTTCTTTATCAATCTCAGCTGTAAACCTTAGGCCAATATCATTCTTATTCAAACCCTCTATGAAGGTGTTGAAAGAAATGGTGTCGCCTGTCCACAAAATCAGAACATCATCTATATATCGCCCCCAGAATAGTATCTGGGGGCACCACCAAGATGACCTCCCTTCATCAAAAACCACGGTATCCTCCCACCAGCCCAGGAGCAAATTGGCATAGGTAGGGGCACATGAACTACCCATAGCCGTGCCCCTGAGCTGGTGGTAAAATTTGCCGTCAAAAAGAAAATAATTGTGGGTCAACATAAAATTTAATAGGCGACCTATGAACCGGTTATGCTCCACAAACTGAATCCCCTTAGTTTTTAGAAAATAATCAACAGCTTGCAAGCCTGCATCATGAGGGATACTGCTGTATAAGGCTTCCACATCAATAGATGCTAGCCATGTATCCTCCCCAACAGTGATATCCTCTATTTTTAATAAGAGATCAGCAGTGTCTCGTATATATGAAGGCAGAGCAATAACAAATTCACGTAAGACTTTATCAATGTAGATGCCACAATTCTGTGAGATTGAGTCATTACCCGAAACTATCGGTCGTCCCCTCAAAGGTACCAGCCCCTTATGTACCTTTGGCAAGGCATAGAATACAGGTATTGTTGGTGTTTTTTGTACCATAAAGTCCCTTTCGTTCTTTGATATTAGCCCCTGTGTCAGAGCCTCATCTAATAAATAGACAAGTTCAGAGTTAAACCTATCAGTAGGATCCTTCCTCAAGAGTCCATATGTTGACTCGTCCTTTAATATTTTAAGACACATATCTCTATAGTTGTCACAGTCCAGGATCACGAGGTTACCCCCCTTATCCGAAGGTTTAAACACCAGCTCCTTCTTTTTTGATAGAGCATCAAGGGCTCTCCTTTCACATGATGTTAAGTTTGACATATTGCTCTTCTTTTTGGCACCTAGTCTCTTGAAGTCAGTTAATACCAACTGTGTAAATATATCTATACTGGTGTTCATAGACAAGGGGGGCATCCTCGTGCTTCCAGGTTTGAGTTTAGTAAAAGGACCCATGCCCATTGGTCTCATACCTTCCTCCAACATATCTGTCAGAATTCTTACATCAGATAGTTCAGTTATGTCAATACCCAAACTTAGGCACTCAGCTTGATCATGACTCTTGAAGAATTTTTTCCACTTTAGTTTGCGAGCAAACAGATTAATATCCTTCACCCACTCAAACTCATCGAACCTGTTAGTCGGGACAAAACCTAAACCTTTATCAAGGACTCTCTTTTCTACATCCGACAAGGTATAAGATGATAAATTAATAATGCTGTTATCATTATTTCCTTTTCTTAGTACCGGGGAGTTCCCAGTCGCTCCCTTAATTGGTAGGGGAGCCCTCGTCTCTCTAAAAAAGTGGAAGCAGAGGGCACAGTTGAGGACCCAGATGTACCAGAATGACCCGGATAAGGTGGTTGATAGCCCATTCCACCTCTTGGTGCACCATATCTCTTTTTTGTATTCCTTCCCCATCTCTCTCTACGGGGTCTGAAAACTGGACTGGTATTATTACTTCCCAGATACCTAGAGGACCCACTTTTTTCACTATCTGATGTCTCAATGTCTGATGATGATACACTTGCCCCTTCCCTTCTCTGGGGAGGGTCTTCTTCCAGAAAACAAGAAAACAAAAAGAAGAGCAATATGTCAAACTTAACATCATGTGAAAGGAGAGCCCTTGATGCTCTATCAAAAAAGAAGGAGCTGGTGTTTAAACCTTCGGATAAGGGGGGTAACCTCGTGATCCTGGACTGTGACAACTATAGAGATATGTGTCTTAAAATATTAAAGGACGAGTCAACATATGGACTCTTGAGGAAGGATCCTACTGATAGGTTTAACTCTGAACTTGTCTATTTATTAGATGAGGCTCTGACACAGGGGCTAATATCAAAGAACGAAAGGGACTTTATGGTACAAAAAACACCAACAATACCTGTATTCTATGCCTTGCCAAAGGTACATAAGGGGCTGGTACCTTTGAGGGGACGACCGATAGTTTCGGGTAATGACTCAATCTCACAGAATTGTGGCATCTACATTGATAAAGTCTTACGTGAATTTGTTATTGCTCTGCCTTCATATATACGAGACACTGCTGATCTCTTATTAAAAATAGAGGATATCACTGTTGGGGAGGATACATGGCTAGCATCTATTGATGTGGAAGCCTTATACAGCAGTATCCCTCATGATGCAGGCTTGCAAGCTGTTGATTATTTTCTAAAAACTAAGGGGATTCAGTTTGTGGAGCATAACCGGTTCATAGGTCGCCTATTAAATTTTATGTTGACCCACAATTATTTTCTTTTTGACGGCAAATTTTACCACCAGCTCAGGGGCACGGCTATGGGTAGTTCATGTGCCCCTACCTATGCCAATTTGCTCCTGGGCTGGTGGGAGGATACCGTGGTTTTTGATGAAGGGAGGTCATCTTGGTGGTGCCCCCAGATACTATTCTGGGGGCGATATATAGATGATGTTCTGATTTTGTGGACAGGCGACACCATTTCTTTCAACACCTTCATAGAGGGTTTGAATAAGAATGATATTGGCCTAAGGTTTACAGCTGAGATTGATAAAGAAAAAATCAACTTCCTGGATGTTACTATCAGTAAGGATAAGGAGGGTCGCCTGGAAACCGCAATATACAGGAAGCCGACCTCTACTAACAATCTGCTCAGATGGAGCAGTCATCATCCCTATGGGCTCAGAAGGGGGATACCCAAAGGTCAATATATGAGGGCAAGGAGAAATTGCTCCACGGACTCATCCTTTTACGTTGAAACGAGAGACCTGAGAAATAGATTCCGTGAAAGGGGTTACCCCAATAATATCCTTCGGGATACATTTAAGTATGTAGAAAAAATCCCAAGAAGCAGCCTGTTACAATCTAAGAACAAGGTAGAATCTGACTCCATTGTAAGACTCATAGGTAATTTTGATGACTGTTCCCGGGAGGTGAGAGATATTATCGGCAGGCACTGGGATATCTTGCTGGCAGACACTGACATTCATGAATTTTTACCAGGAACACCGACCATTACCTATAAAAGGGGGAGGTCATTGAGGGATCAATTGGTGCATAGCACTTTTACCCCCCCAAGAAAGAGTGGTACTTGGCTTGACAAAAGACAGATGGGTACTTTTAGATGTGGAGGATGTTCCTTCTGTGGGTATATTTCTACGGGTAATCATTTCTCCAGTGCTAGTACAGGTCGAGTTTTTGAGACCAGACATTTTGCTAATTGCAAAACGAGTGGTTTGATATATCTTTTTAAGTGTGCCTGCCCAAAGAACTATGTGGGAAAAACTAAAAGAGAACTGAGAAGAAGGATAGGTGAACACCTGGGTGACATCAGGCATGCTAGGGACACTCCCGTATCTAGACATATTCGTGATGTTCACCAGGGTGACCTCAGTTCCTTTTCTTTCTGTGCAGTGGAGGTTGTGGCCCCATCAGTTCGGGGTGGAAATTGGGATAGGACCATTCTACAGAAGGAGTTGAAATGGATCCATAGGTTGGACACGGTTTTCCCTAGGGGACTCAATGAACAGATGAACTTTGGGTGTTATCTGTAAATTATTCCCTGTTGATAAAATATTGGTCACCTGATTTTTCTCCTGCAGTATTGTTCCTAATGGGACAAACTTGTATAAATATATATTCACTGATCTCAATTTTGAGATATTGCATCTAAGTGTGTGTTGTGGAAATATATTCCCGGACACATGAATCATAATGAGATTTAGTAGTGATATGCGCTTAGAGATATATAGTGTAAATATGGGTAGTAAAAGCCTAAATTGTGATATTAAGGTATGGTTGCAATAGGTATATCGGCTATCTCTATGGGTAATGGTTTAATCATATTTTGACCATTATCTATGTCTGCAGCATTGGTAACACGGTACCTTCTACATCTGTGTCAGTTGTGGTACCTTAGCTCTTGGTTTGTAGTGCGGTGCTAGCGCTTCCCATACATATGTGGGTTGAGCCGGCGCAGTGCTTTTGATATGTCTACAGATCGCTGGGTCTTGAAGCGTTGCCCATATTGAGGGGGACGCATGCGCAGTCTTCATAGTGCCTTTGTGTAACGCTGGCACAGTTGCGGGTACGTGTTACTACGCAAGCGCAGCAACTGGAACGCATCTGTGGAACGCTTGAGCGTCAGCGCGTGCGCGAGATTTCTGCGCATGCGCACATCACACTGGAGTCCCTTGTGTGATGTGATCACATCCGGGACGCCGAGAGTTTACCGGAAGTCTATACCGGCATGTACGCAGAGCTATAAGGTGGGTGGCACAATTTAAAAGCAAGGTATAAAGCGCATACACTTTAGCACTTCTTCCGAGGCACCATATCAAGAGGGGATCTGCCCTGGAGCCCTGGGATGCTATACCATGTATCGGTTTCGGTTTTGACATCTAATACAAGCTAAGTAACCCCTTATTATCGTGTTTTACTCCTGATGAACCTCATGTAACAGTGAGGGGAAACGCGTCGAGTCTACAAGGGAGGCTTTGTTTGAGAATATACTAATTGTGTTTATATATACATCAGTAGGGTATTGGGGTGACCCAAATGGTTGTTGTGTAGGGATTCTCTATAACAAAGGTACCGACTGACTGTGGTTTTTTCGTTTGTGGCCTGACTGGGGACTCAGCCTAGTGGGGTTGGACTAGGTATTTGGTTGTCCAATCGGTGCATCAGATCTATTTTTATGAACACTGATTATTTACATCTTTTGTATATCAAACTTCACTTTGTCTGGAGTACCTGGTTTATGAATGAACGCTATATATAAAGAGAATCCATACAAGTATATTTAAACCTGTGGAGTGTGTTTAGACATGGTTTATAAGCACTACAGCACTTTATTATACATACAGTAGTTTATCTCCCGAAACATCTAAAAAGGGACAGTTTAGTGTACAGTCGTCGTTGAGCGGGGGCGCCACGTACTATCATAGGGTGCCAACCTCCGCTGATAGGTAGGGGAAGAGCAGGTAGCAATATAGACTCCCCCTGTTTCTCCATCATATTATAGTACTTCTGTATGACTGTGTATGTATTTTCATCCCGTCCTATTAGGGCCCAATAGGGGTAGAAGGGATAGTCGACGGTGAGCGGGGGCGCCAATTGCGCAGGTCTTTAGGGTGCCAACCTCCGCTGGTAGGTAGGGTGCAGGTAGTGCAGTACAGGGCTAGGCATCATCCTGGTCTTTTCTATTTTATGTTGTTGTCATGGTGATGGTTTATGTGAAGTGCACTTATTATTATAGGTTTTAATTAATTAATAAAGGTATTTTTTATCTAGTTTACACTGGGGATTTTTTTCTGTGAAGTTGTTAAAAGTAGAGGTCCCCATAGTTCAACTTTTTCTCTGTGAAACTCCTGCTAATAAAGACCATATCAGATGGTGATGCCAGATATTGTGGCGTGCTCTTAAAGTTTTGCCACATTTCAGCCATGCTATTCCTGCCTTCAAAGGTGCTGGTGGTACTTCAGTTGCATGGTGACTTCTCCTCAGCCTCTGCCTTGTTGTTCCACTGATCCCCCCCTGTCAGGTGCGAAAGCCATTAATAGTTTTTCTACCAGGGTGTGTTTGTTTTCACGCATTTTGCGATTTCTCACCAGTGGTGGAGATAATGATGGAACGTTGTCCTTGTAGTGGGGATCCATCAGGTCGGCCTCCCAGTAATCTGCACTGGTAACAATACGGGCGACTCGGTGATCATTCTGCAGGCACTGTAGCATCCACTGGCACATGTGTGCCAGGCTGCCCAGAGACAATGACAAGCTGTCCTTGGATGGAGGTATATTGTCTGGGTACTCTGTGTCCCCCCAGCCATGTTCCAGTGATGCCCGTGAGCTGATCTGAGTACCACCCTGCGGTGAACACGGTTGTTCATCCTCTCCCGGCCTCCTCACCATCATCATCCTCCCAAACTATCCCCTGATTGTATAGTTTGGTACCTGCCTGATGTTGGCCTGATAAAGGTGTGAATTGGCTCTGCTCCTCCTCCAGCTTCTCTTCTTCCTGTGCCACCATCTTATCTATCATGTCCAAAATTGATTTTTCCATATAAAAGTGGTATAGTAATGCTAAGGATGGCATCATCAGTGCTGGCCATATTGATGGAATATTTAAATTAGCGCACCACGGAACACACATTCCGCATGGAGGCCCAGTCATTGGTGGCGAAGTGGTGTTTTTCTGCAGTGCGACTCAGCCATGCGTTCTGCAGCTGAAACTTCACTCTTGCCTGCTGCTTCTCGCACAGTATCTCCAGCATATGCAAGATGGGGTTCCACCTTGTTGGTACTTCACATATCATCAGGTGACCGGGAATGCAGAAGTGATGATTCTGTGTTGCAGACAGACGAGCAGCAGCAGGAATGTGCATCAAACTGGCTAGGCCCAGAGCTGCTACGAGATTTCACCTTTTATCGCCAGCACAACCACTTATCTGTCTGCTGTTTATCCCAGTCTATTTCTCCTGTTCATTATGAGATTTGTCCACCAAACAGAGCAGTTTAAGAACAGCCTGCTGCTCTAGCTGTGCTCAAGTTGGTGGTGCAGGTCTTCCTGTGACCGAATGAGGGGGCGATGGTGGAAGAAGAGTAAGAGGAGGAGGCAACCTGGACAGATAAACATCCAGGAATACTGGGTGGTGGTAGGACATGAGCTAGAACGCTTTCCGCCTTTGCCTCACTTGCCACCACATTTACCCAGTGGGCACTTACAGAGATGTAATGTCCCTGGCCGTACTTACTGGTCCATTTATCGGTGCGTAAATGGACTATGCCACTGATGGCATTGAGCAGTGCACACTTGATTTGGTCCACAACATGATTGTGAAGGACAGGGATAGCCCGCATGAAAAAGTAGTGGCGGCTGGGGACAAAGACAGCCACCAGCAGCAGTTTTTTAAAACTGGCTGCATCCACCAGCCAGAATTGCAGCATTTCAAAGGCCAGTAATTTGAAAATTATGGCCTTCTGGACCATGGCTCTTTAGTGGCTAAGTTGGTATCTACTCTTTTTCTCGAGCATTTGGGCAATGGAAAGCTGAACACTTCCATTGGATGGTGTGGTGATGTTCGATGACACTAGTGGTGATTCTGTCACATCCTCTTTTTGAGGGAAGGCAGGTTGCCCTATTGATCATGTGTGGAAGTAAGAGGCTGAGACTTCAGCAGAAGAGGGAGCAGGAGGAGGCTCATATCTGTCATGCTTTTTAAGGTGTGGACTCAACTGCATCTCGTGCTTGGAATTGAAATGGCCTCGTCACACAGGTGGTGCTCAGGTTCAGAACATTTATGTCTCACCTCAGGATCTGAGTGCAAACTACCTGTTGCTTGTCAGCAGCACATTCCCTGAAGAAATGCCATGCCAGGGAGGTCTTTTGGGCTGTCTTTGATGTGCTTATATCAGCGGCTGTAGCAGCCCGGTGTACTGGCTAGAGGCTGCCCGCTGTGCCTTTGCACCCTGCTCTTTCTTTTGTTGTGCATTTGTGGCAGTGTGGCTACCTCCTCTTCCTCTGAACTGCACATGTCACTAGGATGGCCACCTCTCCATGTGGGGTCTAGGACTTCTATGCACACTGTATAATGACACTGCAGTTGGCAACTGAGTTATGTCATAATCTGACATGTGCTGCGGTGGTCTCATGCACACAGTAGCTTTTAGCACAGTACTACCACAGTACTGCCACAGATATGGATTGCAGAGTACACATAAATGCATAAAAAACAGTACTCCCACAGGCAGGGGGTACAGAGTACACACAGCATCTTTTAGCACAATAGTAGCACAATGCTACCAAAGATATGGGTTGCAGAGTACATACAGTGGCTTTTTTGCAGAGTGTACAGTCAGAATCTGTCCGTCACTCCAGCTGCGTCTGCAGCGCCCCAGGGTCCTGGTCGTTGCAGTAATATCATTCTCCTCTAGGGGGGAGTGATGTTATGTTTGGAGGCAATGAAGGAGAACTCTTTGTCAGGTAACACAATGCATGCAACATGTTCACACTCCAGACCAGAAGGGGGAGCTCTAAGCCTGTTTAAGGTGGACTTCTCTTTAAGAACATCCTGATCTGGAGGGAAAGGGCTGAGTTCCTGTCGGGAAGACAGGGGGAGAGGAGCCCTGTGGCAAAAAGTGCTGCAGCTCCTAGGGAACAGTCGGATAGAAAGCAGAACATATTGCAGCAAGCGTGAAGGAAAGCAGAGCAAAAGAGAGGATATCAGAGGAAGATCAGCCAGGAGCAGGCTGCTTCCTTCTGAGGCGCAGGATCCCGGTAGCCAGAATACCGAGGGAGTAAGGATCTCTAGGCTTTACTTCAAAGACCGGCAGGACAGCTAATTGCAAGAAACTGATCTGCCCCACACCCAGGAGGCACCGTGGCAACTCTCAGAAGCCGGGGTGTGCTAGAGTCCCTGTAAACAGCCTCAAGCCACCAGTCATATGGGTTGTCCTATCCATCTGGGGACAGAGAGAGACATAACATCTATAACATCTACAACAGTTGTGAGGACTTTATGAGTAGCTTAGCAGTAAGGGACTACAACACTGCAGAGCTAGAGGAAGGCTACTGATATCCACCTCGATAAGGGGACTCTGGATTTGCCTCCAAACCAGCCAGACTCTGCCTGCCCTGTGATCTGGTGCTCTGGACTGTGGATGCTGAAGCCTTCAGTAAAAAGGTAAAGAGACTGCAACCTTGTGTCCTCGTTCTTCACCGCACCTCACACCATCCACCATCTACACTCCGGGAAGCCCTGGGGACATACTTCACCTGTGGGAAGGTATACTATCTAGCTGCCATAACATCACACCAGCGGACCCCTAAGCAGCGTCGGTCACCATGACCGATTACCACAGGTGGCGTCACGAACATATCCCTTTAAAGGCCTTTCCCTTTTACAATGGACCTCCTGAGGGCCACGGACTGGGTCAGCCACCATGACATCCCCCTTTAGAACCGAAGGACCCGGTACCGAGTACCACTAGCCCTTGGGGGCAATCCATGTTCTATCCCTACACTAGTGAGAGCATAATGGTAGCGGCACTTGTGATCCAGCCTTTATACAGGCCAGTTCACCTGCTGCGCCAGCCAATCGCAATACTTGGCAAGGCTGTGTTGGCACTGGAAGTGCACCCACTCAAAAAACTTGTTGATTGGCTGTGCTGCAGAGTTTCAACAACCTTTATTAGACTGGCGATCCCAAACAGGAAACCGGATATACAGTAAAAAATCCGTGTTTGAGGTTAGGTACCGAACACTAGGTGTCTGGTATGAACCCTGAACTTTCCAGTTTGGGTTCTCTCAGCCCTACTCATTTTGCCTTTCTACCCAGCTAATTTTTCTCTTTTCTCTCCTCAATGTAGAAACATGAAGTCTCTTGTCCCCACAATAATCATTCCTTTCTTCAAGTTCTGACCCAGCTGCTTCCTCCTACCCCTGCCAGAAACTTTTGCCGTGACTCATGACTCATGCATAGAAAATAGACCTCCTGTTTATACAAAGAGCTTTAAAAGATTCAGCTAGTCTCCTGTGATGTAACAGACCTAATGGGAAAAGGAAGAATTAGCTGGGTAGAAAGGCAAAATGAGAAATTGTAAGTACATAGCGCTACATAATATGAGGACTGCAATGTATTAAGAGGATAAAAACTTTGATGTGAGGAGTGCTTCTTTAGGGTCTATAGTCAAGTTTTCATCTCTGACTACTAGACTTACCTTTAAATTGCATTTTCCTACATTGGTGTCAGTTGTGGGATCATCTGGCTAATCTCATCTCATAGTTTGAAAGATTTTAAAAATGGCAACAGAAAATTATATGTAATGTGACCCTTCTAAATGAATTCCAAATTGTAAAGTGATGTAACTGCTGGAGTATTTCTTTAATCTTGGCAGAAGCTAAATGGGTTTGACAATTTATATTTGATTTGACAGCTGCATAAACATTGAATTTAAAAGCTAATTAAGCCATCGTGAACTCCATTTTCCAAAAGGCATTTAAGTTTAGGGATATTTCTACTTCATTATTCTACATCTCTAAGCAATTAATATTTTTAATGAAATTTAAAATGAAAATGCAACTTTCAAGCAATTTATTTTTCTAAAGACAAGTAACACCCGTCAAAAAGGTAAAACAAAATATTCATTGATGTATGTTAAGTTACAATCTGGATTAGTTTTCGAAAAGTCTAAGAAAAACACATAATTCTAGCATTATTACTGTAACACACATCTCTGAATATTTTATGGAATTTGTTTCACATTCGATTGTGGTTGGTATACGTGTTAAAAAATGTACTGGTTTATAAGGATTTCTAGAAAACAAGACTGCAAAATTATCTTCACAAATAGTTATTGTAAATAAGGTGAATACGCTGTCGTCTGGATTTCCAGTACTTTCAATTGTGGTCTTTCAGTTAAAGCGGTAATCTTTTTTTTTCATCAAGTACATTTTACTCTTTAAAGAGAATATGTCACCAGTTTTTTCATGTATCAACTAAAACTATCACCATTTTCAGAGCCTGTACTGCATTCCCCAAATACCTACATAACCTTTTGATTCCCCCTGTAAACCCACAAAAACCTTTTTTAAGTTGTCCCGCGCTGGATGTTAATCTGGTCTGTCCAGGCCGATGGGTGTGGTTTCAGGCCTCTCCATCCCTCCACCGGCTGCTGCCATCTGTCCTCCTTTAATTGACGAGGATGGCGCCTTGTGTCATTCACATTGCTGCATGAAATCTCCCACCTGCGCAGAGAAATTGCAGCTTCTGCCTGCACAAATATGCTTTAACCTACTATGGGCGCATATGCAGTTATGCTTTCAGCTCTGCCTGCGGTAGGGCACAGCATAGTGGGCAGGTGCGAGCTGCAGTTTCTGTGTGCACGTGCAAGATTTCGCTCAGCAATGTGGATGATGCAAGCTATTATCCACGTCAATTAAAGAAGGAGGACTGCAAGCAGTAGCCTGGGGGAGGGATGGAGAGTCCCAAAACCACCCCCATAGGACTGGATGACCATATTACCATGCAGCGGAGAACTTAAAAATGTTTTTGGAGTTTATACAGGGGGATTGAGGGGGTTATATAGGCATTTATGAAATGCAGCACTGGCGCTGAATAAGGTGATGATTTTAGTTGATATATGACAAAACTGGTGACAGGTTGCCCTTATAGACCCCCCTGACGAAGGCAGAAGCCGAAACGCGAGTCGGGGCTTGGCACATCCCAGGGACTATTGTCTTACACAGCAGGTAAATACCAGGTGGCTCTTTCTTTGCTTTTATTTGCTTTCTCGCCCGCACATCGCTTGATATTACACTGGCTACACTATGTTCGCAATGTTACACATTGGCCTTATTTAGCGCCGGTCTTTTTGCTATTAGGTTCTGCTGCCACCTCATTAATGATGCACATGCACTTTATTATATAGTTTTGGTATTGCTGCTAATCACATCTTCATGGCATATATACATAGGTATACACATATATGTTGAATTCCCACTGTGGTTACATTTACTATTTATGATTGCCATCTATATGTCCCTGGTGTAGTGCTTTTTTCTGGTATTCCTTCCACCGTACCACTCTACCATATATTTTAATAAACGTTGTTATATATACTTTACATTGGACCTTGTTTTGGTTTTTTCTTTGGGTTTTCTTATAGGAAACCTGTCAGGTCAATTAATGCATTTATCCTGCAGATACAAGCTTCATCTGCAAGCTATTAGCATTATGAAGATGCCGGTCTGCCGTACTGAAAGTGCCTCACCCTTTATGTTACTTGATATTATTGGGGGCTATTTGGTGGGAGTTTTGAAATTTGTCTATATCAAAGTTATTACTTTTATGTTGAGTAAATGGGTTTGTTTTGCACCTGATAATGTGTGGTCTCTTTTATTACATCCCTATGAAGGTCTATGATCACTTTTAGATAACTGAAATTGAGAAAATTAGATATTCTAGGCATTTTTCTAGCCTGCGCTTGACAGGCACATTGTTCCATTACGAGTTAGTGCGAATATTGTTCCTGACGGAGGGTTAAGAATACGAATTTAATTTCTTCCTGAAGTCTTTCAGTTTTCAGTCATGCAGGTGTGTCCGAAGCAATTATCGCCACCACTCAGATCACTGTAACTGGTGGTTGAAAGCAAATTCTGGCACTGACTGAGAACCAGGCTCTGCAGTGCATCAATAAACATCCGGCTGCCAGTCAGAGCCTGGGAACACCTGAATTACTACTCTTTTGATTATTTATAGCACATGACCCTCTATTCATTATATTCTCCTCTCTCCCACCCCAATTTCATTTATATTATTGAAAAAAAAGTTATGAATATTTATCTCTCCATACAATCCCCTGTGGCACCAGCACAATGACATCATCATGCCAGCACAGAACAGAAAATGCGATGCAAGTTCCCCTGGAGATGCACTGCCATTCTGCATTGCCGGCAGTGGAACTTCAGGAAAGCTCTCTTCTCGGAGTTATGCACTGCCGATGGTGGTGCACAAAACATTATAATGAGGGCAATCTTGCCATGGGCTCCCCACCTCCTTGGGCCCAGGGTGGTTGTCCAGATTGCCATCATTATAATCCGCCTATGGATGTACCCACACACCAGTGCTCTCAACATCAAGCGTAAGCGCTGCCAGTTTGTATCGGCCTCACCAGTATGAGAAACGGTATGAAATATAATGTTTTTTGAGATACTGGGTTCACAGCTCAAAGCTTGAAAAATTAGCATGGCATACCTATTGAAGGTCCCAGTCTCTGTCATCTTAGTCTTTCTATAAGGCCCAGCCTGTGGTTGGTCTTTATAGGATAATGCTATTTCCAGAATATACTGCAATACAATTCAGGTATATCAGTATATAGTGTAAATGATTGCTAGTTTAATTCTCCTAGAGAGACTAAAAAAATAAGTAAAAAGTAATTTAACCCCTTCATGACCAGGGGATTTTTCGTTTTTCCGTGTTCGTTTTTCGCTCCCCTCCTTCCCAGAGCCATAACTTTTTTATTTTTCCGTCAATTTGGCCATGTGAGGGCTTATTTTTTGCGGGACGAGTTGTACTTTTGAACGACATCATTGGTTTTAACATGTCGTGTACTAGAAAACGGGAAAAAAATTCCAAGTGCGGTGAAATTGCAAAAAAAGTGCAATCCCACATTGGTTTTTTGTTTGGCTTTTTTGCTAGGTTCACTAAATGCTAAAAATGACCTGCCATTATGATTCTCCAGGTCATTACGAGTTCATAGACACTAAACATGACTAGGTTATTTTTTATCTAAGTGGTGAAAAAAAATTCCAAACTTTGCTAAAAAAAAAAAAAAAAAAATTGCGCCATTTTCCGATACTCGTAGCGTCTCCATTTTTCGTGATCTGGGGTCGGTTGAGGGCTTATTTTTTGCGTGCCGAGATGACGTTTTTAATGATGGCATTTCGGTGCAGATACGTTCTTTTGATCGCCCGTTATTGCATTTTAATGCAATGTCGCGGCGACCAAAAAAACGTAATTCTGGCGTTTCGAGTTTTTTTCCCGCTACGCTGTTTAGCGATCAGGTTAATACTTTTTTTTATTTGATAGATCGGGCAATTCTGAGCGCGGCGATACCAAATATGCGTAGATTTGATATTTTTTTTATTGATTTATTTTGATTGGGGCGAAAGGGGGGTGATTTAAACTTTTATGTTTTTTTTATTTTTTTCACATTTTTTTAAACTTTTTTTTTTAACTTTTGCCATGCTTCAATAGCCTCCATGAGAGGCTAGAAGCAGGCACAAGCCGATCGGCTCTGCTACATAGCAGCGATCTGCTGATCGCTGCTATGTAGCAGAATTGCACGTGTGCTGTGAGCGCCGACCACAGGGTGGCGCTCACAGCGACGGGCAATCAGTAACCATAGAGGTCTCAAGGACCTCTATGGCTACAATGGAGACGCATCGCCGACCCCCGGACATGTGACGGGGGTCGGCGATGACGTCATTTCCGGCCGCCCGGCCGGAAGCGGTAGTTAAATGCCGCTGTCTGCGTTTGACAGCGGCATTTAACTAGTTAATAGGTGCGGGCAGATCGCGATTCTGCCCGCGCCTATTACGGGCACATGTCAGCTGTTCAAAACAGCTGACATGTCCCGGCTTTGGTGCGGGCTCACCGCGGAGCCCTGCATCAAAGCAGGGGAGCCGGCATCGGACGGTATAGTACGTCCGATGCCGGTAAGGGGTTAAAAAAAAGTATAAAAAAAACTCTAAAATTTCAAATCACCCCACTTTTCCCACAAACAAAGATGAAAAAATAAAAAGCTGTAAAATGATAAAAAAAAAAAACCTTTAAAGGTCAGCCTCCTTATAATTTTTTTTTTATAAAACGCCATCAAAATTTTTTATGTACCTTAAAATGATAATAATGGTAATAATAAAAGCAAAAGCTTGCCAAGGGAAATATATATTCATATAGCTTTATCAGTGTTAAAAAAAAGGTTATGGGTCTGAGAAAATGGAGATACAAACCAATTTACTTTTACAAAGTTCAGATTTTATTAAACCGCTGAAATACAAAAAAAAACTGTATAGAACTTTTGTATTGTCCTAATCATACTAACCTTAAGAATAATGTTGAAAGGTCATTTTTACAGTAAACTAAAGCCAGGAAAAACAAAACCCAATAACCCAATTGCTTTTTTTTCCCACTATATTACTTCTTTGGATTGTTTTCCTGTTTTGGGGTATATAACATGGTAAAATGAAAGGTGTAAACCAAAAATGCAACTCAGACCTCAAAAATCAAGGCCTTATACACTGTCGACGGAAAAAGAAAAGCATGATGGGACTTACAAAAATGGAAGCATAAGAGAAAAAACTAAATTTGTTCTGTCATAAAGGGGTTAAAAGCTGTTCCTAATAACAAACAATTTAGACAAAACTTAAAGGAAACCTATCAACAGTTCAAAACTGTCAGGTTTTTGCTCTTATTTTAATCCGCTGTTTTTCTGAGTAAAACATTTTTTTAGTTTTTATAAATCGGCCATAGAGTTAAAGAGATATGAACCTTTTTATTGAGTGATAACTTTTATGGTCTTTAAAAGAGGGTGTGGCTCACAGGGTAATTATGCAGAGGAAACTAATGACACGTCCCCAGAGAATCTGTGAGCCACACCTCATTTAGTAAAGACCATAAAACTTAGCACTAAATTAATAGGTCTGTAACTCTGGAACCGTATGGAGGATTTAAAGAAAACAAAAATTGGAAAAATTCAAGGAAAGGCAGGAATAAAACCAGAGCAAAATCTAGTCAATTTTGAGCTGCTGCCAGGTTCTTTTTAATCTTGTTGCATTCACAGCCTCGACCTGAATAAGTGCCAGTGTCTGTACTCATGCCATGGCACCAGCACTTTAACACTCGAACTTCAAGAAGATGTCCATTATTCCACCGAGATGGAGAGAGCAAATATCCAAATGTAATTATAGATTATTTTTCTACAAAAGTAATTGTGATATGGAGGCAGGAGTAGAGCAAACAGGTAGGAAAGATTTTATCTCCTTGCCAGAGGTTTTCGCTAATGTCTTCAAATTTGTAAAACACGGTTTCCATTTGCCAAAGTTGAATTAAACAGCACATGTTCAAGAGATGAATGAACATGGCTTTTCCATTTACTCCAAATGTATAACATAAGTATCCTTTTTATTTTGTCCCATAATGATGCACTGCTTTCTTAAAGATATTGCTCCATCCGATCCCATCCCATTTGCTGGAAGATGAATCTATTTCTATGTAACACAAATATCGCAGTCCATCTGACAGAGTCTATCTTATTAGAGATGATTTAATACAGTCCTGATCTAATGCTCTAATGCACAGGACCAAATCATTCAAAGTGAATAAAACCAGCGACTCCCATTTGCAAGGTCCATTTAAACCAGGAGAACGACAGGGCTGTAAAATTATTTTGAAAGATGGACTGGCAGCCACCAAAAAGGTTTTAATATTCCCATACGTAATCTTAATAGTTTCTGTGTATTACAGCAAAACACACATAGTAAATTAGCTATGGTATATTAAACAGTCCGCAGGGAAGGAGATGATTTGCATATATGAGGAATAAACCTTGTGATCCATTGGATGCATTTAGGGTAAGTGCCAATAAGTCAATAAGAAGATTAGTAAATTCAGAGAAGAGGAAAATGGTGGTTTTTCCATTTGCTACATTTTGCTTTCAAAATGAAAATAATTCATGTTGAATAATGCGGTTCATTATTTTATCCGGAGCTGGTTGCACACAATAGAGGCAGCCTGAATATTACAGCAATCTGTTCAATCATTCTCATTATACTCTTGTCGTATGGATTTCCCGTGCTATATCAAAAGCTAGACGGGATTCACTAATTTCGCATAATGTTGCAATTCAATTGGGGTCTTGGAGCCTTTTCTATCTTGTGAGATCTTTGAAGTTGATTGCATGCCAATCTCCTACTTTGGATAGAGACCCATCATAGCAAGTAGTGATTACAGTCTGTATCACTGTTATTTTCTAATTCTTTCAATTTTTATTTTTTTTAACCTCATTTTCTTTTCTTATTTTTTCATCAACATGGCAGATTAGGCGTTTTTTTTTTTTTTTTGGGGGGGGGGATGAGGTGTAGCTTTGAATAACAAAATTCATGTTACTAAACAATTTATTTAATATCAGGAAAAAAACTGAAAGAAAAAAATACGGTAAACTTTGCAATTGGTTGTTGAGTTTTGTTTTCACGACTTCTACTTTGCAGTAAAAATTACCTGGTAAATTTGCTGGTGCTATGATGTCAGTGCAATTATAGGATATTGAAGACCAATCCGAGGACATCAAGAAAGTCAATTTTTCAACAAAAATGTTTGTTTATTGCGGACCAGACATACAGTCAAAATTAACCAACGTTTCGGCCACAATTGGCCTTTATCTAGGCGATAATCTATAAAGTACAATAACAAAAGGATGAAATTAATACATATATCAAAATTATAAATAAGATACATCAAATATCAATATAAATATTCTGGTCAAAAATAATAATCATCCGGAAGGGAATCAAAACATATATGCACCTGATAATTTATATCATGAATCTGTGCAAAATATATCTATATACAAGGCAATACAATAAGAAATATACAGATGGTGACCTCACTAACAGCATGAGAAGAGAGGCAAGTGATCAATATATGCATATGATAATCGCATATTGTCATTGAAATGCCTCTCATATGTATGACACATCCAAGGTGGATCCTATAGAATGAAGTAAAAGAACACATGGAATTAAGTGAGAAAACACATAAAGTTACCTGTATGGTGGTACAGGAAGGGGAACTGAAACAGAAACAAGAGCACACAGGAATGAGTGATGCAGGGAAAGACACAGGCAGCCTAAAGGTGCAACTATAAGATGCATAGATAAACATACCTAATAAACTGAGGAGCGTGGGATACAGGATATAGCCGCCATAAGAGAGAGGTGTGCCGCTAATGAGTGCCGGCATCTTTTTATAGTAGCGACGCTATGCGCCAACCGGAAGGAGAATCAAAAACTGGAAGAAGGGAAAAGGAGCCAACCAGGCTAAATGCACACGCGCCGGCCAGCCAGACCGCGCATGCGCAGTAGTGAAACAAAGGACGGAAGTGGGGCAGCGGCGCTAAATGAAATAACTAACGTAAAACATATGAGAGATGAAAAAATAAGGACAAATAAATGCCTAACCGCATATACCACAAAAAGTGGAGGCACCAATGGCCACCGTTCATATGGGAAATATAAAACGCAGCTGGTATAATCCAAAAAGTCGGTGTAAAAAAGACCAAAATGGCTATGTTGTAAGAAGAAGGGAAAATAAGGGGGATATAGAAAAAAAAGAAGAAGAGAAGGGAAAGAATAATAAATAAGGACAAACAACACGAAAGATGGTACCCACAAACCTGTAGGGAAATAACAAACACCTAGTCTGTGAAGACCCACCTGACTATGTCTAAGGAGAAGAGAAAAAAATATATAGTCACAATATGTACATAAAAAATGAAACCATATCATGCACAAATAAATAAATAATATGACCAGGCTTCTTTCTTCTTCCGGTGTAAAAGGATAATGTTTCCCATTCCAGCCCATTTAATCTTACATAATCATAATATTTCACAGCTTCGATACCAGGTGATTGACAGTATACCTATTGCAAGAAGAGGAGGTAGCAGGATATTTAAACTAAAGGAGAAAGAAGCTCCAAACTTTAGAACCCAACAGCTTAAATAGGGAATATGAGCTGTTCTATTGATACTCCCTCCCCTTTTCTATAGGGACCCATAGGTTCTCTGGTGTACTATAGTACATTAGCTATTTCATGTTTAATTATGTTTGTGCTTTACATATTTTTATACGGATGGGTACTCATATTAACATATGGTCATATTATTTATTTATTTGTGCATGATATGGTTGAAAAATTGACTTTCTTGATGTCCTTGGATTGGTCTTTAATATTATAATATTTTTTCCTGATGACAATATTTTCTCAGCTCTCAGATTTATTGAATTTGATCCCCTTGATCTTTTTCTCAGTGCAATTATAGGAATACCAAATTTGTACCATTTTTTTGTTTAATTTTTTTACTTTTTGTTGTAAGAAAAAGCCTGTGAAAAAAATGGTTTCTATCATGGTCTTTATGTGAGCCTGAGTCACTTTTCACAGACAAGCCTTGAGCCGGGATAGTCGAAGAGTCCGAGGTCAAAGGCCAGGAGGGTACATCATAAACCGAGAGAAAAGACAAAAGCATAGTCAGGGCATGGACTGAGTGTAACGAGATGGATAAGAGAGTCTGAATATCTGTAAGTGAACATCACCATCTCCTGGATCAAACTGAAAGTGAAAGTAATAAAAGAAAGCATTTTGTTAGCAGGAACCAAATTGTGCTGGGAGATTTGTAGGAGAGTGAATTTACCTGCTGAACCTGATTAGGTGACACACAGGGAGGACATTCTGAATATAAAAAACCTGGCTAGGCTGAGAAGGGCAGTTCACGCCAGTACCTGTATGCCTTTGAGTTGCACTTGCAGCCACCATCACCATAGAAGAGTCCAAGAGCAGTCAGATGCTGGAGAAGGCCTAAGTTGTGGGAAAGATCTGTTCCCCACTCCAGTGGAAAGCCATGATTAGAGCCAAGCCAGGCCCGAGAGAATCCATGGCCGACTTACTTGGACATGGCTGGAGAATGAGACAGGCAGGACATTGTGAGCCATAGGAGTGAGATTCAGATGACTCCAGTCAAGACATCGGATCCAGACTACGCTGGTCAAGTACTGAAGACCAGAGCAACATCGGTCAAAACCTGGAACCCAGATGATGCCAGACAAGAGTTGAGGACCAGCCCCCCACTTTTCCTGCTCGAGAAGATGCCCGTCGGCAGCCAAAACACCAAATATACCAGAAGAATACATGACCAGAGACTCTCACCTCAGCTTCTGATCAGAAGACACAAGTGAGCAGAGCTGTTGCTTTCACCACAGACTCATGGTACCAGGTGTAGGCAGGGGGAGGCTGCAGATGAGATGGGGCATGGCTGACACTAAAGCGGCCCAGAAAGTGTTATTAGACTTTGTCAGGGCCCGGAAAGCTGCAAGGGTACTCTAGAGACAGTTCCTGTTAAATACTGTGTTTACCCCATTTCCGGTTAGACCAAGGTTGGACTGTAGACCCCGAGCTGATCTCGAGGGCATATCTCTCATAGTGTACTAACCAATATATCTTTATGCATATAATTGCATGTTGCCTGTAAATAATACTGTGAATATTGTTCTTGTTCAATTTATCTGAGATAATAATCTTTCCCGCATTTAACCCTGTTAAGTGAATGAAGTAGAAGTAGATTGTTGATCCCACCTGTTGTCTCCGCTGTTGCATTCAGATCACCTGCATTACACAAGGACAAAATACCAGGAGGATAGAGGATCAGAGCAATGGGATTAAACAGATGGATGATCAGAACAAGGTCCAAGGTCAGGGAGTGATAGATCAAAGAGCAAAATTTAAGGCACAGAGGAACAAACCACACTTAGGTGAAGCTACGGCTGACAGCTATCTGAGAATACCAACTTAGTTAAATAGCTGAGCAATTGTGAAAACTCAGACCACCTAATGAGAGCTCAGCAACTCAGGGTCTCAGATTGGATGGCTGAGCTGTCAATCAAAATAGCTCAGCACATCCCTGCACCAGGCTGGACTACTGAGATGTCAATCACTACACAGACTGCTCAGCACTAAGGGTTGGAATTTGTTACACATTATTTTTTAGCTGAAAGTGTTGTATGGAGGCATCTTTTTCAGAACAAGGACAGGTGCAGATGCTACCATCCAAGAATAATTCAAAACCAAATTACAAGAGCAACTAGAATATCAAGGAATCACCTGCTACATTACAAAGCTAAAGAAGAAAATAACCAGCTGCCTCTCGTAGTCACCTACAATCTAAATCTGGAGCTGCACGGAAATTACAACCTTTACTACAAAAAGATGCCATTTTTCCAGACACTCCACTACTGTGTTTTAGGCAGCCCCCAAATCTAAGAAATATCATTGTCAGAAGCTCCCTGTCCTCTCCAACAGCTGCAGGAACCTTTCCCTGCATCAGAAAAAAATTTAAAACCTGTCCATTTATAATGACCACGGACAAGATAAAAATCCCCAATTCACATCAGGACTACAAGATATACCAGGTACTTTCAGCTGCATCACATCTAATGTGGTGTACCTAATTATTTGTACTAAATGTCCAACTAGGGTTCTGTATGTGGGGGGGACAGGGCAAAAACTGAAAGCAAGGATTAACTCTTATCACCAAACAATAAGAGAAAAAAGAATAGATGTACCTGTGGCAAGACATTTTTGTCTCCCTGATCATAGCACCATGGATATGAGATTACTTGTATTAAAGGGTAATTTCAAATCTCAGAGAGACAGAAGAGTTTGGGAGTATAAAGTGATGACGACCTTTGACACACTCAGTGCAGAAATGAATGTGTTGCATGGATTTATGTCTTTTTACATCATAACACAGAACCAGAGCCATTCAGAGGACCATAAAACATTTAGACTTCCTTATCTATGAACTGTTCCAATATTTATGGACACAACTGTTTATCACTCTCACATAATGGTATTTGTGCTTCATGTCACCTGTCTTATCTATGGCATTATTTCTGGGCTGCATTGTGTATAAATATGTGATTCTTCAGAATTTCTATTAGTCTATGTGTGGCACCCCTAGGGGTATTTGCCACAAAAATAGTTACTGACACTAAATGCGAATACTAAAATAGCAAGACTGCACTACCACCTCCGGCCAGAAGGGGGAGCTCCAGAGACTCCCCTTGATCCATTCTGGTCTGAGAGAAGAAATGGCAGTTGGGCTAAGGAGCTGAAAGTGAGAGGTCATACAGCTGAATTTCTAACAGCCCTATGACGGTTTCCAGGCCCAAATCACCGGCCTGAGGAGAAGAGGGACAGAGAAAAGGGACATTGTGAGAACCGGGTAGCATTAATCACTACCCAGAACAGGCGCAAAGACGGATACCGGATCCGTGGCTGTATTCATTATATATAATACAGCAACCGGAAAAACGTGAGAAGATATCAGCTTCACTAGGGCCGGACGCAGCAACAGACACAGAGTTCAGCGGCACTCCTGGAGGGGGTAAGCCGATAAAAGGACTCGGGTTGCCCGTCGAACCAGGACCCGGAGGGGACAGATTGGGCCGGCAGCCAGTTCACATACAGCAGCAGGGCCACACAGAAATTGCGCACAATAAGAGGCGAAGACCCCGGCAGGGTCAAAGTAACTCAGAGTTCCCATACAGACTCCGGTGACAGGACTGGTTGTAAATCCTTTTATGTTAAAGTAAACTGGTTAAACGTTTCAGTGCCTCAGTCTTTCATTTGGACAATAGCCATCTATCCAGGATCAGGATCGTCACCGCTGGGAGAACCTGCTGCTGATCAAGTAAGTGCCTGTCCCCTCATGATACCCCTTACACTGTGCATTGCCTGAGGCCACAGCACCGGGTCAAGCCACCCGTGACATCCCCCTCAAGAGACAGACTCCATTGGTCCGGTGCTGGGTACCCCGGTCTCCTGGGCGTCACAATTGGCGTCACGAACAGGATCTAGCCAGCCCGTATACCGGGTATTGTGTGCCATGATTGGAGCCCAAAACTGTGAAAACTGGGATGAAAAATCTTGAAAATTGACTTTATTAAAGAAAAATCCATTCCCCATTGAAAACTATTGAAAGTGACTTTTCCCCATTGGTTATAATGGAGTAAAGATGGCCGCCATCCCCTGAGGTAATCACTTCATAACCGTTAGGCACGAGACTGTTAATTGAGCTACGCCATCACCTGAGCCCCAGTCTAACTGAAAAACTTCAGAATCCGCCATTACAGAGCGCGGTGGGTGGGAGCAGCAGGGGGCGTGTCATTGTGGGCGGCACCAAGCTGAGCGCTCTGACATCAGAGCAAGGGGAAAATCGATCCTGCTGCACAGCGGAATGAATCTACACTATCCCGACGGAAGCGGAGGACCGGAAGGGTCCGGATTAACTAAGGGGGCACAGTATGTCGCAGCACGGAGACGCCGCAGCACTCGGCAACGCTAATGCAGCTGAAAGACAGAGTGTCAATAGAGAGTCCGGCAGCGCAGCGGTGCAAGGAGTGGCGCCCATCATGCCGGTGCTGATGCCATATACCCCGGGTGGCCCATGGCTTCCAATGTATGAAGGTGAGCCTAATACCCTTGACGATTTCAGAGAAAAGATGCTGGCCCATTTTGACATGTTCCCTGTGGGTGAAGTTCAGCGTGTTAGTCTCCTGATGATGCAGTTAAGTGGCCATGCTAAGCGAGAAGTCACAGCATGGGCAGCTGATCTAAAAGGCACTGTTGAACGCATATTTGCTGGATTAAAAGCTACATTTGAAACCACGGCCAGCAGCAAAGCTAAAATACGATTCTTTAGTTGCAAACAAAAAGCTAATGAGGGCATGAGAGACTTTGCCTTAAACCTGCAGGAAGCCCTTAAATCACTTACACTGGCTGAACCCATTTTTAACACCGGAGCGGATAAACTGCTAAGAGATCAATTTATTGAGGGACTCTACACCCCTTCTCACCGGGGGCATGTGAGCATGCTTGTTTTTAAGAACCCTGAATTGACATTTGCCCAATTAAAGGAGAGCGCTATACGTCTCCAGCTGGCAGAGGCACCTCGGGATCAGGATCCTGCGCAACCCATGGCAGAGGCACCTCAACAACAGGGAGTGCCAGTGACATCAGCTATGTCTGGGGCCATTGCTAAGCCCCTGGGGCCCAGTACTAATGAGGCTCTTCAACAAAAGCTTGACTCTTTAGCTGATGTTGTTGCTTCAATGGCTAAAACCATGCAGGAGATGAGAGGACACATGATGGAGTTGGCAAACTGTAGAGAGGATGTTCCATGGATGAGACCCCGGAGATACCCGACATGGAGAGGACGACCCCGCGACCGCTACCAACCGGATGGACAGCCCATTTGCCGCCGTTGCCAGCAGCCGGGCCACTTTGCACGAGATTGTGATTTAAACGGGAATCCCCTGGGAATGCGGGCCGCTTCGCAGGAATGAACTTTCAAGGCCCAACACCCTGGCACGACAGGTACATCGGAGGACGACCCATTATCCCTATCGTGCTGGACGGAATTCCCCTCAACGCTTTGCTGGACACAGGTTCCCAGATTTCATCTATACCGTATATCCTTTATAAGAGGTACTGGGCTGATGCAGATATTGATAAAGGGCCCTCTGATGTTGAACTAGATATATGGGCCAGTAATGGTAAGTTGGTACCGAAACTAGGATTCAGGGAGATGACCATAAAGATTGGTAAAGTAGAACTGAAGAAACAGGGTATAATTGTTGTTGATGTTGACCGGCGGAACTGTGAACCAACTGTATTGATAGGAATGAATGTGTTAGAGAACTGCTTTTCCGAAGTCATTTCTGTCTTACAGCAAATTGCTGAAACTGCCCAATCCTGCCAGCAGAGAGTTCTCCGGAGGGAAATAAAAGTATTGATGTTAAGGCAACAGGTAGAAGTTGCAGGTGGAGAAATCGGCAGTGTGAGGGTAAGTGATCCAACGTCTATTGTAATCCCACCAAAAACAGAAATGCTGGTATGGTGTAGAGCAGCCATTGGTACTAAGGGACGAGATTATCAAGCCTTAATAGAACCAGTGTACACCGACAGCAGGCCCACTATACTCACAGCACGAGGGATAGTCGAGGTACACCGGGGACGAATGCCGGTACGACTTTTGAACTGTGGAGAGGAAGAGGTCACTTTGCCAAGGTATGCTAAAATGGCAAAGCTATATACTGTTGACAACAATGCCATCACAACCATTGAGCCCTTAGAACCAACCTGTCAGGTGGAAGGCAATGGCTCAGATGGAGAAATGGAGGATTGGTGCCAACAGCTACACGTGGGCATAAATTCAACACCTACCCATCAAAAACAAGGGTTGTATAGGCTAGTGACGGAATATGAACAATTCTTCAGTAAACACCCATTGGACTTCGGACGGATAGAAGGGGTAGAACACACAATCCCCACAGGTGACCATCCCCCAATAAAAGAAAGATATAGACCCATACCGCCCGCTCACTATCAATGTGCAAAAGATATGCTGAGGGAAATGAAACAGGCCGGGGTAATAAGAGACAGCTGTAGCCCCTGGGCGGCCCCTCTAGTGATTGTCAAAAAAAAGGACGGAACCATGAGAATGTGCGTAGACTACCGGAAGATTAATAACATCACCCATAAAGACGCCTACCCCTTGCCTAGGATAGAAGAGTCCTTAACTGCTTTGAAATCTGCTAATTATTTTTCCACCTTAGACTTAACAAGCGGGTATTGGCAAGTCCCTGTGGCTGAGAGAGATAAGGAAAAGACGGCATTCACCACACCAATGGGTCTATGTGAATTTAATCGCATGCCGTTCGGACTCTGCAACGCATCCGGTACCTTCCAGTGGCTGATGGAATGCTGCCTCGGACACAAGAACTTCGAGACCGTCCTCCTGTACCTAGATGATGTGATCGTCTACTCAAAGACTTACGAACAACACTTAATAGACCTGGCAGAAGTGTTCGAAGCCTTATCCAGGTATGGCATGAAAGTCAAGCCATCCAAATGTCACCTTCTCAAGCCAAAGGTACAGTACCTGGGACACATCGTGAGTTCGGAGGGAGTAGCACCAGATCCCGAGAAAATAAGCGCCATAAGGGATTGGCCAAGACCTACCAGCGCAAAAGAAGTGAGACAATTCCTGGGATTGGTGGGTTACTATCGCAGATTTATAAAAGGATTTACCAAGTTGGCAGTACCCTTGCAAGACACCTTGGTAGGGCAGACGAAGAAACCTTCAAACCGAAACCCTCCTTTTCAGTGGAACGACGAAAGGGAAGACTCCTTTGAACAACTAAAGAAGGCACTAACCGGAGAAGAGGTTCTGGCATACCCAGATTACCATAAACCTTTCATCCTCTACACCGATGCCAGTAATGTGGGACTAGGAGCGGTGCTGTCACAAAAGCAAGAAGGTCGGGAGAAAGTCATCGCCTTTGCAAGTAGAAAGCTCCGGCCTACTGAAAGAAATTCAGAAAATTACAGCTCCTTCAAATTGGAACTACTGGCAGTAGTTTGGGCTGTGACGGAGCGTTTCAAACACTATCTGGCCGCTGCAGAATTTATTGTCTATACTGACAACAATCCGTTGACCCACCTGGACACAGCCAAATTAGGTGCGTTAGAACAGCGATGGATAGCCCGGTTATCTAATTACAACTTCATAATCAAGTATCGAGCAGGTCGCAAGAATGGAAATGCCGATGCCCTATCCCGGATGCCACACTTGAGAGATGTAGAAGAGGAATCGGGGGAGCTTGAAGAAATTGAACTACCAGCCTTCCATCGTCCCAAGGCAAAACATCATCAGTCAAGTACCTATCAGAAACAACAAGAGGTGAATTTTAATCCGTTAGCACACCATAGATGGGCTGACACCCAAGACAGCAATCCGGCTGTGAAGTTGGTGAAGGAACTGTTGACTGAGCAAAGTGCATATCCCTATGAGGATGCCCCAGAAGAGACGCATCAACTCTGGAAAGAGAGAGGCAAAATGTTCCTGTATCAAGGGAAGCTCTGTAGAAGATACACCAATCCGAAAACACATGAATTGGTTTGGCAGATTATTGTGCCTAAACAAGATGTGAAGATGGTCCTCGAAGCTTACCATAATGGTGCTGGTCACTTCGGTTGGAAAAAGTTAGAAGTACTTCTAAGAGAAAGATTTTATTGGGTCGGGATGAGAAAATCAATCGAACAGTGGTGCAGAAATTGTGGCCCGTGTAACCTCAGAAGAAACGATCAAAAGAACCAAAGAGCACCACTGCAGCCCATAATCACCAAACAACCACTTGAACTTGTAGCCATGGACCACGTGAAGTTGACACCAAGCCGGTCCGGCTATGTCTATGCCTTGACCATCGTGGACCATTATTCACGTTTCTTGGTAGTAGTACCCGTAAAAGATCTGACAGCAAAAACAGCAGCCAAAGCGTTCCAAACGTACTTTTGTAGACCCCATGGATATCCGGAACAGGTTCTCACCGACCAAGGTACAGCCTTTGAATCAGAGATCTTCAGAGAATTCTGTAATATGTATGGTTGCAAAAAGATCCGGACGACGGCCTATCATCCACAAACAAACGGCTTATGCGAGAAGATGAACCATATTGTAATAGACCTACTAAAGACTTTACCTGAGACAGAAAGGAATCAATGGCCAGAGAAATTGCCTGACTTGGTGGATCTGTATAATCATGTCCCGGTGAGCTCCACCAACTGCACCCCAGCTTACCTTATGCGTGCAAGACCCGGCCAATTACCAATCGATCTAGAAATGGGAATTCTGAAACCAGACGCAGAAGTTCAAGACTCCAATTGGGATATCATACGGCAAAAGCAGTATCGCCAAGTGCAAGAGAGTGTGGAAAGAAGCCTTCAGCAAACTAGAGAAAGACAAGAGCGAACTTTCAACCAGAATGCTCTAGCGACCCCATTAAGACCGGGTGACCAAGTGCTCAAGAGAAATCGTCGAACCAATAAACTGGACAATCAGTGGGAAGCCGTACCCTACACAGTTTTACCAACAAGAGTGGACAATCCTAAAATGTGTCTCATTAGCAAAAACGGAGGCTTAACATCTGTACTAGTGTCAAGAGACAATCTTAAATTATGTCCGGAAGCATTGAAAGAGCCAGACGTTGTCCAGCCAGAACCAGAAGTTATTCAACCCATACAGGTTCAACCAGTAAAGGAAGAAGAAGAGGAAGTGTATCACACCTGTATAGGAGACTTTCCCAAAACCCTACTAACATACCATGGTGCAGTAGTGGTTCCCATGGTGGCCTTTTACCCAACACCGAACCCAATACCAGAAGTCCCAAGACAGGAAGAGGCTGACCCCGTACTACAGGAGGTTCCAGGCCAGGAAGAACTGATTCCTGGTCAGAGTAATCCCATTCACGGTGGACTTGCCAACTCCATAGTCGTGGAATTATCTTTAGCAGAGCGGGCAGATACTACATCCGCAGTAGACAGTAGTACACCACATGAAGAGACACCGCTATTACGTAGATCACAGCGTAGTACCCAGGGTCAATTACCGGCCAGGTATGCAGATTACCAACTATAAAGCTCATAATGTGAATTGTATATATGTTATGCCGTATATAGTTAAACAGAAAATGTAGTATAGTCATTGCTATCAGTCTGCAACGTTTAAGCCCAGTGCCTACAGAGACTTGTCTGTATGAACTTATTGCATATTCTTGAACTTTTTATCAGCCCGGAGGCACTAAATCAAAGCTCCGGAAAGACTGCTTTTTGAACTTTGCTTTTTGCTCTTTTTGAACTTTCTTTAGACTTTATATTGATAACTCCGTTGGAAAAATGGAACTAAATTCCTGGACACTAAGTACAGTGCCGTTCCTAATACCTTCAAGGATAGAACTGTATTAATGGACGCTATTTGAAGTGACTTTTTACAGAACTCTATTTTTGTTTCCTTGAGTGGTTTTTGTAACTTTTCATTTTTAAGACTCTGTACATATTAATTGTTATTTCAAAATGTTATTGTCCCACAGTCCCGGAGTACTGTTCTTAACTAAGGGGGAATGTGGCACCCCTAGGGGTATTTGCCACAAAAATAGTTACTGACACTAAATGCGAATACTAAAATAGCAAGACTGCACTACCACCTCCGGCCAGAAGGGGGAGCTCCAGAGACTCCCCTTGATCCATTCTGGTCTGAGAGAAGAAATGGCAGTTGGGCTAAGGAGCTGATAGTGAGAGGTCATACAGCTGAATTTCTAACAGCCCTATGACGGTTTCCAGGCCCAAATCACCGGCCTGAGGAGAAGAGGGACAGAGAAAAGGGACATTGTGAGAACCGGGTAGCATTAATCACTACCCAGAACAGGCGCAAAGACGGATACCGGATCCGTGGCTGTATTCATTATATATAATACAGCAACCGGAAAAACGTGAGGTGATATCAGCTTCACTAGGGCCGGACGCAGCAACAGACACAGAGTTCAGCGGTACTCCTGGAGGGGGTAAGCCGATAAAAGGACTCGGGTTGCCCGTCGAACCAGGACCCGGAGGGGACAGATTGGGCCGGCAGCCAGTTCACATACAGCAGCAGGGCCACACAGAAATTGCGCACAATAAGAGGCGAAGACCCCGGCAGGGTCAAAGTAACTCAGAGTTCCCATACAGACTCCGGTGACAGGACTGGTTGTAAATCCTTTTATGTTAAAGTAAACTGGTTAAACGTTTCAGTGCCTCAGTCTTTCATTTGGACAATAGCCATCTATCCAGGATCAGGATCGTCACCGCTGGGAGAACCTGCTGCTGATCAAGTAAGTGCCTGTCCCCTCATGATATCCCTTACACTGTGCATTGCCTGAGGCCACAGCACCGGGTCAAGCCACCCGTGACATCCTCCTCAAGAGACAGACTCCATTGGTCCGGTGCTGGGTACCCCGGTCTCCTGGGCGTCACATATGCCTGATGAAGAGGCCTGAGTAGTCTCGATAGTTTGCAATTTGTTACCATCTTTTCAGTTAGCCATTAAAAGGTATCAACCTCTGAGGACTCTCAATTCTAAATATTTTTCTATCTACTGGCTAACACGGTACCAAGATATATATCTTTCCTACATAAGAGCTTACACTCTACAGGAGAGAGAGGACCACACTGATCATAAGAGCTTACACTCTACAGGAGAGAGAGGACCCTGCTGACCATAAGAGCTTACACTCTACAGGAGAGATAGAAAAGACTCTGTTGAGCATAAAAGCTTCCACTCTACAGGAAAAAGAGAGAGCGCCCTGCTGACCATTAGAACTTACACATTCCAGAAAAGATAGACTCTGGAAATCGAGAGTTGCTTTTCTGGTCAAATTGTGCTCTGCAGGGAATTGCAGATCTTTGGTAGTCCAGGTACTGACCACCACCGAACAAAGCATGATAATCCGTAAGATGTCATCGCGGCAGATGTCATCGCTGTAGTAATCACTACACTATCTTACTCAGAACATTACACCAAGTTCTGCTAGTAATATGAAGTTTTAATTCTTTACATTTGAAGAAAAGTAAATAATTTGAAGTACATGTAACAATGTAACAATTAACTTTACAGGAAAAACAATGCACATATTTTGCATAACTCATCTGAATGATCCCACTCACTGATACATAATATGTAATGGCACCTGCTAATTATATTTGGATCACCATAAGGGCATGCTCCAGAAACGTAAGTGAATGCCATGTAACACAATGGTTGGTGTTTATAAAGTGAAATTTCTAAAAATGCTGCAATTAAAACGGTCCCGGTTTCTAAAGCACTCGACATCAGACAATTATGAGGCTTTGCTTTCTTCTACTTATTTTTTGTCTATTTCTACAAATTCAACAGAACATGCTCACTGTCCTTAAAAATACTAAGAAGATATACATTTCCTGTTACATAACACATAACATAACATAAGTTATAAATAAATCACTTCATTTGGCAGAACTGAGACAGTTATATGCAAAAAATAAGTTGGGAGCTATAGTCTTAATTCACTAAGAATGGAATTTCGTACCCTAGTCTTAGTGAGAGGCGTGCAGGAATAAGATGCGCCAAAATCATAAAGAGCTGTATGCCACTTAAAGGGGCTGTCAACTACTCGGACAACAGCTTCCCAAATACTATATTCTGACATTTAAAAAAATAGCATCCTGTCTTCACCTCCAGTGCCAGCGCCATTCCCGTGATGTCAGCTTTGGATCTCCCAGGACTTGCATTATGTTGTTAAGACACGTGAGGCCAGCAACCTATCGGCGGCCGCTTTACTCTCATTTTCTTTGGGCAAAATCGATGTCCGGAGGAAGTCAGAACTGCTACTGCTCTTTGGCTTCCTCCGGATGACAGTTTCTCTAGAAGGAAGTGAAAGTTCTCAATGCAGTGTTCATGTGACATAATAACGTCAAGCAAGCCCTGGGAGACCAGACGCTGACATTGGGGAATATAGTGGGGGAATATAGTACTTGAGTAACTGAGAAGGGGCTGTTCGAGTAATGGACAACCCTTTTTATGAATTTGGTATATCTTTTCAGGCGCCGTCGTGTGACTTCCCATTCAGGGACTCTATGTTTTCCAAACAAACAGTGCATCATTTGATCACTACTGCCCCGACTTGTGTTTCACGTATTCACTTTCTCAAGAAAGCAGACATGCAAAGCACATTCGGGACGTGGGAATCAAATGCACTGTTAGTTTGTTTGCATTTCATGGGTATGTTATGTTTGCTAATGACAGGTGTTATGAAGGCAATCCAGAAACACAGTGTGCTTAGCGATCAGAGCGCACACAGTGATCTGACAAATACCCAAAAATACAAGAACGAGCTCTGAGACGTGGAAACTCTGTAGACTGCACACCTGATCCTATCCTAAACACAACTAAAAGCGGCTGTGGATTGCGCCTAACAACTACCTAGGCAACTCGGCACAGCCTAAGAAACTAGCTAGCCTGAAGATAGAAAAATAGGCCTGACTTGCCCCAGAGAAATTCCCCAAAGGAAAAGGCAGCCCCCCACATATAATGACTGTGAGTAAGATGAAAAGACAAAACGTAGGGATGAAATAGATTCAGCAAAGTGGGGCCCGATATTCTAGGACAGAGCGAGGACAGTAAAGCGAACTTTGCAGTCTACAAAAAACCCTAAAGCAAAACCACGCAAAGGGGGCAAAAAAAAACCCACCGTGCCGAACTAACGGCACGGCGGTACACCCTTTGCGTCTCAGAGCTTCCAGCAAAACAAAAGACAAGCTGGACAGAAAAAAAGCAACAAAAAAGCAAAAAGCACTTAGCTATACAGAGCAGCAGGTCACAGGAACAATCAGGAGAAGCTCAGATCCAACACTGAAACATTGACAAGGAGCAAGGATAGCAGCATCAGGCGGAGTTAAGTAATGAAGCAGTTAACGAGCTCACCAGAACACCTGAGGGAGGAAGCTCAGAAGCTGCAGTACCACTTGTGACTACAGGAGTGAATTCAGCCACAGAATTCACAACAGTACCCCCCCTTGAGGAGGGGTCACCGAACCCTCACCAGAGCCCCCAGGCCGACCAGGATGAGCCGCATGAAAGGCACGAACAAGATCGGAAGCATGAACATCAGAGGCAAAAACCCAGGAATTATCTTCCTGAGCATAACCCTTCCATTTAACCAGATACTGGAGTTTCCGTCTAGAAACACGAGAATCTAAAATCTTCTCCACAATATACTCCAATTCCCCCTCCACCAAAACCGGGGCAGGAGGCTCAACAGATGGAACCATAGGTGCCACGTATCTCCGCAACAACGACCTATGGAATACATTATGTATGGAAAAGGAGTCTGGGAGGGTCAAACGAAAAGACACAGGATTGAGAACCTCAGAAATCCTATACGGACCAATAAAACGAGGTTTAAATTTAGGAGAGGAAACCTTCATAGGAATATGACGAGAAGATAACCAAACCAGATCCCCAACACGAAGTCAAGTTGAGCTTTCTCCTGGGACAAGATCAAATTGTCCACTACCTGAGTCCAGATCTGCTGCAACCTATCCACCACAGAATCCACACCAGGACAGTCCGAAGACTCAACCTGTCCTGAAGAGAAACGAGGATGGAACCCAGAATTGCAAAAAAATGGAGAAACCAAGGTAGCCGAGCTGGCCCGATTATTAAGGGCGAACTCAGCCAACGGCAAAAAGGACACCCAATCATCCTGGTCTGCAGAAAAAAAAAACATCTCAGATATGTTTCCAAGGTCTGATTGGTTCGTTCGGTCTGGCCATTAGTCTGAGGATGGAAAGCCGAGGAAAAGGATAGGTCAATGCCCATCCTACCACAAAAGGCTCGCCAGAACCTTGAAACAAACTGGGAACCTCTGTCAGAAACAATATTCTCAGGAATGCCATGCAACCGAACCACATGCTGAAAGAACAAAGGTACCAAATCAGAGGAGGAAGGCAATTTAGCCAAGGGCACCAGATGGACCATTTTAGAAAAGCGATCACAGACCACCCAAATGACTGACATCTTTTGAGAAACGGGAAGGTCAGAAATGAAATCCATCGAAATATGTGTCCAAGGCCTCTTTGGGACCGGCAAGGGCAAAAGCAACCCACTGGCACTAGAACAGCAGGGCTTAGCCCTAGCACAAATCCCACAGGACTGCACAAAAGTACGTACATCCCGTGACAGAGATGGCCACCAGAAGGATCTAGCCACTAACTCTCTGGTACCAAAGATTCCAGGATGACCAGCCAACACCGAACAATGAAGTTCAGAGATAAGTTTATTAGTCCACCTATCAGGGACGAACAGTTTCTCTGCTGGACAACGATCAGGTTTATTCGCCTGAAATTTTTGCATTACCCACCGCAAATCAGGGGAGATGGCAGACACAATGACTCCTTCCTTGAGGATACCCGCTGGCTCAGATAAACCCGGAGAGTCGGGCACAAAACTCCTAGACAGAGCATCCGCCTTCACATTTTTAGAGCCCGGAAGGTACGAAATCACAAAGTCGAAGCGGGCAAAAAATAACGACCAACGGGCCTGTCTAGGATTCAAGCGCTTGGCAGACTCGAGATAAGTCAAGTTCTTATGATCAGTCAATACCACCACGCGATGCTTAGCTCCTTCAAGCCAATGACGCCACTCCTCGAATGCCCACTTCATGGCCAGCAACTCTCGATTGCCCACATCATAATTACGCTCAGCGGGCGAAAACTTCCTGGAAAAGAAAGCACATGGTTTCATCACTGAGCAATCAGAACCTCTCTGTGACAAAACCGCCCCTGCTCCAATCTCAGAAGCATCAACCTCGACCTGGAACGGAAGAGAAACATCTGGCTGACACAACACAGGGGCAGAACAAAAACGACGCTTCAACTCCTGAAAAGCTTCCACAGCAGCAGAAGACCAATTAACCAAATCAGCACCCTTCTTGGTCAAATCGGTCAATGGTTTGGCAATGCTAGAAAAATTACAGATGAAGCGACGATAAAAATTAGCAAAGCCCAGGAACTTTTGCAGACTTTTCAGAGATGTCGGCTGAATCCAATCCTGGATGGCTTGGACCTTAACTGGATCCATCTCGATAGTAGAAGGGGTAAAGATGAACCCCAAAAATGGAACTTTCTGCACACCGAAGAGACACTTTGATCCCTTCACAAACAAAGAGTTAGCACGCAGGACTTGAAAAACCATTCTGACCTGCTTCACATGAGACTCCCAATCATCTGAGAAGATCAAAATGTCATCCAAGTAAACAATCAGGAATTTATCCAGATACTCACGGAAGATGTCATGCATAAAGGACTGAAACACAGATGGAGCATTGGCAAGTCCGAACGGCATCACTAGATACTCAAAATGACCCTCGGGCGTATTGAATGCAGTTTTCCATTCATCTCCTTGCCTGATTCTCACCAGATTATACGCACCACGAAGATCTATCTTAGTGAACCAACTAGCCCCCTTAATCCGAGCAAACAAGTCAGATAACAATGGCAAGGGATACTGAAATTTAACAGTGATCTTATTAAGAAGGCGGTAATCAATACACGGTCTCAGCGAACCATCCTTCTTGGCTACAAAGAAGAACCCTGCTCCCAGTGGTGATGACGATGGGCGAATATGTCCCTTCTCCAGGGATTCCTTCACATAACTGCGCATAGCGGCGTGTTCGGGCACGGATAAATTAAATAATCGACCTTTAGGGAATTTACTACCAGGAATCAAATTGATAGCACAATCACAATCCCTATGCGGAGGTAGAGCATCGGACTTGGGCTCTACAAATACATCCTGATAATCAGACAAGAACTCTGGGACCTCAGAAGGGGTGGATGATGAAATCGACAAAAATGGAACATCACCATGTACCCCCTGACAACCCCAGCTGGATACCGACATGGAATTCCAATCCAATACTGGATTATGGGTTTGTAGCCATGGCAACCCCAACACGACCACATCATGCAGATTATGCAACACCAGAAAGCGAATAACTTCCTGATGTGCAGGAGCCATGCACATGGTCAGCTGGGCCCAGTATTGAGGTTTATTCTTGGCCAAAGGTGTAGCATCAATTCCTCTCAATGGAATAGGACACCGCAAAGGCTCCAAGAAAAACCCACAACGTTTAGCATAATCCAAATCCATCAGATTCAGGGCAGCGCCCGAATCCACAAACGCCATGACAGAAAACGACGACAAAGAGCATATCAAGGTAATGGACAGAAGGAATTTGGACTGTACAGTACCAATGACGGCAGACCTAGCGGACCGCTTAGTGCGCTTAGGACAATCAGAAATAGCATGAGTGGAATCACCACAGTAGAAACAAAGACCATTCAGACGTCTGTATTCCTGCCGTTCAACTATAGTCATAGTCCTATCGCACTGCATAGGCTCAGGTTTAACCTCAGGCAGTACCGCCAAATGGTGCACAGATTTACGCTCGCGCAAGCGTCGACCGATCTGAATGGCCAAAGACAAAGACTCATTCAAACCAGCAGGCATAGGAAATCCCACCATGACATCCTTAAGAGCCTCAGAGAGACCCTTTCTGAACAAAGCTGCCAGCGCAGATTCATTCCACTGAGTGAGTACTGACTATTTCCTAAATTTCTGACAATATACTACTATATCATCCTGACCCTGGCACAAAGCCAGCAAATTTTTCGCAGCCTGATCCACTGAATTAGGCTCATCGTACAGCAATCCGAGCGCCAGGAAAAACGCATCGACACTTCTCAATGCAGGGTCTCCTGGCGCAAGAGAAAATGCCCAAGAAATAATAATCAAAACCTGTTGAATAGGATTACCAGAAGAATGAGGTTTCAAGGCCAGAAATAGCTTACAATTATTTTTGAAACTTAGAAACTTAGTTCTATCTCCAAAAAACAAATCAGGAATAGGAATTCTTGGTTCTAACATAGATTTCTGATCAATAGTATCTTGAATTTTTTGTACATTTATAACGAGATTATCCATTGAAGAGCACAGACCCTGAATATCCATGTCCACACCTGTGTCCAGAATCACCCAAATGTCTAGGGGAAAAAAAAAAAAGTGAACACAGAGCAGAAAAAAAAAAAAAAATGATGTCAGAACTTTTTCTTTCCCTCTATTGAGAATCATTAGTTTGGCTCCTTGTACTGTTATGTTTGCTAATGACAGGTGTTATGAAGGCAATCCAGAAACACAGTGTGCTTAGCGATCAGAGCGCACACAGTGATCTGACAAATACCCAAAAATACAAGAACGAGCTCTGAGACGTGGAAACTCTGTAGACTGCACACCTGATCCTATCCTAAACACAACTAAAAGCGGCTGTGGATTGCGCCTAACAACTACCTAGGCAACTCGGCACAGCCTAAGAAACTAGCTAGCCTGAAGATAGAAAAATAGGCCTGACTTGCCCCAGAGAAATTCCCCAAAGGAAAAGCCAGCCCCCCACATATAATGACTGTGAGTAAGATGAAAAGACAAAACGTAGGGATGAAATAGATTCAGCAAAGTGGGGCCCGATATTCTAGGACAGAGCGAGGACAGTAAAGCGAACTTTGCAGTCTACAAAAAACCCTAAAGCAAAACCACGCAAAGGGGGCAAAAAAAAAACCACCGTACCGAACTAACGGCACGGCGGTACACCCTTTGCGTCTCAGAGCTTCCAGCAAAACAAAAGACAAGCTGGACAGAAAAAAAGCAACAAAAAAGCAAAAAGCACTTAGCTATACAGAGCAGCAGGTCACAGGAACAATCAGGAGAAGCTCAGATCCAACACTGAAACATTGACAAGGAGCAAGGATAGCAGCATCAGGCGGAGTTAAGTAATGAAGCAGTTAACGAGCTCACCAGAACACCTGAGGGAGGAAGCTCAGAAGCTGCAGTACCACTTGTGACCACAGGAGTGAATTCAGCCACAGAATTCACAACAGGGTATGACTCATGTTTGTACATGTTGACTATTGAATATACTGTGAATGCACTGTGATTATATGCTAGCACCTTGCCTTTGGATTCTGGATCTAGCTCATTTTATAGAACTTGCACCTTATACTATATACTTTTACTATTATATAATACTAGATGGTGGCCCGATTCTAACGCATTGGGTATTTTAGAATATGCATGTCCATGTAGTATATTGCACAGCCCACGTTGTATATTGCCCAACCATATAGTATATTGCCCAGCCACATAGTATATTGCCAACCACATAGTATATCGCCCAGTCACGTAGTATATCGCCCAGTCACGTAGTATATTTTCCAGCTACGTAGTATATTGCCCAGCCACATAGTATATTGCCCAACCACATAGTATATTGCCCAGTCACGTAGAATATTGCCCAGTCACATAGTATATTTTCCAGCTACGCAGTATATTGCCCAGCCACGTAGTATATTGCCCAGCCACATAGTATATTGCCCAGCCACGTAGTATATTGCCCAGCCACGTAGTATATTGCCCAGTCACGTAGTATATTGCGCAGCCACGTAGTATATTGCACAGCCACATAGTATATTGCCCAGTCACGTAGTATATTGCCCAGCCAAATAGTATATTGCCAGCCACCTAGTATATTGCGCAGTCACATAGTATATTGCCCAGTCACATAGTATATTGCCCAGCCACGTAGTATATTGCCCAGTCACGTAGTATATTGCCCAGCGACATAGTATATTGCCCAGCCACATAGTATATTGCCCAGTCACATAGTATATTGCCCAGCCACATAGTATATTGCCCAGCCACGTCATATATTGCCCAGTCACGTCGTATATTGCCCAGTCACGCAGAATATTGCCCAGTCACGTAGTATATTGCACAGCGATGTAGTATACAGCACTGAGCCATGTAGTATACAGCACAGACACGTACAACACCGAAAGAAAACAACGATCAGCAGGCCCAAGATATGTTGAAAAGATATAACAAACTTTATTTTACATAAATACAATTTAACAGGTGTGCCAGTGGGAGACCTGTTAAATTGTATTTATGTAAAATAAAGTTTGTTATATCTTTTCAACATACCTTGGGCCTGCTGATCGTTGTTTTCTTTCGGTGTTGTATATTGATATTAGTAACGATTTGGCCTATTATTTTAGTCCATCACATGTAGCATTAGTATGTGTACCTTTATGAATATTAGTACCACTGTGACTCACGTTACCTAAAATGCTACAAATGTGTTTGTTGAGATATGTGCTCAGCACAGACACGTAGTATACTGCCCAGTCACGTAGTATATTGGCCAGTCACGTAGTATATTGCCCAGCTACGTAGTATATTGCCCAGCCACGTATGTAACAGGTTAAAAAATAAAAAATAAATATATACTCACCTTCCGAGGGCCCCTTGTAGTCCTGTCTCCTGTGTGCGATGCAAGCGGCAGCTTCCGGTTCCAGGGTTGGTATGAACGCAGGACCTGTGATGACGTCGTGGCTCGTGGTCACATGACCGTGATGTCATGGCAGGTCCTTCTTGCATAGCATCCTTAGCACTGGAACCTGCAGCTTGCACTGCTGAGGACAGGACGCCACATCGGAGGGTGAGAATAACGTTTTTTTTTATTATTCTTATTTGTAACATTAGATCTTTTTACTATTGATGCTGGATATGCAGCATCAATAGTAAAAAGTTGGTCACACAGGGTTAATAGCTGCTTAACCGGAGTGCATTACACCACGCTCTGGTAACTCTGGCATTAACCCTGTGTGAGGGCTGACTGGAGGGGAGTATGGAGCGGGCACTGACTGCTGGGAGGAAAGAGTGGCCATATTGCCACTGGACTGTGGCCGTCGCTGATTGGTCGTGGCAATGGTCATGGGTGTTTTGCCACGACCAATCAGTGACTTGGATTCCATGACAGACAGAGGCCGCGACCAATGAATATCCGTGACAGACAGACAGAAGGACAGAAAGACGGAAGTGACCCTTAGACAATTATATAGTAGACTAGGTGGTAGCCCGATTCTAACACATCGGGTATTCTAGAATATGTATGCATAGTGTGTAACAGCCCACGTAGTCTATAGCACAGCCCACATAGTATATTGCCAGCCACGTAGTATATTGCGCAGCCCACTTAGTACATTGCGCAGCCCACGTAGTACATTGTGCAGCCCACATAGTACATTGCGCAACCGATGTAGTACATTGCGCAGCCCACGTAGTATATTGCGCAGCCGACGTATTATATTGCGCAGCCCACATAGTATTGTGCAGCCCACGGAGTACATTGCTCAGCCCATGTAGTATATTGCACAGCCCACGTAGTACATTGCACAGCCCACGTAGTATACTGCACAGCCCACGTAATATATTGCACAGCCCACGTAGTATATTGCACAGGCCACGTAGTACATTGCCCAGCCCACGTAGTACATTGCCCAGCCCACATAGTACATTGCCCAGCCCACGTAGTACATTATCCAGCCCACATAGTACATTGCGCAGCCCACGTAGTACATTGCGCAGCCCACATAGTACATTAGTAAGTTACTCAGACGAGGGCACCATCCAATATTCAATATCCTTGTTACCCCTGATGAAGTCACTATTGTGACGACACGCGTCGGGTTTTGACCACATGGGAACCGGCTGCCTCCTCGCAAAATGTTCTCCGGAGCGGTATGATTGTACCTTGATCATGTAATATGAGCCTGTCCAGTTGGGGTGTATTGTGATTGTGATTATTGTGGGTTCTTTATAGGATTATATATACCTCCCTTTGGGCTCGACAATAGCTTTGTTTGTTCCTGCAGTACCCCCTTAATAATATCTTTCTCTTCGGATTGGGGATCTTTGCTCATGCATCTGCAGGTATATTAGAGCAAGTTATTGTTTGATAATATTTGTTGCCAGATTAATAATAGGAAAGGTTCAGCTCTAATGAGGAGTGAGGTGGGGCTTGGGAACTCTGTGTGGTTTCTTTTGGGTTAACTTGTATTATTTTGGTTTGTGTTGTTTTTTAAGTGTTTTTAAATTTGTATATGTGGCTTGAAATATGTTATTAATAAACTTTGTGATATTTTTGTGATCCCTGCGTTATTGCATGTTCCTTTGCTCTTTTTGTTCTATGCCCACATAGTACATTGCGCAGCCCACATAGTACATTGCGCAGCCCACGTAGTACATTGCGCATCCCATGCAGTACATTGTGCAGCCCACGCAGTACATTGCACAGCCCACAAAGTACATTGCGAAGCCCACGTAGTATATTGCCCAGCCACGTAGTATATTGCGCAGCCCACATAGTATATTGCGCAGCCTACATAGTATATTGCGCAGCCCACAGAGTATGTTGCGCAACCCACGTAGTATATTGCCCAGCCATGTAGTATATTGCGCAGTCCATGTAGTACATTGCGCAGCCCACATAGTACATTGTGCAGCCCACATATTATATAGCGCAGCCCACGTAGTATATTGCGCAGCCCACGTATTATATTATGCAGTCCACATAGTACATTGCATAGCCTGCTTAGTACATTGCCCAGCCAGCGTAGTACTGTATATCCCGGTACACTTCAGAATTCATCCGGCTACTCTGACCCAGTGCCATTGAAAGCCATGCATGCCCATGCCATCACGTTGCCTCCACCATGTTTTACAGAGGATGTGGTGTGCCTTGGATCATGTGCCGATCCCTTTCTTCTCCAAACTTTTTTCTTCCCATCATTCTGGTACAGGTTGATCTTTGTCTCATCTGTCCATAGAATACTTTTCCAGAACTGAGCTGGCTTCTTGAGGTGTTTTTCTGCAAATTTAACTCTGGCCTGTCTATTTTTGGTATTGATGAATGGTTTGCATCTAGATGTGAACCCTTTGTATTTACTGTCATGGAGTCTTCTCTTTACTGTTGACTTAGAGACAGATACACCTACTTCACTGAGAGTGTTCTGGACTTCAGTTGATGTTGTGAACGGGTTCTTCTTCACCAAATTAAGTATGCGGCGATCATCCACCACTGTTGTCATCCGTGGACGCCCAGGCCTTTTTGAGTTCCCAAGCTCACCAGTCAATTCCTGTTTTCTCAGAATGTACCCAACTGTTGATTTTGCTACTCCAAGCATGTCTGCTATCTCTCTGATGGATTTTTTCTTTTTTTTCAGCCTCAGGATGTTCTGCTTCACCTCAATTGAGAGTTCCTTTGACCGCATGTTGTCTGCTCACAGCAACAGCTTCCAAATGCAAAACCACACACCTGGAATCCACCCCTGACCTTTTAACTACTTCATTGATTACAGGTTAACGAGGGAGACGCCTTCAGAGTTAATAGTGGGAATAACCGAGACATGGTTAGATGAAAGCTATGACTGGGCAGTTAACTTACAGGGTTACAGTCTGTTTAGAAAGGATCGTAAAAATCGGAGAGGAGGAGGGGTTTGTCTCTATGTCAAGTCTTGTCTAAAGTCCACTTTAAGGGAGGATATTAGCGAAGGAAATGAGGATGTCGAGTCCATATGGGTCGAAATTCATGGAGGGAAAAATGGTAACAAAATTCTCATTGGGGTCTGTTACAAACCCCCAAATATAACAGAAACCATGGAAAGTCTACTTCTAAGGCAGATAGATGAAGCTGCAACCCATAATGAGGTCCTGGTTATGGGGACCTTTAACTACCCGGATATTAACTGGGAAACAGAAACCTGTGAAACCCATAAAGGCAACAGGTTTCTGCTAATAACCAAGAAAAATTATCTTTCACAATTGGTGCAGAATCCAACCAGAGGAGCAGCACTTTTAGACCTAATACTATCTAATAGACCTGACAGAATAACAAATCTGCAGGTGGTCGGGCATCTAGGAAATAGCGACCACAATATTGTACAGTTTCACCTGTCTTTCACTAGGGGGACTTGTCAGGGAGTCACAAAAACACTGAACTTTAGGAAGGCAAAGTTTGACCAGCTTAGAGATGCCCTTAATCTGGTAGACTGGGACAATATCCTCAGAAATAAGAATACAGATAATAATTGGGAAATGTTTAAGAACATCCTAAATAGGCAGTGTAAGCGGTTTATACCTTGTGGGAATAAAAGGACTAGAAATAGGAAAAACCCAATGTGGCTAAACAAAGAAGTAAGACAGGCAATTAACAGTAAAAAGAAAGCATTTGCACTACTAAAGCAGGATGGCACCATTGAAGCTCTAAAAAACTATAGGGAGAAAAATACTTTATCTAAAAAACTAATTAAAGCTGCCAAAAAGGAAACAGAGAAGCACATTGCTAAGGAGAGTAAAACTAATCCCAAACTGTTCTTCAACTATATCAATAGCAAAAGAATAAAAACTGAAAATGTAGGCCCCTTAAAAAATAGCGAGGAAACAATGGTTGTAGATGACGAGGAAAAAGCTAACATATTAAACACCTTCTTCTCCACGGTATTCACGGTGGAAAATGAAATGCTAGGTGAAATCCCAAGAAACAATGAAAACCCTATATTAAGGGTCACCAATCTAACCCAAGAAGAGGTGCGAAACCGGCTAAATAAGATTAAAATAGATAAATCTCCGGGTCCGGATGGCATACACCCACGAGTAGAGTTGAGCGACCTTGACCTTTTTAGAGTCGAGCCGGGTTTCGCGAAACCCTACTATCTCAAAAGTCGGGTCGAGTGAAATCGGCCGATTATGACGTAAAGTCGGGATTGCCCGAAACGCGAAACCCAATGCAAGTCAATGGGGCAGCATAGTCGGCAGTGAGTGGGGGCCAGGAAAACACCTAGAGTGCCCATTTTAATGTCAAAACCATCCATTCTTCTTAATGAAGCTTGTCAAGCGTAACTTACCTTATAATAATTGGAAGGCATTTGAAATTGGGGTTCATTTGGCTAAAGTTGTGGTGGGTAGGGCTGGTTCAAGTAATTAGTGGGCCCAGGAAATCTGGACCACGTCACGGCAGTGGAGCAGGGAGAGGTAAGTATTTCAACTTTGCAAGTGCTGTGAACCTGAGCAAGCAGGGGGGGCCCACTCGTTGGCATTGGCACTGGCACAGGGCCCCTCAAAGTACAGCGGTGTGTTTGCACGGCGGGAGCGCCTCCCACCGGCAGCAACACTTTTGCGTACTATGAGAGGCCCTGTGCCAGTGACGTCGCCAACTAGTATTCCTCCCCCCACCTGATGAAGGAACCTGCACTTTCATCTGCACCTTCCTGTTTGTCCCCGTGTAAGGTGGTATGGTATGTGGGAAGGGGGACCTGACTTTCAGCAGGGTCACAATCTTGCAGTGTAGCGTGCATGGGAAATGTTGCGTTATGGGTCAATGTACCAGCAGACTCATCTATCACTGGCTGGGCAATGGGCAGGATGAGGAGGAAACACAGATATAGGCCCAAAGAATAAAGTGGGCTAAATGCAGTTCAAAATTGGTAACACAGGACTAATCAGGGGGCATTGCAGTGGAGGACAACTGGAATGAGAGGCTGACACAGAGAGTAGGCCCAAATCAGTAAGTAGTCGAAATGCAGTTCAAAATTGGCAACAGTAGTAAACAGGCGGCACAGCTTTGTTCAGTGGAGGAGAACAGCAAGGAGTGGCAGACACCGATAGTAGGCCCCAACCCAACTAGTAGGCCAAATGCAGTCTAACATTAACAACTACTTAACGAGCGCCTGAAAACGGAATTTCAGGACAGGAAACCAGGAGAACAGCAAGGAGCGGCAGACACCGATAGTAGGCCCCAAACCAACTAGTACGCCAAATGCAGTTGTTCCGTTTAACCACAATTTAATGAGAGCCTGAAGATAGAAGTTCAGGAAAGGCAACCTGGAGAACACCTTGGAGTGGAACACACCATCTCTCTACACCCCATACCCAATTTGTAGGTCTAATGCAGCGTAGTTTCCAACAACTACTAAACGAGAGCATGATGATCGAAGCATTGGCGAGGAAACCTGGGGAACACCTTGGAGTGGAACACACCATCTCTCTACACCCCATACCCAATTTGTAGGCCTAATGCAGCGTAGTTTCCAACAACTACTAAACGAGAGCATGATGATCGAAGCATTGGCGAGGAAACCTGGGGAACACCTTGGAGTGGAACACACAATCTCTCTACAGTGGAACACACCATCTCTCTACACCCCATACCCAATTTGTAGGCCTAATGCAGCGTAGTTTCCAACAACTACTAAACGAGAGCCGGAAGATCGAAGCTCAGGAAAGGCAACCTGGAGAACACCTTGGAGTGGAACACACCATCTCTCTACACCCCATACCCAATTTGTAGGCCCAATGCAGCGTAGTTTCCAACAACTACTAAACGAGAGCATGATGATCGAAGCATTGGCGAGGAAACCTGGGGAACACCTTGGAGTGGAACACACCATCTCTCTACACCCCATACCCAATTTGTAGGCCTAATGCAGCATAGTTTCCAACAACTACTAAACGAGAGCATGATGATCGAAGCATTGGCGAGGAAACCTGGGGAACACCTTGGAGTGGAACACACCATCTCTCTACAGTGGAACACACCATCTCTCTACACCCCATACCCAATTTGTAGGCCTAATGCAGCATAGTTTCCAACAACTACTAAACGAGAGCCGGAAGATCGAAGCTCAGGAAAGGCAACCTGGAGAACACCTTGGAGTGGAACACACCATCTCTCTACACCCCATACCCAATTTGTAGGCCTAATGCAGCGTAGTTTCCAACAACTACCAAACGAGAGCCGGAAGATCGAAGCTCAGGAAAGGCAACCTGGGGAACACCTTGGAGTGGAACACACCATCTCTCTACACCCCATACCCAATTTGTAGGCCCAATGCAGCGTAGTTTCCAACAACTACTAAACGAGAGCATGATGATCGAAGCATTGGCGAGGAAACCTGGGGAACACCTTGGAGTAGAACACACCATCTCTCTACACCCCATACCCAATTTGTAGGCCTAATGCAGCGTAGTTTCCAACAACTACTAAACGAGAGCATGATGATCGAAGCATTGGCGAGGAAACCTGGGGAACACCTTGGAGTGGAACACACCATCTCTCTACAGTGGAACACACCATCTCTCTACACCCCATACCCAATTTGTAGGCCCAATGCAGTGTAGTTTCCAACAACTACTAAACGAGAGCATGATGATCGAAGCATTGGCGAGGAAACCTGGGGAACACCTTGGAGTGGAACACACCATCTCTCTACACCCCATACCCAATTTGTAGGCCTAATGCAGCGTAGTTTCCAACAACTACTAAACGAGAGCCGGAAGATCGAAGCTCAGGAAAGGCAACCTGGAGAACACCTTGGAGTGGATCACACCATCTCTCTACACCCCATACCCAATTTGTAGGCCTAATGCAGCGTAGTTTCCAACAACTACTAAACGAGAGCCGGAAGATCGAAGCTCAGGAAAGGCAACCTGGGGAACACCTTGGAGTGGAACACACCATCTCTCTACACCCCATACCCAATTTGTAGGCCCAATGCAGCGTAGTTTCCAACAACTACTAAACGAGAGCATGATGATCGAAGCATTGGCGAGGAAACCTGGGGAACACCTTGGAGTGGAACACACCATCTCTCTACACCCCATACCCAATTTGTAGGCCTAATGCAGCGTAGTTTCCAACAACTACTAAACGAGAGCATGATGATCGAAGCATTGGCGAGGAAACCTGGGGAACACCTTGGAGTGGAACACACCATCTCTCTACAGTGGAACACACCATCTCTCTACACCCCATACCCAATTTGTAGGCCTAATGCAGCGTAGTTTCCAACAACTACTAAACGAGAGCCGGAAGATCGAAGCTCAGGAAAGGCAACCTAGGGAACACCTTGGAGTGTAACAAACCCTCTCTCTACACCACGGAAGGGCTGATTCTTAGGAAGGAAGGCTGTCGGAAAGAAGCAGGGCGCATCCGAGGGTGATTATATTCTTATTAGGTATATACTCACCCTCGGACGCGCCCTGCTTCTTTCTTTGTAATGAATGTTTATTTGCAATGTGGTTTTGACTTACTCTATTTTTTTGGTAAATAATGATTTTATTATTTTCATTGTTTTGCATCTTCTTGGCAATAATATAAAGAAGACGCGACAGGACAACACTCGGTGGATGCCATATCTGTGTTTAAAATTGAAAAAACCTTTCAGTTAACTACTTGCAGGAGAAAGTTATTGTAGCTGGTGGCCATTTTTAGTACTGTACCAGATTTTTGTTGTATGTGTTTGTTTTTAATGTTAAAATGTCTGCATTTGATATCTCTCCAGTATTTTCTTTTTTATAAGCAAAATACTTATTTTTATATTTTCTGATGTTGGTTCCAGGGGTACACGGGCAGCAGTGGTGTGGTCAGTGGAGGCCTAGTGGAAGGAGTGACCGCAGACAGGCATCGAAGGCCTAAAATAATAACACATGGCTGTAGGCAATTTTAAATTGGTTCCAGGGGTACACGGGCAGCAGTGGTGTGGTCAGTGGAGGCCTAGTGGAAGGAGTGACCGCAGACAGGCATCGAAGGCCTAAAATAATAACACATGGCTGTAGGCAATTTTAAATTGGTTCCAGGGGTACACGGGCAGCAGTGGTGTGGTCAGTGGAGGCCTAGTGGAAGGAGTGACCGCAGACAGGCATCGAAGGCCTAAAATAATAACACATGGCTGTAGGCAATTTTAAATTGGTTCCAGGGGTACACGGGCAGCAGTGGTGTGGTCAGTGGAGGCCTAGTGGAAGGAGTGACCGCAGACAGGCATCGAAGGCCTAAAATAATAACACATGGCTGTAGGCAATTTTAAATTGGTTCCAGGGGTACACGGGCAGCAGTGGTGTGGTCAGTGGAGGCCTAGTGGAAGGAGTGACCGCAGACAGGCATCGAAGGCCTAAAATAATAACACATGGCTGTAGGCAATTTTAAATTGGTTCCAGGGGTACACGGGCAGCAGTGGTGTGGTCAGTGGAGGCCTAGTGGAAGGAGTGACCGCAGACAGGCATCGAAGGCCTAAAATAATAACACATGGCTGTAGGCAATTTTAAATTGGTTCCAGGGGTACACGGGCAGCAGTGGTGTGGTCAGTGGAGGCCTAGTGGAAGGAGTGACCGCAGACAGGCATCGAAGGCCTAAAATAATAACACATGGCTGTAGGCAATTTTAAATTGGTTCCAGGGGTACACGGGCAGCAGTGGTGTGGTCAGTGGAGGCCTAGTGGAAGGAGTGACCGCAGACAGGCATCGAAGGCCTAAAATAATAACACATGGCTGTAGGCAATTTTAAATTGGTTCCAGGGGTACACGGGCAGCAGTGGTGTGGTCAGTGGAGGCCTAGTGGAAGGAGTGACCGCAGACAGGCATCGAAGGCCTAAAATAATAACACATGGCTGTAGGCAATTTTAAATTGGTTCCAGGGGTACACGGGCAGCAGTGGTGTGGTCAGTGGAGGCCTAGTGGAAGGAGTGACCGCAGACAGGCATCGAAGGCCTAAAATAATAACACATGGCTGTAGGCAATTTTAAATTGGTTCCAGGGGTACACGGGCAGCAGTGGTGTGGTCAGTGGAGGCCTAGTGGAAGGAGTGACCGCAGACAGGCATCGAAGGCCTAAAATAATAACACATGGCTGTAGGCAATTTTAAATTGGTTCCAGGGGTACACGGGCAGCAGTGGTGTGGTCAGTGGAGGCCTAGTGGAAGGAGTGACCGCAGACAGGCATCGAAGGCCTAAAATAATAACACATGGCTGTAGGCAATTTTAAATTGGTTCCATGGGTACACGGGCAGCAGTGGTGTGGTCAGTGGAGGCCTAGTGGAAGGAGTGACCGCAGACAGGCATCGAAGGCCTAAAATAATAACACATGGCTGTAGGCAATTTTAAATTGGTTCCAGGGGTACACGGGCAGCAGTGGTGTGGTCAGTGGAGGCCTAGTGGAAGGAGTGACCGCAGACAGGCATCGAAGGCCTAAAATAATAACACATGGCTGTAGGCAATTTTAACCCTCCGTCACATACAACTGATCTGACAGGCGCTTCTCTTTTACTTTCATTTCTCCTTCCTCACCAGATTGTGAGGAAACCCCCTCCCTCCAGGTAGTCTCCTGTCTCTTGAAGGTCTGTGAAACCAGATATCACAGTTGGATTTCAGAGCTTCAGGGGAGAGGATATAGCTGCACAAATCTCTCAGGCTCATTGTATGTGAATACGTCACATTCAGTAAGGTTGGTATTTTATGTTTTTATTCATCACAATAGTTTATTTAGCTTGTTTTATGAATGTATAGCACAAAATGTGAGGATATTTCATAGAAATAAGGGAGATTTTATAAAAGAAAGTGTGCTGCTCAGGCATATACAGTAGTTCCCTAACATATTCCTTCTCTTGCTTCAGATTATCTGCTGAAATGGAGAGGAAAATGTACAATTTATCCAAACAACTTGATGTTGAGGAAGTAACAAACATGCTGTTAGATGATAGAGACCTCACACTGAATGAGGATTTAGGAGAGGAAAGTGAGATTGATTCTCATGATGAGGTGGAAGAATGTGTCCTGGATTCTGAAACAGAGCAAGATGGTGACAGTGGTGAGGATGAAGAAGTTGGATCATATTATATTGGAAAAGATAAAAATACTAAATGGAACAAGAAGCCATTCCAGAAAAAAACGTAGGGAACCTTTAAACATTATTACTCACCTTCCTGCAGTAATAGGAACTGCACGTAATGCAAAAACTGCAGTTGAATGCTGGAACAGTATATTTACAGATGACATTCTGGACTCTATTGTCACATATACCAACCAATATATAGACATTATAAAGGACAAGTACATCTGCAACAGAACCATCAAGCCCACAGATGAAATAGAACTGCGTGCTTTTTTTGGATTACTGTACCTTGCAGGAGCTTATAGGGCAAATAGACAAAGTTTGGAGGAACTTTGGGGTAAAGATGGGGATGGAGTTGAAAAATTTAGCCTTGTTATGTCCGTAAACAGATTCAAGATTCTAATTCGTTGCCTTCGGTTTGACGACAGAACTACCCGAACCGAACGCAAAACACATGACCGACTTGCTCCAATTCGTGATATATTTCAAAGATTTGTTGTAAACTGTAAACAAAGTTATTACCCTGGAGAGAATCTCACTATTGACGAAATGCTCCCTGGTTTTTGTGGTAGATGTGCCTTTCGTCAATATATTCCATCAAAGCCAAACAAATATGGAATAAAAATTTATGCCCTTGTTGATGCCAGTAAGACCTACACTTACAACCTTGTAGTTTATGCAGGAAAACAACCAGAAGGTCCTTACTGTGTGAGCAACAAACCCATTGATGTTGTAAAAAGACTGGCTGAACCCTTATTTGGATCGGGTCGCAATATTACAGCTGACAATTGGTTTACAAGTTGTGATCTGATTGATTATCTGAAAATTCAGAAGCTGTCATATGTGGGAACTGTAAGAAAAAACAAAAGGGAATTGCCGCCACAGTTTGTAAGTGTGAAAGAGAGACAACAGTACAGCAGTATGTTTGCATTCCATAATGGAAAGGCTTTAGTTTCCTATGTACCACATGCCAAAAAAATCGTACTTCTTCTATCAACACTTCATGATGATGCTGCCATCGATCCTGGGACTGGGGCAGAAAAAAACCCGGAGATAATTACATTTTACAATGCCACCAAAGGGGGTGTGGATACAGCAGATCAGATGTGCTCCACTTTCAACGTCAGCAGAAACATCAAACGCTGGCCAATGGTCATATTTTTTGCTATGTTGAATTTGGGTGGTATAAATTCACAAGTAATTTATCTTGAAAACAAGCTTGAACCACTCCGTAGACGATTGTATCTGAAAAAATTGGCCCATGAACTAGTACTTGGAGAGCTACGCAGGAGAAGCGTGAAAACAATCGGTATCCCCTCTCGCCTTCAAGTTCAGCTCAAAAGGTTCCGCCCAGAAGATGATGGTGAAAACTCACCATCTGCACCACCTCACAAAAGAAGGAGATGCACCACCTGCCAAACGGAAAGCGGAACCAGAAGGCTTTCAAATTATGAATGTCTCAAATGTCATAAAGCAATTTGCCTGACACATGCAAAAATGGTGTGTAATTCTTGCTATTTGCTCTGCAAGTGTGACTTTTCTGGGGAAACCTCAGCATCTACTTCTGATTGAATATGTTTTTAATAGTACTTAAGGTACCTTAAAATTAAGTTTGTGTTCAAAAATTTTCTTTGTACTTTTTTTGAGAGAGTCGAACTGGGGACTATTTGGCGGGAGTTTTGAAAAGTTTGTATTTCATAGTTATTAGTTTTATGTTAAGTAAATGTTTTTTTTTGCAACTGATTATGTGTAGTCTCTTTTATTACATCCCTATGAAGGTCACTGATCACTTTTAGAGCACTGAAATTGCAAACATTAGATATTATAGGTATTTTTCCAGCAGGCGCCTGACAGGCACATTGTATGTGAACTCGTTAGTCCGAATATTGTATGTGACGGAGGGTTAAATTGGTTCCAGGGGTACACGGGCAGCAGTGATGTGGTCAGTGGAGGCCTAGTGGAAGGAGTGACCGCAGACAGGCATCGAAGGCCTAAAATAATAACACATGGCTGTAGGCAATTTTAAATTGGTTCCAGGGGTACACGGGCAGCAGTGGTGTGGTCAGTGGAGGCCTAGTGGAAGGAGTGACCGCAGACAGGCATCGAAGGCCTAAAATAATAACACATGGCTGTAGGCAATTTTAAATTGGTTCCAGGGGTACACGGGCAGCAGTGGTGTGGTCAGTGGAGGCCTAGTGGAAGGAGTGACCGCAGACAGGCATCGAAGGCCTAAAATAATAACACATGGCTGTAGGCAATTTTAAATTGGTTCCAGGGGTACACGGGCAGCAGTGGTGTGGTCAGTGGAGGCCTAGTGGAAGGAGTGACCGCAGACAGGCATCGAAGGCCTAAAATAATAACACATGGCTGTAGGCAATTTTAAATTGGTTCCAGGGGTACACGGGCAGCAGTGGTGTGGTCAGTGGAGGCCTAGTGGAAGGAGTGACCGCAGACAGGCATCGAAGGCCTAAAATAATAACACATGGCTGTAGGCAATTTTAAATTGGTTCCAGGGGTACACGGGCAGCAGTGGTGTGGTCAGTGGAGGCCTAGTGGAAGGAGTGACCGCAGACAGGCATCGAAGGCCTAAAATAATAACACATGGCTGTAGGCAATTTTAAATTGGTTCCAGGGGTACACGGGCAGCAGTGGTGTGGTCAGTGGAGGCCTAGTGGAAGGAGTGACCGCAGACAAGCATCGAAGGCCTAAAATAATAACACATGGCTGTAGGCAATTTTAAATTGGTTCCAGGGGTACACGGGCAGCAGTGGTGTGGTCAGTGGAGGCCTAGTGGAAGGAGTGACCGCAGACAGGCATCGAAGGCCTAAAATAATAACACATGGCTGTAGGCAATTTTAAATTGGTTCCAGGGGTACACGGGCAGCAGTGGTGTGGTCAGTGGAGGCCTAGTGGAAGGAGTGACCGCAGACAGGCATCGAAGGCCTAAAATAATAACACATGGCTGTAGGCAATTTTAAATTGGTTCCAGGGGTACACGGGCAGCAGTGGTGTGGTCAGTGGAGGCCTAGTGGAAGGAGTGACCGCAGACAGGTATCGAAGGCCTAAAATAATAACACATGGCTGTAGGCAATTTTAAATTGGTTCCAGGGGTACACGGGCAGCAGTGGTGTGGTCAGTGGAGGCCTAGTGGAAGGAGTGACCGCAGACAGGCATCGAAGGCCTAAAATAATAACACATGGCTGTAGGCAATTTTAAATTGGTTCCAGGGGTACACGGGCAGCAGTGGTGTGGTCAGTGGAGGCCTAGTGGAAGGAGTGACCGCAGACAGGCATCGAAGGCCTAAAATAATAACACATGGCTGTAGGCAATTTTAAATTGGTTCCAGGGGTACACGGGCAGCAGTGGTGTGGTCAGTGGAGGCCTAGTGGAAGGAGTGACCGCAGACAGGCATCGAAGGCCTAAAATAATAACACATGGCTGTAGGCAATTTTAAATTGGTTCCAGGGGTACACGGGCAGCAGTGGTGTGGTCAGTGGAGGCCTAGTGGAAGGAGTGACCGCAGACAGGCATCGAAGGCCTAAAATAATAACACATGGCTGTAGGCAATTTTAAATTGGTTCCAGGGGTACACGGGCAGCAGTGGTGTGGTCAGTGGAGGCCTAGTGGAAGGAGTGACCGCAGACAGGCATCGAAGGCCTAAAATAATAACACATGGCTGTAGGCAATTTTAAATTGGTTCCAGGGGTACACGGGCAGCAGTGGTGTGGTCAGTGGAGGCCTAGTGGAAGGAGTGACCACAGACAGGCATCGAAGGCCTAAAATAATAACACATGGCTGTAGGCAATTTTAAATTGGTTCCAGGGGTACACGGGCAGCAGTGGTGTGGTCAGTGGAGGCCTAGTGGAAGGAGTGACCGCAGACAGGCATCGAAGGCCTAAAATAATAACACATGGCTGTAGGCAATTTTAAATTGGTACCAGGGGTACACGGGCAGCAGTGGTGTGGTCAGTGGAGGCCTAGTGGAAGGAGTGACCGCAGACAGGCATCGAAGGCCTAAAATAATAACACATGGCTGTAGGCAATTTTAAATTGGTTCCAGGGGTACACGGGCAGCAGTGGTGTGGTCAGTGGAGGCCTAGTGGAAGGAGTGACCGCAGACAGGCATCGAAGGCCTAAAATAATAACACATGGCTGTAGGCAATTTTAAATTGGTTCCAGGGGTACACGGGCAGCAGTGGTGTGGTCAGTGGAGGCCTAGTGGAAGGAGTGACCGCAGACAGGCATCGAAGGCCTAAAATAATAACACATGGCTGTAGGCAATTTTAAATTGGTTCCAGGGGTACACGGGCAGCAGTGGTGTGGTCAGTGGAGGCCTAGTGGAAGGAGTGACCGAAGACAGGCATCGAAGGCCTAAAATAATAACACATGGCTGTAGGCAATTTTAAATTGGTTCCAGGGGTACACGGGCAGCAGTGGTGTGGTCAGTGGAGGCCTAGTGGAAGGAGTGACCGCAGACAGGCATCGAAGGCCTAAAATAATAACACATGGCTGTAGGCAATTTTAAATTGGTTCCAGGGGTACACGGGCAGCAGTGGTGTGGTCAGTGGAGGCCTAGTGGAAGGAGTGACCGCAGACAGGCATCGAAGGCCTAAAATAATAACACATGGCTGTAGGCAATTTTAAATTGGTTCCAGGGGTACACGGGCAGCAGTGGTGTGGTCAGTGGAGGCCTAGTGGAAGGAGTGACCGCAGACAGGCATCGAAGGCCTAAAATAATAACACATGGCTGTAGGCAATTTTAAATTGGTTCCAGGGGTACACGGGCAGCAGTGGTGTGGTCAGTGGAGGCCTAGTGGAAGGAGTGACCGCAGACAGGCATCGAAGGCCTAAAATAATAACACATGGCTGTAGGCAATTTTAAATTGGTTCCAGGGGTACACGGGCAGCAGTGGTGTGGTCAGTGGAGGCCTAGTGGAAGGAGTGACCGCAGACAGGCATCGAAGGCCTAAAATAATAACACATGGCTGTAGGCAATTTTAAATTGGTTCCAGGGGTACACGGGCAGCAGTGGTGTGGTCAGTGGAGGCCTAGTGGAAGGAGTGACCGCAGACAGGCATCGAAGGCCTAACATAACAAAAATGTCAATACAATGGTATTGCCAGTGGCAGGCATTGAAGGATGTCAGCGCATAGACTAAACATTGGTGGAGCTGTGAGATAATTTTGCAAGTGGTAGAGCACTGTTTGAGCTGGGGGGGGGGAACTGTCTTGTGGCCGGCGGTACAGGCCCAGGGCCCCTCATATTACAACGGTGTGTCTGACGTTGGGTGCGCACCACCACCGCCAGAGACACTTTATTGTACTAGGAGGGACCCAGTGGCAGTGCCGTCGACCAAAAGCGGGCTCACCCACCTCTTCAGACAAACTGCACTCTCACGGGTGCTGTCGCCAAGTGTCGATACCACGGCCCCGTGTGGGGAGTTTGGCCATTTAGTGAGGTGTAAACATGTCGTATGCTGGACAATCAGGTGCAGAAAATTACGAGATTGGAAAAGGCATTCAGAATAGTCCACAGGCAAGACCTTTTCATAGGAAAGCTAGGTGTCAGCCGGGCAAGGTGGGGCAAAAGATTTCGAAATCCAGTTGTGGTTCATTTTAATGAAGGTTAGATCATCTACATTTTGGGTAGCCAGACGAGTCCTTTTTTCTGTTAGTATTGAACCTGCAGCACTGAATACTCTTTCTGATAGGACACTAGCTGCCAGGCAAGCAAGCTCCTGCAATGCATATTCTGCCAATTCTGGCCAGGTGTCTAATTTTGATGCCCAGTAATCAAATGGGAATGACGGTTGAGGGAGAACATCGATAAGGGATGAAAAATAGTTTGTAACCATACTGGACAAATGTTGTCTCCTGTCACTTTGAATTGATGCTGCAGTACCTGTCCTGTCTGCGGTCATAGCAAAATCACTCCACAACCTGGTCAGAAAACCCCTCTGGCCAACGCCACTTCTGATTTCTGCCCCTCTAACTCCTCTGGTCTGCTGGCCCCTGCAGCTCGTGTGAGAACGATCACGGGCGCTGTGTGCAGGGAATGCCAGAAGCAAACGGTCAACAAGAGTTGATTGTTTGGTTGCTAATATTAGTTCCAAGTTCTCATGTGGCATTATATTTTGCAATTTGCCTTTATAGCGAGGATCAAGGAGGCAGGCCAACCAGTAATCGTCATCATTTATCATTTTAGTTATGCGTGTGTCCCTTTTGAGGATACGTACGGCATAATCCGCCATGTGGGCCAAAGTTCCAGTTCTCAAATCTGCGGTTGTGCTTGGTTGAGGGGCAGTTTCAGGCAAATCCACGTCACTTGTGTCCCTCAAAAAAACAGAACCCGGCCTTGCCGCGCCACCAATTTCCAGTGGCCCCGGAAAAGCTTCCTCATTAAAAATATAATCATCCCCATCATCCTCCTCGTCCTCCTCCTCCTCTTCGCCCGCTACCTCGTCCTGTACACTGCCCTGGCCAGACAATGGCTGACTGTCATCAAGGCTTTCCTCTTCCTCAGCTGCAGACGCCTGATCCTTTATGTGCGTCAAACTTTGCATCAGCAGACGCATTAGGGGGATGTTCATGCTTATTATGGCGTTGTCTGCACTAACCAGCCGTGTGCATTCCTCAAAACACTGAAGGACTTGACACATGTTTTGAATCTTCGACCACTGCACACCTGACAACTCCATGTCTGCCATCCTACTGCCTGCCCGTGTATGTGTATCCTCCCACAAAAACATAACAGCCCGCCTCTGTTCACACAGTCTCTGAAGCATGTGCAGTGTTGAGATCCACCTTGTTGCAACGTCTATGATTAGGCGATGCTGGGGAAGGTTCAAAGAACGCTGATAGGTCTGCATACGGATGGAGTGTACGGGCGAACGGCGGATATGTGAGCAAAGTCCACGCACTTTGAGGAGCAGGTCGGATAACCCCAGATAACTTTTCAGGAAGCACTGCACCACCAGGTTTAAGGTGTGAGCCAGGCAAGGAATGTGTTTCAGTTGGGAAAGGGAGATGGCAGCCATGAAATTCCTTCCGTTATCACTCACTACCTTGCCTGCCTCAAGATCTACAGTGCCCAGCCACGACTGCGTTTCTTTCTGCAAGAACTCGGACAGAACTTCCGCGGTGTGTCTGTTGTCGCCCAAACACTTCATAGCCAATACAGCCTGCTGACGTTTGCCAGTAGCTGCCCCATAATGGGAGACCTGGTGTGCAACAGTGGCAGCTGCGGATGGAGTGGTTGTGCGACTGCGGTCTGTGGACGAGCTCTCGCTTCTGCAGGAGGACGAAGAGGAGGAGGAGGGGGTGCGAACGGCTACAGCCAATTGTTTCCTAGACCGTGGGCTAGGCAGAACTGTCCCAAACTTGCTGTCCCCTGTGGACCCTGCATCCACCACATTTACCCAGTGTGCCGTGATGGACACATAACGTCCCTGGCCATGCCTACTGGTCCATGCATCTGTTGTCAGGTGCACCTTTGTGCTCACAGATTGCCTGAGTGCATGGACGATGCGCTCTTTAACATGCTGGTGGAGGGCTGGGATGGCTTTTCTGGAAAAAAAGTGTCGACTGGGTAGCTCGTAGCGTGGTACAGCGTAGTCCATCAGGGCTTTGAAAGCTTCGCTTTCAACTAACCGGTAGGGCATCATCTCTAACGAGATTAGTCTAGCTATGTGTGCGTTCAAACCCTGTGTACGCGGATGCGAGGCTAAGTACTTCCTTTTTCTAACCATAGTCTCATGTAGGGTGAGCTGGACTGGAAAGCTGGAGATCGTGGAACTAGCGGGGGTGCCGGTGGACATGGCAGACTGAGAGACGGTGGGAGATGGTATTGTTGCCGCCGGTGCCCTAGATGCAGTGTTTCCTACTACGAAACTGGTGATTCCCTGACCCTGACTGCTTTGGCCTGGCAAAGAAACCTGCACAGATACTGCAGGTGGTGCGGAAAATGGTGGCCCTACACTGCCGGAAGGGATGTTGCGTTGCTGACTAGCTTCATTGGCCGAGGGTGCTACAACCTTAAGGGACGTTTGGTAGTTAGTCCAGGCTTGCAAATGCATGGTGGTTAAATGTCTATGCATGCAACTTGTATTGAGACTTTTCAGATTCTGTCCTCTGCTTAAGGTAGTTGAACATTTTTGACAGATGACTTTGCGCTGATCAATTGGATGTTGTTTAAAAAAATGCCAGACTGCACTCTTTCTAGCATCGGATACCTTTTCAGGCATTGCAGACTGAGCTTTAACCGGATGGCCACGCTGTCCTCCAACAGGTTTTGGCTTTGCCACGCGTTTTGGGCAAGATACGGGCCCGGCAGATGGAACCTGTTGCGATGTTGATGCCTGCTGCGGCCCCTCCTCCTCCGCTTCAGAACTGCTGCCGCCTGCACCCTGTTCCCCCAATGGCTGCCAATCGGGGTCAAGAACTGGGTCATCTATTACCTCTTCTTGTAGCTCGTGTGCAACTTCGTCTGTGTCACCGTGTCGGTCGGTGGTATAGCGTTCGTGATGGGGCAACATAGTCTCATCAGGGTCTGATTCTTGATCAGCACCCTGCGAGGGCAATGTTGTGGTCTGAGTCAAAGGACCAGCATAGTAGTCTGGCTGTGGCTGTGCATCAGTGCACTCCATGTCAGATTCAACTTGTAATGGGCATGGACTGTTAACTGCTTCACTTTCTAAGCCAGGGACGGTATGTGTAAAGAGCTCCATGGAGTAACCCGTTGTGTCGCCTGCTGCATTCTTCTCTGTTGTTGTTTTTGCTGAAGAGGACAAGGAAGCGACTTGTCCCTGACCGTGAACATCCACTAACGACGCGCTGCTTTGACATTTACCAGTTTCACGAGAGGAGGCAAAAGAGCTAGAGGCTGAGTCAGCAAGATAAGCCAAAACTTGCTCTTGCTGCTCCTGCTTTAACCCCTTCATGACCCAGCCTATTTTGACCTTAAAGACCTTGGCGTTTTTTGCAATTCTGACCAGTGTCCCTTTATGAGGTAATAACTCAGGAACGCTTCAACGGATCCTAGCGGTTCTGAGATTGTTTTTTCGTGACATATTGGGCTTCATGTTAGTGGTAAATTTAGGTCAATAAATTTTGCGTTTATTTGTGATAAAAACGGAAATTTGGCGAAAATTTTGAAAATTTCGCAATTTTCACATTTTGAATTTTTATTCTGTTAAACCAGAGAGATATGTGACACAAAATAGTTAATAAATAACATTTCCCACATGTTTACTTTACATCAGCACAATTTTGGAAACAAAATTTTTTTTCGTTAGGAAGTTATAAGGGTTAAAATTTGACCAGCGATTTGTCATTTTTACAACGAAATTTACAAAACCATTTATTTTAGGGACCACCTCACATTTGAAGTCAGTTTGAGGGGTCTATATGGCTGAAAATACCCAAAAGTGACACCATTCTAAAAACTGCACCCCTCAAGGTGCACAAAACCACATTCAAGAAGTTTATTAACCCTTCAGGTGCTTCACAGCAGCAGAAGCAACATGGAAGGAAAAAATGAACATTTAACTTTTTAGTCACAAAAATTATCTTTTAGCAACAATTTTTTTATTTTCCCAATGGTAAAAGGAGAAACTGAACCATGAAAGTTGTTGTCCAATTTGTCCTGAGTACGCTGATACCTCATATGTGGGGGTAAACCACTGTTTGGGCGCACGGCAGGGCTTGGAAGGGAAGGAGCGCCATTTGACTTTTTGAATCAAAAATTGGCTGCACTCTTTAGCGGACACCATGTCACGTTTGGAGAGCCCCCGTGTGCCTAAAAATTGGAGCTCCCCCACAATTGACCCCATTTTGGAAACTAGACGCCCCAAGGAACTTATCTAGATGCATAGTGAGCACGTTGAACCCCCAGGTGCTTCACAAATTGATCCGTAAAAATGAAAAAGTACTTTTTTTTCACAAAAAAATTCTTTTTGCCTCAATTTTTTCATTTTCACATGGGCAACAGGATAAAATGGATCCTAAAATGTGTTGGGCAATTTCTCCTGAGTATACCAATACCTCACATGTGGGGCTAAACCACTGTTTGGGCACATGGTAAGGCTCGGAAGGGAAGGAGCGCCATTTGACTTTTTGAATGAAAAATTATTTCCATCGTTAGCGGACACCATGTCGCGTTTGGATAGCTCCTGTGTGCCTAAACATTGGCGCTCCCCCACAAGTGACCCCATTTTGGAAACTAGACCCCCCAAGGAACTTATTTAGATGCCTAGTGAGCACTTTAAACCCTCAGGTGCTTCACAAATTGATCTGTAAAAATGAAAAAGTACTTTTTTTCACAAAAAAATTCTTTTCTCCTCAATTTTTTCATTTTCACATGGGCAGTAGGATAAAATGGATCATAAAATTTGTTGGGCAATTTCTCCCGAGTACATCGATACCTCATATGTGGGGGTAAACCACTGTTTGGGCACTCGGCAGGGCTCGGAAGGGAAGGCGCGCCATTTGACTTTTTGAATGGAAAATTAGCTCCAATTGTTAGCGGACACCATGTCGCGTTTGGAGAGCCCCTGTGTGCCTAAACATTGGAGCAACCCCACAAGTGACCCCATTTTGGAAACTAGACCCCCCAAGGAACTTATCTAGATACATATTGAGCACTTTAAACCCCCAGGTGCTTCACAGAAGTTTATAACGCAGAGCCATGAAAATAAAAAATAATTTTTCTTTCCTCAAAAATGATTTTTTAGCCTGGAATTTCCTATTTTGCCAAGGATAATAGGAGAAATTGGACCCCAAATATTGTTGTCCAGTTTGTCCTGAGTACGCTGATACCCCATATGTGGGGGTAAACCACTGTTTGGGCGCACGGCAGGGCTCGGAAGGGATGGCACGCCATTTGGCTTTTTAAATGGAAAATTAGCTCCAATCATTAGCGGACACCATGTCACGTTTGGAGAGCCCCTGTGTGCCTAAACATTGGAGATCCCCCAGAAATGACACCATTTTGGAAACTAGACCCCCAAAGGAACTAATCTAGATGTGTGGTGAGGACTTTGAACCCCCAAGTGCTTCACAGAAGTTTATAACGCAGAGCCATGAAAATAAAAAAAAAAAATTATTTTCTCAAAAATGATCTTTTAGCCTGCAATTTTTTATTTTCCCAAGGGTAACAGGAGAAATTTGACCCCAAAAGTTGTTGTCCAGTTTCTCCTGAGTACGCTGATACCCCATATGTGGGGGTAAACCACTGTTTGGGCACATGCCGAGGCTCGGAAGTGAAGTAGTGACGTTTTGAAATGCAGACTTTGATGGAATGCTCTGTGGGCGTCACGTTGCGTTTGCAGAGCCCCTGATGTGGCTTAACAGTAGAAACCCCCCACAAGTGACCCCATTTTGGAAACTAGACCCCGAAAGGAACTTATCTAGATGTGTGGTGAGCACTTTGAACCCCCAAGCGCTTCATAGAAGTTTATAATGCAGAGCCGTGAAAATAATAAATACGTTTTCTTTCCTCAAAAATAATTATTTAGCCCAGAATTTTTTAATTTTCCCAAGAGTATCAGGAGAAATTTGACCCCAATATTTGTTGTCCAGTTTCTCCTGAGTACGGTGATACCCCATATGTGGGGGTAAACTACTGTTTGGGCACATGCCGGGGCTTGGAATTGAAGTAGTGACGTTTTGAAATGCAGACTTTGATGGAATGCTCTGCGGGCGTCACGTTGCGTTTGCAGAGCCCCTGATGTGCCTAAACAGTAGAAACCCCCCACAAGTGACCCCATTTTGGAAACTAGACCCCGAAAGGAACTTATCTAGATGTGTGGTGAGCACTTTGAACCCCCAAGTGCTTCATAGAAGTTTATAATGCAGAGCCGTGAAAATAATAAATACGTTTTCTTTCCTCAAAAATAATTATTTAGCCCAGAATTTTTTATTTTCCCAAGGGTTACAGGAGAAATTGGACCCCAAAAGTTGTTGTACAGTTTCTCCTGAGTACGCTGATACCCCATATGTGGGGGTAAACCACTGTTTGGGCACACGTCGGGGCTCAGAAGGGAAGTAGTGACTTTTGAAATGCAGACTTTGATGGAATGGTCTGCGGGTGTCACGTTGCGTTTGCAGAGCCCCTGATGTGCCTAAACAGTAGAAACCCCCACAAGTGACCCCATTTTAGAAACTAGACCCCCCAAGGAACTTATCTAGATATGTGGTGAGCACTTTGAACCCCCAAGTGCTTCACAGACGTTTACAACGCAGAGCCGTGAAAATAAAAAATCATTTTTCTTTCCTCAAAAATTATGTTTTAGCAAGCATTTTTTTAGATTCACAAGGGTAACAGGAGAAATTGGACCCCAGTAATTGTTGCGCAGTTTGTCCTGAGTATGCTGGTACCCCATATGTGGGGGTAAACCACTGTTTGGGCACACGTCAGGGCTCGGAAGTGAGGGAGCACCATTTGACTTTTTGAATACGAGATTGGCTGGAATCAATGGTGGCGCCATGTTGCGTTTGGAGACCCCTGATGTGCCTAAACAGTGGTAACCCCTCAATTCTAACTCCAACACTAACCCCACCACACCCCTAACCCTAATCCCAACTGTTGCCACAACCCTAATTCCAACCCTAACCACAACCCTAATTCCAACCCTAACCCTAAGGCAATGTGCCCACGTTGCGGATTCGTGTGAGATATTTCCGCACCATTTTTGAAAAATCCGTGGGTAAAATGCACTGCATTTTACCTGCGGATTTTCCGCGGATTTCCAGTGTTTTTTGTGCGGATTTCACCTGCGGATTCCTATTGAGGAACAGGTGTAAAACGCTGCGGAATCCGCACAAAGAATTGACATGCTGCGGAAAATACAACGCAGCGTTTCCGCGCGGTATTTTCCGCACCATGGGCACAGCGGATTTGGTTTTTCATATGTTTACATGGTACTGTAAACCTGATGGAACACTGCTGCAAATCCGCAGCGGCCAATCCACCGTGTGCACATAGCCTAATTCTAAAGGTATGTGCACACGCTGCGGAAAACGCTGCGGATCCGCAGCAGTTTCCCATGAGTTTACAGTTCAATGTAAACCTACGGGAAACAAAAATCGCTGTACACATGCTGCGGAAAAACTGCACGGAAACGCAGCGGTTTACATTCCGCAGCATGTCACTTCTTTGTGCGGATTCCGCAGCGGTTTTACAACTGCTCCAATAGAAAATCGCAGTTGTAAAACCGCACTGAAATGCGCAGAAAAAAACGCGGTAAATCCGCCATAAATCCGCAGCGGTTTAGCACTGCGGATTTATCAAATCCGCAGCGGAAAAATCCGCAGAGGACCAGAATACGTGTGCACATACCGAAACCCTAACCCTAGCCCTAACCCTAACCCTACCCCTAACCCTACCCCTAGCCCTAACCCTAGCCCTAACCCTACCCCTAACCCTACCCTTAACCCTACCCCTACCCCTAACCCTACCCCTAACCCTACCCCTAACCCTAACCCTAACCCTATTCTAACATTAGTGGAAAAAAAAAATTTCTTTATTTTTTTATTGTCCCTACCTATGGGGGTGACAAAGGGGGGGGGGGTCATTTATTATTTTTTTTATTTTGATCACTGAGATATAATCTATCTCAGTGATCAAAATGCACTTTGGAATGAATCTGCCGGCAGGCAGATTCGGCGGGCGCACTGCGCATGCGCCCGCCATTTTGGAAGATGGCGGCGCCCAGGGAGAAGACGGACGGGACCCCGGCTGGATCGGTAAGTATGATGGGGTGGGGAGAGACCACGGGGGGGGGGGGATCGGAGCACGGGGGGGGAATCGGAGCGCGGGAGGGGTGGAACGGAGCACGGGGGCGTGGAACGGAGCACGGGGGTGCTGGAATGGAGCACGGGGGGTGGAACGGAGCACTGGGGGGGTGGATCGGAGTGCAGGGGAGGTGATTGGAGCACGGGGGGGTGATTGGAGCACGGGGGGAGCGGACAAGAGCACGGGGGGGAGCGGAGCCCTGTACTGAGGGAAGCCGGAGCAGTGTACCGGCCAGATCGGGGGGCTGGGGGGGCGATCGGTGGGGTGGGGTGGGGGCACATTAGTATTTCCAGCCATGGCCGATGATATTTCAGCATCGGCCATGGCTGGATTGTAATATTTCACCAGTTATAATAGGTGAAATATTACAAATCGCTCTGATTGGCAGTTTCACTTTCAACAGCCAATCAGAGCGATCGTAGCCACGAGGGGGTGAAGCCACCCCCCCTGGGCTAAACTACCACTCCCCCTGTCCCTGCAGTTCGGGTGAAATGGGAGTTAACCCTTTCACCCGATCTGCAGGGACGCGATCTTTCCATGACGCCATATAGGCGTCATGGGTCGGATTGGCACCGACTTTCATGACGCCTACGTGGCGTCATGGGTCGGGAAGGGGTTAAAAGCGGTTTTCCTACTCCCAGAAAAGGGAGCGTTCGAGGCCTTGTGTAGCCTGACGACGAACCTGGCTCCACAGCTCCAGACTTAGGTGCAATATTTTTTTTCCCACGACCAGCTGATGCTCCACCACTACCACTACCCTCATTACCAGCTGACAATGAACGCCCCCGGCCACGACCTCTTCCACCATACTTCCTCATTGTTTTAAAAACGTAAACAAACTAACGGTATTTGTTGCTGTCACACAAATTACACGGTGAGCTATAACTTCAGTATGATTTAGCTACCCCTTTACAGGTGAGTGAGACCACAACGAAAATCAGGCACAATGTTACACACTCTGTTGTTGGTGGCAACAAATGAGAGAGATGCCACACATGCAGGACTGTCACTGAAGCACAAATGTAAATATTAATCTCCCACTGATTTGATTTTTTTTTTTTTTTAAGGGAAACTTTAGGAAAAAAAAAAATAGAATAAAATGATTTTTTCAGGAAGAATTTAGAAACCAAATAAAATAAAATGATTTTTTCAGGGAGAATTTAGAAAACAAATAAAACAAAAAAAGGCTTTCTATGGCCCACTGAGTGAGAGATGACGCACACAGGAGTCAGGAGTGGCACACAAGCCCAGAGGCCAATATTTATCTCCCACTGATTGATGTAGTGATTTTTTCAGGTAGATTTTGGAACCCAAATCAAGCTAAAAAAAATAATAGGCTTTCTATGGCCCACAATTGGAGAGAGAGAGAGAGATGGCACACCCAGGAGTCAAGACTGGCACACAAGCAGAAAGGGCAATATTAATCTCCCACTGATTTGTTTTTTGTTTTTTTTTTTCAGGGAGACTTTAGAAAAAAAAAAAAAATAGAATAAAATGATTTTTTCAGGAAGAATTTAGAAACCAAATAAAATAAAATGATTTTTTCAGGGAGAATTTAGAAAACAAATAAAACAAAAAAAGGCTTTCTATGGCCCACTGAGTGAGAGATGACGCACACAGGAGTCAGGAGTGGCACACAAGCCCAGAGGCCAATATTTATCTCCCACTGATTGATGTAGTGATTTTTTCAGGTAGATTTTGGAACCCAAATCAAGCTAAAAAAATAATAGGCTTTCTATGGCCCACAATTGGAGAGAGAGAGAGAGATGGCACACCCAGGAGTCAAGACTGGCACACAAGCAGAAAGGGCAATATTAATCTCCCACTGATTTGTTTTTTTTTGTTTTTTTTTCAGGGAGACTTTAGGAAAAAAAAAATAGAATAAAATGATTTTTTCAGGAAGAATTTAGAAACCAAATAAAATAAAATGATTTTTTCAGGGAGAATTTAGAAAACAAATAAAACAAAAAAAGGCTTTCTATGGCCCACTGAGTGAGAGATGACGCACACAGGAGTCAGGAGTGGCACACAAGCCCAGAGGCCAATATTTATCTCCCACTGATTGATGTAGTGATTTTTTCAGGTAGATTTTGGAACCCAAATCAAGCTAAAAAAAATAATAGGCTTTCTATGGCCCACAATTGGAGAGAGAGAGAGAGATGGCACACCCAGGAGTCAAGACTGGCACACAAGCAGAAAGGGCAATATTAATCTCCCACTGATTTGTTTTTTGTTTTGTTTTTTCAGGGAGACTTTAGAAAAAAAAAAAAATAGAATAAAATGATTTTTTCAGGAAGAATTTAGAAACCAAATAAAATAAAATGATTTTTTCAGGGAGAATTTAGAAAACAAATAAAACAAAAAAAGGCTTTCTATGGCCCACTGAGTGAGAGATGACGCACACAGGAGTCAGGAGTGGCACACAAGCCCAGAGGCCAATATTTATCTCCCACTGATTGATGTAGTGATTTTTTCAGGTAGATTTTGGAACCCAAATCAAGCTAAAAAAATAATAGGCTTTCTATGGCCCACAATTGGAGAGAGAGAGAGAGATGGCACACCCAGGAGTCAAGACTGGCACACAAGCAGAAAGGGCAATATTAATCTCCCACTGATTTGTTTTTTTTTTTTTTTTTTTTCAGGGAGACTTTAGGAAAAAAAAAATAGAATAAAATGATTTTTTCAGGAAGAATTTAGAAACCAAATAAAATAAAATGATTTTTTCAGGGAGAATTTAGAAAACAAATAAAACAAAAAAAGGCTTTCTATGGCCCACTGAGTGAGAGATGACGCACACAGGAGTCAGGAGTGGCACACAAGCCCAGAGGCCAATATTTATCTCCCACTGATTGATGTAGTGATTTTTTCAGGTAGATTTTGGAACCCAAATCAAGCTAAAAAAATAATAGGCTTTCTATGGCCCACAATTGGAGAGAGAGAGAGAGATGGCACACCCAGGAGTCAAGACTGGCACACAAGCAGAAAGGGCAATATTAATCTCCCACTGATTTGTTTTTTTTTGTTTTTTTTTCAGGGAGACTTTAGGAAAAAAAAATAGAATAAAATGATTTTTTCAGGAAGAATTTAGAAACCAAATAAAATAAAATGATTTTTTCAGGGAGAATTTAGAAAACAAATAAAACAAAAAAAGGCTTTCTATGGCCCACTGAGTGAGAGATGACGCACACAGGAGTCAGGAGTGGCACACAAGCCCAGAGGCCAATATTTATCTCCCACTTTTTTTTTTTTGTTCCAGGGAAAATTTATAAACCCAATAAAAAAAATAATAAATAGGCTTTCTATGGCCCACTATCTGAGAGACAGAGAGAGATGGCACGCTTAGGACTGGCACACAAGCCCAAAGGCCAATATTAATCTCCTTTTTTTATGGGAGAATTTATAGAAACAAAAAAAAAAATAAATAAATAGGCTTTCTATGGCCCACTATTTGTGAGAGAGATGGCACGCTCAGGACTGGCACACAAGCCCAGAGGCCAATATTAATCTCCCACTTTTTTTTTTTTTTTTCCAGGGAAAATTTATAAACCCAATAAAAAAAAAAAAAAATAAATTGGCTTTCTATGGCCCACTATCTGAGAGAGAGAGATGGCACGCTTAGGACTGGCACACAAGCCCAAAGGCCAATATTAATCTCCCACTGATTGATTTATTGATTTTTTCAGGTAGAATTTAGAACCCAAATAAAGCAAAAAAAAAAAAAAATGGGCTTTCTATGGCCCACTGAGTGAGTGATGATGCACACAGGAGTCAGGAGTGGCACACAAGCCCTGAGGCCAATATTTTTCTCCCACTGATTGATGTAGTGATTTTTTCAGGTAGATTTTAGAACCAAAATCAAGCAAAAAAATAAATAGGCTTTCTATGGCCCACTATCTGAGAGAGAGATGGCACGCTTAGGACTGGCACACAAGCCCAAAGGCCAATATTAATCTCCCACTGATTGATTTATTGATTTTTTCAGGTAGAATTTAGAACCCAAAAAAGCAAAAAAAAAAAAAAAAAGGGCTTTCTATGGCCCACTGAGTGAGTGATGATGCACACAGGAGTCAGGAGTGGCACACAAGCCCTGAGGCCAATATTTTTCTCCCACTGATTGATGTAGTGATTTTTTCAGGTAGATTTTAGAACCAAAATCAAGCAAAAAAATAAATAGGCTTTCTATGGCCCACTGAGTGAGAGATGGCACACACAGGAGTCAAGAGTGGCACACAAGCCCTGAGGCCAATATTTTTCTCCCACTGATTGATGTAGTGATTTTTTCAGGTAGATTTTATAACCCAAATCAAGCAAAAAAATAAATAGGCTTTCTATGGCCCACTGAGTGAGAGATGACACAGACAGGGATGGCACTCTAGCAGAAATGTCAATCTTAATCTCCCACAAAAAAAAAACAAAAACAGGGAGTGTCCTTCAATTACTATCTCCCTGCAGTAATCTCAGCCAGGTATGGCAGGCAGCAATAAGGAGTGGACTGATGCACAAATTAAATAAAAAGTGTGTACAAACAAAAAAGATAGCTGTGCAGAAAGGAAGGAACAAGAGGATTTGTGCTTTGAAAAAAGCAGTTGGTTTGCACAGCGGCGTACACACAGCAATGCAGCTATCAGGGAGCCTTCTAGGGCAGCCCAATGAGCTACAGCGCTGAGGGGGAAAAAAAAAATGTAGCTTCCACTGTCCCTGCACACCGAAGGTGGTGTTGGGCAGTGGAAATCGCTACAGCACAAGCGGTTTGGTGGTTAATGGACCCTGCCTAACGCTATCCCTGCTTCTGACGAAGCGGCAGCAACCTCTCCCTAAGCTCAGATCAGCAGCAGTAACATGGCGGTCGGCGGGAACGCCCCTTTATAGCCCCTGTGACGCCGCAGACAGCAAGCCAATCACTGCAATGCCCTTCTCTAAGATGGTGGGGACCAGGACCTATGTCATCACGCTGCCCACACTCTGCGTTTACCTTCATTGGCTGAGAAATGGCGCTTTTCGCGTCATTGAAACGCGACTTTGGCGCGAAAGTCGCGTACCGCATGGCCGACCCCGCACAGGGGTCGGATCGGGTTTCATGAAACCCGACTTTGCCAAAAGTCGGCGACTTTTGAAAATGAACGACCCGTTTCGCTCAACCCTACCCACGAGTACTAAGAGAACTAAGTAATGTAATAGATAAACCATTATTTCTTATTTTTAGGGACTCTATAGCGACAGGGTCTGTTCCGCAGGATTGGCGCATAGCAAATGTGGTGCCAATATTCAAAAAGGGCTCTAAAAGTGAACCTGGAAATTATAGGCCAGTAAGTCTAACCTCTTTTGTTGGTAAAATATTTGAAGGGTTTCTGAGGGATGTTATTCTGGATTATCTCAATGAGAATAACTGTTTAACTCCATATCAGCATGGGTTTATGAGAAATCGCTCCTGTCAAACCAATCTAATCAGTTTTTATGAAGAGGTAAGCTATAGGCTGGACCACGGTGAGTCATTGGACGTGGTATATCTCGATTTTTCCAAAGCGTTTGATACCGTGCCGCACAAGAGGTTGGTACACAAAATGAAAATGCTTGGTCTGGGGGAAAATGTGTGTAAATGGGTTAGTAACTGGCTTAGTGATAGAAAGCAGAGGGTGGTTATAAATGGTATAGTCTCTAACTGGGTCGCTGTGACCAGTGGGGTACCGCAGGGGTCGGTATTGGGACCTGTTCTCTTCAACATATTCATTAATGATCTGGTAGAAGGTTTACACAGTAAAATATCGATATTTGCAGATGATACAAAACTATGTAAAGCAGTTAATACAAGAGAAGATAGTATTCTGCTACAGATGGATCTGGATAAGTTGGAAACTTGGGCTGAAAGGTGGCAGATGAGGTTTAACAATGATAAATGTAAGGTTATACACATGGGAAGAAGGAATCAATATCACCATTACACACTGAATGGGAAACCACTGGGTAAATCTGACAGGGAGAAGGACTTGGGGATCCTAGTTAATGATAAACTTACCTGGAGCAGCCAGTGCCAGGCAGCAGCTGCCAAGGCAAACAGGATCATGGGGTGCATTAAAAGAGGTCTGGATACACATGATGAGAGCATTATACTGCCTCTGTACAAATCCCTAGTTAGACCGCACATGGAGTACTGTGTCCAGTTTTGGGCACCGGTGCTCAGGAAGGATATAATGGAACTAGAGAGAGTACAAAGGAGGGCAACAAAATTAATAAAGGGGATGGGAGAACTACAATACCCAGATAGATTAGCGAAATTAGGATTATTTAGTCTAGAAAAAAGACGACTGAGGGGCGATCTAATAACCATGTATAAGTATATAAGGGGACAATACAAATATCTCGCTGAGGATCTGTTTATACCAAGGAAGGTGACGGGCACAAGGGGGCATTCTTTGCGTCTGGAGGAGAGAAGGTTTTTCCACCAACATAGAAGAGGATTCTTTACTGTTAGGGCAGTGAGAATCTGGAATTGCTTGCCTGAAGAGGTGGTGATGGCGAACTCAGTCGAGGGGTTCAAGAGAGGCCTGGATGTCTTCCTGGAGCAGAACAATATAGTATCATACAATTAGGTTCTGTAGAAGGACGTAGATCTGGGGATTTATTATGATGGAATATAGGCTGAACTGGATGAACAAATGTCTTTTTTCGGCCTTACTAACTATGTTACTATGTTACTATGTTATGTTAATTGCAGCCCTTAGAGTCCATTGTCCAATTACTTTTGGTCCCTTGAAAAAGAGGACGCTATGCATTACAGAGCTATGATTCCTAAACCCTTTCTCCGATTTGGATGTGGAAACTATCATATTGCAGCTGGGAGTGTGCACTTTCAGCCCATATTATATATATAATTGTATTTCTGAACATGTTTTTGTAAACAGCTAAAATAACAAAACTTGTGTCACTGTCCAAATATTTCTGGCCCTAACTATAAGTATTTGATACACTGCCCATTTTACAAGTTTTTCCATCTACAAAGAATGGAGAGATCTGTCATTTTTATTGCAGGTACTGTACACTTCAACTGTGAGAGACAAAATCTAAAAAAAATCCCCAAAAATCACATTGTATGACTTTTAAATAATTAAATTGCATTTTATTGCATGAAATACCGTATATACTCGAGTATAAGCCGACCCGAGTATAAGCCGACCCCCCTAATTTTGCCACAAAAAACTGGGAAAACTTATTGACTCGACTATAAGCCTAGGGTGGAAATGTAGCATTTACCGGTGAATTTCAAAAATAAAAATAGATCATTATTTCCCCATAGCTGTGCCATATAGTGCTCTGCACCGTTCATATTGCCCAATAGATGCTGCACAGATGCCCCATATAGTGCTGTGTGCCGTTCATACTGCCCCATAGATGCTGCACAGATGCCCCATATAGTGCTGTGTGCCGTTCATACTGCCCCCATAGATGCTGCACAGATGCCCCATATAGTGCTGTGTGCCGTTCATACTGCCCCCATATAGTGCTGTGTGCCGTTCATACTGCCCCCATAGATGCTGCACAGATGCCTCATATAGTGCTGTGTGCCGTTCATACTGCCCCCATAGATGCTGCACAGATGCCCCATATAGTGCTGTGTGCCATTCATACTGCCCCCATAGATGCTGCACAGATGCCCCATATAGTGCTGTGTGCCGTTCATACTGCCCCCATATAGTGCTGTGTGCCGTTCATACTGCCCCCATAGATGCTGCACAGATGCCCCATATAGTGCTGTGTGCCGTTCATACTGCCCCCATATAGTGCTGTGTGCCGTTCATACTGCCCCCATATAGTGCTGTGTGCCGTTCATACTGCCCCCATATAGTGCTGTGTGCCGTTCATACTGCCCCCATATAGTGCTGTGTGCCGTTCATACTGCCCCCATATAGTGCTGTGTGCCGTTCATACTGCCCCCATATAGTGCTGTGTGCCGTTCATACTGCCCCCATAGATGCTGCACATAAATCTGTGCTGCCGCTGCTGCTGCTGCAATAAAAAAAAAAAAACACATACTCACCTCCCTTGATTGCAGCTCCCAGCGTCCGGTCCCGGCGCCTCCATCTTCCCGGCGTCTCTGCTCTGACTGATCAGGCAGAGGGCGCCGCGCACACTATATGCGTCATCGCGCCCTCTGACCTGAACAGTCAGAGCGCAGATAGACGCCGGGAAGATGGAGCGACGCCCGGCAGCTGGAACGCGGACAGGTGAATATTACATACTTACCTAGTCCCAGCGATCCTCGCGCTGTCCCTGCCTTCCTCCCCGTCTTCTGTGCTGCAGCATCTTCCTGTCAGCGGTCACCGTCACCGCTGATTAGAGAAATGAATAGGCGGCTCCGCCCCTATGGGAGGTGGAGCCGCTTATTCATATCTCTAATGAGCGGTCCCACGTGACCGCTGAAGAGGGGAAGACGCTGCAGCACAGAAGACGGGGAGGAAGGCAGGGACAGCGCGAGGATCGCTGGGACTAGGTAAGTATACCTCAGCACCCTCACCCCCTCACCCGCCGACCCCACCACTGCCGTGACTCGAGTATAAGCCGAGGGGGGCACTTTCAGCCCAAAAATTTGGGCTGAAAATCTCGGCTTATACTCGAGTATATACGGTAAGTATTTGACCATCCATCAACCAGCAAGAATTCTGGCTCTCTCAGACTTGTTAGATTTTGTTTAAGAAGCCCTCCTACTCTGCACTCATTACCTGTATTAATTGCACCTGATTGAACTTGTTACCTATATAAAAGACACCAGTCCACACACTCAATCAATCAAACTCCAACCTCTGCACCACGGCCAAGAACAAAGAGCTGTGTAAGGACACAACACAAGGGATAAAATTGTAGACCTGCACAAGGCTGGGATGGGCTACAGGACAATAGCAACTTGATGAGAAGGCATCGACTGCAGCACAATTATTAGAAAATGGAAAGAAACACAAGTTGACTGTCAATCTTTCTCAGTCTGGGGCTCCATGCAAGATTTTTTCTCGTGTGCTAAGGATGATTTTGAGAAAGGTCAGGCATCAGCCCAGAACTACACAGGAGGATCTGGATAATGATTTGAAGAGAGCTGGGATCACAGTCTCAAACATTACCATTATTAACACACTATACCATCATGGATTAAAATCCTGCAGGGCACGCAATGTCCCCCTTCTCACACCAGCACATGTCCAGGCCCATTTGAAGTTTGCCAATGACCACCTGGATAATCCAGAGGAGGCATGGGAGAAGGTAATGTGGTCAGATGAACAAAAATAGAATTTTTTGGTATCAACTCCACTCTCGGTGTTTGGAAGAAGAAGGATGAGTACAACCCAAGGATACCGTCCCAACCATGAATCATGGATGGGAAGCATCATATTTTGGGGTGCATTTCTGCAAAGGGGACAGGACGAATGCACCGTATTGAATGGAGGATGAAAGGGGTCTTGTATCTCAAGATTTTGGCCAATAACCTCCTTCCGTCAGTAAGAGCATTGAAGATAGGTTGTTTCTGGGTATTCCAGCATGACAATGACCTGAAAAACACAGCCAGGGCAACTAAGGAGTGGGTCTAAAAGAAGCATTTTAAGGTCCTGGAGTGGCCTAGCCAGTCTCCAAAACTGAATTTTTCTGATCGTGAGCAAGTACCCTAAGAGCATAAAAATTTTGATAGTAGTGCTTCTTTAAAGGGAACCTGTCACCCCCAAAATCGAAGGTGATCTAAGCCCAACGGCATCAGGGGCTTATCTACAGCATTCTGTAATGGTGTAGATAAGCCCCTGATGTAACCTGAAAGATGAGAAAAAGAGGTTAGATTATACTCACCTGGGGGGGCGGTCTGGTCCGACGGGCGTCGCGTTCCGGTCCGGGGCCTCCCATCTTCATAGGATGACGTCCTCTTCTTGTCATCACGCTGCAGCTCCGGCGCAGGCGTACTTTGTCTGCCCAGTTGAGGGCAGAGCAAAGTACTGCAGTGCGCAGGCGCCGGCCTCTCTGACCTTTCCCGGTGCCTGCGCACTGCAGTACTTTGCTCTGCCCTCAACAGGGCAGATAAAGTACGCCTGCGCCGGAGCCGCAGCATGAAGACAAGAAGAGGACATCATCGTAAGAAGATGGGAGGCCCCGGATCGGACCGTGACCCCTATCAGACCGGACCACAGCGGGACCGCCCCTGGGTGAGTATAATTTAATCTCTTCAATTTTGGGGGTGACAGGTTCCCTTTAACCCCTTTACTTGAGGTCATTTTCCGTTATTTAGTTTTCGTATTTTCCTCACCTTCTTTAAAGAGACATAACTTTTTTATATTTCCACCAATACAGCCGTATGATGGCTTGTTTATTGTGGGATGAGTTGGACTTTTGATTTTACCATATAATGTACTGGAAAATGGAAAAATATTTCCAAGTGCAGAAAAATAGCAAAAAAAGTGCAATTTATTTATCATGTTCACTAACTGGTAATACTGACCTGGCAATATGATTCCCCAGGTCAGTAAAAGTACACAGATAACAAACATGTATAGTATATTTTTTATTTAAGTGATGTGGTAGATCGGCTCACTCAGCTGACACAGACATAGGCCCAGGAACGCTGTCTCTTTTAAGTCCTTCATGGGTTTATTTTGTACATGCGTCATAAACCATGGTGAGGTAAAAATAAACACAATTCTTAGGGCAAAACAGGAGAACAAAACAAAATGGTATATCACATATATCTTCAGTGTTCCGCCCACTCATGAGATATCAGCATAGAAAGGTTAAGCTTTCCTTAACAGGACACCTAGCTCTGGAGCTCCTCTCTCCAGGCCTACCAAACACTGAATGCCCCCGGAGGCTCACTATTTATACCCCAGACCACCCTCTGGGGTGGAGATAAGGTAGACAACCTCCCACCCACTCTATGGTTGCCCACGAAAACCCAACACTTAAAATGGCCAATTAATTCCTCTCAACACATTGTGTGCTGGAATAAACTTCTGGGTTTCAAATCACTGAAACTGATAGCCTCAGTGATTACCATAGTTCTAGATGCAGGGCTTTAAACACTTCAAAAATCATAAATAAGCATAGTCTATTATGGATGGGTACCATAAAGACAACAAGTGATTTCTAGCCGAATTTAAAAATAAATACCATTATTAAATAACATTAATTTATAAAACACATAAAAAAGACAGGACAAACTGGCCTCAAATGGGGAAGAGAAAGAAACAGCCGATTGATTAAAATAGGGAAGATAATACAATCTCCCTTGAAAAGAAGTTTCCTCTAATGTTACCCAAAAATTCACATTTGCATAAACACTCCATGTAGCGGCATAGTTGCACAAGTATTTAGCATGTATGTAAAGTAATTATTTGTACTTGAAAGGAGAATGGTGGAAAGTTCAGTGGCAATGTGGGGCTGCTGTCTTCCCTTCACGCCTGACAAGTGCCGTTTCGCATAGTGCTTCTTCAGAGGGCGTGATTATATTATCGGTATCAACCACACTTCTTGAGATTATTATTTGTGAATACTTACCCCAATTTGGAATATTTTTATCCACTGGGGTTCCTAATACAGTCTTAAATTTCCAGCAGTATCTTTGTAATACCTTTACCATATTCCTTCTATTTTTCCTCACTTAATCTTCCCTACTTTATCCAATTGGCTGCTTCTTTTCCTTCCCCATTTGGGGCCAATTGGTCCTGTCTTTTTTCCCCCCTACAGTTGGATTTTTTTTTCAATTTTTGCAAGGTTGTTTCCACCAATCTCCCCCATCGGGAAACAATGTACAGTCTGAGCTATGTCAACACTGGAGTTTTTTACTTGGAACCAGAGGTGACTCCAGGTCACAAATAAGCTGCAACCTTAGAAGCAAGATAGACTTTTCAATGACTGTCCACTAATACGGAAAATCTGATGGTTCAGAACCTGTCTGGTCCCATTTAGGCTGCATTCATTTATATCTACAGTTTTAAAGAGCTGAAGTCTTAAACAGGTAAAGTTTTACTTTTATTCTACTTCCACATATGTAGCAAATATTTTATATGTATCTGCCTGATATCAACTGGGCAAGGAGTTTGTTAAGCTGGAAAACCAGCTTTGTGGTAGTGTAGTTTGGGGTAGTGTGGTGCCACCTGCAGGTCATTTTTCCTTACTGCAGTTTTCTGAAAATTAATATTTAAAGTGTATTTTGTGATCACATCATGGATGTGTGGTTTGTTTGACTATTTTCTTGCTGAAGGGGGCAAGTTTACCTTTCAAATGGTGTATCATTTGTGTGTGTGGGTGCAGTATGAACGGAGATACAAAGTAATCACCGAAAAAGAGTGTTTTGAAATAATATAGAAGGATTCCTTTAATAAAACGAAGTCTCTAAATAGAATTCTCCCTCCATTCACACTTGGATTCTTGATACTTATATTTATGTAAAGTGTTCTCCTGGGTAATCGATCCTTATTCTCATGTACCTTACATTTTATTTACATGTATAATTATTATATTTATAAATCGCAACCAGCTTGTATATGTAGTACCTACAGAAATTGAGGAAAAACTGCCCATGTTCCAAACTCTGTTGTATATGATTGTATGGTTGCATTGTCAACCTAAATCCACTCACCAAATGGGCGTCCAGAATTACCACCCCCATTGGTTTAATCAGAAGCGTATTGTACTGGTTTAGTGGCTATTTGTGTTCCAATGGATGCGGATATAATGTAAGTTGTTTTCAACAATGGCTGGATATGCAAGTGGTCTCTTCAGAGAGGAAGAGGACTAGAACTCTAGTGCCACCTACTGGAAGTAGCAATCCTAAATGTCAATATCGACCCTTCAATGAGCCTTGTCACATGACTGAGGACAAAAGCCAAACTAGATACTCAATTTGCAGACACTGTGTTTCAGGGTACTGCCCCTCGTCAGTGCAAAGTGTGAGATCTAGTTTGACTAGGTGAGAGGCATCTGCCCGGGATCAAAGGGGTAATGTTTCTCTTTCGGAGTCTTACATGTCAAGGTGAGAAGACTTTTAAGCCTTGCATTGCTCCTCTGGGAAATTAAATATGCCGATTGTCTCTTCACAGAGGAAAAGGACTAGAACTCTAGTGCTACCTACTGGAAGTACAATCCTAAAAGTCATTGTCGATCCATAAGCAGGTCTTGTAACATGACGAAGGATTAAAGCCAAACCAGGTACTTAATTTGCAAACACTGTGTTTCGGGGTACTGCCCCTCATCAGTGCAAAGTGTGAGATCTGGTTTGGCTGGGTGAGAGGCATCTGAATGGGATCCATGGGGTAATGTTTCTCCTTGCGTAGAGTGACAATGACTGCGTATGACACGGTTAAATCAGATGTGAGGTGGGATGCCAACCTATGAAACTGGAAATTAATTTCTCCAGCTAAAAATAAACAGATAGAACCATAAACAACTGATTAAGGTATGTGGTGGTACAGGATTGGTCATAACATACTGCTCCAGTCTCCTTAAACAGGGCGCTCATGGCATTCTACTTCATGTATACACAACAGTTTATTCTAAAAGAACTAATAACCAGAAATTACAATTATACTACTGGCACACTGTGAACATTTGTCATTGCTACTAGAACAAGCCAGATAAAAAGGGCATATCAGGACAAGGGCAGATGCAAGATCAATAAAACACATGTCCATCATGTCTTCTGGATTGATGGACTATAAATTGGTCCCAGTTGAAAATGCCATGTAAACCAAAAACTGACAATGAATTGAAAAAGATAAGAAATGCTGTATTTTTGCAATATAAGGTCACAGCTCATGGCAAGGAAAGAAACCTGAAACCCCAAGTGAAGAGAGGATCAATATCCTGTCTACAAAAAAGAAATATAACGCTTCCAATCGATCATGAATGTTACTTGACAAAAAATCTGCCGAATGGTCTGTGTTATAACTGCAAAAGTCTTTGCCTCTTTATTTTATTTTTATTTTTTTGCCCCCTGGTGTAAGACTGAGGTGTTTCTCCTGCTGTCCAGCTATAGTGTTTAATATAAGGACCTATTAAGGTGAGGTCACCTTATCAGTGCGTACGACCTTGCATAATTTGATCAACACTTCAAATAAGATCTTAAATGTGAAATATAGTAATTAGCGCAGCAGGCAGGATTCACACACAATAGCTATTATGATTCATTAAGATTGGTGTGATTTGTAAGTCTTAGTTAAAGTCAATTTGTCAGCAGGCTTGTACTATGTAATCTGAGGACAGCATAAGGTAGGGCAGAGATATTGATTTCAGGGAAATGTTGCTTATTAGTGTCATAGATTTATCTCCACAGAGAGGAGCCAGAAGACTGTGCTGTCTGATGTCTCATACTCCTGCACTGATTATAGGCACTTTACCTTCATATTAAACAGTGCAGGCTTCTGTTAGCAGTGGCGGGGTTATTCTGTTCTGTTCAGAGCTCTTGGAGGCTTTTCTGCTTTGATGATCTCAGCTGTTCAGTGTTTGCCACTCCCCTATATATATTCATCTCTGACAAGCAGACATTGTCAGAGTTGGTTCTATACTGCCTGGTTCGGGAGCTGGAGGTTTTGATTGTTTGTGGAGGTGTTTTTGAGTGTTTTTCAGGATACTGTTGTGTGGTGATTTGTCTGTGTGCAAACCCTTATCCTCTACTATTTGGTTTTTCATCCCTTTACTTCCGATGTTCCACTCTGTTGTTTATTGGTGCATAATTGTGTGATTGATATTTTCATTCACCTCTGTACATCTTCCCTTGTTAGTCTGGATTTGTGTACTCATATACACAATTCCTCGCTTCCCTAGGTGGGGGAGGGAACAAATAAGGGCTGATTCAAGAGTTCAGTAAGGCACGTGGCCCCAACATCTTCACCATCAGACGTAATCCAGGGAGCAGGGATAGCTAGATGTCTCATCATCAAGACCCGTGAGAAAATTGTCAGTGGTGGTGATTTGGGGCATGCATTTTTCAGTGTTTGCATATAAGTTGACTTGGATACTCTAGAGGATGCTTTTTAAACCATTCATGAACTCATTTGTGCTGTAGCAACATGCACTAATTTATTACAAGGTAAGATATTGGGATATCTGGTACATTTTTATTTGAACTTTACCGAAATCTAAAGATGATCAAGAGTAGATTTCCTCTTCCACTTACGTCAGGGGTCACCTTGTAATGGAATTAGATGTTGATTAAATTTGCACACCTGACTAATAATAACACACAAACCATAAGATCTAAGGCTGGAATGCTGGGGGATGCCATCATGATTGTAGAGGTTTCTACGTCTGACCAGCGCCAATTGTCTATGGCATCAACCACTGTTCTTGAGCTCTTAGATGACCATATTTCTAGGCAGCTAATTGTAAGAGGAGGAATTAGTAGGGAGTTGTGTTCCTACTGAAGCTTGATCCTGCTTGTTTGGTCGTTTCAGGGATAAAAAGTAACGGCCATGCATGGTCACCTCGACATGCATTCTCCACATGGATTCGGCACAGGTGCTATGAGATGAGGAATCACTGATTTAGAAAGGTTACCGAGGTGGAACTGCATGTGCTATGAAGATCTTTTACTTGTCTAGGTAGGAGTACCTGTACAATATTGTCTTGACCTTTTCAGTTGTAAGATATAACAGGAACATCAGCATCAGAAGAACATGCCTTCACTGTGAACTTGGTGAAAAACAACACATTTATGGAATATGATTTCAAGAATTTAGCATGTTATACATACTGAACATTAGGAGGCAATGCTCTGTTTTCCATTATTATCTCTTTAGTAAATACTTAAGCTCCTTGTTAATTGAATTGAAGTGGCTTCTTTAGAACAGCATTGTGAAATGCATTACTATTATTATTAATAATCTATTTCTTCCTGAATAACCTTTATGAATCAGATCTACTTAACTTTAGTAAGAAAGTAAGAGCTCTTCCAACTTGGATACAAAAAGGAATTAGCTTTGGACCTGACAGAAAGAAGAAAGGGGCATTACGTGAATATTTATGTCTTCACAGAGCTACACAAAATATCTACTATGCTAATGAAACATTATGACTTAAGTTAAAATCTTAATCTGAGCCTTTTGTATTAACCCCTTCCCGACTTGGCAATTATCCATTTTTGCCCTCAAGATCGGGGTCACACTTGTGTGTGTAATGCGAAAAAATCGCGCATCAATACCCGGCACTGCCGCAGGCACTGGGACCGGAGTGTACGGCTGCATAGCAATACGTGCATTACACACGCAAGTGTGACCCTGGCCTAAGTTTTTTCTTCTCCTTCTTTCATGAGCCATAACATTTTTATTTGTCAACACAGATACATGAGGGCTTGTTTTTTTTTGCAGGATGAGTTGTATTTTTTTTAATGACACCATTCATTTTATCATGTGTCAATTTTATCGCATATGGGAATGCGGGAAAAAAAGTCGCTGTACAAAAATGAGAAAACGTACAACTCCGCCATGGATATTTGGGTTATTATAAAGTAAAAATTACATGTCAATATGATTCTCTAGGTCAGTACCTTTACAGCAATTTCAAGTTTTATTTTATTTCACTGGTGAAAAATCTTTTGGGAAATTTAAAAAAAAAAAAGTGATTGTGTTGACATTTTCTGATACCTGTAATCTTTGAATTTTAGGTAGATGGATCTGTGTGAGGGCTTGTTTTATGTGCCATGAGCTGATATTTTATTGATACCATTTTGGGATACATACAATGTTTGTTATTGCGTTTTTTGCAGCATTAGGAGCGCCGTAAAAAAAAGGAATTCTGCCATTTCATTTTTTTTTCATTATAGCATTTATTATTTAGGTTAATTAATTTCAAATTTTGATCATTTGGATTTTTAAGGATACGGAGATAACACATATGCTTATTTTTTGTATTTTCATCTATTTCATCGTATTGCTGTATACAGAAATAAAAACGCTCTATGAATGTCAGCCACATTGTTGGTTGTCATGGCGATGGTTATCTCTATCACTATTAAAACAACTAATCAGCGGCAATGTCCAATTAGATCAGCATGCCCCCTGACTGCACTCTGTAAACACTGCTGACAGAGATTGACATAGACATTTTACAGGTTAATAGCCATGGGTGGAGCAGTTCATGAGTCTGCATCAAAAACAGGGAGTCGACATTGGACAATGTTGGTAAGATATTAAAGGAAATCTGTCAGCAGGATATGCTTAGTAATCTGATCGCAGAATGAGGTAGGGACAAAATCCCTGATTACTGCAATGTGTTACTTAGTTTTCTTGGGACAGTAGTTGTGATTAAATCAAATTTTTCTCTGCTGCAGGACTATCAGTGCTCAGAATGCTATACCCTGTACAACTCCGCCCACTGATTGTCAGCTTTCTGGGGACACTTGTGTGTAGGAAGAAATATGGCAATCAGTGCTGGGAAAATACAATGGAAAAATGGGTACATAATAGAGACTAAAAAGCAACATGAAAGAACGCCAGAAGGGGAAGGTAGAGGTTTTCAAAACAAGATGCATGCAACAATCTCAAGATGACCTGAGTGACTCTCCAAAACACTTTTTCCACTGATACCAGGAACAGAATGAAGATTCTATTGCTTGCATGGAGGGAAGCCAGATACAGATTTATATAATGGAAGGGTATGGTTCCAATAAGCAGCCCAGCCAATAGACCTGGAGGAACTCTAAACCCTTTCCATGTTGCAAGAAATCTGTTAACTCATAAACGGCAGTGTAGATTTAAAGAGGACCTGTACTCCACTAAACACTGCTATCTTCAAGTCTCAGATGTGCCACAGGTCTCAGCAGAGTATGGCACAATCATGACAGCAGCCCTGTAAGTGACAACATTGGAAAAAGAGTCTCAGCACTTACATCATTCTTCTCTCAGACTACATAGCTAAAACCTGCTGACAGATTCCCTTTAAGGGGTTGGCCTCTTTTTTAATTTAGGAAATATGTTAATGATAGAGATAAATGAATCTGTTCAAAGTTAATTAAATTCACCTGGAATTTTACAAAAATTCAAACTTTGCAGAATTCAATTTTGTTTAATTCACAGAGAGTGAAAATCACAGAGGAAGATGCAAAACGATGCATAGAGCAGTGGATGACATGATATAGATATTTTTTTTTCACCCCATGTTTATCATTGTCTGTTTTCTAGAGAGACCCCAAAGCATAATAAGCAACATCGGAATTGTATTCAGTAAGCTCAAAGTGAATTGTATTTCCTTGCTAAATGTAATCAATTTGCTTGATAGAGTTTTGGCAGATTTGCTCATCACTTGTTGTGGACATCATTTTGTTGGACATATAAATACATAGATATTACATGTCCTCCTTCCTCACAGGTTTCACCAATATCCTGTTCTCAAATAGACAGCTGAGTTTTTTTTCCAGCTGGAAGATGATGAGCAGGTTTCGCAATCTTTATCTGTGACTTAAAATGTACATGTTCCTGATTTTTTTGTGGGCACACAAGCTTAAAAACGCATGTTCATGTGTCCATGTGAGCAGCTGCATAGATTGTGATGGGAACACATTCAATCTGCAAAACTAACTTACACCTTAATTGGCAAGCCTTTTTGGCATTTAACAATGTATTATATATTTCAGGTTTCTGAATATTGACACCCATGTCATATATTCTTTCATTATGTGGTTGTGTGAGACTTTGCTTTAGACCGGTTTCACACGTCCAAATAATTCCGGTACCGTAGAACATAGTACCAGAGTTATCTGTGTTTGTGTGTCCGTGTGCTCATGTGGCACATTCGTGTGTCACACATGCGGCAGCCGTGTGCCACCATGTGCCACATCAGGACCACATGTATGGCCACCGGGAAGCAGCGCTACAGTAAGCACTGTCCCCTTGTTGTGGTGCTGAAGTCGGCTGTCATCCGTTCTCCCCTGCTCGGCCGGCGATCAGTGTGAGCCAGGGAGAATGAATTAAAGAAAACTCGACGTGGGGTCTCCCTATATGTTACAACCAACCAGGAAAAACTCACAGGTGTGAGCTGCTTTTCTCAGGCTGGTAAGGGGCCATTGATATGGCCCCCCAGCCTGGAAACTGCAGTCCACAGCTGCCCAGAAAAGGCATATCTATTAGATGCTCCAATTGTGGAGATTTGCCTGGTTCTTCCCACTGCCCTGTAGCATTGGCATATGGGGTACTGAGGGGTTAATGTCACCTTCCTATTGAAAGGTGACATTATGTCAGCTTAGTAATGGAGAGGTGTCAATAAGACACCTATCCATTACTAATCCCACAGTTATTAAAGGGTTAGTAAAACACACACAGTAAGAAAAAAGTATTTTAATGAAATAAAACAATACACACAGTTTTTCCATCTTTATTCTTCTGCCATTCAAAGTGAGGCCCTCGATCTCCTGGAAAAAGTCAAAATAAAAAAACAACAATATACCCGTACCTGTCCGCCATACACTCAAGTCCCATGAAGTAATCCATATCTGGGGGCAACTACATTTCACAACCAGGAGTGCTGCTAATGAGACGACAGGAGAATTAATGAAATGTATTGAGCGGAGCTTCGGTGACTACCGGTGACATCAATGAAGCTGCGCCCCTTGGCACCATGAACTAAGATGAACTCTTCAGCCTGGGAAAATGCCAGCTGATTTTCCCAAGCTGAAGAGTTCATTCAAGTTCATGCTGCCAGGGTGCGCAGCTTCGGTGATGTCACCGCTAGTCACCGAAGCTCCGCAACCTGCATATCATTCCTTCCCCAGTAGTTTATAGCCGGAGCGGCCTCATTAGCAGCGCTCCCAGTTGTAAAATGTAAATGCCCCCAGATATGGATTACTGCGTGGGACTTGACTGTACGGCGGACAGGTATGGGTATATTGTTGGTTTTTTATTTTGACTTTTTTACAGGAGATCGAGGGCTTCTCTTGGAATGGCAGAAGAATAAAGATGGAAAAATTGTGTGTATTATTTGATTTCATTAAAGGGAACCTGTCACCCCCAAAATCGAGGGTGAGCTAAGCCCACCAGCATCAGGGGCTTATCTACAGCATTCTGTAATGCTGTAGATAAGCCCCTGATGTATCCTAAAAGATGAGAAAAAGAGGTTAGATTATAGTTACCTGGGCAGGCGGTCCGATTATACTCACCGGATCGGACTGCCCGCCCAGGTGAGTATAATCTAACCTCTTTTTCTCATCTTTTAGGATACATCGGGGGCTTATCTACAGCATTACAGAATGCAGTAGATAAGCCTTTGATGCCGGTGGGCTTAGCTCATCCTCGATTTTGGGGGTGACAGGTTCCCTTTAAAATACTTTTTTCTTACTGTGTGTGTTTTATTAACTCTTTAACAACTGTGGGATTAGTAATGGATAGGTGTCTAATTGACACCTCTCCATTACTAAGTCAGCGTAATGTCATCTTACAATAGGAAGTTGACATTAACCCCTCACTACCATATATGCCACTGCTGCAGGGCAGTGAGAAAACCCGAGCAAATCTCCAGAATTGGCGCATCTAATGGATGCGCCTTTTCTGGGCAGCTGCAGGCTGCTTTTTTTAGTCTGGGGGGACCATATCCATGGCCCCTTACCAGCCTGAGATTAGCAGCCTGCACCTGTGAGTTTTGCCTGGTTGGTTGTAAAATATAGGGGGGACCCCATGTCGTTTTTTTCTTTCATTCATTGTCCCCTGCTCGCGCTGCTGTCGGCAGAGCAGGGGACAATGGATGAGAGCTGGATTCAGCACTACACACAGCGGACAGCGGCTTACAGTATCTCTGTTTCTCATGCAGCCATCCGTGCGCACGGGGGACAGTGTATACTGTTCTCCGTGTGCACGTGTGCGGGCCATTTGGCGGGCCGTGTGTCTGGGTAAAAATGCACATGTCTACGTGCTTTGCACATGGACACACTGTCCATGAAAACACGCTAACATCTGTAAAGACCCATTCATTTGTATGCATCTACGTGTGTCAGTGTCTCTGGTATGTGAGAAAACTGTCACTACACATACCCGAGGCACTGACGTGTGAAGCTGGCCTTATACAGGAAAAGTTATATTTTTTTATCCTGTTTGGAGAAACTTCTTAATTGCTAAGTATTTTACAGAATTTTCTTGCTATGCAATATATTTAAAATTTAATATATTTGTTTTAATTGGCTTACATTTTTTAATTATTTTTTTCTCAATTTTACCCCTTTAAGGGTTATTCCTATCTTCGAAAATGGATGATGACAGGAATTAAAAAAATTCTTTGAAAATCAATTCTTTTTTCAATGTACCCCCGTTATGATATTTTTGTTTTTCTGTTTAAATGTTTGCAGTTGCCTATTGAAATGGATTGGGATCATGAGAGCGGTTTACGGTATCATTACTGTATCACTTTTCCTCTCCTGAACTGGATGCTGTTATGAGTACATTTTGGGAGTGCACACATTCGCGCCAGTGATGATGGAGCTGGCCTAGAGAGGAGAGATGAGTCACTCATGAACCAACCAAATTTGGTGGACTGAGCACCTGTGCACTTTTATAGCTCTTTAAGTAATTACTGTTCAACATTTTTTCAACTACATACTGCTGTATGCTAACACATTACATATCTTTGTCTTCATGATAGAGGGTGTTAGGAAAACTCTTGTTTCTAGGGCTCATATTTTAGCTGGCTAGAGATACCTCGGTACCTACTCAAAACTCTGATAAACTTAATGAACATGGGGTCCAGCATGAATATGCCAACTATTGACTGTGTTAAAATTGTGGGGTTATACTTTCCATGGATTCCAATTGATAGTGCAGGAGCTTGGCTGGCATTGGATAGTTGAGCAGACATTTCAGGTGCAGGGACATACTATGTCACTTGAATACCATGACAGAGAGAGGCCAGAAGATTCCTGAGTCTCACATTAAATCCAGCACTGATTAAAACTGCTCTACCATCCTATTAAACACTGCAGGTTTTTTTATTTGCTCTGCCATTGCAAGGGTTAATCAGTTCAGTTGATCTCCTGGAGCTCTCCATCCTGAATTGCCTCAGCTCTTTTGTGTTGGCCACTCCCCTGTGGTATATATATGCTTGCCACTGGCACTTGGGAGTTGCCAGTGATAGTTCTACTTCCTGGTTAGATGTTAAATCTGATATTCAGTGTTTGGTTTAGGTGGTTGGAGAGTTGTTCAGGAGATTTGTGCTTGGAGTTGGTTTGGATGCTTATCCTCATTGTATCCAATTAGGCGCCCACTGTCCCTAGTCACTTCGTGACACACTAGAGATAATCAAATCGATTCAATGTGAATCAAATTCAATATGTCTTTTCTGAGAATTGCAGGGCCCAGGATATTCAAACCATTTGTGATTCAATTTGCACAAATCGCCCAAAAAATGCTAGTTACGGTTTTACACATTACCGAAGATTGCATCAACTACAGAAGGTCCTAATGGGGAGTTTCTTATGCTCACGCATACTATTTATTTAGGAAAAAATAAAACAACGGTTACTCTTTAAAAGGTTGTTCACAAATTTTTAAATGTGTAATTGCCAAATGCTTATAAAAACAAAGAAAACAAACAACTTTGTAGTTTACTTACTAAAAATCCTCTACATCCTCAAGAATTCAGGGATTTTTAATTCTACTGCTTACTGCTCATTGCTTTGATTTCTGACCACTTGTCTAATCTGTCAGTAATGGCTTGTTTTCTTGTCAAGGTGCCCCTGTGTTTTTCTAATCCAGCAAAGGCTAGGCTGTGTCTGCTTGAAGCATCAGAGTGCACACAGTTTGCCCCAGTGGCTTAACGATGCTACTGCTGGGCCAAATTCTTAATCAATCAGGAGTGCACTGCTCCCCCTGACTCATGGCTTTCATATACATATTGTAAGGTTGCAGCCAGACAAATCCTGGGTGGGGTGTATGTGTCACCAAGGTTCCTAGCCTCGGTGACTTGAAACCAATAGAGCAGGCTCCAGCACAGATAGTGCTGAGAGTTTTTTTTTTTAATGGGCCCGGGTTTGGGGTCCAGACTTTAGAGCATTAGAGCTGGGAGGGGTTGGCCGTTCCCATAGCTCCGGTTCCAGACTTTGGAATGGCCTTTATAAAGCAGTTCAGAGGCCACAGTAGTGTCTGTGGGTGTGAGGAGAAAAGACCTGTTTACTGCTGATCAGTCTCAGCCAGAGACAGAAAGTGTGAATATGTACCTGAACAGGTGAGCCTGTTCAGGCATGTGAACCGTTATATTTCTTTTTGCCAAAAAAGTCTATTTTTGTGTTGTGAACTATGACTATAGGCTCGACTTGCAATAAATGATCACTGTTCCGATATAAGAACATTGTAAATGTTCACACTGAAGCTCCTGCTAGATATCAATTCACTACAATATTCCCTACATAGCAATGATG